>NC_058523.1:211575400-212186234 GCF_904849725.1 Hordeum vulgare subsp. vulgare | reverse complement strand
GGAGAAGGAGACGAAAACTTCTCCCTCTCCTCCTCCTTCTCCTTCTTCTTCTCCTTCTCCTTCTTCTTCTCTTCTTCTTCTCCTCTTCCTTCTTCTTCTCCTCCACCTCCTCCTCCTCCTTATTTTACTTCTTCTTCTCTATCTCTTCTTCTACGTAGCTTAGACTCATCCAAGAAAGGCTAAATTGGCTAATTATCCTACGAAATGACATAATTAGCTTAGTTAGCTCCAAAATGGCCTATTTAATAAGAAATGACCTATACTTAGCTAATTATCCTCGAAATGACATAATTAGCTCCAAAAAGGCATTCTTAGCCAATTTAGCCCGAAGAACGGGACAAGAAGAGAAAAAGAGGAAAAATGAAAGGAAGGAAGAGAAAAAATGAGGAGAAGAAGAAGGAGGAGAGGGAGGAGGAGAAGAAGAAGGAGAAGGAGAAGGAGCTCCTCCTTCTCCTTCTTCTTCCTCCTTCTTCCTCCTTCTCCTGCTCCTTCTTCTTCTCCTTCTCCTTCTTCTTTTCTTCTTCTTCTCCTCTTCCTTCTTCTTCTCCTCCTCCTCCTCCTCCTCCTGATTTTACTTCTTCTTCTCTATCTCTTCTTCTACGTAGCTTAGACTCATCCAAGAAAGGCTAAATTGGCTAATTATCCTACGAAATGACATAATTAGCTTAGTTAGCTCCAAAATGGCCTATTTAATAAGAAATGACCTATACTTAGCTAATTATCCTCGAAATGACGTAATTAGCTCCAAAAAGGCATTCTTAGCCAATTTAGCCCGAAGAAGGGGACAAGAAGAGAAAAAGAGGAAAAATGAAAGGAAGGAATAGGAAAAATGAGGAGAAGAAGAAGGAGGAGAGGGAGGACGAGAAGAAGAAGGAGAAGGAGAAGGAGCTCCTCCTTCTCCTTCTTCTTCCTCCTTCTTCCTCCTTATCCTTCTCCTTCTTCTTCTCCTTCTCCTTCTTCTTTTCTTCTTCTTCTCCTCTTCCTTCTTCTCCTCCTCCTCCTCCTCCTCCTTATTTTACTTCTTCTTCTCTATCTCTTCTTCTACGTAGCTTAGACTCCTCCAAGAAAGGCTAAATTGGCTAATTATCCTACGAAATGACATAATTAGCTTAGTTAGTTCCAAAATGGCCTATTTAATAAGAAATGACCTATATTACCTAATTATCCTCGAAATGACATAATTAGCTCCAAAAAGGCATTCTTAGCCAATTTAGCCCGAAGATGGGGACAAGAAGAGAAAAAGAGGAAAAATGAAAGGAAGGAAGAGGAAAAATGAGGAGAAGAAGAAGGAGGAGAGGGAGGACGAGAAGAAGAAGGAGAAGGAGAAGGAGCTCCTCCTTCTCCTTCTTCTTCCTCCTTCTTCCTCCTTCTCCTTCTCCTTCTTCTTCTCCTTCTCCTTCTTCTTTTCTTCTTCTTCTCCTCTTCCTTCTTCTTCTCCTCCTCCTCCTCCTCCTTATTTTACTTCTTCTTCTCTATCTCTTCTTCTACGTAGCTTAGAATCATCCAAGAAAGGCTAAATTGGCTAATTATCCTACGAAATGACATAATTAGCTTAGTTAGCTCCAAAATGGCCTATTTAATAAGAAATGACCTATACTTAGCTAATTATCCTCGAAATGACATAATTAGCTCCAAAAAGGCATTCTTAGCCAATTAAGCCCGAAGAAGGGGACAAGAAGAGAAAAAGAGGAAAAATGAAAGGAAGGAAGAGGAAAAATAAGGAGAAGAAGAAGGAGGAGAGGGAGGAGGAGAAGAAGAAGGAGAAGGAGAAGGAGCTCCTCCTTCTCCTTCTTCTTCCTCCTTCTTCCTCCTTCTTCCTCCTTCTCCTTCTTCTTCTCCTTCTCCTTCTTCTTTTCTTCTTCTTCTCCTCTTCCTTCTTCTTCTCCTCCACCTCCTCCTCCTCCTTATTTTACTTCTTCTTCTCTATCTCTTCTTCTACGTAGCTTAGACTCCTCCAAGAAAGGCTAAATTGGCTAATTATCCTACGAAATGACATAATTAGCTTAGTTAGCTCCAAAATGGCCTATTTAATAAGAAATGACCTATACTTAGCTAATTATCCTCGAAATGACATAATTAGCTCCAAAAAGGAATTCTCAGCCAATTTAGCCCGAAGAAGGGGACAAGAAGAGAAAAAGAGGAAAAATGAAAGGAAGGAAGAGAAAAAATGAGGAGAAGAAGAAGGAGGAGAGGGAGGAGGAGAAGAAGAAGGAGAAGGATCTCCTCCTTATCCTTCTTCTTCCTCCTTCTTCCTCCTTCTCCTTCTCCTTCTTCTTCTCCTTCTCCTTCTTCTTTTCTTCTTCTTCTCCTCTTCCTTCTTCTTCTCCTCCTCCTCCTCCTCCTCCTTATTTTACTTCTTCTTCTCTATCTCTTCTTCTACGTAGCTTAGACTCCTCCAAGAAAGGCTATATTGGCTAATTATCCTACGAAATGACATAATTAGCTTAGTTAGCTCCAAAATGGCCTATTTAATAAGAAATGACCTATACTTAGCTAATTATCCTCGAAATGACATAATTAGCTCCAAAAAGGAATTCTTAGCCAATTTAGCCCGAAGAAGGGGACAAGAAGTGAAAAAGAGGAAAAATGAAAGGAAGGAACAGGAAAAATGAGGAGAAGAAGAAGGAGAGGGAGGAGGAGAAGAAGAAGGAGAAGAAGGAGGAGAGGGAGAAGGAACTTCTTCCTCCTTCTCCTTCTTCTTCTCCTTCTCCTTCTTCTTTTCTTCTTCTTCTCCTCTTCCTTCTTCTTCTCCTCCACCTCCTCCTCCTCCTTATTTTACTTCTTCTTCTCTATCTCTTCTTCTACGTAGCTTAGACTCCTCCAAGAAAGGCTAAATTGGCTAATTATCCTACGAAATGACATAATTAGCTTAGTTAGCTCCAAAATGGCCTATTTAATAAGAAATGACCTATACTTAGCTAATTATCCTCGAAATGACATAATTAGCTCCAAAAAGGAATTCTCAGCCAATTTAGCCCGAGGAAGGGGACAAGAAGAGAAAAAGAGGAAAAATGAAAGGATGGAAGAGGAAAAATGAGGAGAAGAAGAACGAGGAGAGGGAGGAGGAGAAGAAGAAGGAGAAGAAGGAGGAGAGGGAGAAGGAACTTCTTCCTCCTTCTCCTTCTCCTTCTTCTTCTCCTTCTCCTTCTTCTTTTCTTCTTCTTCTCCTCCACCTCCTCCTCCTCCTTATTTTACTTCTTCTTCTCTATCTCTTCTTCTACGTAGCTTAGACTCATCCAAGAAAGGCTAAATTGGCTAATTATCCTACGAAACGACATAATTAGCTTAGTTAGCTCCAAAATGGCCTATTTAATAAGAAATGACCTATACTTAGCTAATTATCCTCGAAATGACATAATTAGCTCCAAAAAGGCATTCTTAGCCAATTTAGCCCGAAGAAGGGGACAAGAAGAGAAAAAGAGGAAAAATGAAAGGAAGGAACAGGAAAAATGAGGAGAAGAAGAAGGAGGAGAGGGAGGAGGAGAAGAAGAAGGAGAAGGAGAAGGAGCTCCTCCTTCTCCTTCTTCTTCCTCCTTCTTCCTCCTTCTCCTTCTCCTTATTCTTCTCCTTCTCCTTCTTTTCTTCTTCTTCTCCTCTTCCTTCTTCTTCTCCTCCTCCTCCTCCTCCTCCTTATTTTACTTCTTCTTCTCTATCTCTTCTTCTACGTAGCTTAGACTCCTCCAAGAAAGGATAAATTGGCTAATTATCCTACGAAATGACATAATTAGCTTAGTTAGCTCCAAAATGGCCTATTTAATAAGAAATGACCTATACTTAGCTAATTATCCTCAAAATGACATAATTATCTCCAAAAAGGAATTCTTAGCCAATTTAGCCCGAAGAAGGGGACAAGAAGAGAAAAAGAGGAAAAATGAAAGGAAGGAAGAGGAAAAATGAGGAGAAGAAGAAGGAGGGGAGGGAGGAGGAGAAGAAGAAGGAGAAGAAGGAGGAGAGGGAGAAGGAACTTCTTCCTCCTTCTCCTTCTCCTTCTTCTTCTCCTTCTCCTTCTTCTTTTCTTCTTCTTCTCCTCTTCCTTCTTCTTCTCCTCCACCTCCTCCTCCTCCTTATTTTACTTCTTCTTCGCTATCTCTTCTTCTACGTAGCTTAGACTCCTCCAAGAAAGGCTAAATTGGCAAATTATCCTACGAAATGACATAATTAGCTTAGTTAGCTCCAAAATGGCCTATTTAATAAGAAATGACCTATACTTAGCTAATTATCCTCGAAATGACATAATTAGCTCCAAAAAGGCATTCTTAGCCAATTTAGCCCGAAGAAGGGGACAAGAAGAGAAAAAGAGGAAAAATGAAAGGAAGGAAGAGAAAAAATGAGGAGAAGAAGAAGGAGGAGAGGGAGGAGGAGAAGAAGAAGGAGAAGGAGAAGGAGCTCCTCCTTATCCTTCTTCTTCCTCCTTCTTCCTCCTTCTCCTTCTCCTTCTTCTTCTCCTTCTCCTTCTTCTTTTCTTCTTCTTCTCCTCTTCCTTCTTCTTCTCCTCCTCCTCCTCCTCCTCCTTATTTTACTTCTTCTTCTCTATCTCTTCTTCTACGTAGCTTAGACTCCTCCAAGAAAGGCTATATTGGCTAATTATCCTACGAAATGACATAATTAGCTTAGTTAGCTCCAAAATGGCCTATTTAATAAGAAATGACCTATACTTAGCTAATTATCCTCGAAATGACATAATTAGCTCCAAAAAGGAATTCTTAGCCAATTTAGCCCGAAGAAGGGGACAAGAAGAGAAAAAGAGGAAATATGAAAGGAAGGAAGAGGAAAAATGAGGAGAAGAAGAAGGAGAGGGAGGAGGAGAAGAAGAAGGAGAAGAAGGAGGAGAGGGAGAAGGAACTTCTTCCTCCTTCTCCTTCTTCTTCTCCTTCTCCTTATTCTTTTCTTCTTCTTCTCCTCTTCCTTCTTCTTCTCCTCCACCTCCTCCTCCTCCTTATTTTACTTCTTCTTCTCTATCTCTTCTTCTACGTAGCTTAGACTCCTCCAAGAAAGGCTAAATTGGCAAATTATCCTACGAAATGACATAATTAGCTTAGTTAGCTCCAAAATGGCCTATTTAATAAGAAATGACCTATACTTAGCTAATTATCCTCGAAATGACATAATTAGCTCCAAAAAGGCATTCTTAGCCAATTTAGCCCGAAGAAGGGTACAAGAAGAGAAAAACAGGAAAAATGAAAGGAAGGAAGAGGAAAAATGAGGAGAAGAAAAAGGAGGAGAGGGAGGAGGAGAAGAAGAAGGAGAAGAAGGAGAATAAGAAGGAGAAGCAGAAGGAGCTCCTCCTTCTCCTTCTTCTTCCTCCTTCTCCTTATCCTTCTTCTTCTCCTTCTCCTTCTTCTTTTCTTCTTCTTCTCCTCTTCCTTCTTCTTCTCCTCCTCCTCCTTATTTTACTTCTTCTTCTCTATCTCTTCTTCTACGTAGCTTAGACTCATCCAAGAACGGCTAAATTGGCTAATTATCCTACGAAATGACATAATTAGCGTAGTTAGCTCCAAAATGGCCTATTTAATAAGAAATGACCTATACTTAGCTAATTATCCTCGAAATGACATAATTAGCTCCAAAAAGGCATTCTTAGCCAATTTAGCCCGAAGAAGGGGACAAGAAGAGAAAAAGAGGAAAAATGAAAGGAAGGAAGAGGAAAAATGAGGAGAAGAAGAAGGAGGAGAGGGAGGAGGAGAAGAAGAAGGAGAAGAAGGAGAAGAAGGAGGAGAAGGAGAAGGAGCTCCTCCTTCTCCCTCTTCTTCCTCCTTCTTCCTCCTTCTCCTTCTCCTTCTTCTTCTCCTTCTCCTTCTTGTTTTCTTCTTCTTCTCCTCTTCCTTCTTCTTCTCCTCCACCTCCTCCTCCTCCTTATTTTACTTCTTATTCTCTATCTCTTCTTGTACGTAGCTTACACTCCTCCAAGAAAGGCTAAATTGGCTAATTATCCTACGAAATGACACAATTAGCTTAATTAGCTCCAAAATGGCCTATTTAAGGAAGAAATGACCTGTACTTAGCTAATTATCCTCGAAATGACATAATTAGCTCCAAAAAGGCATTCTTAGCCAATTTAGCCCGAAGAAGGGGACAAGAAGAGAAAAAGAGGAAAATGAAAGGAAGGAAGAGGAAAAAGGGATAAGAAGGAGCAGAGGGAGGAGGAGAAGAAGAAGGAGAAGAAGGAGAAGGAGAAGGAGAATGAGCTCCCGGTCCTTCTCCTTCTTCTTCTCCTTCTTCTCCTTCTTCTTCTCGTTCTTCTCCTTCTTCTTCTTCTCCTCTTCCTTCTCCTTCTCCTCCTCCTCCTCCTCCTCCTTTTTCTTGTTCTTCTCCTCTTCCTTCTCCTTCTCCTCCTCCTCCTCCTTCTTTTACTTCTTCTTCTCTTTCTCTTCTCCTATAGTTAGCTAGGGTTCCACCTAAATGACATAATTAGCTTAGTTAGCTCCTAAATGGTCTATACTTAGCTAATTTCTATCCGAAATAACCTATATATACACTACTTCATCTAGTATTATTTTTCTAACTTTCTTATTTGTCATTTTGCAGATTACCTTCACTTCACGGGAAGCTTGGTTGATGGAATGCTTGAAGCTGATTTCTTGTACCATGGGTTGTATTGAAACTATTGTAGTATATGAATATATGAAACTTTGTATGCACGTGGATGAAACTGGTGTAATATATGGTTTGGTACGGATGTAACTTGCATAATATGTATGCACTATGGATGAGAGTTATTTTAATATGGTTATGAGTACGGAAAGAAACTTATTTATGTCAAATATATATATATTCTGATTATTGTTAAAAATGCTGGATATAACAAAAAATAAATAAAAAAGGGGCTGGTTCCCCTCTTTGCCGTCTGCCAACACATGGCAAAGGGGGGAAGGCACATGGCAAAGGGGGAATCTGCCCCCTCTCTCTCCCCCTTTGCCGTCAGCCCCCACATGGCAAAGGGGGGAAGGCACATGGCAAAGGGGGAATCTACCCCCTCTCTCTCCCCCCGTTGCCGTCAGCCCCCACATGGCAAAGGGGGGAAGGCACATGGCAAAGGGGGAATCTACCCCCTCTCTCTGCCCTCTTTGCCATCTGCCCCCACATGGCAAAGGGGGCAAGGCACATGGCAAAGGGGGAATCTACCCCCTCTCTCTCCCCTCTTTGCCATCTGCCCCCACATGGCAAAGGGGGCAAGGCACATGGCAAAGGGGGAATCTACCCCCTCTCTCTCCCCGCTTTGCCGTCTGCCCCCTCATGGCAAAGGTGGGAAGGCACACGGCAAAGGGGGAATCTACCCCCTCTCTCTCCCCTCTTTGCCGTCTGCCCCCTCATGGCAAAGGGGGGAAGGCAGACGGCAAAGGGGGAATCTGCCCCTCTCTCTCTCCCCTCTTGGCCGTCAGCCCCCTCATGGCAAAGAGGGTATGGCAGACGGCAAAGAGAGGAGGCCTGCCGTTAACACTTAACGGGGACGTTGCAATATATGCCGTCCCATTTATTTTGTTGTCTGCCCCCTCATGGCAAAGATTCTTTGCCGTCCGCTTTGTTAAGGCACACGGCAAAGAGCCACTTCACCGGATTTTTTTTTACCGTCTAATTTGCCATGAGGGGGCAGACGGCAAAGCCTTTGCCGTCCGTGGTTGCCCCCTTTGTCGTCCACCTTGGCAGACGGCAAATTTCTGGATTTCAGTAGTGATTATCCTTGCTTTAATTAACCCAACAATGACATAGTTAGCCCATTTAGCTCCAAAATACCGTAATAAGCTCAAAATGGCATAAGAACCTTGGTTAGCTCATGAATATTATATACTTAGCTTCTTTTCCTCTAAAATGACATAATTGGAATATTTAGCTCAAAAAAGACATAATTAGGTAATTTAGCTCCAACAAGAGGATAAGAGGAGAAGAAATAGGCAAAATGAAAAGAAAGAAGAAGAAGAGATGAAGAAGAAGAGAAGAAGGAGGAGGAGGAGGAGGAGGAGGAGGAGAAGGCCGCCCCTGGCCTTCTCCTCCTCCTCCTCCTCCTCCTCCTCCTCCTTCTTCTTGATTTCTTCTTCTTCTCCTCTTACTCCTCTTTCTTCTTCTTCTCTTGCTCTTTCTTCTTCTTCTTCTACCATAATAAGCTCAAAATGAAAAGAAATAAGAAGAAGAGATGAAGAAGAAGAGAAGAAGGAGAAGGAGGAGGAGGAGGAGGAGGAGGAGGAGGAGAAGGGAGGAGGAGGAGGAGGAGGAGGAGGAGGAGAAGGGAGGAGGAGGAGGAGGAGGAGGAGAAGGCCAAGGACATTCTATCCTTCTCCTCCTCCTCCTTCTCCTCCTCCTCCTCCTTCTTCTTGATTTCTTCTTCTTCTCCTCCTCCTCCTCTTTCTTCTCCTCTTTCATATTATCCTTGCTTTAATTAACCCAACAATGACATAGTTAGCCCATTTAGCTCCAAAATACCGTAATAAGCTCAAAATGGCATAAGAACCTTGGTTAGCTCATGAATATTATATACTTAGCTTCTTTTCCTCTAAAATGACATAATTGGAATATTTAGCTCAAAAAAGACATAATTAGGTAATGTAGCTCCAACAAGAGGATAAGAGGAGAAGAAATAGGCAAAATGAAAAGAAAGAAGAAGAAGAGATGAAGAAGAAGAGAAGAAGGAGGAGGAGGAGGAGGAGGAGGAGGAGGAGATGGCCCCTGGCCTTCTCCTCCTCCTCCTTCTTCTTGATTTCTTCTTCTTCTCCTCTTCCTCCTCTTTCTTCTTCTTCTCCTCCTCTTTCTTCTTCTTCTTCTAGCATAACAAGCTCAAAATGAAAAGAAAGAAGAAGAAGAAGAGATGAAGAAGAAGAGAAGAAGGAGAAGGAGGAGGAGGAGGAGGAGGAGGAGGAGGGAGGAGGAGGAGGAGGAGGAGGAGAAGGCCAAGGATCTTCTATCCTTCTCCTCCTCCTCCTCCTTCTTCTTGATTTCTTCTTCTTCTCCTCCTCCTCCTCTTTCTTCTCCTCTTTCATATTATCCTTGCTTTAATTAACCCAACAATGACATAGTTAGCCCATTTAGCTCCAAAATACCGTAATAAGCTCAAAATGGCATAAGAACCTTGGTTAGCTCATGAATATTATATACTTAGCTTCTTTTCCTCTAAAATGACATAATTGGAATATTTAGCTCAAAAAAGACATAATTAGGTAATTTAGCTCCAACAAGAGGATAAGAGGAGAAGAAATAGGCAAAATGAAAAGAAAGAACAAGAAGAGATGAAGAAGAAGAGGAGGAGGAGGAGGAGATGGCCCCTGGCCTTCTCCTCCTCCTCCTTCTTCTTGATTTCTTCTTCTTCTCCTCTTCCTCCTCTTTCTTCTTCTTCTCCTCCTCTTTCTTCTTCTTCTTCTAGCATAACAAGCTCAAAATGAAAAGAAAGAAGAAGAAGAAGAGATGAAGAAGAAGAGAAGAAGGAGAAGGAGGAGGAGGAGGAGGAGGAGGAGGAGGGAGGAGGAGGAGGAGGAGGAGGAGAAGGCCAAGGATCTTCTATCCTTCTCCTCCTCCTCCTTCTCCTCCTCCTCCTCCTTCTTCTTGATTTCTTCTTCTTCTCCTCCTCCTCCTCTTTCTTCTCCTCTTTCATATTATCCTTGCTTTAATTAACCCAACAATGACATAGTTAGCCCATTTAGCTCCAAAATACCGTAATAAGCTCAAAATGGCATAAGAACCTTGGTTAGCTCATGAATATTATATACTTAGCTTCTTTTCCTCTAAAATGACATAATTGGAATATTTAGCTCAAAAAAGACATAATTAGGTAATTTAGCTCCAACAAGAGGATAAGAGGAGAAGAAATAGGCAAAATGAAAAGAAAGAACAAGAAGAGATGAAGAAGAAGAGGAGGAGGAGGAGGAGGAGGAGGAGGAGGCCCCTGGCCTTCTCCTCCTCCTCCTCCTCCTCCTCCTCCTTCTTCTTGATTTCTTCTTCTTCTCCTCTTCCTCCTCTTTCTTCTTCTTCTCCTCCTGTTTGTTCTTCTTCTTCTACCATAATAAGCTCAAAATGAAAAGAAAGAAGAAGAAGAGATGAAGGAGAAGAGAAGAAGGAGAAGGAGGAGGAGGAGGAGGAGGAGGAGGAGGAGAAGGGAGGAGGAGGAGGAGGAGAAGGCCAAGGACCTTCTATCCTTCTCCTCCTCCTCCTTCTCCTCCTCCTCCTCCTTCTTCTTGATTTCTTCTTCTTCTCCTCCTCCTCCTCTTTCATATTATCCTTGCTTTAATTAACCCAACAATGACATAGTTAGCCCATTTAGCTCCAAAATACCGTAATAAGCTCAAAATGGCATAAGAACCTTGGTTAGCTCATGAATATTATATACTTAGCTTCTTTTCCTCTAAAATGACATAATTGGAATATTTAGCTCAAAAAGAAGGAGAAGGAAGAAGAAGAGGAAGAAGAGAAGAAGAATAGAAGGAGAAGGAGAAGAAGAAGGAGGAGGAGGAGAAGAAGAAGGAGGAGGAGGAGAAGAAGAGAAGAAGGAGAAGGAAGGAGGAGAAGAAGAAGGAGAAGGAGAAGGAGCCCTCCTTCTAATCCTTCTTCTTCTCTCCTTCTTCTCCTCCTTCTTCTCCTTCTTCTTCTCTTCTTTTTTCTTCTTCTCCTCCTCCTTCTCTTTCTCCTTCCCCTTCCCCTCCTCCTCCTCCTCCTCCTCCTTCTTGTTTTTATTCTCCTTGTTCTCTTATTGCTTCTTCTCTTTCTTCTTCAATTTAGCTTACTTGTCATATATGTTGTTGTTCTTCTTCTACTTACTTTCTTATTCCCATTTTGCAGATTGGATGTACTACATGCATGGAAGCTGGCGTTGGAGTGCTTTAGTTTCCTTTTTTATTTGAGTTGATGAACAATGTGTTGGTTCTTTGTATGTGTTGACGAACAATATATGTGGAACTATATGTATATATATATGGATGAAACTTTGTATATGTTGGTTCTTTCGATATATGGATGTCCATTGATGAACAAACTTTGTATATGTTGCTATGAATTATATATAATATTGCTGTGAAATAACATAAAATAAACAAAACAGTGACAATATGGGCTCTTTGCCGTCTGCTAGCTGATGGCAAAGGCCTTTGCCATCAGCCAGCAGACGGCAAAGGTGCCACATGGCACCCAGCTGTGCTTCCTGGGCAGTAGCAGTTGGCCATATAGGCTCTTTGCCGTCTGCCTGCTGGGGGCAGACGGCAAAGAAGAGGGCACAGAGGAGGGGCAGGAGTGGAGAGAG
Organism: Hordeum vulgare subsp. vulgare; assembly: GCF_904849725.1. Classification (NCBI taxonomy): domain Eukaryota; kingdom Viridiplantae; phylum Streptophyta; class Magnoliopsida; order Poales; family Poaceae; genus Hordeum; species Hordeum vulgare. The sequence goes on along the minus strand of NC_058523.1, from coordinate 212,175,019 downwards.
GGGGAGGGGAGGACATGGCAGACGACAAAGATATTCAATAGGGCAGACGGCAAAGATTGACCAGCAGGCAGACGGCAAAGAGCCTCCGTTAACACCTAACGGAGGCAACGCCTCTCGGCTGCCGTCTCAAGCTCTTTGCCGACTGCTCCTCAGGAAAGCTGACGGCAAAGAGCTTTGCCGTCCGCTTTGGGGGGGCAGACGGCAAAGAATGTCCTATGCCGTCGTAGGCTCACGCAGAAAATTTGCCGGCCGTGACAATCTTTGCCGTCTGTGGTACTGTCTTTGCCGTCCGGGTATTTGTCTTTGCCGTCTGTGATGGCAGACGGCAAAGAAGGTGATTCCTGTAGTGGTACTCCCTTGTTCTGTGTGATTTTGGTTTAACCACCTAGAGTTTTAGTTATGTCGACTGCAGGCATGTTTAAGGTGACTGCAGAATGTCCTACCTACGAGGGAAAGAACTTTCCCTTCTGGAAGAACAAAATGCAAATGCATCTGCTAGCTATAGACACTGATCTCTGGTATATTGTGGAAAATGGTGTCCCCATCATTTCTGCTAGTGTCACCGCAGCTGATGTGAAGAAATTCAAGCAACTCGATTCTCAAGCGAAGAACATCATCTGTGGTCATCTGAGCCCTGGCCAGTTTGGAAGAGTAAGTGCCTTAGGCTCTACAACACTGATCTGGGAGAGACTGTGCAAGGTAAATGAAGGAGTATCAACCCAACGTGACTCTCGTGTTGATATTCTTCGCAATCTCTTCAATCGCTTCGAGAGACATGACAATGAAAGCTGCCAAGACACCTTTGATCGCCTCACTGACATATCAAATGAACTGCAAGCACTGGGAGCTCGAGACATCACTGATCACGAAGTTGTGAAGAAACTGCTGAGATCTTTGGATTCTTCATTTGACACTTTAGTTCTGATGATTCAAGAAAGACCAAACTACAAGATGTTAGATACTGCTGATATCCTCGAAAGGCTAAATACTCATGAATTCCAGATAGAAGAAAAGAGAGATCTATATGGACAAAGCTATTCCATACCACGTGCACTGAAGGCAAGAGCAATTTCCTCATCTGAAGAAGAAGACACAGATGACAGCAGTTGTGACCCTGAAGAATTTGGTCAGGAACTTGCAATGCTTGTGAGGAAATTCCAGAGATTTACACGACGAGGCCAGTTCGGTAAATCATCAAGAAGAGACATGAGGAAATCAGAATCTGCATCTGAGGACTACAAGAAACGGACCTGTCATAAGTGCAAGAAATCAGGTCATTACATTGCTGATTGTCCTCGCTGGGGAAAGGAATCAAAGAAGAAGAAATACAAGGATGACAGTTCTGATGACCCAAAGAAGAAGAAGAAATCTTCAAAATCCTCATCTTCAAAGTCCTCCTCACACAAGAAGACTAGCTTCAGAAAGGCTCGGGCACTTATTGGCAAGGAAATGGATTCCGAGGCAGAATCAGAAGAATGTGATGATGAAGAAGGCTCTGGAGAAGATTCAGAATCCGGACAGGCTAGTATTGCACTAGCAACCAATTTCGTCAGCAAGTCAATCTTCAATCTTGAAGAAAATGAGTGCACCATCCATACTGACGACTATGCTGATGACTTCGCTCCAACCTATTGCTTCATGGCAAAAGGTTCAAAGGTATCACATAATGCCTCCTCCTCTGATTCAAGTGACTGTGAACATGATGATTAAAAAAAACCCAGTTACAGTAAACTTGCCATCATTGCCACTAAACAACAAACTGCTCTGGAAAAGCTTCAAAAACTGCTAGACAAAAGTGATGATCTGTTGAATGATGAAATGAATCTTAATCAAATCCTCGCTGATGACATGAAAAATCTTCAGTCTAGATTTGATATTCTTCAGGATCGTTATGATACACTCCTCACTGATCATGAGAAGCTTTCCTACGAATTTCTTCAAAGGAAGCTTGATCTTGAGAAGCTGAGGATGTCTTATGATGATCTTCGTATGGAAAATGATTCATTACTAGCTCAACAGATCAGCGCTAGTCAAGTTGAATTTATTCCTCCATGTCTTAAATGCATTGATCGTGAAACTGCTAATTCTTCACCAGAATCTTCAAAAGCTACCATTGCTATAAATTCTTCAACTGCACCTGTTGTGTCTATTTCCTCACTTGAGGAAAACACAAATGTCACTGATGAAAATGCAGGGTTGAAGGAATTGTACGTGACAGGCATGTACAAAAGCCTCAAAGGACATCAAATCCTTTGTGATGTGCTCAAAAAGCAGATCTTGAACAGGAACCCGAGGAAAGAAGGAATTTCCTTTGAGAGGAAATTGAATGCTAATGGATCTTATTGGAAACCTGAGCAGTATCCCAAAACCTCATGGGTTGCTTCTATTGGGCCTCCTTTTGATCCATCTAATCTAACTGGTTTCTCATGTGAATTATCCTATTCCTCGGATGAGTCATTTGATTCCAACTATAAACTGTTCAAAAATCAGTCTGGTGAAGTATTTGCTCGATATGTTGGAACTAACTGCAGGAATGGCCCTCCTTTGAGGAAAATCTAGGTTCCCAAAAGTTGTCTTGAAAATCTTCAAGTGAATGTCCTCATGACATCACCTCTGAAGAATCTGAACCCCAGATCAAATTCCTCAGGAGGACCAAAGTCTTCAAGAGGATCAAAATCCTCAACTGGTCAAAACTATGCTCGTACCCGTGCTTATGCGTCTAACATGCAGGGAAACTACAAGGAATATGATTATGAGCGCTACTCCTCAAATCATTATGTTCATAAATCATCAAACCAGTTTTCTGCATACTCATATGAGTACTTTAACCCCCCTACTGTTAAGAGAAGTGCATTAGCTTCAATGCCACCTTTCTCATATGGTGCTCGCAGGATGATGAACGCTTTGCCACCCCTTCAGATGTGGGTGGTGAAGAAATCAAACTAATCACTTCTGCAGGTCAGGTCTCCAGATGAAAATCATCATCTGAAGAATTTGCTGGAGACCTGAGGAAATGCTTGATAGGACGCAAGCTAATGATTGATGAAATAGAAATATTTCACACGTCCTTACATTTATGTTATGATGAAATCACTGAACTGATGAAATTAGTATCATATTCTTCAAATCTGAAGCATATGAGATGGTAAGCTGTACTAATTCATCTGCAGGATGAAAAACCCAAAAATACTGAGTGGGTTCTCGATAGTGGCTGCACACATCACATGATTGGTGATAAAAGCCTACTGATGAATATGCTACTAACTCCATCACCTCTGAAGCAAATCACTTATGTTGATAAAGGTAAAAGCAAGGTATTGGGACTTGGCAAAGTAGCTATTTCCAAGGATAGGCATATGGACAAAGTAATGCTTGTTGAATCCCTTGGCTTTAACCTCATGTCAGTGTTGATGCTTTGTGATCTTGATATGATTGTTATCTTTGGTAGATATAGATGTGTAGTCATCATGGAATCTGACAGATCCAAAGTCTTTGAAGGTGTAAGAAGAGGGGATTTGTACATCGTTGACTTCTCTACAGGTCCTCAACCAGCCACTTGCTTACTAGCAAAAACCTCAGAAGGATGGTTGTGGCACCGAAGACTAGGTCATGCAGGCATGAGGAATTTGCGCACACTTGCAAAGAAGAAGCATGTCATTGGCATCGAATCAGTCAAATTCCTCAAGGAGCATCTCTGCGGTGCTTGTGAATCTGGGAAAATGACCAGATCCAAGCATCCCTCCAAAACCATCATGACCACTACACGTCCATTTGAATTGCTTCATATGGATTTATTTGGACCTACTCAATATGCAACACTAACCAATGCAGCATCTCTATATGGCTTTGTCATAGTTGATGATTATTCCAGATACACTTGGGTGCATATTATAGTGTATAAAACTGAAGTGCAGGAAATCTTCAAACGATTTTCTTCAAGGGCCTCGACGAACTTCGGCATCAAGATCAAACATATCAGGAGTGATAATGGAATTGAGTTCAAAAACACTGGTCTTGATGATTATCTTGATGAACTTGGTATTAGTCACGAATTGTCTGCTCCTTATACTCCTCAGCAGAATGGTGTCGTCGAAAGAAAGAACAGGACTCTGGTTGAAATGGCAAGAACTATGCTTGAAGAATATCAGACTCCTCGTTGCTTCTGGCCTGAAGCTATCAACACTGCATGTCATATCATCAACAGGGTATATCTTCACAAATTCCTCAAGAAAACCTCAATGAACTCCTCACTGACAAGAAACCCAATGTAAGTTATTTCAAAGTCTTCGGTGCAAAATGCTGGATTAGAGATCCTCATCATAGCTCGAAATTTGCACCTAAGGCACATGAAGGTTTTATGCTCGGTTATGGAAAGGACTCGCACACCTACAGAGTCTTCAACAACTATCACAACAAAGTTGTTGAGACTGTAGATGTGCGGTTCGATGAAACTAATGGCTCGCAAAGAGAGCAATTGCCTTCTGATCCAGATAAGTTGTCTCGTGAGGAAGCAATAAAGCTTAAGCCTACTGAAGACATTGTCCCCACTGAGGAAATTTGTGAAGAAACAATCCCCATCGCTGATGAAAACCAAGAAGATGCTCCTGAGGAAATTGCAACAGCACCACTTCCTCAGCCCAGACAAAATCCTCAACCAGCTCATCCGAGGATTGCAAATGAAGTTGAACTTGACAAAATCCTCAACGACATCAACGCGCCAGGTCCTCTCACTCGCTCAAAAGCTTCACACTTAGTTAACTTTTGTGGGCATTTTTCTTTTGTATCTATCACAGAACCCTCAAAAGTAGCTGAGGCTTTTCTGGAACCGGAGTGGATTCAAGCTATGCAAGACGAACTTCTTCAATTCAAGCTGAATGACGTATGGGAGCTCGTCAAACGACCAGATCCTCGCAAGCATAACATCATCGGCACCAAGTGGATTTTCCGAAACAAGCAAGATGAGGACGGTCAAGTGGTGAGGAACAAGGCATGACTTGTAGCCCAAGGCTACACCCAGGTTGAAGGAATAGATTTCGATGAAACTTTTGCACCTGTTGCTAGACTTGAAGCTATTCGAATTCTACTTGCTTATGCTAATCATGATAACATCATCTTATATCAAATGGATGTGAAAAGTGCATTACTCAATGGTAAGCTTGAGAAAGAAGTATATGTTGCTCAGCCCCCAGGTTTTGAGGATCCAAAGAATCCAGACAAAGTCTTTAGACTCAAAAAGGCTCTGTATGGCCTCAAGCAAGCCCCTCGGGCATGGTATGATACATTGAAGTAATTCCTCATGAAGAAAGGCTTCAAACCTGGTTCACTCGATCCAACTCTTTTCACAAAATCTTATGATAATGAGTTGTTTGTATGTCAAATATATGTTGATGACATCATATTTGGTTGTACTGACAAAAGATATAGTGATGAATTTGCCTATATGATGAGTGAAGAATATCTGATGTCCATGATGGGGGAGCTGAAATTCTTCTTAGGTCTTCAAATTCGTCAACAAAACAATGGAATCTTCATATCGCAGGAGAAATACCTCAAGGATGTTCTGAGGAAATTCGACATGCATGAATGCAAAGGTGCCAAGACTCCAATGCCTACCAACGGTCACCTCGGCACTGATGAAAATGGTAAAGATTTCGATCAGCAGGTATACCGTTCTATGATTGGCTCCTTAATGCTTAGTGTTTGCATGTGTGCACGTTTTCAAGAAAAACCGAAGGAATCACACCATAAGGCTGTGAAACATATTCTTCGATACTTAGCTCACACACCAACACTAGGATTGTGGTATCCCAAGGGCTCCAATCTTCATCTGGTAGGGTATTCTGATTCAGACTATGCTGGTGACCGTGTGGATCGCAAGTCAACATCTGGCACATGCCATTTTCTCGGAAGATCACTAGTTTGCTGGTCCTCAAAGAAGCAGAACTGCGTATCACTCTCCACTGTCGAAGCTGAGTACATTGCTGTTGGTTCTTGCTGTGCTCAATTTCTATGGATGAAGCAAACCCTCAAGGACTACGGCATCAACATGAAGAATGTGCCTCTCTACTGTGACAATGAGAGTGCTATCAAGATTGCCTACAACCCAGTGCAGCACTCGAAGACCAAGCACATTCAGATTCGTCATCATTTTCTTCGGGACCATGTCCTCAAGGGCAATATCCTCATCGACCATGTGAAGACTGATGATCAACTGGCTGATATCTTCACTAAGCCCTTGGATGAGAAAAGGTTTTGCAAGTTGCGGTGTGAGCTAAATATCTTAGAGTCTTCAAATGTTTTGTAAAAACATGCACACATCCTAACACTTATGCAAAGTTGATGACGTAGATGTGCAACACATGATGAAACGATTTTCTTCAACCAATGAAGAAAGTCACTCTGAATGTGAAGAAATTAACGAAGAAATTGATTCTCAGGGCCCTACGACAATTGTACACGGCGTCTGTAATCAACATTTTTATATGGTGGGTAACGCCACCGCCCAATGTGAAATTCCTCAAGTTGATTTTCTTCAAATGATCAATTTCCTCACAATGCATTTTTCTTCAAAACAGCTGTCTTCATTGTGATGATCTATTGCAAAATCTTCAAAAACACTTGATGACTTTCATTTGCCTAGGTAGACTGTGATTTCGAGTCCTCAACAGCATTCACTTATTGCTATTTCTTCAAGTTGATGTTTCAGCTAAGTGAATGTGATCGGACCCTACTTTCCCTCTATGCTATACTTACCCAGTCTATACAATTCTTCATATGCGTTCTACTTGAAACTTTGTTCAAAATCCTCACTGCATCCTTGTCAGCTAATGATTTTGTAACAAAAATCCTCAAATCCCCAAAAATTGTTTTCTTCAAAGGAACAGTAACTGAACCCCCACTTCCCACGATCGGATAACCACGATCTCCACTATCTCCACCGCATCGTACGGGAGCTACACGTGTCCTGCGGAGACGTAGAGGCAAGGGCTATTCGGTCCGAAACTTTCGCGCCAAACAGTAACTTTCGGGCTATAAATATGTCCTTAACCCCTTCAGTATCTTCTTCGCCTCATCGCTCTCCTGCCATCACACTCTCCATCGAACCCTAGCGCCACCGTTGGTTGTCCTGTCGCCGGCAAGGAAGAGCTTCACTCCAGGATCACGCCGGAGTCGGAACATCTACGTCCGCCGTCGCCGTAGATGTCCTCTGCTGCCAAGTTAGGGTGCATTGGACACTTGACCGAAGAGCCTCTCCAATGCCACATTTTTGTGTTCTTCGTTCGCACCTTCCAGGGTAAATATATCCCATTTTTACAGCAGATTAGATCTGAAATTTTACCTCTCCCATGTGAAATCTGTTTTTCCTCAAGATACGATGCGCACATGTTTCCTCAAACACTATCCATCACCACAATCATTGATGAACTAGCTAAGCATCTAAGATTTTCACGAGATTCCTCAATTGTGCGAATTTTCGGATCTATACAACTCTGGAACCGAAGAATAGTATGCTTAAGCAAATTCCTCAACCACTGGTTATATTCCTCAAACTGTCAAACTTTTTCATTTTCTTCAAATCTGAGAACGCATATGACCTCTCCAAATTCCTCGCAACTATACTCTGTTCACAGGTACACACATGTCAGCTGATGAATCTCTCGGTTCTCATCACATTAACTCATTTGCAGCGTTTCTGGAAGAAACTCTTCAAGGCTCATCAGAATCTTCAAGAGTTCAAAATCATCAGCAAATTCCTCGTCTGAAGAAAATGGAGGAAGAAAGGAAACAGAAGGGAGGAAAGAAACTGGAGCAGAACACAGCTGTTGATATTCCTGATGACATATACATGGACTATTGCACGCCTGATGATGAACCTGAGACAATGCCTAAAACAAAGATTAGGCTCCAGAAAATTGAACGCAGATGGGCAAAGGAGTGGAAGGAGTACAGTTTGTGACCCCAAAATATGCGAAGAAATTCGCTTTGAAGCCTCCTGGCAGAAGGGCTCCACTTGAGGATCATCAAGTAGCTCATCCCTCAAGACTTATGACAGTTGATGACTACCCAGATGAAAAAGAAAGGCATCTGGCCAAGCTCAAGAAGCAAGCCGAAACACCAGTGAAGAAATTTCATGAATCCTCAGCTGCTGCCTCCGGTGCTGCTCATTCCTCAGCAGCAGAAACCTCAGGATCAGAGATTCCTCAAAAGCAGTCTGCGCCATCAAAACCAAAGGCTCCAAAGCCTCAAGAGAAGTCTGGACAGGGTTCTGTCACAAAACCCTCAGCTCTAAAACCCTCAGCTCCAAAACCCTCGGTTCCAAAACCGTCAATTCCAAAACCATCAGCGCCAAAACCCTTAGCACCCATCTCATCTACACTAAAGTCCTCAGCTCCACCTCCAAAACCAGTACAGAAGAAAGTCGTGAAGACTACGACTGCCAGCTCCAGCTCCTCACTCCCAGCTGCAGCTAGGTCGGAGACAAAGTCTTCAACTCCCCTTATGAAGACTTTGACAACTACTGAACCTGCACCTCTGCCCAGCCCCAGCAAAATCATCACAGTCCCGTCTGCATCAGAGGGAAGTGATGAGTATGATGATGAAACTTTGCAAGCCATCATCAGAAACAAGCAAGAACGGGTAGCACAAGCATCAGGCAGTGCTATTCCTCTGGCCATGGACCCCAAGGTCCTCCTCGACTTCATCAATGTATGGTATGAAGACCCAAACAAACCCATTGATGATTTGAAACTTCCTCCTGGCGTCAGCCACATGGTGGCTACCTTCATAAACGAAGCCAAGTGGAAGAAACAGAAGGCCAAGCAGGCAAAGATTGCAAAGGCCAGAAAGGAGAAATTCCTCAGGCAAAATGTCCTCAAGCTGACGCCTGAAGCTTTGGTGTCAACCCAGGCAGAGCTGCAAGTCTTGACTGACAAGTGTGAGAAACTGTCAGACCACACAAGCATCAAACGCAATTTCATCAAGCTAGCCACTAGTGCTGTTGATGACTACAACAAGCGACACCCACAACCAGCACCAACTCCTCAACCCCTGGTTGAACAGCCAGAAGATGCATCTCCTGATGAGGAGGAAATTCCTCAAAGTGAGGAACAACACCAAGAGCGCCGAGCTGATGAGCCGGCCATTGAAGAAATCATCACCAAGACCACCACTGATGAAACTGCAACCCCTGATGCAACTGCTACTGATCCAGCTGCTTCACCAAAGCAGGCTGATGACTCTGTTCCAGCTGTTTCCTCACTGCCAGCTGAGGAATCTGTCGAGAAAACACCTTCACCAAAAGCTTCAAAGGTGAAGAAGTTAATCTCGTCTGCATCAGACGCGAAAAAGACAAGAGTTGCTGAGAAGGAAGCGAAGAAGAGAAAAGCTTCCTCAGCAGAAGAAAAGATTGAGGCAAAACGCCTCAAGGAAACTGAAGAATCTACCCCTCTGGACCCGGTGCCTCTAAATGTTACACCTTCATATGAAATGGTCGTGATTGGTGACCAAACTACAAGGGCAGATGAGGAAATGAAGGATGCTGCCTCTGAGGAGCATACTGATGAGGAAATACAGATTGATGACAGTCGTCAACCACATATTCCTCAGAAAGAGACTACTCAAGCTTCAGCTGCAGCAGCTGATGAATCTGCTTCTGCCAAAAAAGTCAGCTGATGAAAAACAAGCTGAAGAATATGTCTAGTCTGAGCAGGCTCCTCCCACTGAACAGGCTGACCAAACTCCTCAAGCTAAGGAGGAACAAGAAATTCCTCAGCCTGAAGCTCAGCCAGAGCAAGAAATACCAGCTGATGAAATTCCTCAACCTGAGGACACTGCTGAAGAAAATGTTCCCGCCCCTGACAATGAATTCATTGTGCTCAACCCAGAGACTGCCATGGTTGTTTCCCACCCATTCCTCAGCACACTTTCCAGCCAGTTCAGCGCCAGCCATTCTCGAAGCGGCCCAAGTTTCAGAAAGAAAATTTCTTTGAGGAACGCATGTATTTCATCGGAGAGAATCCTTATGACAAGCCTCAAATGAGGCATCTAAAGTTTTGGACAAGGACTCAGTTGAACTACTACGCTTCTGTGCTCTGTGGACGCAACAAGATATTCCAGCACAGGCACATTCATCATGATGAACTTGAAGAAATTCCCTGCATGGAACCAGTCCTCAGTGTACTCCATGATGCAGGTTTGCTCGCTATGTGCTCCGACATATCAGATTGGAATAGTGAGCTTATTCTTTAGTTCTATGCAACTCTGCACATCTCGGGCAATGCTGATGACATCAACACTTGGGTGTTCGACTGGATGACCCAAAACACTCACTACAAGGCTCCAGCATCTGAACTCCTCAGAGAACTGCCCGTACCAATTCCTTCAGAAGGGGTAGTGAAGCTTTATGGTGAGCGTGAGCTACCAAATGGAATGATGGAAGTCCTCATGAAGCCTTTGGTTGCAGGAAAGCCCTCAAGAACCACATTCCTCGTCCATGAGCTCAAGTACACACCCCCGGTCTATCTACCACATTCTCTGCAGTGTGCTCGCCCCCATCAAAGGCCACGACGATGAAGAAGATGTCGTCGGCCTCATGAAGAATATCCTCTTCAACATCATTCACGGTATCCCCATGAATATCCATGATTTCTTCTTGAGGACTTTGGCTGACAATGCAATGTGCCCCTATGATCACAAAATTTATGCACCATGGATCATGAGATTCCTCAGGACAAGGACAGGCATCAACTTCCACGCAGATTTCCAGAACCATATTGGTTATATGCCTCCTATCCGAGTGAACAAGAAGACTTTAGAGCCCATTGAGGGAAAAGGAAAGTTTGTGATTGATGAAGGCAGCAGGCCTCTTGATGGTCAATTTAAAGAGCCAGATGCATATTCCTCATGGGACGATACTGAGACTCGTCCACCAAGCCCTGTTCCTCCTCGCGTGCTAAACACTAGAGAGCTTCTCCTCAGTCTTCATCAGAAGGTGGATCACAACCACAAACGGGTCAAATGCCAGTTTGGTGCCATTGTGAAAACCCTCAGTGAGACACAGAACTCTGTGAAACTTAATCATCACTATCTGCATGAGGTTTTTGATCGCACCTGGGCTACCCTTGCACATCTGAAGACCCAGACTGAGCTTGAAGAATTGAACTTTGAGCAGGACTTTGACTGGTCGTGGCCTCCCAAGAAGAAGTTCAGGCCCATTCCAGTGCCAGATCTTGAAGACAGTTCCTTCTCGTCCTTCCGCACCGCCGAATCTGATGAGGAACAACTCGACACCGCAACAGGCCCAAGGAAGAAGACTACACCCAAGAAGCGCCAAGGATCTTCATCCACCGCCAAGAAATGAAGACTTCACGGGCGTTAGTCCTCAGTTTGTCCCTTTTTGTCACTTGATGACAAAGGGGGAGAAACTTGAGAGTTAGTCTTCAAACGGAAGTTATTTTTGGGGCTTATGAACTATATTTAAGTTACAAACTCTTGGCTCTTCTGAAGTTTTTATGTAATGAGTTGCAACTTAAGCCCGATGGTACTCTGACGCTTTTCGAACGTTTTTCTTCGCATGCTTATTCCTCAAGTTTTAATGCACGCATGCTGGAATTTGTCAGATACCATTTGCCATCATGCATCTTCATTTTCTTCATATGATATGTTATATGTATGCATGACTTACAAGATTCAGGGGGAGATCTCCATGATATAAATCATCAATGTGCATATGCTATAAAAGCAAAATCCTCAAGGTATGCACATCTTCAGGGGGAGTCTCTGTGAATCTTGTCTTCAAATTCCACAATTGAGTATTTACACTTCACATTTTTATTCCCTGTTGAAGACTTAACCTAATTGTCATCAACCACCAAAAAGGGGGAGATTGTAAGTGCATCTAGTGCCCCTTAGTGATTTTGGTGGTTTGAAGACTTATAGGTTAAGTATCTAATGTGTTTATAAGTGTACACATGATCTATAAGTCATTGAGGAGTTTGAGATATTTGAAGAATATCGACCCCTAAAAATATATGTCTTCAGTTGAAGAAATTGGTCTGAAGCTGAAGAAATGAATCACGAGGAATCTGCGATGAAATTGATATTCCTCATGAAGATATTGATATTGAGAAGATCGGTGGTTCCTGAAGAAAATCATTTTGAAGAAATTGAAGCGTGAAGATTTACGTTTTCTGTTTTACTTTCCTCGCATTTGATGAATAGGAACACCATACTGTTAAAGGGGGTCAAAGTAACGCTATGGAATGAATTTCCTCACGATGCTCAACCCAAGCCAAATCCTACCAAAAGCATCAAGTGAGGAATATGAGTGACATGAGGACTCTCACAGTTGAGGGTCCCGACCGTTTCGATAGCCACGCCAAGTCACTGGTCTTATCCACTCCAACGGTCATATTATTTAAGGGCATTAATGTCAAATCATGTCGGGATGCTCCGAGGCTATAAATAGCCGCCCCCACAACCACTAACTGGTTGGCTGCTCCGTTAGAAACTGACACTTGTCATAAGAGCAACCCAAATTCCTGAGAGCCTTCGAGAGTAAATACACCACCCACCGAAACCACAAACCAAACCTAGTGATTGAGCATCACTGAAGAAGTTGTTCCTGTGTGGGACTGAAGCCTTTTACCTTTGAGGACTATGCATCCTCCAGACGGTTAGGCGTCATGGTCAAGAGCAATCCAGGAGTCAATTGTGGATCGCCGGGTGACCGAGTTTGTGAGGGTTTGGAAGTCTGCCCTGAAGACTTACCAAGAGTGTTGGGCGAGGACTGTGTGTCCTTAGCTCAAGGAGAATACGGTAGGGACTGTGTGTCCCGGGACTGGGTGTCCTTTGGTTTCAATACCAAGCCACTCCAAACCAGATGTACAACTGTCACAGCAGTTGGAACTGGGTCATCAACAACAGTCTTCACCAAGAATCGGGTTCTAATTCCTCAACTCTTTACTTTCTCTGTATTATGTGTTGATGACTTTCACTTTGACTGTTTGAAGAATTTGCTGAAGACTTTCTCTGAATTTCCTCAACCCCAAATTCTTCACTATAGTTAATCATCATCTGTTTTCTGCGTGCCTGCTTACTATGCAATCTGTTTTCACATTCTTCACTCTGTAATACTGCTATTGTGAGAGTTTGCATGTCTGATCCGTAACCGTTTCCGCTGTAAGTTAGTCATCAGTGAGGAATTTCCTCATCGATGAAATTCTAAAAATCTCCTATTCACGCCCCTCTAGTCGATATAACGCACACTCAACACTATTGACACGGGGCCCACCAGTCATATGCACCAGGGCCCCTAGAGTATGACACGTGGGCCCTACACCCCACACACAATAATGCAGGCAGAAAAATAAAAGGGGCGTAGTGGGGTCTCTAACCCACCACCTCACCCACACACACAACATACTCCACTACTCGGCTACTGCAGGTTAGCTGCACAACACAGGGGATTAAATTCAGATAAGCAGACTTTGCAGGTATAAGTCCACGTAATAAAACTAGGGAAAAGGGGGGCCGCCACGAGGGGACTTGAACCCAAGACCCGCGGGCATGGCACAGCTGTGTTGCCACTGCGCTATCGAGGTGTTGCTGCTCTAACAGAGGCAACATGCAAGGTAAATCTGCTCTGTTAGCTAAACTACCACGCGAAGAAAATGCCGAAGCTAAAAAGGGGGCGCTCGGTCTCGAACTCACGACGTCAGGTCAAAAGCGCAACGCTCGAACCAGTCGGCTAAGGAGGGGGAATCTTCTCAACAAGAGGTTCCACTCGAGATGACTAAACATGAGGCATTCTCCGTGCTATAACAGAGGAAAGTCGGCGACGTGCTACAGGTACACACACAACACACTGCATGCACTATACAACACAGGTGAAAACGCTGACGGGGGGGGGGGGGGGACAGCACGCTCGAACCAGCTACGTTGCCGCGATCTGCTGCTAAAAGCTACTGCTGCTGCTACATGTTGTTGCCACTCTCTAGAGCCGCGTGGCAAGGCAACACACTGGCGATGCTGCTACGCGAGGCTTGCTACTGCAACACAAGACCTTCCAACGGCGCTAGAAACAAGCGTGCTGACGGGAGACTATCCTTGTCTTGATACTCCTCAGCAACGGCACCAGGAATCTTTCTGCTATGGCTACGCCTTTAGGGACTTCCTTGGCAAATATGCAAAGGATTCCCCCATGGCCTTGGAGCCTTGCGATGGTGTTCCCTCGAAGCGGAAAGGGTGATGTAGCACAGCGGCGGTAAGTATTTCCCTCAGTTTTGAGAACCAAGGTATCGATCCAGTGAAGGATTGTCACAAGTACCTGCACAAACACAAAGAGCTTGCACCCAATGCTATGAAGGGGTTGTCAATCCCTTATAGATTGTTTGCCAAGTGAGAACTGAAAGCAAAAAAAACAAAGCAAAGTAAAAGCGAAAGTGGAAACAATAGGTGTGAATAGACCCGGGGGCCGTAGTGCTCACTAGTGTCTTCTCTCATGAAAGCAAGTAGACGGTGGGTGCACGAATTACTGTCGAGCAATTGATAGAACCGTGCAAAGTCAGGTCGTTATCTATGGCAATGATTATATCTATAGGCATCACGTCCAAAACAAGTAGACCGATACGTTCTGCATCTACTACTATTACTCCACACGTCGAACGCTATCTAGCATGCATCTAGTGAGTGAAGTTCATGAGAACAGAGTAACGCCTTAAGCAAGATGACATGATGTAGATGGACAATCTCGTATCTACGATAAAAGCCCATCTTGTTACCGTTGATGGCAACAACATGATGCGTGCCTTGCTGCCCCTTCTGTCACTGGGAAAGGTCACCACACGGTATGAACCAAAAACCAAGCACTTCTCCCATTGCAAGAATCATAGATCTAGTTGGCCAAACAAAACCCAAGACTCGTAGAGACTTACAAGGATATCAAATCATGCAAATAAGAAATCAGCAAAGACTCAAATATATATCATAGATAATCTGATCACAAATCCACAATTCATCGGATCTCGACAAACACACCGCCAAAGAGGATTACATCGGATAGATCTCCATGAAGATCATGGAGAACTTTGTATTGAAGATCCAAGAGAGGGAAGAAGCCATCTAGCTACTAACTACGGACCCGTAGGTCTGTAGTGAACTACTCACGAGTCATTGGAGGGGTGATGATGTTGATGTAGAAGCCCTCCAACTCCAAAGTCCCCTCCGACCGGGCACCGGGAAGGGTCTCCAAATGAGATCTCGCGGAAACGGAAGCTTGCGGTGGCGAAAAAGTGTTTTCGTGGATTCCCATATTTTTTATGTATTTTAGGGAATATATAGGTGAAGGAGCTAGGTCAGGGTGGCACCAGGGAAGCCACAAGCCTGGTAGCCGCCCCCCCGGGTGGCGGCTATAGGGCTTGTGGGCCCCCAGTGGCTCTCCTGCCTTGGCCCTCAAGTCCCCTGATTTTCTTCCGTTCGGTAAAAATTTATTTCGGGGATTTTATTCCGTTTGGACTCCGTTCCAAAATCAGATCTGAAAAGAGTCAAAAACATAGAAAAAACAGGAACTGGCACTTGGCACTGAATTAATAAGTTAGTCCCAAAAAAGATACAAAAGGTACATAAAACATCCAAAGTTGACAAGATAACATCATGAAACCATCAAAAATTATAGATACGTTTGAGACGTATCAAGCATCCCCAAGCTTAACTCCTGCTCGTCCTCGAGTAGGGAAGTGATAAAGAATGAATTTTTGATGCTTTCATGCTACCTAGCATAGATGTCCTTTGTAACTCCTCTTATGTGACGTGATTTTTCAGATCCATTAGATTCAAAACAATAGTTTGCTATTGACGTGGAAACAATAATACTTCAAGAAAACTAGCAAGGTAATCATGAACTTTCAAAATAACAAGGCCAAAAGAAAGTTATCCCTACAAAAGCATATAGTTTGGCTATGCTCTATCATCATTGCACAACGAATTTAAATCATGCACAACCCCGGTATTTGCCAAGTAATTGTTTTGACACCTTTACTTTCTCAAACCTTTTCAACTCTCACACAATACATGAGCGTGAGCCATGGTTTTAGCACTATAAGTGGTGTGGAGTGTGGTGGAGGTTGCAAGACAAAGAAGGAGAAGATGGTCGCATTAACTAGGCATATCAATGAGCTGTGGAGATGCTCATCAATAGTATTAATGTGAATGAGTAGGGATTGCCATACAAATGATGCACTAGAGCTAAGAGTATGTGAAAGCTCTTAAAGAAAACTAGTGGGTGTGCATCCAACTTGCTTGCTCACGAAGACCTAAGGCAAAATTGAGGAAGCCTATCATTTTAATATACAAGCAAAGTTATATAATTAAAATTTCCCACTAGCTATATGGTGGTGACAAAACGAGAGACCCTCAATCATGAAGATCATGGTGCTTAATAAGCACAAGTGTGGAAGGATAGTAGCATTGTCCCTTCTCTCTTTTTCTCTCATTTTTTTGGTGGGCTCTTTGGCCTCTTTTTTTATATTTTTATTTTATTTTATTTTGGTGGGCATCTTTGGCCTCTTTTTGTATATGGGCTTCGTTGGCCTCTTTTATTTCCATACATGGGACAATGCTCCATCAATGATGATCATCACACTTACAACTCAAAACTTAAAGCAACGATGACTCTATATGGAATGCCTTCGGTAGTGTACCGTGACAATGATCTAGCATGGCATAGACATTAATGGAAACATCATGCTAGCTATCTTACGATCATGCAATGGCAATGTAGACGTGGTGGCACATGTCATGGTGGTAGTTGCATCGAAATATATCTCGGAATGACTTTCAAAAATCCATAGTAGGTAGGTATGGTGGCTGTTATGAGGGAGGCTAATGGTGGGTTTTGTGCACCGGCGAAAGTTGCACGACACTAAGAAGATAGTGATGGTGGAAGGTGAAAGTGCATCTAAACCATGGACTCAACATTAGTCATGAAGAACTCATATACTTGTTACAGAAGTTTTAGTAGTAATCGAAACAAAGCATTCAACGCATACTCCTAGGGGAAGGGTTGGTAGGTATAAACCATCGCACGATCCCGACCGCCACACAAGGGATGACAATCAATAGACTAATCATGCTCAGACTTCATCACATAGCGGCTCACCATACATGCATGCTACGAGAATCACTAACTTCAACACAAGTATTTCTAGATCCACAACACCTTACTAGCATAACTTCAATAATACCACAACCACAACTCAAAACTAATTGAGATGAATCAAACTTCTCTAACTATTCAATGCACATGAAGGTGGAAGTTTTCGTATCCCTTTGGATAACTACCCCTCTTGCGACTACTTTCAAAGCATAGATCAACTACCAAGCCACGCACCGCTGTGCTCTAAAAGATATAAGTGAAACACATAGAGCAAAAGTATCTAGCTCAAAAGATATAAGTGAAGCACAAGTGAGCTGAATTGTCTACCAAAGGATATAAGTGAAGCTCGACAAAATCACGGTGAGTGCATGTCTCTCTCTCTAGGTGTGCAGCAAGGATGATTGTGGCACAACAAAAATAAAAGACTCCTACGATACAAGACGCTCGAAGCAAAACACATAACATGTGGTGAATAAAAATATAGCCCCAAGTAACGTTACCGATGGATTGAAGACGAAAGAGGGGATGCCTTCCCGGGGCATCCCCAAGCTTAGGCTTTTACAGCATCCTTGAATCATCTTGGGGTGCCTTGGGCATCGCCAAGCTTGAGCTCTTGCCACTCTTTATCCTTTTCTCCATAAGAACTTCACCCAAAACTTGAAAACTTCACAACATGAAACTTAAACAGAAACTCGTGATAACATTAGTATAAGAAAGCAAACCACCACTTCCTTAGGTACTGTAGCAAACTTAAATTCTACTTATGTGGATGTTGGGTTACTTTATTTTCAATCTTCCATGGCTAATACCCCCCGATACTATCCATAGTTTCATCAAAATAAGCAACCAACTCAACAAAAATAGAATCTGTTAATAGCAGACCAGTCTATAGCAATCTGTGTACTTCGTATACTTCTCGTACCTCAAAAATTCTGACAAATTACGGCAGTCTGAAGGATTTGCGTAGAAATCAGCAGCAAAAAGAATCAACTCAAAAGCTCTTACAGAAAAAAAACAAAAATTCTTTTCGTGAGCAGAAAGTTTCTGTCTTTTCCAGCATGACCAAACGATCATCCCCAAGACTAATCATAACGGTTTTGCTTGGCACAAACGCAAAAAGAAACACAAAAAACACAATCATAACAGAATTATGAAAGTGTGGAAGACACAAAACAGAAAGAAAAAGGATAGATTCGTTGGGTTGCCTCCCAACAAGCGCTATTGTTTAACGCCCTTAGCTAGGCAAAAGGTGATGGAATCACGTATGGTCATCTTTGGTGCTCAAACCATAAGTAGTGTGATCATTTATCATCTTAAGATCTTCATCTTTATTGGATGACTCACCACTAGCTTTAAGAACAAAAACAGAATTGACGGTCTTTTTGAGAGTGAGATTTGGAGTATTTTGCACAGCGGCAAAAGCGTATCCCAAGTTGGTTATGGCATCTTCTAGTTTGCCAATTCTACCGGAATCATTAACTATAGGTTCCTTCTCCCTTAAGTTTTTGAATACCATTCCCACATTGGATCCATACTGGGTAATTTGATTGTGGATCTTTCTATCCAAACTCTCAATAAGTTCAACTGTAGCAATTTTGTTTTCAATAGTGTCAAGCCTTTGCATCACGTGTTCCAAGGTCAAGGTAGTTCCATTAACCATGAGCGGGGGTGAGCCAACCAAATTCATGATAGCTCCATAGAAGTCAACAGTATGGCTCCCCAAAAAATTCCCGCCTACGATGGTATCAAGGATATACCTATTCCAAGGAGAGATTCCAACATAAAAACTGCAAAGAAGAACGGTAGTGGATTGCTTACGAGTAGATCTACTTTGAGCATTGCAAATCCGGTACCAAGCGTCCTTTAAATTTTCTTCCTCATTTTGCCTGAAGTTGAGAACTTCGTTCTCAGGGGTATCGTTTGGAGTAGTGGGTCTAGCCATTGATGGACTATCCCACACACAAACGAGCAAGAAGTAAGCGAGTGAAGCGGGCAAAAGAAAACGGCAAATGAAGACGGCAAAAAGGCAAAAGGAAACGACAAGGGAGAAAGGCAAATGAAAACGGCAAATGTGAAGTGGGGGAGATGAAAACGAGAGGCACCTGGCAAAAAGTAAATGCAAGAGATGAGTTTGTGAGACCTATTTGGATAGATCTCTCCTTCCCCGGCAACGGCGCCAGAAATACTTCTACTACTACAACAAAAGACCTTCCAACGGCGCCAGAAAAAAGTGTGCTGAAGGGAGACTATTCTTGTCTTGATACTCCTCAGCAACGGCACCAGGAATCTTTCTGCTACGGCTACGCCTTTAGGGACTTCCTAGGCAAATATGCAAAGGATTCCGCCGTGGCCTTGGAGCCTTGCGGTGATGTTCCCTCGACGCAGAAAGGGTGATGTAGCACAACGACGGTAACTATTTCCCTCAGTTTTGAGAACCAAGGTATCGATCCAGTGAAGGATTGTCACAAGTACCTGCACAAACACAAAGAGCTTGCACCCAACGCTATGAAGGGGTTGTCAATCCCTTATAGATTGTTTTCCAAGTCAGAACTGAAAGCAAAAAGAAAAAAAGCATAGTAAAAGCGAAAGTGGAAACGATAGGTGTGAATAGAACCGGGGGCCATAGTGTTCACTAGACGGTGGGTGAACGAATTACTATCGAGCAATTTATAGAACCGCGCAAAGTCGTTACGTTGTCTATGGCAATGATTATATCTATAGGCATCACGTCCAAAACAAGTAGACCGATACTTTTTGCATCTACTACTATTACTCCACACGTCGACCGCTATCCAGCATGCAACTAGTGTATTAAGTTCATGAGAACAAAGCAACGCGTTAAGCAAGATGACATGATGTAGATGGACAATCTCATATCCATGATAAAATCCCATCTTGTTACCCTTGATGGCAACAACATGATGCGTGCCTTGCTGCCCTTCTGTCACTGGGAAAGGTCACCACACGGTATGAACCCAAAACCAAGCACTTCTCCCATTGCAAGAATCATAGATCTAGTTGGCCAAACAAAACCCAAGACTCGGAGAGACTTACAAGGATATCAAATCATGCAAATAAGAAATCAGAAAAGACTCGAATATATATCATAGATAATCTGATCACAAATCCACAATTCGTCGGATCTCGACAAACACACCGCCAAAGAGGATTACATCGGATAGATCTCCATGAAGATCATGGAGTACTTTGTATTGAAGATCCAAGAGAGAGAAGAATCCATATAACTACTAACTACGGACCCGTAGGTCTGAAGTTAACTACTCACGAGTAATTGGAGGGGCGATGATGTTGATGTAGAAGCCCTCCAACTCCAAAGTCCCCTCCGGCAGGGCACCGGGAAGGGTCTCCAGATGAGATATCGTGGAAACGGAAGCTTGCGGTGGCGGAAAAGTGTTTTCATGGATTCCCCTATTTTTCTGTATTTTAGGGAATATATAGGCGAAGGAGCTAGGTCAGGGGGGCGCCAGGGAGGCCACAAGCCTGGTAGCCGCCGCCCCCTGGTTGCGACTATAGGGGTTGTGGGCCCCCTGTGTCTCTCCTGCCTTGAGCCTCAAGTCCCGTGATCTTATTCCGTTCGGGAAAATTTTATTTCGGGGATTTTATTCCGTTTGGACTCCGTTCCAAAATCAGATCTGAAAAGAGTCAAAAACACAGAAAAACTGGAACTGGCACTTGGCACTGAATTAATAAGTTAGTCCCAAAAAAGATACAAAAGGTACATATAACATCCAAAGGTTACAAGATAACAACATGAAACCATCAAAAATTATAGATACCTTTGAGACGTATCAAGGCTACAGACAGCGAGGGGAGAGAACGAGGCTTCAGCTGCTCACCTAGGGGCGGCGACGAAGAACCGGTGGAGGAGAGAAGGGATGCGTCAACGTCGAGGTGCGGGAGGAGATCGCCGGAGGTTGAGGAAGGAGCCGACAATCGTGGACGTCGGGGAAGGAGTCCCTGTGCCCGATCTATTTGAAAATATAACTGCGTCGGGGTCCTCAAGCTCCTGGTAGGGTCGGGGAGGAGGCGAGGCCGACGCTACGCCGACGTCGAGCTTGAGCCAGAGCTGATCATGCCGACGACGGCGCTCTGCTTTGTCCCCGACGGTGCGAGAGGGGAAGAGAGGGGGAGAAGAGAGAGGGCTAGGGTTGGAAAGGAAGGAGGATGGCTAAATAGACCAAACCCCGAGGCATGGGGCCATCGATCACAGGGGAAAGGAGGATTGGTGGCTCTCCCTGGCGTCGTACACAGTGACGACAGTGAGGAGGGAGAGGATCGTGGGTTGGGCCCTGGGCCGAAACATAACACAATGGGCCTGCTCTCTCTCTCTCTCTGGTTCCAAATAAACATTATAAGCTATTTTAGAAATAAGGATAGAGGCAAAAGAAAAGGAATTAAACAAAAATAAAAAAATACTTTTGGGCTCCTAAAAACATGCTCCAATTTATAAAAATAAATTGTGAATTTTTGGAGAGTAAAATTTAAATGCCTTTTATTTAAATAAGACCATGCTTTGAAATAGAACCAAAAGGAAAATAAAAACTAAAACCTGAGGGGTTTCCTCCACAATTTACAAGAAGGATTTTAGAAAAGGAGGAACTTTTTTAAGGGGCCAAAACAACAAGTTTTAAATTGCCTCAACATAAATTGGAAGAAGGAGTTTTAAAACCATGGTGCTACAAAAGTGTTTTTGAGCTCGATTTGTTGAACACAATCACCCAACCATCACCTGCCACTCTCACCCATGCACTCCACTCAAACAACATGGTGCAAGACAAGCAAACAAGACAAGGATAAAAGATGTTATGCATGATGCCATGATGCACATGAAATGAAGTCACCCTCAACTCAAACCACTTGATCATCATAACAATGTTGCCATACAAGGGAAGAAATTACAAGAGGGGGAAGGAATGCATTGGGACTGTCACAAACCCCTTGGATTTAGATCTTGGAGTTCTTTGTGAGGTCCTTGTTCTTCCTTGATAGTTTTTGTTGTTGTGGAGAGATTTGAGTGTGATGGACTTGACCACTTCATGTGCTCTAGCCATTGCATTAGTTGCATCGATTTGAGTTCTCCATGGTGATACATGGAAGTGAAAAGTTTGAGAAGTGTGTTACTCTTGGTAGCTGATAGGTCCCAAACGTATCTATATTTTCTGCTTGTTCCATGATCTTTTGGGTGACATTGTTATATGTTTTTCTACACTTTTATATCATTTTACACATATTTGGACTAACCAACTAACTCAGTGCACCCAGTGCTAGTTTTTGTTTGCTGTTGTCTATTTTGCACGGGCTTTTACCCAATTTTACGAAGCTCGAAAAATTCCAGGAAAAATATATAAAAAATCAGCCAAACGGAAACTTCCACATCACCAAAGATGGGCCAGAGGGGGGCCAGGGGTTGCCTAGGTGACCTCCTGGCGCAGCCAGGCCCTAGGCCGCACCAGGAGGCCTCCTGGGTGGGCCCCACCACCTCCGGTGCCCTCCTTTGGCCTATATTTAGAGTCCCGAGAGGAAACCCTTGCAAAACTTCCAAAATCATGAATTTGTCCATCGTTCCGCCGCCGCAGCGCTTCCAAGATCGGGAGCGTCAGGAGACCTCTTCCTGGCACCCTGCCGGAGGGAGGATTGACCTCCGGGAGCTCCTACACCGCCATGGACGCTTCCCGGACGTGTCGTGATAGGCCTCCTTGGACCATGGGTCCATGATCAGTAGCTATGTGATATCTTTTCTCCAATCTTGTACTTCAATGGTTAGTCCTTGTCAGCTGCCCTACATGATCAAGGCATCTATGTGACTCTCTTGCTATTGCTATGCTCGGTTTGTTGGGATCCGATGGATTATGAGATTATGTTCAGATTGTTATGAGTTATATACTTGATTATCCTTTTATATTATGTTCCTTAGTGAGTCATGTGTGTTCTCCATTGCTATTTATTGCTTTGGCCGAGTAGTAGGTTGTAACTCGAAGAGGGAGCGTTATGCATGATTGTGGGTTCATGTCCGTCGATGTCTAGCTTGAGTGACAGAAACATGAGACTATGGGATGTGTTGCTGCAACCAGGAGAAAACAACGGTGCTTGTGACTACGGTTGCAAGGATTGTTTACCTTACGCATAGTTCGTTAATGTAGTTGTCCGTTGCTTTGAGTGTACACTTTGGGTGGGGCTCACAACTTAATAACGGAGAGATGTTATGGATAGATATCTCAAGGTGGATGATTAGTAAGTAGATGCTGATGAATAAACGGTCTAGTTGTCTTGGCGTACTACCCATTACTATTTAACCTCTAACTATTAAGTAGCATAATTAGCATTGCGATGCGTTCATAATTCTGTCAATTGCCCAACTGTGATTTGTTTACCAGAGCACAGTTGTTTATCGTCTTTTCGGAGAGAGACATCACTAGTGAACATCATGTGACTCTGGTCCATTTCACCATCATTGTTTACACCTCCACCATTTACCGCTTTCATTTACTTTTCCATTGCAATCACTATTACCTTCCCGCTTGTGTTTTTATCCTTTGCAAACTACAAGGCCGGAGAGATTGACAACCTCTCTATACTCGTTGGGAGGAAAGTTATTTGTTGTGTGTGCAGGTCCATGTCTTCTGCTTGCGCCAGGGTGGAAGACACCTACTTGTTGATCCTAGGAGTCCTTGTGGTTCGATAAACCTCACAGTCTCCGTGTGAGGGAAAACTTGCTGCTGACTACATATCAACCTTCCACTTGGGGTAACCAACAAGGATCAAGAAGTATATACATCATCTCGTCATCCGTACCCTATAGCTTGTTCTTCTTGGGTGCTTTGGCGTCCTAGAAGCTTGGTGGTGACTTGGAGCTCAGTCATTGTGGTGTAAAGCTCCGGGAAAGCGTTGGGGTCCCCAATTAGGTTGTGGAGATTGCCTCGAGAATTTGAGGTCATCTTAGAGCCATAATCCATTGTGGTGAAGCTTTGTGGTGTTGTTGGGAGCCTCCAATTAAGTTGTGGGGATTGTCCCAACCTTGTTTGTACAGGTTCGGTGACCACCCTCAAGGGTCCCTTAGTGGAATCACAACATGTTATATTGTGCGAGGGCTTGAGGAGATTACGGTGGCCCTAGTGGCTTCTTGGGGAGCATTATGCCTCCAAACCGCTGCAAATGGAGATTAGCATCTGCAAGGGTGTGAACTTAGGGGTACATCATCATCTTTGCATGCCTCGGTTATCACCCGAGCCCTTTACTTATGCACTTTACTTTGTGATAGCCATATTGTTTCTTGTGATATATCTTGCTATCACTTGGTCGTTTATCTTGCTTAGCATAAGTTGTTTGTGCACATAGGTGAGCCTAGTTGTTTTAGGTTTTGTACTTGACTAATTAAACATTAGTTTATTCCGCATTTGTTCAAGCCTAAACCATTAGTTTTTAAAGTGCCTACTCGCCTCCTCTAGGCGACATCCATGTCCTTTCAATTGATATTAGAGCTAGGTCTCTCATTATTAGGTTTCGATGTTGGGGAACATTGCATGGGAAACAAAAAAATTCCTACGAACAAGCAATATCTATCCATGGTGATGATCATCTACGAGAGGGGAGAGTGAATCTACATACCCTTGTAGATCGCTAAGAGGAAGCGTGTATAACACGGTTGATGTAGTGGAACATCTTCGCGATCCAAATCGGAGCCCGTCCCGCGATCTCGTCACGATCCATCCCGCGATCCCATCACGATCCATCCCGATCTAGTGCCGAACGGACGGCACCTCCACGTTCAACACACGTACAACCCGATGATGATCTCCGTCTTCTTGATACAGCAAGAGGGGCAGAGAGGTAGATGAGTTCTCCGGCAGCGCAACGGCGTGACGGCGATGGTGGTGGAGCTAGTCCAGCAAGGCTTCGCCTAAGCACCGCTGAAACTAGACTAGAGGAGAAACAAATCTAGAGAGAGGGCATCACGTGGCCGATTGTTGTTGTATCTCAAAACCCTCAAAAGCTCTATTATATATAGGAGGAGAGGAGGGAGGTCGCCGGCCCTAGGGCTGCAACTTTGGGTCGGCCGAAGTGGGAGGAGAGGAGGAGTCCTCCTCCAGTCCTACTCCTAATAGGATTCCCCTTCCACTTGGAAATCTTTTCCACCTTTTGTATTTTACCTTATTTTCAACTCGAGATGCATGGGACCTTAGAGGTGGCTTCGGCCAGCCCACATGGTCTGGTTTGCCTCCTCTCTTGGTCCATGAAGCCCTAGGGTCGTCACACCCCTCCCGTTGGTCCCCCGGCACCCTCAGATCACTCCCGGTACACTACCGATGAGCCTCATACCTTTCCAGTGACCAAAACATGACTTCCTATATATCAATCTTTAGCTCCGGACCATTCTGGAGCTCCTCCTGAAATCCAGGATTTCATCCGGGACTCCGAAAGACATTCGGTCACCAACATCTATAACTCAACTATACCGAAACGTCACCGAACCTTAAGTGTGCAGACCCTACTGGTTCGAGAACTATGCAGACATCACCGAGACACTCTCCCGTCAATATCCAATAGCAGGACATGGGCGCCCATATTGGATCCTACATATTCTACGAAGATCTTTATCGGTTGAACCTCTTTGTCAAGGATTCAATTAATCCCGTATGAAGTTCCCTTTGTTCTTTGGTATCTTACTTGCCCGAGATTCGATCGTCGGTATCTCTATACCTAGTTCAATCTCGTTACCGGCAAGTCTCTTTACTCGTTCCGTAATACAAGATCCCGTGACTAACTCCTTAGTCACATTGCTTGCAAGGCTTGTTTTGTTGTTGTATTACCGAGTTGGCCCCGAGATACCTCTCCGTCACACAGAGTGACAAAACCCAGTCTTGATCCATGGCAACCCAACAGACACCTTCGAAGATACCTGTAGAGCACCTTTATAGTCACCCAGTTACGTTGCGACGTTTAATACACACAAGGTATTCCTATGGTGTCCGGGAGTTGAATGATCGCATGGTCATAGGAACAGATACATTGACATGCAGAAAACAATTGCAATAAACTGACATGATCATATGCTACGTTTATAGTTTGGGTCTTGTCCATTACATCATTCTCCTAATGACATGATCCCGTTATCAAGTGACAACACTTGTCTATGGCCAGGAAACCTTGACCATATTTGATCAACGAGTTAGTCAACTAGAGGCTCACTAGGGACAGTGTGTTGTCTATGTATCCACACATGTATTTGAGTTTCCAATCAATACAATTCTAGCATGGATAATAAATGATTATTATGAACAAGTAAATATAATAATAACCAATTTATTATTGCCTCCAAGGAATATTTCCAACAATCTCCCACTTGCACTAGAGTCAATAATCTAGTTCACATCACTATGGGATTGTAATGAATCTAACACCCATATAGTTCTGGGTTCGATCATGTCTTGCTTGTGAGAGAGGTTTTTAGTTAACGGGTCTAAACCTCTCAGATCCGTGTGTGCTTTACAAATATCTATGTCATCACATAGATGCTGCTACCACGCGCCATTTGGAACTATTAAAATGACTACTCCACTATACGAATCTGGTTTACTACTCAAAGTCATCCAAATTAGTGTCAAAGCTTGCATCGACGTAACCCTTTACGACGAACTCTTTAATCACCTCGATAATCGAGGAAAATCCTTAGTCCACTAGTTACTAAGGATAACTTTGACCGTCCTTCAGTGACTCAATCCTGGATCACTATTTGTACCCCTTGACAGAGTCATGGCAAGGTACACATCAGATACGGTACGCAACATCGCATACTTTGGAGCCTACGACTAAGTCATAGGGGACGTCCTTCGTCCTTTTTCTTTCTTCTACAGTGGTCGGGCTTTGAGTCTTACTCAAATTCACACCTTACAACACAGCCAAGAAGTCCTTCTTTGCCAATCTATTTTGAACTCTTTTAAAAACTTGTCAAGGCATGCATTTCGTTGAAAATTCTATTAAGCGCTTTGATCTATCTCCATAGATCTTGATGCTCAATGTTCAAGTTGCTTAATCCAGGCTTTCCTTTGAAAAACTCCTTTCAAACAACCCTTTATTCTTTCCAAAAATTCTACATTATTTCCGATCAATAATATTTCAATCACATATTCCAACCAGAAATTCTATAGTACTCCCATTCACTTCTTTCAATACAATTTCTCATAAACTTTGTATAAATCCAAAAGCTTTGATCATATCATCAAAGCGTATATTCCAACCCCGAGATGCTTGCACTAGTCCATAGAAGGATTACTGGAGCATGCATACTTGTTAGCATCTTTAGGATTGACAAAACCTTCTTGTTGTATCACGTACAACCTTTCCTCAAGGAAACCGTCGAGGAAACAATGTTTTGACATCCTATCTGCAACATTTCATAAATCATGCAGCAACTGCTATCATAATTCCAACGGACTTTTAGCATCGCTACGAGTGAGAAAGTCTCATCATAGTCAACTCTTTGAACTTGTCGGAAACATCTTCGCGACAAGTTGAGTTTTCTAAATGGTGACTTTTCACCATCATCGTCTGTCTTCCTTTTAAAGATCCATCTGTACTTAATAGTCTTACGACTGTCAAGTAGTTCTTCCAAAGTCCACACTTTGTTTTCATACATGGATTCTTTCTCGGATTGCATGGCCTCCAGCTATTTGTCGGAATCCGGTCCCACCATCGCTTCTCCATAGCTCGTAGGTTCATTGTTGTCCAACAACATGACCTCCGAGACAGGGTTATCGTACCACTTTGGAGCACTACATGACCTTGTCGACCTATGAGGTTTGTAGTAACTTGATCCTGAAGCTTCGTGATCACTATCATCAGCTACCATTTAAATTGGTGTAGGCGACACAGGAACAACTTCCTCTGCCCTGCTACACACTGGTTGAAGTGATGGTTCAATTACCTCCTCAAGTTCCACCATCCTCCCACTCAATTCTTTCGAGAGAAACCTTTTCTCGATAAAGGACCCGTTTCTAGAAACGAACACTTTGATTCCGAATATGAGAGAGGAGGTATACCCAACTGTTTTGGGTGTCCTATGAAGATGCATTTATTCGCTTTGTGTTCGAGCTTATCACGCTGAAACTTTTTCACACAAGCGTTGCAGCCCCAAACTTTTCAGAAACGACAACTTAGGGTTTCTCCAAACCGTAGTTCATACGGTGTCATCTCAACGGAATTACGTGGTGCCTATTTAAAGTAAATGTGGTTGTATCTAATGCATAACCCAAAAATTAAAGTGGTAATTCGATACGAGACATCATAGTATGCACCATATCCAATAGGGAGCGGCTATGACGTTCGGACGCACCATCACACTATGGTGTTCCAGGTGACATTAGTTGTGAAACAATTTCCACAATGTCTTAATTATATAAAAAACTTGCAACTCAGGTATTCATCTCTATGATCATATCATAGACATTTTATCCTCTTGTTACGACAATCTTCAACTTCACTATGAAATTACTTGAACCTTTCAATAATTCAGACTTGTGTTTCATCAAGTAAATATACTAGTATCTACTCAAATCATCTGTGAAATAAGAACATAACGATATCCACTGCGTGCCTCAACACTTATTGGACTGCATACATCAAAATGTATTACTTCCAACAAGTCACGTGCTCGTTCTATCTCACTTAAAACGAGGCCTTCAGTCATCTTGCCCATGATTTGCATGTCTCAAGTGATTCAAAATCAAGTGAGTCCAAACGATCCATCTGCATGGAGTTTCTTCATGCATTTACAACAATAGGCATGGTTCGCATGTCTCAAACGATTCCAAAATGAGTGAGTCCAAAGATCCATCAGTATGGAGCTTCTTCATGCGTTTTACACCAATTTTACTCAAGCGGCAGTGCCATAAGTAAGTGGCACTATCATCACCACTTTGTATCTTTTGGCAACAATATTATGAACATGTGTATCACTATAATTGACATTCAATAAACCATAGAAGGATTTATTCAAGCGAACATAATAACCATTATTCTCTTTAAATGAATAATCGTATTGCAATAAACAAGATATAATCATGTTCATGCTCAATGCAAACACCAAATAACATTTATTTAGGTTCAACACTAATCCCGATAGTAGACGGAGCGTGTGATGTTTTGATCACATCAAACTTGAAATTACTTCCAGCACACATTGTCACCTCACCCTTGCTAGTATCTGTTTATTACGTAGCTTTTACTTCAAGTTACTAACACTTAGCAACCGAACCGGTATCTAATACCCTCGTGCTACTAGGAGTACTAGTAAAGTACACATCAATATCACGTATATGTAATATAATTTTGTCGACTTTGCCAGCCTTCTCATCTACCAAGTATCTAGGGTAGTTCCACTTCGGTGAATGTTCCCCTCATTATAGAAGCACTTAGTCTCGAGTTTGGGTTCAACCTTGGGTCTCTTCACTAGAGCAGTAACTGGTTTACTATTTCATGAAGTATCCCTTCTTGCCTTTGCCCTTCTTGAAACAAGTGGTTTTACTAACCATCAACAATTGATGCTCCCTTTTGATTTCTACTTTCACGTTGTCAAACATTGCGAATAGCTCACGGATCTTCATATCTATCCCTGATATGTTATAGTTCATCACGAAGCTCTAGTAGCTTGGTGGCAGTGACTTTGGAGAACCATCACTATCTCATCTAGAAGATTAAGTCCCACTCGATTCAAGTGATTGTAGCACTCAGACAATCTGAGCACATGCTCAACGAGTGAGCTTTTTTCCCTTATTTTGTAGAAAAATAATCTTGTCGGAGGTCTCATACCTCTCAACAAGGCACGAGCATGAAATCCTAATTTCATCTCTTGGAACATCTCATATGTTCCGTGACATTCAAAACGTCTTTGGTGCCTAATTCTAAGCCGTTTAAGCATTACGCACTGAAATATCACGTAGTCATCAGAAACGTGTATGTCAGATGTTCGCAACATCCACAGACGACGCTCAAGGTTCAGCACACCGAGTGGTGCATTAAGGACATAAGCCTTCTGTGCAGCAATGAGGACAATCCTCTGTTAACGGACCCAGTCCGCATAATTTTTACTATCAACTTTCAACTAAATTTTCTCTAGGAACATATCTAAAACAATAGAGCTACAATGCAAGCTACAACATAATTTGCAAAGACCTTTTGACTATGTTCATGATAATGAGTTCAATTAATCACATTACTTAAGAATTCCCACTCAAATAGACATCCCTCTAGTCATTCGAGTGGCGCGTGATCCAAATCCACTAACTCAAGTCCGATCATCACGTGAGTTGAATATAGTTTCAATGGTGAACATCTCCATGTTGATCATATCAACTATATGATTCATGCTCGACCTTTCGGTCTCTTGTGTTCTGAGGCCATGTTTGTACATACTAGGCTCGTCAAGTTTAACCCGAGTGTTCTGCGTGTGCAACTGTTTTGCACCCGTTGTATGTGAATGTTGAGTCTATCACACCCGATCATCACCTGGTGTCTCGAAATGATGAACTACCGCAATGGTGCATGGTCGGGGAGAGCACAATTTTATCTAGAAATATTAGTGAGGGATCAAATTATAATGCTACCATCGTCCTAAGCAAAATAAGGTGCATAAAAGGATTAACATCACATGCAAATCATAAGTGACATGATATGGCCATGAACTTATGCTTCTTGATCTCCATCACCATAGCACCGACATGATCTCCATCGTCACGGGCGCCGCACCATGATTTCAATCATCGTGCTGCCATCGAGGTTGTCGCGCCATCTATGTTGTTACTAATAAAGATACTGCCTAGCGATATAGCAAGAGCATCCACAAGCGCAAAATAAATTTAAAGACAACCCTATGGCTTCTGTCGGTTGACGTAGCATCTACGTGAAAGTCGATATTTAACTATTACAAGATGATCATCTCATACATCCAATATATCATATCATGTCATTGGTTGTCGGTCAAGGATCGACACCTTTGGGGGCCTCAACGGTCCCCTTTTTGCTGGTTTGGCAGGGAAGGGGTCACGACAAGAGCAGAACCAACAGTCAGGGGCCGGCAAGATCTTTTTACCCAGGTTTGGGCCGCATGGTGTGTAAAACCCTACTCCTGCATGCGTTTAGTTATTCGTTTTGGGTTACTATAGATCTGTCCCTTTTTGCAGCATTTCGATTTGCCAAAAAGCCCCTACTACTCTGCCTCGGGCCTCCATTTATAGGCAAAGGGGTCACCACAGTGGCTCAGTGGGTGAACGGTGGGTTCACGGGTGAAACAGTGACGACCGACAGTTACAGTGTTACTGCCTTGTCAGAGGTGCAATAAATGCTACGACAGACATCCCTGACCTCGTCAGGGGGTTGCACACGTACCCACACATGGCAACTCCGAGGCGTTGCGCTGGCGTGCGGGCAGACGCATGGGGCATGCATCATCGGTGGCGTGCTCGTCGGTGCAGGCATTCGCAGGTCGCGAGGGCACCCTGGGCCCGCACCTCTCCTTGGGCCTTTATCTTTCTTCTCGATAGGGTTTGCTTGCAGGGGCTCTTCCTGTTCCTCTCGACATGGAGGTGATGTCCTGCCGAGGCCTTGTCAGCCTTCCCGACAAGGGAGGCTTGCGAGGGATCTGTCTTTCTTCCTCGGCAGGGGGTCTCGTCGTGGCATTGTCTATCTCCCCAGTAGGGAACTCCTGGCGGGGTCTCTTCTTCCTTCCCAACAAGCGAGTGCTTGCCGGGGCTGGCAATCTGCATTTGGTGGTTTCTGACTCTCGTTTTCTCCCTAAGCACCAGCGACATGCCTTGCTGCTGCGGAGGGGCTTCCGGTGTCTGCGCACAAGTCTGGGGCATTGGAGACCCCAGTGTTTAGTGCACCGACATTGCCCATATCATATCACAAGCATACCCTGCAAAAACAAGTTAGACGTCCTCTAATTTGTTGTTGCATGTTTTACGTGGCTGCTATGGGTATCTAGTATGATCGCATCTTACTTACGCAAAGCCACAACGGTGATATGCAAATTGCTATTTAACCTTCTCAAAGGACCGACTCTGTCTAATCCGATTCAACTAAAGTTGAAGAAACAGACACCCGCCAGTCATCTTTATGAAACAAGTTGCATGTCAGTCGATGAAACCGGTCTCTCGTAAGCGTACGAGTAAAATTGGTCTGGGCCACTTCAATCCAACAATGCCGCTAAATCAAGAAAAGACTAAGGAGGGCAGAAAATTGAACATCAATGCCCACAAACTATTTTGTGTTCTACTGGAGATATCATCTATGCATGAACCTAGCTCATCATGCCAGTGTTGGGGAATGTTGCATGGGAAACAAAAAATTTCCTACGCACAGGCAATACGTATCCATGGTGATGATCATCTACGAGAGGGGAGAGTGAATCTACATACCCTTTGTAGATCGCTAAGAGGAAGCATATATAACGCAGTTGATGTAGAGGAACATCTTCATGATCCAAATTGCAGCCCGTCCCGCGATCTCATCATGATCCGTCCCGCGATCCCATCCCGATCCATCCCGATCTAGTGCCGAATGGATGGCACCACCGCGTTCAACACACGTACAACGTGATGACGATCTCCATATTCTTGATCTAGCAAGAGGGGTGGAGAGGTAGATGAGTTCTTCGGCAAAGAGACGGCGTGACGACGATGGTGGTGGAGCTAGTCCAGCAGGGCTTCGAGAAAGCACCGCTGAAACTAGACTAGATGAGAAACCGATCTAGAGAGAGTGCAACACGTGGCTGATTGTTGTTGTATCTCACAACCCTGAAAATCTCTAGTATATGTAGGAGGAGAGGAGGGAGGCCGCCGTCCCTAGGGATACCCCTTTGGGTCGGCCGAAGTGGGAGGAGAGGAGGAGTCCTCCTCCAATCCTACTCCTAGTAGGATTCCCCTTCCACTTGGAAACCTTTTTCACATTTTGTATTTTCCCCTTATTTTCCACTCCACCTGCATGGGTCCTCAGAGGTGGTTTCGTCCAGACCACTAGGGGCTGGTTTGCCTCCTCTCTTTGCCCATGAAGCCCTAGGGCCATCACACCCCTCCCGGTGGTCCCCTAGCACCCTCCCGACACTCCCAGCACACTACCGATGAGCGTGTTACCTTTCCGGTGACCAAAACAGGATTTTCTACATATCAAACTTTACCTTCGGACCATTCTGGAGCTCCTTTGGACATCCAGGATCTCATCCGGGACTCCGAATAACCTTTGGTCACCAACACCTATAGCTCAACTATAGCGAAACGTAACCAAATCTTAAGTGTGCAGACCCTATGAGTTCCAGAACTATGCAGCCATGACCGACACACTCTCCGGTCAATATCCAATAGTGGCACATGGAAGTTCATATTGGATCCTACATATTCTATGAAGATCTTCACCGGTTGAACCTCTATGTCAAGGATTCAGTTAATCCCGTATGCATCTCCCTTTGTCCTTTCACTCTCGGTATGTTACTTGCCCGAGATTAGATCGTCGGTATCTCTATACCTAGTTCACTCTCGTTACCGGCAAGCCTCTTTACTCATTCCGTAATACACGATCCCGTGACTAACTCCTTAGTCACATTTCTTGCAAGGCTTGTTGTGATGTTGTATTACCAAGTGGGCCCCGAGATACCTCTCCGTCACACGGAGTGACAAATCCCACTCTTGATCCATGCCAACCCAATAGACACCTTCGGAGATACCTGTAGAGCACATTTATAGTCACCCAGTTATGTTGCGACATTTGACACACACAAGGTATTCCTCCGGTGTCTAGGAGTTGCATGATTTCATGGTCATAGGAACAGATACATTGACATGGAGAAAACAGTAGAAATAAACTAACACGATCATATGCTATGTTTATAGTTCGGGTATTGTCCATCACATCATTCTCCTAATGACGTGATCCCATTATCAAGTGACAACACTTGTCTATGGCTAGGAAACCTTGACCATCTTTGAGCAACGAGCTAGTCAACTAGAGGTTCACTAGGGACAATGTGTTGTCTATGTATCCACACATGTATTTGAGTTTCCAATCAATACAATTCTAGCCTGTATAATAAAGATTATTATGAACAAGGGAATATAATAATAACCAATTTATTATTTCCTCTAGGGTATGTTTCCAACATTCACCACCTAGAGAGCAAGGATGTCGACTAGGGGTTTAGGATTCTCTCACACTCTTTGTTTCAATGGCACAAAACTTGATGTTTGGGTAATTTGCATGCTTAATCTCTTTATGGTCATGTACCCAAATTAAGGGCAATGGTAGATATGTTTTTTTTCTCCAAAGTATTATTAATACCTTTACTTAGAGGATGAGAAAAACTCTTACCTAAATGCTCAAGCTTATTATGTGCTTTTCGATGCTTTGGGCAATGTAGTTATATTTCAACTCATGCCGTCACGGGATGCTCATGAGTCATGGACAAAACTTCAAGATGAATATGGTTTGTCCAAGACTTGTAGGGATGATTGTGCTACCTCCACCTCCGGTCATGTTGTCTTCTCAAATTCATATCCTTCACCTACATGTGGATTGCCACAAGGTAATGATATGGTGAGTAGTGGTGATCATAGCAATGACGATAGTGGGTTTATTGTTGACGATCCTTCATCATTATCTTATTGCAATGCTTCATCTTTGGACGTTAACACTTCGAGCACTCTAAATGTGTCGCATGCTTGTGGTGATACTCCATGCATATCATGTAGGAATTGTTTGACTAAATCTCATGATGATATGCTTGATATATCTTGTTGCCATGATAAAAATGTATCTATTTCCTTGGGTTGTTGTGCTAAGAATGCAGAGGAAATCCATCACTCCAAGGAACAATATGTGGCCCTGAATGATGCTTCAAGGGATCCTACATCATCATCTATTGTTTCTCACTTTTGCCTTATGGCTAAGGCTTCGAAGGTATCTCCTGCTTTGAATTCCAATGTATCTCATGCTGATGATGTTGATGATAATGAGGATGAGGATGAGGATAATGATGAAGAGAGTGATAATATTGCATCCTTAAAAATTAAGGGTGAAATGATTTTTAAAGCTCTTCATAAGAATAATCTTTCTCATTCCAACTTCATGGAAATCATGTGTATTGCTATTGAGGGGAAGAAATATATTCAGGAGTTGGAAGCTCATCTCGAGGAGCATGAGTCCACCATTTAGAAAATGGAAGGTCATGAGCGTGATTACTCTAATGAGATCGCAGAGCTATCTCAAGCTTGAAAATGAACAAACCACCAAGGAATCTCTTGAGGAGACCTTTGGTCTAGAATTATGTATATTGAAGGAATCCCATGATAGAGCTCTTGGGGTGGCTAATGATTGTAGAACTAAAAATGATAAGCTTCAAGTTTCACATGCTAAACTCCTTGAGGAATTTGAGTACCTCGAAAATGGCTCAAGTGTCATTAAGAGTTCACTCATCGAACTCACCACTCTCATGCTCAACTTGAAACTTCATGTGAAAAAGAGCTTGCGAAGTGGCCTTCTCCTCTTATTGTTAATAATGATGCTTGTGCTACTAACTCTATTTCTTGCGAAGCATCCATATTAAAGGAGAATGCTGAGCTAAAGTCTCAACTTGACTTGTTATCTAGCAATTATGGGAAATTGGAACAAAGTCATGTAATGCTCACAAGCTCTCATGATGATCTTCTAGTATCCCATAATGTGCTACAACTAGCTCATGAGGCTAGTACTACTAAGGTAACATCTAGTGAGCCTCATGTGGACATTAGCACCATATTTAGTCAAGATGCTTTTTTGACATGCGCTAGTCCTTGTAATTCATCTACTGATAATGTTGCTACATGTTGTGATGGATTATTTCCTTGCCTTGTTGCTCTGAAAATGAAGCTTATACTTACTCTAGTACTTGTGTTGATGCTAACCATGCAGAGGAAATCAAATACCTCATGGCTCAAGTCACTTCCTTGAAGAAAGAATTGGAAAAGAGTCATGAAGGAATGTCCACACTCAACAATATCTTGTGAGGAAAAAAAATCCCTAAATGACAAAGATGGACTTGATTAAACTCCAATAAGAAAAGTAAGTGCAAGAGCAACAAAATAAGGGCCAAGAAAAGGTCACGGATTCGACCAAGATTGTTTGCTTCAGGTGTAAAATTGAATGGTGCCATGTTAGATCCTGCCCATTAAAGACGAAGCCCCATAGTCACAAGAAACAAGGGAATCGGCCACGAGTTCAATCTCATGCTCAACCACAAGTGGAAGAAAGGCTTATTCCCAAGAAGACCAAAGTAACCATTACTCAAGTTGAGAAACAATTGAGAAAAAAGTAAGGGGTACATGTTGCTACTTGTGTCGTGAGAAGGGTCACTTCACTTCTCTTTACCGAAAGATATTTTATCCAACCCAATCATTAGTGATGATATCTGATGTCTACTACACAACTTTATTCTTGTGGACTCGTGTTGGGCCTCCAAGTGCAGAGTTTTGTAGGACAGTAGCAATTTTCCCTCACGTGGATGACCTAAGGTTTATCAATTCGTGGGAGGTGTAGGATGAAGATGGTCTCTCTCAAGCAACCCTGCAATCAAATACAAGAAATCTCTTGTGTCCCCAACACACCCAATATAATGGTAAATTGTATAGGTCCACTAGTTCGGAGAAGAGATGGTGATACAAGTGCAATATGGATGGTAGATATAGGTTTTTGTAATCTGAAAATATAAAAACAGCAAGGTAACAAGTAGCTAACAACGAGCAAAATGTTGTATTAATGCTTGGAAATAAGGCCTAAGGTACATACTTTCACTTGTGCAATCTCTCAACAATGCTAACATAGTTGGATCCCTCAACGTGCAAGAAAGAATCACTCCAAAGTTCCTATCTAGTGGAGAACAATAAGATGAAATTGGTGTAGGTAGTAGAACCACCTCAAAGTTATTCTTTCTGATCAAACTATTCAAGAGACCGTAGTAAGATAACATCAAGCTATCCTTTCTGTTCAATCTATTCAAGTGTTCGTACTAAGATAACATCAAGCTATCCTTTCCATTCGATCTATCTAAGAGTTCGTACTAGAATAACACCAATGATCCATACCATTTGACCCTAATGTCACCTAGATAGTTCAACGTCACCTCCAGTATCTATGGGTAAACTATGCGACATGCATAAAAATAAGTCAGAGCTAACATATTCAATCCAGCACAAATAACGTGCAAGGAGAACCTCAAGATTCTATCGGAGAACATTGTATGAAAACGTGCAATCAACCCCTATGCATAGATCCCCAAGGTCACCGGAACCCGCAAGTTGATGCCTCAACATATATCAATTGCATATATAGAATACCCCAATGTCACTACGTGTATCCCACGCAAGACTTACATCAAGTGTTGTCATACCAATATGCTCAATCCAACATGACGAGATCTTAAAGGAAAAGACTCAATTCATCACAACTCTATGGTAAGGGAAAGACATCATATGATCCAACTATATTAACAAAGCTCGTGTTCTTGAGATCATGCCATCTCAAGAACACGAGAGAGAGAGAGATTGAACACATAGCTACGGGTATATACCCTCAGCCTCGAGGGTGAACTACTCCCTCCTCGTCATGGCCTCCCCCGGGATGATGAAGATGGCCACCGGTGATGGTTTCCCCTCTCAGGCAGGGTAGTGGAATCGCTCCAGATTGGTTTTTCGGTGATACAGAGAGTTGTGGCGGCGGAGCGGAAGTTCTCTCTTTATTTCATTGGTTTCTAGGATTTATAGGATTTTTCATCGTTGGAATCATGCGCAACGAAGCCACATGAGCCCCACAAGCGATCGGGCGCAACCAAGGCCTAAGCCATGCCCTGTTGTCTTGTGCCTCCGTGGAAGCCCTCCTCTGGTGGTTCTTCGCTCCAACATTGCTCATATGTTCCAGAAAAAATCATAAAAAACTTTCAAACGATTCCGAGAACTTCCATTTTCTGCACAAAAAACAATCACCACGGTAATTCTGCTGAAAACAACGTGAGTCTGGGTTAGTTCTAAATAAATCATATAAAGTGCATTAATACCATATAAATTTATTATAAACATAGGCAAATATGGCAATAATACTTCATAAATTATCGATACGTTGGAGACGTATCAGCATGCCCAAGCTTAATTCCTATTCGTCCCCGAGTAGGTAAATGATAAAAGAAATAATTTATGAAGTGTGAATGCTAGCATAATGTATAATAATTATCAAGGATAATTTCAGCCATTTTTCTAGCACCATAACCATCAAGTATTTCTCATAAAGCTTCTCAAGATCTAGTAGCAAGTTATTCACATGTTAAAGTATAGACCATAAACTTTCTTGAAAAGAATAGCAAACTATGTTTCAGTCATCGAACAATTACAATTTATCTTATTTTCAGGAAGGGTCTATGCAAGAGCTTTGGTTCAACAAATTCCACATACTCAACTATCATTAATCGTCCATGATTGCTCACACTCAAAGTATATTTTTAGAACAAACTATTTCAGTCAAACACAAGGAAGATAGGGGCTTAAAGTTTTTCCTCCAAACTTTTTTATCTTGGGCATAATGTCAACAAATAATGAATCCTGATCACCTATATTCAATTGGATATATCTTTCTAGATCTTTCCCCACCACATGATGCTTGCAAACTAAGGAATTAATAGATTGGAATAAGAAGTTAATGCTACATGAAAAGTAAAAGATAGGCCCTTCGTAGATGGAAGCAAAGGTTGTCGTGTGCTTTTTATTTTTGGATGTGGAATCTGTTAATGAAAAGGAACGTCACTTTATATTGCCTCCTGTGATGGCAACCTTTATTATGCAGTCCGTCGCTTTTATTTCTTCACCATCTCAAGTTTGTACAAAGCTTATTTTCCCTTCCAATAAAAGATTATACATATTTTGGAGCAATTTTATTGCTTTTTGCAGCAATGACAACTTACTTGAAGGATCTTATTCAATCCATAGGTAGATATGGTGGACTCGCATGGCAAGAAACTAGGTTCAAGTATTTGGATGCACAAGTAGTATCTCTACTTAGTATGAAGTTTTGGCTATCAAAAGGTTCTAAACAAGCACCACATGTTAGAGGATCCATGACAATATAACTGCTATGTGAATTTAAACAAACATAACCATTAAGTTGTTTTCCTTGTCCAACGTCAACTACTTGATCAAGTTTGAAAATAATTAATGGGGCTCACAATCATAGAAGATGTTCAAGATAGTATATCTATACGTGAAACCTCTGTTCCTTCAATGTTCTTTCATGAATCATTTAAATGACCGATGTTATGTTTGCTAACTTCCAATAAATTTTACCGCTTATAATCCTAGTATGTGAAGTAAGTACTCCCCATGGGATAAGCATATGAAACATATATATAATTTCACATTTAGATATTCAATTCATTCAACGTTTTACTCTTAGGATATAAGTGAAGCACAATGAGTAGTCAAACAATTAAGTATCTATATGAGGACTCTTTCTCAGTAAAGATTTTTAAATCTTGATATTTTATTCAAATCGCAAACAAAACAAAATAGCACTCCAGGAATAGCATATATCATTTCAACGAATAAAAGTTTAGGCTCAACATAGGCTAACCGATAGTTGACGAAGAGAGGTGGGATGCGTAGCATCCCCAAGCTTAGATACTTGAGACTTCTTGTAATATTATCTTGGGGTGCCTTGGGCATCCCCAAGCTTGAAATTTTGTATCTCATTCAATTCTCTCATGTCCCGTTTTCACCTATGTCTCAAAAACTTCATCCACACAAAACTTGAAAAACAACTCATGAGATAGGTTAGTACACATAAGAATAAATCACCACTTCATGTACTCATAATACAAGTTGCATAATAAATTTCAAACATTAGTTACTGTATAATATCATTTCACAGTTTATATCTACCAATATAAGTCATGAAAACTACACGACAACTAGATAACAAAACTATGACAGCAATCTGTCTAAACAGGACAATCTGTAGCAATTTACTGAAACAGTGTACTTTTGTATCTCAAAAAATTATAAAAATGTAGGAAATGCTAAATAATTTGTATGAAACTTCTGTGTACAAATTTCAGAGACTTTCCACGTTCCAGTAAAATTACATAATTCAAATACTACAAAAACAGTTTCTGT
The DNA here is from genome assembly GCF_904849725.1 of Hordeum vulgare subsp. vulgare. Taxonomy (NCBI): domain Eukaryota; kingdom Viridiplantae; phylum Streptophyta; class Magnoliopsida; order Poales; family Poaceae; genus Hordeum; species Hordeum vulgare. The sequence goes on along the minus strand of NC_058523.1, from coordinate 212,134,675 downwards.
TTTTATACAACACAAATCACACATGCAATTCAAGCATTCTAAAGGCAATTCTTGGAACTTTTTAGTGAAAATCAAGATTATAAATAACATATAACATATAACAAAAAAATAAAATGGCAATCCAAGAAAAAACACATATTATGTGATAAATAAAAATATAGCTCCAAGTAAGATATACCGATAGTATCGAAGACGAAAGAGGGGATGCTTTCCGGGGCTTCCCTAAGCTTAGACGCTTGGGTATTCCTTGAATATTACCTTGGGGTGTCTTGGGAATACCCAAGCTTAGGGTATTTCCACTCCTTATTCTCCTCATATATGTATCTCACCCAAGACTCGAAAACTTCAATCACACAAAACTTAACGGAACTTCGTGAGATGGGTTAGTATAATAAAGATAAATCATTCACTTAGATACCGTGATGACTAGATTCATAATTTTTACCAAATAATATCAACTGTATTATATCATTCCCACAATTTATATCACTCAATATAAGCTATAGAAACACTAAAACAAGCAAACTATGCATGCAAAACAGAATCTGTCAAAAACCGAACAACTTGTGAAGGTCTGAGTGAACACCATACTTACCTAACTCCAAAAATTATTAAAAATTAGGAAAACGCATAGAATTTTCATATAAAATCTGTGTAAAAATGTCAGCATGTTTTGAATTTCCAGTAAAATCACACAATTCATATACTGGAGGCAAAAGTTTATGTTTTTGCGCAGATTCAAACTAACAAGTTTCCACATTATCCCAAAGGCTTTACTTGGCACTTTATTGAAATAAAATACACAAAACATGGTTAATAAATTATATTAATCATTTTAACACACAATAACATAATGTTAAAGTGTTGGGTTGTCTCCCAACAAGCGCTTTTCTTTAAAGCCTTTTTAGCTAGACAAGATGATTTCAATGATGCTCACGTAAAAATATTGAATTGAAACAAAATGGGAGCATCATGAAGCATATGACAAGAACATTTAAGTCTAACCCTATTCCTATGCATAGGTAATTTGTGAGCGAACCATTTTTGGGAACAAGAATCAACTAGCATAGGAGGCCAAAACAAGCATATTTTCAAGATTTCAACACATATGGAGGAAACTTGATATTGTCGCAATTCCTACAAGGATATGTTCCTCCCTCATAATAATTTTTGGTAGCATCATGAATAAATTCAACAATATAACTATCACACAAAGCATTATCTTCATGATGCACAAGCGTATAATTTTCTTTACTCTCCACATAAGTATTTTTCTCCCCATTCATAGTATGGGAGCAAACTCAACAAAATAACTATCATGAGACAATTGATTGACATAACCAAATTGAATATTAAAATCATGATTACAAGTTTCATGGTTATCATTACTCTTTATAGCATACATGTCATCATCATAATCATCATAAATCGGAGGCATGCCATCAGCATAATAAATTTGCTCATCAAAACTTGGGGGACTAAAAATATCATCTTCATCAAACATAGCATCCCCAAGCTTGTGGCTTTGCATATCATTAAATTTATGGACATACAGAGAATTCAAGCTAACAACATTGCAATCATCCTCATCATTCAAGGAATTCTCATTAAATATTCTCACAATTTCTTCGTCTAATAATTGAGCCCAGTTTTCCAAACCATTATTTTCACGAAAGACATTAAAAAGACTAAATCATTGAGGCAATGTAAACTCCGTTTTTTATAGTTTTATATTATAAAACCAAACTAGTGAAAAACAAGAAACTAAAAGATTTAATTGCAAGATTTAAAGATATACCTTCAAGCACTCACCTCCCCGGCAACGGCGCTAGAAAATAGCTTGATGTCTACTAGACAACTTTATTCTTGTAGACTCATGTTGGGCCTCCAAGCGCAGAGTTTTGTCGGATAGTAGCAATTTTCCCTCAAGTGGATGACTTAAGTTTTATCAATCCGTGGGAGGTGTAGGATGAATATGGACTCTCTCAAGCAACCCTGCAATCGAATTCAAGAAATCTCTTGTGTCCCAACACACCCAATACAATGGTAAATTGTATAGGTGCATTAGTTCGGCGAAGAGATGGTGATACAAGTGAAATATGGATGGTAGATATAGGTTTTTGTAATCTGAAAATATAAAAAAATCAAGGTAACAAGTGACAAAGACCTAGAAAAACGTTGTATTAATGCTTGGAAATAAGGCCTGGGGTACATATTTTCACTAGTGCAATCTGCAACAATGCTAACATAGTTGGATCCCTCAACTTGCAACAAAGAATCAATCCATAGTTCCTATCTAGTGGAGAACGATAAGATGAAATTGGTGTAGGTAGTAGAACCACCTCAAAGTTATTCTTTCCGATCAATATATTCAAGAGTTCGTACTAAGATAACATCGAGCTATCCTTTCTGTTCAAGCTATTCAAGAGTTTGTACTAAGAGAACATCAAGCTATCATTTCCACTCGATCTATCTAATAGTTCGTACTATAATAACTCCAATGATACATATCACTCGACCCTAATGTCACCTAGATACTCCAATGTCACCACAAGTATCCGTGGGTAAATTATGTGACATGCATAAAACAGTTTCAATTATTAGACGAAGAAATTGTGAGAATATTCAATCCAACACAAAGAACGTGCAAGGAGCACCCCAAGATTTCTATCGGAGAACATGGTATGTAAACGTGCAATCAACCCCTATGCATAGACACCCAAGGTCACAAGAACCCACAAGGTGATGCCTCAACATATATCAAGTGAATCAATAGAATACCCCAATGTCACTATGGGTATCCCACGCATGACATACATGAAGTGTTGTCATACCAATAGGCTTAATCCAACATGGCGAGGTCTTAAAGGAAAAGACTCTATTCGTCATAACTAGATGGTAAGGGAAATAGATCATATGATCCAACTATATTAACAAAGCCCGTGTTCTTGAGATCGTGCTATATCAAGAACAAGAGAGAGAGAGATTGAATACATAGCTATTGGTATATACCCTCAGCCGCGAGGGTGAATTACTCCCTCCTAGTCATGGCCTCCACCATGACGATGAAGTTGGCCACCGGTGATGATTTTCCGTCTCCGGCAGGGTACTAGAATCACCCCAGATTGGTTTTTCGGTGATAGAGAGACTTGCGGCGGCGGAGCGGAAGTTCTCTATTTATTTATAGGGTTTCTAGGATTTATAGGATTTTTCAGCGTTGGAATCACGCGCAACTGAGCCACGTGGGCCCCACAAGCCATCAGGGCGCGGCCAAGGCCCAGGCCACGCCCTGTTGGCTTGTGCCTTCGTGGCATCCCTCCTCTGGTGGTTCTTCACTCCAACATTGGTCATATGTTCCAGAAAAAATCATAAAAAGTTTCGAGCGATTCAGAGAACTTTCATTTTCTGCACAAAAAAACAACCACCATGGTAATTCTGTTGAAAACAACGTCAGTCCGGGTTAGTTCTAAATATATCATATAAAGTGCATCAATACCATATAAAATTATTATAAACATAGGCAAATATGGCATGAATACTTCATAAATTATCGATACGTTGGAGACGTATCAATATCTATTCTCTTGGGAAGGATATGGTTGGCAATGGGTTTGCCAAGTTTGTTCATACTCAAAGTGGTGTCAATAAAAGTACCATTTGGGTAGCCAAGCCTATTGTGACTAACCTCTTAGGAACCAACTTGGTTGGGGAACAACAAGCGCAAAATTGATCAATAGGTGATGGTGGAGGACATTGGAGACTTGGCTACATTATGAAGAATAAAGGGGTATTCCTTATTCATATTGTCTCAAGTCAAATCATTTGGATTATAGAGTTTCTATCTTATATCCAATGTGTCTCCTTATGGTAACTTGTATTTAAATTGTTTAAATTGGTAGTTACTTGCCCCTTTGCATGTTGTGGTTTTGCACTTTGCATGTGCTTGTACATGTTGTGCTTCTAACTTGCATATCTTGAGTAATCAAGTATGTGTATGTTGGTCTGCACATCATGTACATGCGAGTCTTGTGTTGAGACTTTTTGCATCTTGTTTATATCTTTGTTGGCTCTTTTGAGAGATTAATGGGTTATCCCATTTTGGGGAAGTGATGTCCTTTGCGCACCTCACAATCCTATAAATATGTATACATGAGGAATACCACTTAGTATTGATATTTCAAGATTATCTAGTGTGTATGTGGTATGTCTTACTCATGAGAAATTCAAATTCTAAATTTTCCATTAATTATCTCTTGTTAGTTTACATTTTCCCCTTGTTAATAATGTTCGGTTGTCACATTATGGGGGAGTAATATGCTATGTGCATATTACAAGCCTAGAAAATGTGTATATTTGAGATATTGCCACGTAGTGTTGATGTTGTAATTTATCTTGATCCTAGGTGGCATGTTAGCTCTACAAATGTCATTTTCTTGTGTTTTAGGAGTAAAGTTGATGTTGGATATACTTGCAATCTACCAATGGGAATTATTTCCAAATACTTCTTGTCCTTTGACAATTGGTATTCCCTTCATGTCGTAGAAATTGATAATCATCTTTACATTGTATTTTGTGTATCGTTTGTCTTCCTTGCCTCTTGTGGACCTTTTTAAACAAGCCTAGTGTTTCTATAGATATAGAGAAAGTGACGATCCGATCTTGTGCATTTTGTATTCAAATGTAAATTCTATATAATGCACATCTCTTGAGGGAGCTATCCTATTTTCTTAGAACACTCTTATTATGCATTCATCATAAAATATTTTTGATCCCCGCCAAGTGTGTGTTGGTGGGAGGCAAGTCTTTCTCTTTATCGTGCTTTGTGCCATCATGAAAATTTGTCGAGGGTTTGGTTTGTTTGGAAGCTAGCTCTCTTTCGGGAACTTGATACATCTTGTTTGTTTTCCTTCAATTGGTATCTTGTTTCCTTCTATTTGGAATGTGTCAATGGATATCACGTTCATTGATGTATCTTTTAGTTGGTATCCTTGAAGTGATAATTTTTCGTTTGGTATCTTATTCTCACTTGATACGTTGTCTTTTGGTATCTTATCAACTATGTGTTGATTTGATTCTTCAAATCCTTGAGCATGCATATTTACTACATGTAACTTCTTTGGCATGCTTTCTTTCTTTGACCCAATATATAGAGGTAAATCCACCATGCCATAAACTGGCTAAAGTGTGCATGAAATTAAATTTCATATCCATATGCACATATTTATGTGGAGTTTGCCCTATGTATTGTTGGTTCTCTAACTCCTTGGTCCCAATGAGTTTGGGAACCATTTTATTTGTGTTGTTGTGTAGGAACAATTGGATATGCATTGGATGCTCGTCTCACTTACAAGGAAGGTGTTGAGACCACGTGCTTATTGGAGCCAAGTTAGGACGATCGACGAACAATTATCTACTACACCAATCCAATGCTATCTCGGTAACAAGTATCTACGCCATGCATACATTTATTGCATACAACCTTTCGTAGGCTACATTATTCTTGTGGTACTTATTTCCTTTCTCAAAGCATCCCAACGATGATGTCTTATTGCTAGTTCTGATGTCTTTGATGTTTGTGAGTTGCAAGTTCATTTATGTACGATAATAAAATATTAGGCCATGTGCTATGCTTTCAAGCAAATATCATATTGGTAATATATATGACTTCCTTTCGTTCCTTCTTGTAACTATTTCGTGTGTACATCCTTCTTTGTGGATATATATCATCATGATTGTCTTCTACCTAGAATCTTTTACACATGAGAGAATTTACATCTCTAGTTGATATCCTCTTTTCTTTCACGTCCGCCGTTGCATTTCCTTTTTTAACTTTTGGTGCTTTCATTTAAGATTTGTCTTGAGTGCGGATCTTATATCCTTGCATCTTGATGCACTCTTTGGTGATGAAGGTTAGTTCTTCTCATGATTATCTTGACGAGGGTTTTCCATTTTGATTGGTATCCCTCCTCTTGACAAGGCTATTATTTCCTACCCTCACCATCGGTTTTCACAATCTTTGGTTTTAGATTTATTTACTAGTAAAGTTGTGAACCCATTTTCTAGTGTGTGTGTGGGGGGGGGGGATATGTCTTGCACTTTGTGTCTCATTTCATCAAGACTATGTTAATGCTTAAGGCTCATCCTTATATTAGTCTTCTTAAAGTGTTGTGCCATCACTCACACACATAATTTTGGTTGAGCTTATTCTTAAGTTGCTTACTTTACATGTTTCTTCATATGTTTGGTGCAAGTGCTATGCTTATTGTCTTATCTACTTGCTTGCACTTGTTGTGTGTTTTTATTTATTTTGGGGGAGTAATGATCCTATTTTTTGCACTTGTATCAAATATAAAAAATCTTAATAGATCAAAAATCATGGGGAGCTTCTCTAGTTTCGATAAAACACTCCTTTGCCCATATCATAATATCTTTTATTCATGTAGATTGTTTCTATTGGTATCTTTCGATTGCTTGCTTCACTCTTTGGTATGTCTCTGTGACATATCATCCTTTTTGCAATCATTGGATCCTCAATATAGGTTGTGTTCCTCCAACTATTTATCATTGGATATGTGTATTTCATTGCACTCATATTTTGAGAAATACACACTTTTTGGAGGAATACCTATTATATTGGCTTTCTAAGCTTGTCGTCCATTGCGGCAATCGATGCCAATGGGGGAGAAGTGTAGAGAGTTGAATTTGGGCATGTTAAGAGAGTTTTTCTTTTGTTGCTTTGCATCTCAAACCCATGCATTATTGCTTTGAATGTGTGTGCTTGGTTATGCTTATTTACTTATATAAACTCTCTTGAAAGTTATTTTCATCCATTACCAAAATGCGAGAGATTGTTAGAGCATATTTCTCCATATGTGGCTTTGGTAATTTATGACAATCCCTATGGACTAATGGTTGCCTTGAGTTATGTTCGAAGGATTTGTCCACAGGAACTTCTTGAACTCCATACCCATGGTCTATGTGAGAGTTCTATGTAGGGTTAGGTATATTTCCATGGGCTTGCATCAAGAAAACATCTAATATGACCCATGGAGGATGACATCAAGTGCTGATCATCATCAAGATTGCAGCGTGCAAGTTCAAGTGGAGCATCATGAAGAGATCATGCTTGAAGCTTGTCGTCCATTGTGGGTGCAATGGACTTGTGAAGATGTGCTAAAGAGTGGCCCACCAATAGTGGATTATGGCGGAGCAACATACTAGTCTTCATCAAGCCAACACAATCGAGAAAGGTTGTCCATCTTGAGGAGGACAACATCGACATCATCTAGCTCAAGCGGACTATGCGCAAGGCAAAGGTTTGTCCTTGATAGTTTTCCTTTTTTACTGGTCTCACTTTGTTAGTTGGGAGACCAGGTTATAGGATGGATTGTTGTACTATCAAGGAGGGGTCTCAATTGAGTAGCTTGATCACATCGTTCGTTGAGAGATAAAACTATTGCATTCTTGGCATCATCATCTTTCTTGGTTCTTGGTTGGTTTTCTCTATGTGGGTTCTTGAGCTTATGGTCATCTTCATGACAAGCTCGAGTTCATCGAAAATGGAGTTCATGTGCATCCTCAATGATGTTTTCAATGTTTGAGTTTTTGCCGGTTCTTCATTCATAGAGATTTCACATCTATATATCATTGTCATTTTCATAAATGCATGTTCTTATGTCGTTGTTTGGATAGTACTTGTTGTGTGCTATCCAAGAAGCTTGAGTTTGCTCAATTCGGAGCTCGTATGCGAAAGTTATGGCGATTTTAGTGCCACAAGAGGTTTTGTCTCTCAAGCGGAAGTACCGCTGAGGGAAGAGCGGTTGTACCGCTCTAGTGGTACTGCCGCCCTCCCCTTCCGGCCCCTTCTCCTCTTAGTTTTTTTCTGGCATCTTCGGCGCCTTTGCCCTTTTTGAGCAGAAGTACCGCTCGGGGCTGAGCGATACTACCTCCCTCCCCTTTCGGCCTCTCTACCGCTTAGTTTTTCTCTCTTGTGCCTCCGGTGCCTTTGATCGTTTTGAGTGGAAGTACCGCCGACAGCCGAGAGGTAGTACCACTCTAGTGGAAGAACCACTCAGCCAAGCGGTAGTACCATTTGTCCACAACGTGTGCACATAACAGTTGGATTTGGGAAGACCTATTTAAGGGGTATCTTCTTCCCCAATGGTTTTCCATCGTTTTAGCTTGTGTTCTTCCCCCGTTGTTGACCTTCTTCGAGCTTGATATCTCCCAGTTCCTCCAATGAGTCTTGCTACTTCTTGAGGGAAAAGAGAGAGGAGATCTAGATGCACATTTCCACCAATCACTTTTGTCGTGGTTTTGTCACGGCAGATGTCCTCGTGAAAGGACTTAGTACGGGAACCATCGCACGTTGGTGGCGACTCAAAGGGGTTGAACAGGAGGAGCGCGGCGGGTTACCCAGGTTCGGCCCCTCGCGTGGAGGTAATAGCCTACGTCCTGCTTGGTGTATATTGATGTGGATTCGATTACAGGAAAGGCATAACTCGCCTTACCTAATACTCGATGATTTCTAATCTGCCTATCCCCCTTCAAAATCGCCTTTATATAGAGGTCGAGGCTCTAGGGTTTACAAGAGTCCCTTCCTCTTTACAAATCGTGACCACCGCGGCCTCTGAGTCGCCGTCTTGCAAAACCCAGAGACCTTCCATAAATCACAACCATCTTGCGGCCTTAAACCGCCCAGGCCGAGGCCCAAATGAGTCAAAGGATGAACCGCCTTACTAGTAACCCGACCCATATTGGGCGGGTCACTTAATAAGCAATATCCCCAACATTAGGCCCCAAATTGACTTGAATCTTCATGCCAATGCTTCTGTTTTAGTTGAAGGCGATTCACTCCTTTGCGTTCCTCCATACGCCAAAATTTTAACTCGCCAACCGATACCGGAAAAAGTCTTTGATCCGCCAATGCATTTCCCATCAGCACTTTCCTTAGCCCTCGACTTTCGGGAAATTTAACACAATCCCAACGGATCTTTAGTGCATCATTATCCCAAAATTTTCGGACGTCATCATGGCGAATCTTTTGTTCCCAAGCGGTTCCCGCTCACGGCGCCTCGATTCCAGCGCTTGTCCTGATAAATAGGCGGAAGGGACAGGGCTGACGCTGGCCACCTACCAGTCTCGTCAGTCCCCCCCATTATCGCAACAGAGAACCGCACCGCTTCCCAAGGGTTTCGCCGCCGGCTGCAAACTCCGCCCCCGTTCGAAGAACTCGAGTGCTGCCCGCAAGCCGTCGCCGTTCGAGGAGCTCCAGCGCCGCCCGCAAGCCGTCGCCGTTCGAGGAGCTCCGGCGCCGCCCGGAAGCCGTTGCCGTTCGAAGAGCTCCGGCGCCGCCAACAAGCCGTTGCCGTTCGAGGAGCTCCGGCGCCGCCCGCAAGCCGTCGCCGTCGCCAGGCTCCGCCGCCGCCGAGGGTCCCTTCATTCTCCAACAGCCTCCATCACCGCCGATCTTCTTCGACCAAGATCTTCAGGTTAGGCCACTGTTTTCCCTTCTTTAAGGGTAGATTTATTTCTTGTTCATGCTGCCACCATTGCCATGCTTCCGCCTTTGCCATAGTTCCGAAGCCCTCTGCTCGCAACCATTTATTACCCTCAAACTGATTAGTCCGAGCGCCATTAGGGCACCCAGTGCCTCGAATAATCTTATCCATCTGTGCTCTTGCGAATTTTCTAAATACACTAGTTTCTTCAAACATGAGGCACCACCCTGATCACACATCGTCCATGTTCTAGCCATGTCCGCAAGCTTTTATATCTGTTCAACAGATCCATTCCTCATTCACTATTTGTAAAAGGCTGTTCGGAAACTTCGTCCTTCCCTTAGTGTTTCGGAGAGAATAAATTTCACCGCCCACAGTAGCATCGCTACTGAGAATAGCCCTGCTCCGATAAGTCGCCACATCAGCCAAACCCGGCCTCCCAGTCCGGCGGGTCAAGCAAGAACTGATCCCGATTCACATAATAAATGTTCGAGACATGTAATACCATATTCTTATCTATTTGTAGCATGGGTGCCGTTTTCAAGAGCGACTGGCTTCCTACCAAAGTCGATGATGCTGTTTTGGCGAATTACGTGAAAACGGGCTGCTTGGATCCTCAAGACGTCATTGGATGGCGCACCGGGTTAGGAGAAGACCTCCCCAACCCCAAGGAAGGGGAGATAGTAGTTTTTGTGGAACACTTGGAACGGGGTTTTAAGCCGCCCGGATCTAAATTCCTTAGGGACGCTCTGACCTTCATGAATGCCGACTCCAGGATTTGGGCCCCAATTCCATAAGCAACCTAAGTCTATTCCAAGTCCTTTGCGAAGCTTATCTGCGGATCGAGCCTTCCATCCCTCTGTTTTGGTACTTTTTGCACTTGAATCGCCAGACGGAATTCCACAATGGCCCCAGTTTGGAACTTGGCGGGGTCAACGTCCAGCGTCGCAGGGACAGTCCGTTTCCTTCACTCACAATGCCTAGCCACCCCAAAGGCTGGGGTGAATCTTGGTTTTACTGCAAAGAAACATCCCCTGCCGGCGAGAACAAACTTCTGGGCTACAGGCCAACCCGCCTTCGAGTCAATTTTAAGCTCCCAGACAAGCTCACCGAGGAAGAAGAGTCGGACTTCATCCCAATTCTGTCCGAACTGAGATCCTTGACGAACAACGGTCTCACCGGGGTTGACCTGATCCACTGCTGGGTCGAATGGCGGATCCATCCTCTGAGCCGCCGAGATGGTCTGATGTGCAAATTCGACGGCACTCTGGATCATCCCCAATGCTACTTCCACATAGCATTAACGGAAAAAGACATCGTCGCCATCATCAGGAAACTGACCGGCGAACCTGCAGCAAAATGCGGCCAAATCGGCCTTAGGCCCTTCTGCAAGATTAACCCGGCACCCAAGGTAACCAAAGCTAACTCGCCCTCAACTTTTTATTCCATCTGTTTTACTGCCATCATGACTTCATGCCATATTGCTTTCCAGAAAGGCGACAAGTTCTGGTCTAGGAGACCTAAGAAACAAGCCATGAAGAGTGCTAAGCCGCCTTCCAAGAAAAACAAGGGGAAAGGTAAATCTACTGCGGCCGAGCCATCTGAAGTCGACGAATCTCAAGCTGGTGACGCACTCTCAGAGGTACCAATCCGTCCTCTTTTTCACTCGCCACCTATCACCTTTTAACTTTTATTTATATCTCTCACTCCTCTTGTAACAGAATGAAGATAACGGAAGCCAAGAGGACTCCGTCCAGGTAATTTCCGTCTCCTCCGATTCATCTCCTTCCTCGCCTAAGCCGGCCCGGCGAATATGTGGGAAAGTCCCCTTCTCACATCTGGATGCCCATTTGGACCCAAATTTCTTATTGAAGAGAACACAGCACGCCTCGAACTGGAAAACGCGAAGTCACTCTGGCGATCTAATACCTGGCTTGCCAACAAAGAACAAAAGAAAACCAAGCGAGGTACCTCCCTTTTTTTATTTGAGCAACCATTGTTCGTGCTGCTTTTGGGTCACAGTCATAACCCGCCTGTATTATCGATGTATAAATTCTGCAGGATTCTCCCCCTACTTCTGGCGACTCAGTGATGTCGACCCTTCCACCAATGATCCGAGTCCCGGGGTAAGTTTCTCGCCCTGATCCTTGATAATAGCGCTCTTTTTAATTTTTTAACACACCTATCTCTTTCGTTAGGGCACAAGCCAAAAAGAGGAAGACCAGTGGATCAATCCTTGACGCCACTTCTGAGTTTCCAAGGAAAGCTACTCCGACTCAAGAAGATCCGAGTCAAGATGAGCCGACAATTCAAGCGGACCTTCCTGAATCGCCCAAAGGATCAATGGATGTCCCTAGATCACCGATCGTAATGGCGACAGCTGATGACCCAGATGTTGTAGTCATTACTGGTTCTGGTTTCTCCAAGCTGGCAATAACAATCCTCTCCAACCATATAGCATCCCCTTCTCCATCAATTCCCGAGTCTGGGCCTTCCAAGGCGAAACTTTCTGACTATGCAGGTCTGGAGTTTAAAGAACTCTGTTCTGGCTTCGCAAGTCGCCTGGAAGCGAGTTACAAGATGGAAAAGAATCTGCTAAAGATGTTAAATAACAAGCATGAGGTAAACTTTTATACTCTATACTATCTCCATTAACCCCCAATGGGCCGGCTCATCAGTAAAAGGATGAGCCGGGTCTTGATTTCTGTATAATTTTTCTTGAGAATTATACATTAGCCCCCAAGTGTCAGGGGTATTGCCTTGCAATATTGATGAGACTTGTCCTTGTTTTAAATTTTGAACAGGACAGCCTTGCCCAGACCGAACTGGCCCTGGGTGACTTAAGGACAAACTTGTCTGATCAACAAGATGCCCGAACTCAGTGGGAAGACAAATATAAGTTGGCTCTGGTTGAACTGGAAAAGCTCAAAGCCGAGTTAGAAAGAACTCAGGCTGATCAAAGCGCGGCTTTGAAGAGAGCCGAAAAAGGAGAAGCAAAGCTGGCGACCGTCCAACAGGAGCTATCCGGCTTAAAGCGCCATATCTCCAACATGACACAAGCCATCTTTGGTAAGCTTTACCTAACTCTCTAACCTTATCCTCTTCCTTGGGCAAATTCCTTAATGTTAACTTACCGGTTATCAATTCCCAGGCTCGAGAGTCGCCAATCTGCAAGACGACTGCGTGTTGATGCTGAAGGCGATCTATACGCTGACGGAACAGCTGTACACAGGCAGTGTGCTGACCGTTAAAGCCGTAATAGGTGCAAAAGAGCCCATCACTTCCATCAAGAAGGTGCTTGGATATCTATCCACACTTCCTCCCCAGATCGGCGAGTTAACCCGGTCAGCCGCCCGGAAGGGTGTCCTGACGGCTCTGAGTCGCTGCTTGGCGTACGCTCCGGAAATTAATTTGGAAGAAGTAGCTGCCGGCTTCCCTCAGCTTAAAGATGACGGCTCGGAGTTCGTGGAAGAAGACTACCAGAAGGTTGTCAAAGATTCTTGGCTGGCAGCAACTCAACTCGCCGCCAGCCTTGACTTAACAAAATATCAGGCGGCTTACGATGGTAAGAATAAGAAAATCAGCCCGCCAACCTTCATGGTGACCAGCCTAATCCCTCGGCGACCCAAGAAGCCCTTCGACTGGGAACCAGACCTAGCATCCATCTGGACCGATGAAGATGATTTTGCTTCTTTGTCCAAGTGCAATTGGGTCTTGGGCGATTTACAAATCGAAGCCAGTCAAAGCTCGCGCCAGGATTTAGGGAAGTAGACCTTTCTCGAATTTGGTCCATGAACCATGTAATAGTTAATACTATCTTTTGATGACCCCTTCTGTCAAAAAAGACAACCTCATATCGCTTTTGAAGCGGTTTGAAATATTTGATTCGCCTTTATAAAAATCTTCTGCAATGCTTAATCCGCCAAAGACAGACCTCTGAACATATCATCTGGGAACATAAAAGACACTGCAAAAAAAACATTTAGAGGATAGAAAAAACCTCCAAGTTCAAACCTTAACACCAGTAATGCAGGTTTTGTCGGCTCATACGGTCGAGACAGGGGGAGACGAGTCAGAAAGCTCGTGCACCCACCCCTAATGCAGGTTTCGTCGGCTCATACGGTCGCGACAGGAGGAGGCGAGTCAGAAAGCTCGTGCACCCACCCTTAATGAAGGTTTCGTCGGCTCATACGGTCGCGACAGGGGGAGGCGAGTTAAAAAGCTCATGCACCCACCCTAAATGCAGGTTTCGTCGGCTCATACGATCGCGACAGGGGGAGGCGAGTTAAAAAGCTCGTGCACCCACCCTAAATGCAGGTTTCGTCGGCTCATACGGTCACGACAGGGGGAGGCGAGTTAAAAAGCTCGTGCACCCACCCTAAATGCATATTCTGTCGGCTCATAAGGTCGCAACAGGATGACACAAATTGCTCTTTTTTAAGGAAGAAGCCCCCAAGTCGGGGAACATTTTATTACTTCATAACGAGACTGAAAAAAACTTACAAAGCATGGAGTTTTTAAGAACTCAAGTGTAGTAAGGCCGCAAATGGGCAATATTCCAAGGGCGAGTTGACTCAGCCTCCGTAGTTGGTCGATCGGGCCGAAGATCCATCAAGTAGTAAGAGCCGTTGCGGAGGTTCTTGCTGACGATGAAAGGCCCTTCCCAAGGGGGCGAGAGCTTGTGCATGCCTGCCCGATCTTGTATCAGACGAAGTACCAAGTCGCCCTCCTGGAAAGCCCGACTCTTAACCCGGCGACTATGATAACGCCGCAGATCTTGCTGATAAATAGCTGAACGAGCCGCCGCTAAGTCACGCGCCTCTTCCAAGGCATCCAAGGAATCCTGGCGCGCCAACTCATTATCTTGCTCCACATATGCGGCGACTCTAAGAGAATCATGTCTTATGTCGGTAGGAAGGACAGCTTCTGCTCCATAGACCAAAAAGAAAGGCGTGAACCCCGTGGATCGATTCGGAGTGGTCCGGATGCTCCATAATACCGAAGGTAGTCCCTCAACCCAACACCCTGGAGTTCTTTCCAGGGGAACCATGAGGCGAGGTTTAATCCCTCCTAGGATTTCCTGATTCGCCCGCTCCGCTTGCCCGTTTGACTGCGGGTGAGCAACTGCAGAAATATCAAGCCGGATATGTTCACGGCGACAAAAGTCGAGCATCGCTCCTTGGGACAAGTTAGTACCATTGTCCGTGATAATACTGTGTGGATATCCAAAACGGAAAATCAGCTTTTTCAGAAATTTGACCGCAGTCTCCGCATCGCAAGCCCCAACAGGTTCCGCCTCAATCCATTTAGTGAACTTATCAACCGCCACCAATAAGTGAGTTTTCTTGTTGGAGGACATCTTAAAGGGACCGACCATGTCCAGCCCCCAGACCGCGAAAGGCCAAGTAATGGGAATCATCCTCAATTCTTGAGCCGGCACATGAGCCTGCCTCCCATATCGTTGGCACCCCTCACACCGCCGTACTATATCTTCTGCATCTGCGTGAGCCGTCAACCAGAAGAAACCATGTCGAAAGGCTTTTGATACCAAAGAACGTGACCCGGCGTGATGCCCGCAATCTCCAGAATGGATGTCATTTAGGATTATGCATCCTTCCTCGGAAGAGACGCACCGCTGAAAGACCCCTGAAGCACTTCGTTTATATAGCTCGCCATCAATGATGACCATGGACTTGCTACGCCGAACAATCTGGCGAGCCAAAACTTCATCAGTGGGTAACTCGCCTCGAGCGAGATAAGCCAGATAAGGAAGAGCCCAATCCGGAGAGACATGGAGAGCCGCCACAAGCTGAGACTCGGGATCTGGTATCCCCAATTCCTCCTCCGTGGGTGCAGTCACAGACGGTTTATGCAAGACATCCAAGAAAACATTAGGGGGGACCGGTTTTCTTTGTGAGCCGAGTCGCGAGAGGGCATCAGCTGCTTCGTTGAGTCGCCGATCAACATGATCAACCTGGTACCCATGAAAATAGCCCGCCACGTCACACACAGCTCGCCTGTAAGCCGCCATCATAGGATCTCGAGAGTCCCAGGTGCCCGAAACCTGTTGCGCCACCAAATCTGAATCCCCAAAGCATCTGACTCGGGTTAGGTTCATCTCTTTTGCCAGTCGCAAACCGTGAAGCAGAGCTTCATACTCTGCCGCATTATTTGTGCAAGGGAACATGAGCCGGAGAACGTAGCAGAACTTATCTCCTTGAGGGAATATCAACACCACACCCGCCCCCGAGCCCTCCAACTGCTTGGATCCATCAAAATAAATAGTCCAATAGGTAAGGTCGGGCCGATCTTCCGGAGCCTGAAGCTCCGTCCAATCGTTGACGAAATCAACTAGTGCCTGGGACTTGATGGCCGTGCGGGGGGTATATTGTATGTGATGCGACCCAAGTTCTATTGCCCATTTGGTGATTCGTCCTGTTGCCTCGCGGTTTTGGATGACGTCACCGAGGGGCGCGGAACTGACCACGGTGATCGGGTGTTCCTGGAAATAATGTTTATGTTTTCGACTCTCCATGAACACCCCATAAACCAGTTTCTGCCAATGTGGGTATCGCTGTTTGGAAAGAGTTAACACTTCACTGATAAAGTACACCGGGCGTTGCACCGGGTATTCCTTTCCTTCCTCCTTTCTTTCGACGACCACAGCCACGCTAACCGCTTTGAAATTTGCGGCGATATACAGGAGCATAGGCTCCTTTTCAGTCTGGGCCGCCAGGACCGGCGGGTTAACCAATTGATGTTTCAAGGCCTGAAATGCCTCGTCAGCCTCCTCTGTCCATACGAATCGGTCGGACTTTCTCAACAATTGATAAAGAGGAATCGCCTTTTATCCGAGGCGGCTCACGAAACGACTGAGAGCCGCAATACGACCCGCCAATCGCTGAACTTGATTAACATTCATCGGCTTGCCAAGGGAAGTAACCGCGTCAATTTTGTCTGGGTTAGCCTCGATGCCGCGCTCCGATACCAAGAAACATAGTAGTTTTCCCGCAGGTACGCCAAAAACGCCCTTGGTAGGATTTAGCTTCATCTGATATACCCGTAAATTATCAAAGGTTTCCTTAAGGTCTTCCAGAAGTGTCTCCTCCCGGCGGGTCTTGATCACAATGTCGTCAACATAGGCATGAACATTGCGGCCAATTTGGTTATGAAGACAATTCTGGATGCAGCGTTGGTAAGTCGCCCCTGCGCTCTTGAGCCCGAACGGCATGGACACATAGCAAAAGGCCCCGAAGGGGGTTATGAAGGCGGTCTTCTCCTGATCTTCCACAGCCATTTTGATCTGATGATAACCTGAATAGGCGTCCAAAAAGCACAATCGTTCGCATCCCGCCACCGAGTCAATGATTTGGTCGATGCGGGGAAGAGCGAAAGGATCCTTGGGACAAGCTCTGTTGAGGTCCGTATAGTCAATACACATACGGAACGTGCCATTCTTCTTGAGTACTAACACTGGGTTAGCTAGCCATTTGGGGTGAAAGACTTCCACGATGAACCCGGCGGCTAAAAGACGGGCGACTTCCTCTCCAATCGCCTTCCGTCGCTCCTCGTTAAACCTGCGAAGGTATTGTTGGACAGGTTTGCACTTTGGGTCAATATTAAGATGGTGCTCAGCGAATTCTCTCGGTACACCCGGCATGTCAGAGGGCTTCCATGCGAAGATGTCCCAATTCTCACGGATGAATTCGATGAGCGCGCTTTCCTATTTGGGGTCCAGACCCGTTCCAATGGTAAACTGCTTGGATGAATCGCCAAGGACGAAGTCGACTGTCTTCGTGTCATCCGTTGGTTTGAACTTGAGGGGCGACTCGGAATCTGAAGTCGGCTTCTTAAGCGGTGACATGTATGCCGGGTCAACATTGGCCCGATGGTTTTTGAGCTCTTCCGCCGCGCAGGCGACTTCTGCATAGGCCGCATCTCCTTCCTCACACTCCTTTGCAATTCTTCTATCTCCGTTAATCATGATAGGCCCTTTAGGACCAGGCATTTTGAGCTTGAGGTAGACGTAGCACGGGCGGGCCATGAAGCGAGCATAAGCCGGTCGCCCGAACAGCGCATGGTACGGGCTTTTTAGTTTGACCACCTCGAAGACCAGAGACTCCGACCTGTAATTCTGCGCAGTTCCAAACGCTACTGAGAGCCTGACCCGGCCTATGGGATAAGACGATTTGCCCGGGACGATGCCGTGGAAGACCGTGGTTGAAGGCATCAAGTCTTCCTCTAACAGATTCATCCTCCGGAAGGTGTCGAAGTATAGGATATTAATGCTGCTGCCGCCATCCATTAGTACTTTTGATAGAGTGTAGCCCCCCACTTGGGGAGCCACGACTAATGCCAGGTCGCACGGGTTATCTATTCTCGGCGGGTGATCCTCTCTGCTCCATGTTATGGTCTGTTCGGACCAGTGGAGATATCTGGGAACTGCCGGCTCAATTACGTTGTACGCCCGGTGTTTTACCTTTCTATCACGCCTGCAAGCATTAGTGGTGAAAACATGGTACTGCCCATTACTTAGCTGTTTAGGATTGTTGCAGAAGCCCCCATTGTCGTCCTGGTCCTGCGGAGCCCCCTGCGGGGGCGGCTGCTGGAAAACTCCCGGCGGGTTGTACCGCCGTTGGTGGTGCACCGGGTACTGGCCGCCGCCTGGCTGCGGGCCCCCCTGTGCCTCTTGTTCGGGAAAACCGCAGAAGGGGTTGTGCCTTTGATTGGGCGCGGCGAGTTGGTCCTGGCGACGGTTCAGATCTTCCCTTTGGCTCCTCTTGATTGCCTCGGCCCGAAATTCTCGCATCACGAAACAGTTCTCCCAAGAGTGGCCCGCCGGGCCGTCGGCCGTGGCGTGGTGCGGGCAAGGGCCTTTGAGTAGCTCTTCGTAATTACGCGGCCTTTTTGCCGTCATTGGTGTTGGTGTTGGCAACCAGATCCGAGGGCTCCTCCTGTGGCCTACGCTTGTCGTTGGTCCCCTGGTTGTGACGATTGCGGCCTTGGAGGCGGGTGTGATTTTTGGTTGAATCGCCCTTCCTGGGCGAGTTACCCTTACCATCCTCGCCGGGATCCTTGGTATCATCGGCCTCGGCGTACCTAGTGAGGGTATCCATCAGCTCGCCCATATCCTGAACTTTCCGTTTGAGTCGCCCCAATTTCTGGACCAGCGGTTCATAGTGGCAGTTGTGCTCGAGGATAAGTACAGCTTGCGCTGCAGTGATGCCATCCGATGAGTGGATAATTTCCGCGACTCGCTGCGACCAATGGTGTGCCGACTCATCCGGGCGTTGTACGCAGTGTTGTAGGTCGACGATCGTCATCGGCCGTTTACAGGTTCCCCGGAAGTTTTTGATGAAACGCTCCTTCAGCTCGGCCCAGGACTGGATAGAATTGGGGGGTAAGTTTTTCAACCAAGTGCGCGCCGATCCCTCGAGCATCATGCTGAAATATCTGGCGCAAACCGCCTCGTTTACGTCGAGCATGTCCATGGCGATCTCATAGCCCTCGATCCAAGATGTTGGTTCGAGATCTGGTGTGTAATTAGGCACCTTTCTTGGTCCTTTGAAATCCTTGGGCATTCTATTGTTTCGAAGGGCCAGGGACAAGCAGGGCACCCCAACTCGCCCTCCGGTCCCCGTGGGAGGAGTCTGAGCCTCTTGAATGTTGGGTGGACCTCTGCCCGGCGGGTTCCGCTCGGGCGGGTTGTCCTGCGGGAAGTGTCGCGGGGCACTGTTTACGGTTGGCTGATCCTCCAGCCTACTCCTGGTATAGCTCGCCTGGGGGGTGGAGTGCAATCGCTCGGGGCTGTGTGAGAACTGCGCGTTTTGGACCACCGCCGTTTTCAACATCTCGATGGCGTTCCTTGCTTCGATCTCAGCTGGGGTGTTGCCGTGGATCGGAAGAGACTCCAGATGGCGAGTTGCGGCAAGCACGTTATCCACCGGGTTAGAGAAGTGGCCTCGAGGGGTGCAGAAACGAGGGATTTGACCCTCAGTCGGCTGAATCGGCGGGTTAGGAGGGCGGCCCAGCCCTCCTGCTGGGGCGGCTCCCATCCCGGGTGTTTGAGGAGTGTCGAACAGGCGAGTAGGATTGAGATCATGGGGCAGGCGACCTTGGTGCCTCCGCTGATGGACGGCGTCGGACGCGCGCTGCTGTCTTTCAAGCCGCCAGTTGTCGGTGTTCAATCGCATCCTTTCGGCCGCAATCTGGGCTTGTCGAGTTTCCATCCTGGCGGACTCCGTCTCAGCATCCTGATGGGCCTTTGCCACCACCTCCCTCAGCTTTGCTAACTCCGCGTTTATCTCTTCTTGGCGGACAATAACTTTCTCCTCTATGTGAGGGGAACCCCTTGGATTTAGATCTTGGAGTTCTTTGTGAGCTCCTTGTTCTTCCTGTCTTATTCTTCCATAGCTTTTATTGTTGTGGAGTGATTTGAGTGTGATGGACTTGACCACTTCGTGTGTTCTTGCCATTCCATTAGTTGCATCGATTTGACTTCTCCATGATGATACGTTGAAGTGAAAAGTTTGAGAAGCTTATTACTCTTGGGTGCTTGGTACCCTAGAGATTTTTCTTCTTCGGTTCTTTGGCGCCCTAGAAGCTTGGTGGTGCCTCGGATCTCAATCATTGTCGTGTAAATCTCCGGGCAAGCGTTGGGATCTTCAATTAGGTTGTGGATATTGCCTCGAGCATTTGAGGTCATCTCGGAGCCACTATCCATTGTGGTGAAGCTTCGTGGTGTTGTTGGGAGTCTCCAATTAAGTTGTGAAGATTGTCCCAACCTTATTTGTAAGGGTTCGGTGACCACCTTTAAGGGTCCCCTAGTGGAATCACGACATCTAGCATTGTGCAAGGGCGTGAGGAGATTACGGTGGCCCTAATTGCTTCTTGGGGATCATTGTGCCTCCACAGCGCTCCAAATGGAGATTAGCATCCACAAGGCTGTGAACTTCGGGAGCGTGCCTCGGTAATCTCTTACACGAGCCCTTTACTTATGTACTTTACTTTGTGATAGCCATAATGTTTCTTGTTATATATATTGCTATTACTTAGTTGTTCATCTTGCTTAGCATAAGTTCTTGGTACACATAGGTGAGCCTAGTTGTTTTAGGTTTTGTGCTTGACTAATTAAATGTTAGTTTTATTCCGCATTTGTTCAAGCCTAAACCCTAATCATTTTAAAGTGTCTATTCACCCCCTCTAGGCGACATCAATGTCCTTTCACGTGTGTCACATGCTTCAGTCTCGATGCTAAACGACTTGGCGAAGTCTAGCAATGTGAACAACAGGACGCTGGACATGGCATGCTTGAGAAGGTTGAACACAGTGTGAGCATGTGTCGTACACTCGAAGCCCTTCTAGGTAAGGAGATTCGTCAACGGCTTGGCGATGATGTCGTAGTGTGAGATGAACTTCTATAGTAGCCGGTGAGCCCATGAAATCCACACAACTCGGTGGGTGTGGACGGTGTTCACCAGTTAGGATGGTGTGGGTCTTCTCCACGTCGGTGACGACGCCCGCGCTGAGATGACATGGCCCGGGTAACTGATGCTCTCTTGAGCGAAAGAACACTTCAACATCTTGGCGTAGAGTTCATGCCGGCGAAGGATATCGAACACCAGCTTGAGATGCTCCTCGTGCTCGTGGAACGTCTCACTAAACACCAAAATGTCATCCAAAAATATGATCACAAATTTGTGCACCTACTTGGCAAAGATTTGGTTGATTAGGCACTGTAATGTTGCCGGTGCGTTCGTCGGTCCGAATGGCATGACGCGAAAATGAAAGTGCCCATGATGGGTTTTCAAAGCTGTCTCCTCCTCCTCACCTTCCCGCATCGAGATTTGGTGGTAGCCCGCCCTTAAATGCAGCTTGGAAAAATAGGCGGCGGCAGCGAGCTTGTTGAGCAGTTCATCGATGATTGGCAGAGGGAAACGGTTCTTAATGGTGGTACCATTGAGGCGACGATAATCAACACAAAATCATGAGGATCCATCCTTCTTCTTGACCAGCAGGATTGGGCTGCATAGGGACTCATGATGTGTGCTATCACCCTTGAATCTAGCATTTCTTGGACTTGTCACTCAATTTTATCCTTCTGAAGAGGAGAGTACGGGTATGGTCGTGCATTGGTGGGCTGCATGTCATCCACTAGAGTAACAGCACAGTTATATTCTCTATGCGGTGGCAACTTCTTTAGATCCCCAAACACATCACTGTAGTCAAAATTTATTGCTTGAGTGCCTGCTGGAATCTTGTTGGTCTTCTTGCGGGATGGTGGTGGTTGGGTGTCAATGAGATCCATGTACCAAATTTCATTGCGAGCATGGCATTTCTGAAACTGATCTGGCTCGATAGTCTCTAGGAACTGAATTGCGTGATGTCGAACACCTTGCAACGTGATCATGGCGCCTACGTGCTCGAAGGTGAGCGTCTTCTCAAGCGAGTGGCAGCTCATTGGAGTGAATTGTTCCAGCCAACTATGTCTAGCACTCCATCGTATGCACCAAGTGGTAGTTGACACATGTCTGTCATGAACGTATGCCCTTGCAACCACCACTTGAGATTGGGAACGAGCCTGTCACAAACCAGCTGCTTGTCGTTGGCTACTCAGACCTCCACTAGCGGTAGTGATGTAGTTGTTGCACAATTCATTCTACAAACTTTGACAAGATGAAACTATGAGTGCTTCCGGTGTCAACAAGCAGGAGCATGACCTGATTTCCCACTAAGGCGTGTTGCCATCGGAGACGGCATGCGTTGAGATGACACAAAATTCTTGTTCTGCTGCCCCTGGTGCTGGCTCGTCGAGTAGTTCCATTGTGTGAACAACCTCGTGTGTGAGAATTTTCCCATGGTGTCCCACCTGAATTGTGAGCAGCTGTGTTGCTTGTTTATAGCGGTGGTCACAAGAGTATTTGTCGCTTCATTTGAAGCATAGACCATGGGCACGACAATGGTCATGCAATTGCCGCATGCGCACGAATTCGTCGACTGCAGCCATAGGAACAGCTCCTGCGGGGCGAGGTGCCCCTTGCAGACGAGCCGGAAGTGGCAAGGGAGGTGGTGGTGGCCGCCCTGCTGGAATCAGGCATGGGAGTGGTCGATGATGATTTGCTTCCTCCTCTTTGATGCGTGCGAGCACCGACGCGCGAGTGATGCTAGAAGGGGCCTGCAGTCGTACTACTGCACGGAGATCGTCATGGAGGCCAAGTAAGAAGTGGGTGACAAAGAATTTTCTGCTTAGGGTCGCATCAAGCACCAATAGATGATACATGTGTATCTCAAAGGCGAGCCGGTAGTCTGCAATTGTTCCCATCTGATGGAGCTAAAGTAGCTTGTGCATCTGAAGCCCAAATTCATCAGGGCCGAACTGCTCCTTGAGAGCACGACAGAAGTCATCCCACATGAGCATGAAGTGTGCCTAGCGGTATGCCTATTGGGAGTGTGCGGCATGCCCTTTGATGTAGCGCGAGGCCGTGGTCACCTAGCTGTGTAGCGACACCCGGCAGAGCTCGAAATATGACTCGCATCGGTCGATCCAGAGGTATGGTGCAGTGCCTTTGAATCTTGGAAATTTTTGCTTGGGTGGCTTGGCAACGTAGTTGTCCACGGGAACTGCCTTACGGAAGCCTCGTGGTGAGATCTGTTGCGCCTATGCCATGCCGCCAAGGGACAACTTGAGCCGCATCAGGATGAGGGGTGGCCCGTCGTTCACCAAGCGCGTGTGTGGTCCTTGCACTGGGCACTCCTCTGGGGATTGGCGGCTGAAACGGAGCAGAATGACGGTGGACCACCTCCACGCGGCTGATGTGTGGCCGGTGTGGCAGGATGTGCATGGTCGGTGTGGTGTCATTGCGGTCTCGCATCATCCACAATGTCCTATGTCAAATCCATCTGCCATCGCAGGTGAGCCAAGTCGCTGGAGACCTGCTTGTTGAAGGCCAGTTGCGCCTCCACAAGTTTGTCACCGATGATTTTGCTCTCTTCGAATCGTGTCAGAAGCGAGTCGAGAGGCGATTTGATTTCACCACTTGATTCTGACATGATGGCAAGGATACAAGATGTCTCGGCGGAAGGTTTCGACGGCGGCGCCGTCGTGCTCTCTCCAAATCGGACTAACCGCACTGGCGATTTTGGGTGGAATCGCTGAAGTGAATCCACAACCACAGTGGTTGTGAGCATAGCGAGGCAGCGAAAAAAATTGTGGTGGGATGGAAGAAGCTTTGATTACCAGTTTGTAACAGCCCAGCAAGATCTAGAATCAAATTGTGGTGGGATGAGAGATCGGAGCCTTGTGGTTTCCTTGTAGAAGAAGAAGATGAGGTATATAGAGGGAGGTGGGTGAGTTTCAGAGATCTCATATAACACGCATTATCCTTCCCTATCCACACTCAGACTAAATAGACACACACACTCAATCGTGGCCTGTGGGCCCTAGAAGGATCGATGTCCCACACTTCCATTTTCCACTTCATCTTGAGAGGGATGCACGTGTGAAATGAGGGAACGGTGGCATTTGGTCTGAAGAGACCGAAGGGGGAAGAAGAAAATCGGAGGAACGAGCCTGTACATGAGTTACGCTTGATCTCTGCGTTTCCCCCAGCCTGGCTGAGAGACCCCCTTTTGCATCTACCGTGACAGGTGTGACACGAGGGCACGGTGGCGTTTGGTCTGAAGAGACCGAAGGGGGAAGAAGAAAATCGGAGGAACGAGCCTGTACATGAGTTACGCTTGATCTTTGCGTTTCCCCCAGCCTGGCTGAGAGATCCCCTTTTGCATCCACCGTGACAGGGTGAAAAGCCCGTATAGTGTACCAAACAGCCAAAATTAGCATGGTGGATGCGAGCCACATGCAACACAACGAACTAATCATTCATCCACGAGGCCCGTAAAATAACCGGTATGGGACAAAAAAACAACCCGAACACGTAATGTATATCAAACCGTCGTACAATATTTTTTAGGAGCACTAAAAAATCATTGCACAACCATTAAATCTTCCATTTTCTTCATTTCCTTTGTGGTTTCCTTAGGAAAACTCTTGTAAATAGCCGGCTGATTTTCTAGAAAATCAGCTGCGTCGACTGAGTGCCATGCATCCTTCGCATACCCAAGTCCCCATTCCAACGAGATCTAGTTATCTCCTTCGCATACCCAAGTACCCGAGTCGTCGAGCGAGATCCCAAATTCCTTCGTCTCTTACCTTGGTTCCTTGCTCCCAACTGTCCGCCATGGCCCTCTTCAAGGCTGGTAGCACGCCCGTCGTCTTGCACCACTCGTGCGAGCATGGTGCTACACAAAGCGCAATTGTTGAGGGGGCATGATGCTGTAGGGTCAACTAGAGCTTCCATGCACCGCTCATGGGCCGTGCCGGTGCTGCGTTGTAGCAATCGCTAGACAGAAACCGGTGCTGCGATGCAACGCCTGTTGGCGCCAGCCAGCACCACCCTTAAGTTGTTTCCTTGCAGCATAGTAGAGAGCAGCGCTACTGCCTACAAGCGCAAGCACTCCCTCATCTCTACACGGCAAAAGTGTTGCAAAGCAACATCACTGGTCCTGATATTGCCATGCAACAAAGCGACGAGTAGCGCCCCTTCCTACAAGCGCAACCACACCCTCCTCTCTGCAACAGCGGCGGTGTTGCAAAGCAATATCACCGGACATGCTGCCACCATGCAGAAGAACTGTGAGCACCGCGCCTCCCTAGTGCCTACAAGCTCCAATAGTCCCTCTCTCGATGATGGTGTTTCAAATCAGCATCACCAGACCTGCTGTAGAATGGGGGTTGTAACAGTGTCAATGGCGTCCACCATCCACATAATCGATAACAACCATTCACTGCAATGTACTTTGTCGATGTTGTAATCGTTAGCACCGCAAGCCGACCTTATTGCAAGGGCTGCTGGTGATGGCTATGTCACAACAACAACTGCAACAAGTGGAGATGTTGTGCGGTGGTGGACGGCTTTCCGTTTTGCATTAGTGGGGCAGTAGCAGCGTTGATACTGATGGGAGGCGTGCGACGCGGGATCCATGAGCCAAGAGTGATGGTTTTGATGGAGCGCATGAGACAAGAGCAATGATCCCTAACAGTCGCCTTTCCTTTATCCCAAACGTGAGTTCATGGGATAGGAATTTTCATCAGCGCCTGTCATTCCGCTGCCACCACCTCCCCAAATATCAAATGATTTTTGCTTCCTCCGGCACCCCACATTGTTGAGAGCTTGGGTCCTCATTGTTGGCATCTTCTCCACCAAAATTAGAGCTCAAGGGAGGCCATTTCTTGCCATGCGCAGGCTACATCCATCGTCGCCATGGATCCACCGGTAGCTTTGAGGGGTGTACCATTGTGCGTGAATTCGGCTGATCTCGGCATGATTGAGCATTTGCCGTCCGTGCGTGTCGTGAAGAGGTGAGGGGAAGTAAGAGAGGCGGCGACTCTGGTGGAGAAGTAGGGGCTATGGAGGTTGCGGCTTTCGACCAATGATGGGTGGAAGGGGTTGCGACTAATTTTGTTTTGTTTGCGACAAATTTTATTCTGGTAAAACATAACATTTGTAGCTTCTTTACCGATTTTCAATTCAGCCGATGGGTGATTTTTTATGAAGTCGGTTATTTATTTTCTTAGATGGATGATGTTTGAGGTTCATCCTTGTTGTTGGAGTCAGATGATTCTGACAGTGATGCTTTTTGATGATGATGTCGGGCGCCTCCTATTGCAGGTCGTCGACAAATTTGAAGCAGACAAGAAGAAGAAGCACCGCACATCAACGGTTATTCGCCTTTGCATTCCGCGCAACCGACCTCTTGGTCGAAAATTGCTCATGAAGTCGCAAATTGCTCATGAAAGATTATTTTGCCGAGATACCGACCTATCCAACTGATCTCTTTCGTAGATGTTATCGAATATGTAGGTCTCCTTTTGTTCGCCTTGTGGAAGTTCGCGAGCAAAAATTACGTTTTTTCATTCACTGGAGAAATGTTGCAGTTTGCTAGCATTTGGTGCATACCAAAAAATATCGACGATAATCGAGTGATAGCATATTGCATTATGGCCGATTACACCGATGAAGAAGATACCATGCTTAAATGTGTGGAGGGGGTTGCAAAGACATTGATCCGAATATTTGGTCCTGAGTACCTCTGAAGTCCCACTGAGGAGGACACCAAACGAATTGATGGCGATGAATGACGCCAGAGGATGGCCGGGCATGCTTGGGAATGTGGATTGCATGTATTGACACTGGAAGAACGACCCAAAATCTTGGGTCAGGCAGTAGACCGGCCATCATTGCAAACCCACTATTGTTCCTATGTCATGGCTTCTCAAGAGCTGTGGATTTTCCATTGCTTCTTTGAATTGTCGGGGTCTCTCAATGACATCGATGTATTGCATAGATCATATCTTTTTTGTGCAGCTAGCTAGTGAAAATGCCCCGACTTGCGACTACACCTTCAATGGATATGATTATACCATAGGTTATTATCGTTCGTGGGAAACATCTATGAAGACAATTCATAACTTGTAGAAAACAAACTAGTTTTGCCAAAGCACAAGAAGAATGCCGAAAGGATATTGAGAAGGCGTTTGGTGTCTGCTTGCAAGCTTGATTTACGGTTGTTCAAGGTCCTGCTCGCTTGTTGGATAAGAAATCCTTGTCAAATATCATGATTGCATGTGTAATTCTACATAACATGATCGTCGGGGATGAGAGGGATTTAAACTTAGAGTTTTTCTTTGACAATATTTATAATCGTGTTAAGACTACCAGAAACCTAGATGAGGTCACCGCACTTCTTGAGACCCACCGACAGACTGAAGACCGTGACACACACTTGCAGCTCCGCAATGATCTCATTAAGTATCAATGGCATTTATATGAGAAATAGACTCCCATTTTATTAACTTAATCTATTTCTTTTTATGTGTGATTTGAACAATTGTTTAATTCTGGACCATTTGTGATTCGGAATTGAACATGTGTTCTATTCGAGGGAACTATTGTATTATACGATGTTAAAACATTTAAATTTGATATATATCCCTTTTTTATATAAGTTATATTGCTAAATCATGATTAACGTACGAATATTTTCATGGTACATGTTCGCAACATCTGTTCCACTGACGCCGTGCGGTACTGCGAATCCGGTTCAGAGGGAGCGTAAACAGTTTTTGCGGGACGAGATTATACAGTATCTACTAGAGTTGCTCTTACAGAAATGTTATATGTCTAACCTTATATTTATTCTAATTATATAAAGTGTTTACTATACACTAATTGTAGGGAGCGATGGGCCGACTCACACACGCATGGAGTCATGTGGTCTAAATTTTGTCTTAGGCTTCCCGTAATGGTAGTATCATAGGTAGTATCATGCATGCCAACTAAGCACTTTTCATGAGGTGGCATAGGATTAAATGAAGAAAGAGAGGGTTGAGTATCATATCATGATACCGTATCATATTAAATTATGTGCTACTTTGTCATGCATGGCAATAAATGAACTACACTATGAGACAAACATATGATATTATGCATTACGGATGTGGTATCATACACTAGTATCATATGCATGATACTAGTATATGATACTACCCATCACAACCAGCCTTAACTCATGTGATGGGGCACATAAATATAGAATGATCATCTGTCCATACATCACATTTAATTTCATATCTCATAGATGTGTATGTGCATTTATTCACGTTTTCAAATTTTGAAAGCCGCCATATCTTTTTGCGTGTCGAAATTCAGATTCGTTTAGACCTTTGAAATCCTTACTATGAGATCTTTGAAATTAGACTCATGGTATATTTGGACAAAAAATCGATATTGTATGATGCAACTTTAATACTGCATGACACAATTTTCTTCAAAACCAATTTTGAAGCTGCGTGATCCAATTTTCTACGAGTTTGCAACCTAGCAACCATGACAAGCATTTTTTTGGTAACGTACAACTAGTCTACTAATACTTTCTATTTGTGTGATCCGGTAATGGAACAGAAAATACCCCATACCTATTTCCTCAAGAAGTGACCCTGGGTTGTCGCACCCGCGAGAGGAAGGTTTCCGTAAAGCGATGGTCTCTAGCAACAATTGTTAAAGGAATAATTCCACCTTTCAAATGGATCAATCAAGCTAATGGTGATGTAACACTTATAATAAAAAGAGGTATGTGTATGAGGTCTTTGATGCTTAGAACCTTGTATTTGTGTTGGGGCCATATAGGATCTTAATTTGTGCCTTGTAAGTCACCCATTCAGATGTGCGTGTTATGAACCTAAGTGGGGGATGTGTCAAAATTACATCTTGACGACCACATGTCCTGCATCAAGAATCAATTGTCCTACAAAAGGCCCTATCCGTCTCATGGGATTGCATCGATAATTAAGATTGTAATAATAAAATAAGAGCTTTATGTTTTTAATAACTACACATCATGAATCTGTTGGGGATCGTTGCATGGGAAACAGTTTTTTTCCTACGTACACGCAATACCCATCCATGGTGATGATCATCTACGAGAGGGGAGAGTGAATCTACATACCCTTATAGATCGCTAAGCGGAAGCGTATATAACGGGGTTGATGTAGTGGAACATCTTCGCGATCCAAATCGCAGCCCATCCCGGGATCTCATCATGATCCGTCTCGCGATCCCATCATGATCCATCCCGATCTAGTGCCGAACAGACGACACCTCTGCATTCAGCACACGTACAGCTCGATGACGATCCCCGCCTTCTTGATCCAACAAGAGGGGCGGAGAGTTTGATGAGTTCTCCAGCACGTTAGCAAGGTGGTGGTGCTGGTGAACCAATCCAGGAGGACTTCGTCTAAGCACCGCCGACCTAGACTAGAGGAGAAATAGATCTAGAGAGAAGTAGAGGGAGCATGTGGCAATTAGGGTTAGCCCTCACCTCTAAAACCTCTAGTATATTTAGGATGGAGAGGAGGGGAGGCTGCCTTGGCCCCTCCTCCAAGGGGAGGTTCGGCCGAGCCAACGAGGGAGGAATCCACCTCCCACAAGGGAGGTCGGATCCTATTAGGACTCCTTCCTAATTTGGAAACCCTTTCCACCTTTTGGCTTTTTGCCTTATTCCTCCACTCCAGCCACATGGGCCCTTAGGGGAGACTTTAGCCAGCTCACTAGGGGCTGGTCTACCTCCTCTCACAGCCCATGACACCTTTGGGTCGTCACACCCCTCCCGATGGTCCCCGGTACCCTCCCGACACTCCCGGTACACTACCGATGAGCCCGAAACTTTTCAGGTACCCAAACAGCACATCCTATATATCAATCTTTACCTTCTGACCATTCCGGAGCTCCACGTGGAGTCCAAACAACCTTCAGTTACCAACACCTATAACTCAACTATACTGAAACGTCATCGAACCATAAGTGTGCAGACCCTACGTGTTCGAGAACTATGTAGACATGACCTGCGACATTCTCTGGTTAATAACCAATAGCGGGAACTGGATGTCCATATTGGCTCCTACATATTCTACGAAGATCTATCGGTTGAACCTCTATGTCAAGGATTCAGTTAATCCCGTATGCTATTCCCTTTGTCCTTTGGTATGTTACTTGCCCGAGATTCGATCGTCGGTATCTCCATACCTAGTTCAATCTCGTTATCGGCAAGTCTCTGTACTCATTCCGTTATACAGGATCCTATGACTAACTCCTTAGTCACATTGCTTGCAAGGCTTGTTGTGATGTTGTATTACCGTCTGGGCCCCGAGATACCTCTCCGTCACACGGAGTGACAAATCCCAGTCTTGATCCATGCTAACATGTTGCTGCACTAAAGACTGGGGTCTCTAGTTCCCCGGACTGGTATGCGGACAGCGGCAGCCCCTCCGCAGCGGCAAGGCGCGTCGCTTGAGCTTGCCGGGGGGATACTGGCAGGAGCTCCCTGCTGGGGGGATAGACAATGCCATGGCGAGACCCTCCCGCTGAGGAAGAAAGACTGAGACCCGGCAAGCCATCCTTGCCGGGAGGAACAGGAAGATCCCCGATAAGGTAAGCCTACCGGGAAGGAAGAGAAGGCCCGAGGAGAAGCGCGGGCCCAGGGCGCCCTCGCGACCCGTGAACGCCTCCACCGACGAACACACCACCGCCGATGCTTGAACCACGCGTCCGCCCGCACGCTAGCGCAACACCCCGGAGTTGCCACGTGTGGGTACATGTCCAACCCCCCTTGACCAGGTCAGGCAATTTTGTGGAAGCATTTAATGCACCTCTGACAAGGCAGTAAGACTGTAGCTATTGGTCGGCGCTGTTTCACTCGTGAACCCACCGTTCACCCACTGAGCCACTGTGGTGACCCCTTCACCTATAAAAGGAGGCCGAGGCTCAGTAGTAAGGACTTTTGGATTTTTTACCAATCAAAAGGCTGTAAAGAGGGACAAATCTATAGTAACCCAAACCGAATAACTAAGCTCATGTAGGAGTAGGGTTTTACGCACCACGCGACCCGAACCTGGGTAAAAAGATCTTGCTGGACCCTGACTATTGGTTCTCCTCTTGCCGCGACCCCTCTCCCCGCCAAACGAGCAAAAAGGGGACCGTTGAGGCCCCCATATGTGTCGAACCTTCTCTGTCATCTTTGTCACGCCGGGTAGGGGGATCGCCGGAATCAGGCCGGCGTCAGCGCCGCCTCGATTCGACGAGCCGCTCATCGGCTCCACGGATCTCAGTTCGCCGCTTCATCTTCCCTGAGTGGGAGGAGGCAGTGGCTGCTCTGCCCGCGCAAGAGCTCGTAGCGCCTCCATAGGTGCTATGCGAGCGCGGGTGGAAGGAGCGGAAGCCCCGAGCTCCGCATCGCCCGACCGACACACCTCCTTGGAACGCCGCGCTGCTGTCGAGGTCATGACAGGGGGCTTCGGCCAGGCCTTCAACGCTTACTCCGACTAACGCACATCTCCGGAGTGCTTCATGGTCATCGAGGACGTGTTCGAGGCCCCGAACCTCCCCTTTACGCGCCCTCCGGCTCGCATTTCTCCTTGGAGCGCTGTGACGGCCGAAAGATGCGCTCGGGGGCTCCGCCAGCAAAACTCTTGCAAAAGAGATGAGAAAGTGTTACGCCCCAGCGTGCCTCTTTCCTTCTTAGTGGCCAAAGGCCACCAACGAAAAGCTCGTCTGCAAGAAGGCCGCTAGAGGCAACATCAGCTTGCTGGGGGTACGGATATTCCTCCCCGGCAGCACCTTCAGACGCTGCGACTAGGAATGCCGCGACGCGTGAAATAAGTACACAGGCAAACTTCTTGCCACAGTGTTGGTAGATTAGTTGTATCCTTTTGAAGCATAGACTTTTGTATGAGAATCCCACACATAGATGGACCTTGCTAGGATCAGTGCACTCCGACTTTGTTTCGAGCCTGTTCAACGATTTGAGCGGCCACATCTCGTTTCGAACTCGTTCAACATTTCGAACGACTACGTAGCACCTTATTTCTCCTCGAGCCGCGCTCGATGATTTACATGGTTTTACTGAGTGCGGCAAGGATTCTTCCCGGTGACGACCTCCTCTGTTGAGTTTTCTGAGGATCTGCTCCTCTAAGTACTCGCAGTAGGATAAGTCAACCCGGCAACCATCCGGAAAGCGCAAAGGAATAATCATACAAAATGAGAGTCGAATAAAGGATGCATCTATTCATTCATTTGTCTGGAGACATTTGGTACCAATTACAAAGCATTATTATCCTAACCTAAAGACTCTGTCTTTTAAGAAGGATCGAACTTCGCGGAGGCATCTGAGTTCATGAAGACAAGACGCGGCAAGGCCCGCGGTACATCCATGATGGCTCCTCAGAGACCATCACTATACCGACGAGAGCGGATTCGGCCTCATCAAGCCACAGGAAGGGGCGACGGATCAGATTGAGATCCCCCCTCCAAGGAGGGGGAGAGGCGTGATGAGGTTGCGCCACTGCAGGAAGCACTCAGTTCGATCTGGGGGAATCATCGCCCGATTTGGTTCCCCCAGGTTTGAGACTAGGCTCAGCACCGTCACCACTGCCTCCCTCCCCGCCGTTGTCGCTCGAAGCGGAGCATTCAACGTCGCTCGAGCCTTCTTCGCAGCAGCCGAGACGCACACCGGAGCACCCGTAGAAGTTGACGACGAGCATACGGGCCTTCATCCGCTTGAAGCGGAGACGTAGCCGTCCTCGAATCCATGAGCCTAGGCGAAGGCCTTCTAGTCATGCCCAAGTAGCATGGAATTGGGCTTCGAATACTCCATGTGCACCTGCATGGCGCCATGGGAGCATCCGTGCGCTCGCAGCCAGAAGACGGGAGGCCGGTCGACCTCCATCACCATGGCAAAGCCGCGAGGGAGACGCAGGTGACCCCGAAGGGTGCCATGAAGCTCTGCGTTGAAATCGAATGGTGTTGCCTCCGATTGGCCACCCGAAGAAGAAGGCACGAGGAGGGAGATCGACGCAGCACTCCGCCTCCCTCGGCCGCGTCCCCGACGTCCTTGGCCCCTCGAGCCTCTCCTCCACGGTCGATGGGGCTCCCGCTGGCTGCGGCCCATGAAGCTGTGGTATGATCCGAGCGGGATTCCCTTGCCTCCCTAGCCTCCCTAGTGGCCGACGGAGGCCGGCCCCATCCCCTAACCATGGTTAGGGGCAGGTGCCACCGACAAAGCTGAAAGAAACAAAAGAAGGCAAGGCCACCCTCCACGCTCCAGAAGCCACCGCCCCTCTCGCCCAATCACCCTCAAGTCACGAGCGGAACATGGAACTGCCTTGATGCACCAATGCATGCAGGGGCGGGCCCATCCATGCCCGCGGCTTTTGAGGCCACGATCGCCCCTTGCCCGACCGCCGATGTGCATGTCCTACATGTCGCAGAGGCGTTTTTAGGAATGAAGAGGCCATCACGCACATGTCGCGCACCCTCCCACTTCGCGCCTTCAATGCACAACGTGGGGAAAGAAAGCCTGTAACGGCTCGATTCCGATAAGGCCAGAGCCCGCGAGTCCGCGCACCGCTTTGGGCCTGTCCCAACAGCGCCTCGCATGCGTGTGTGGCCCAGGCCCGGGGGCTCCAATCGGTGCACAAAAGACTGGGGTCTCTAGTTCCCCGGACTAGTGCGCGGACATCGGCAGCCCCTCTGTAGCCGCAAGGCGCGTCGCAGGAGCTTAGGACGGAAGCAAGAATCAGAAGCCACCAAATGCTGATTGCAAGCCCTGACAAGCACTCGCTTGCTGGGAAAGAAGAAGAGACCCCGACAGGAGCTCCCTGTCGGGGTGATAGACAATGCCACGGCGAGACCCTCCCGCCGAGGAAGAAGGACTAAACCCCGGCAAGCCACCCTTGCCGGGAAGATTGACAAGGCCTCGGCTGGCCAACGCCTCCCTGCCGAGAGGAACAAGAAGATCCCCGGCAAGGTAACGAAATCTGGTTGATCGACCGAGAGACATTTAGCACTCCGCTTCTAATGTTCTCCTTGATGTACTAGCAGAACCCAATAATAGGTCATGCTTGATATCTAGCACATCAAGTATAGGTCGGAATTCGGGGCATCAAAGGGAGTCCATGAGGAACAACTTCCAAAAGAAGTCATACAAAACCTCACGGGGAGATGGCTAAGATTGGTGATACAAGATATTATAATATCAAGTCTTCCGGCTAGGTGTGTTAGCCATTATATCACTTTACCGGGTTACATAGAGACCAATATTATAATTCTTGGGGAAAGTTCCAACCATTATAACTGCCTGAGATTCAGCTCCGGTTGGTGACACCATGCTTCAGACTCAGCACGTCTGAAGAGAAGGTTTGCAACAAAAGTCGATGAGATAACGTTGCGACATTCTCGGGAAATGAACTACGAAAGCCAACTCCAAACATGAGCTGGATTACAAGACACATGTGAACACGCTGCCCAAGATAATGATGACCACATGAAAAGTCCTACAACAAAACACTACCGAGTTGTGGATGGGAACCATCATTGCGGATAACGAAGCCATGTGCAAGTCCGTCTGGTACCTTCAGGAATGGCACTTAACTTATTTTCCTTGAACAAATCAATCAGTGTCTTGGTGTGCTAGGAAATACATATGGAGAGAGAGGTGGCAAAGCTATCAAACCACATCATACTTCGCACATGCATGACTGATTTGGGATGATTCTGAAGATAACAAAACGACCTTCCCAAATTCGTGGCAGCAACTTGCACCAATGCACATGAATTAAGAAAGTCACTTATTACACCTAACATATACCTCATGCACGAGACACGAAGACAATGTCTACAAAGTTTCCAGCACTAGCTTAATGTCCAACATAGATCATGGAACAAATTAGAATGTTGCCGATGGGCTCAACAACAATTCATCAAGATAACCATATAAATGGATTTCCACAACTATGTGAGCGAGATAATAGCATTGGTCAGATTAAAGAATATAATGGTATATGCTCAGAGAAATCCATGAGTAAGACACCGTTACTAAAATCTTTGGTTCTGAGTTTGATTTGACAATAGCCCATACACAAATCAAAATTGAACAAGATAATATATGCAACAATTGATCACACGAATCAACCGATGGCAATATCATCTTTCTTCAAGACTCTCACAACAGGAAAGATATCCTTTTAAAATGAACTAAGTTTAGGGGAAGCTTTTATCTTCCGACTCTCCAAGTTGTTGTTTAGCTTAACCAACTAGCTCGGGGTATCTAACACGGAATCTTGGAGAAGATGGCTTATAAAGAAACTAACTTGATCACGAGCTCTATCATAATAGTCAGGAAACAACCTGGTAATACTTCCGAGAAGATATTCGAAAAATCACGAACCACCGATATGTTATTAAGTTCGGGAACAATCTCGCTTTTCAGGGCAGGATGATGTGATCAATAGAGCGAGGGATTGACAAAATCCTAACTCATTGATCGAAAAGTGCACCATGAAATATGGACTAGGTAGCATGGTCAATCTTAGGATGACGATTCAATCATCATCACCATAAGAGTGAATTTATTGTCCATTAACTACTAAACAATGGCATTGCTAGGAGTATTGATTTCACACATCATGGTTCACTTGTCGATATTCCGGTTACAACCAACACGAAAACCGAGGGATGAACAATGATAGCGAGAAGTATCACTACATCAAGAGTTCCTTAGAGATGGTGCAATTCTCACAACATTCTTGACAAGAAGAGGGTAATACTCCAAGATAGAACAGAACAAAAGCTGGGTTAGCATTTTGATCTGCGGAATACAATTACGTTGACCCAATCCAATAAATGGATGTGGTACTGGAGTTTGCTTCTCCCAGTCTTTCGAGAATAGAAAAATTTGACAGACCACAGGAATAAAAGACATTGATGACACGAATGCACAATTACTCTTTACTATCCTCTCAAAATTGAAGGTCAGGATACAACTAGATAGGGCCGAATCAGAAGCACATGGTTTCTTGAGTTGTGGATGCATGGATTAGCATGTCGAACGGGTTCAACATAATTCTTCCAGATAACCCATGCAAAAGGGGGAAGTAGGTAGAATCACAATATGGAGTAGAGAAATCATAACGAGCACTCTTGTTATGATCCTTAGTTCACGGAGAACTTCTACCAAAGATGATTCATGGTGTTGGAAGAATGATATACCATGAACCTTGGGAGCTACAACAAGGTTACTAATCATTCCAAAGGTACTAGCAACATGTCAACAGAGATGAGCAGAATGATCCTTGGAAGACCCCGAAATAAAATACCTACAAACTAATTAACATCACGAGATGGTTTTCAAAAATGATGGCCAGAACTATCACACTGGAAGACATAGCACACATCTAGACTATTGGGTAGTTTGCGGAGTAACCTGTTTTCCTAATACTTCAACAAAATGTCGAGGTAATAGAGTACCTCAACACAATTATTAGTGTGCTTTGTCCGGCCAAAAGACATTGGGAAAAGAGGAAGGAATTTGCAATCGCATCAGACGATTTGGGAACTTTGGAAAACTCGGACAGCATAACAGCTGTACGGGCATGAAATATGAGGCAACGTGCAAGAAACCTAACAACATACGGATTGAATTCTTATGGAGACCCTGATCCAGGAAGACAACAACTTTTCTATAAGTCTCCAGCATAGTAACTCGTCATCCTAATGAATAGATGAGAAAGCCTAATTCTTAAATCCCGTAGAATAAATAAGAGGGTGACTAAGAATAAGAATGACACAAGGAAAGGAGTAAAAAGAGCCTTACGTTCCCTTCCACAAATAATTCCCTTATATAACTAAAGAGTTGCTAGACTCAACATCGACTAGTTTGGCTTGGTTATCCTACAGGCAGTCAAGCTCTGATACCAAAGCTGTCGGGACCCCGATCCCGAGTCATAAGAACCTAGCGTGTAACACATCACATCACTTTGTGGCCTCAAGCTCGGTAAACTCCAGGGCTGCGACCTTACCTTGGCCGGGACCGTTTGCGTCTTTTGGCTAACGCATATGAATATGTTGCTAGTGTTCAAACGACAAAGAACCCGGGTCGACATGACTAGTTATAAACCCAAGCGGTACATCCGTACAGGGACAGACATACATAACCCAGCAAGGCAGGTGTCGATCAACAGCGTGTGTAGACGAGTCGTATCAAGCTACAAGGACTCCATTACACCGCGTGACATTTCCCGGAGGGGACAGACACATCAGAAAAGAAAGATACACGCCAGTCAATCAATGTGTCTAGAGCAGTAGCAAGCTACCAAGGCTCGATAGAAGCACAAAGAGGCATTTCCCTGTCAAGAGTACTACTAGAGGCACACAACTAGGTGTCGAATCCCACACATATAATGCATTTCATAACATACACACAATATGCACGATATTTGTAGATACAACATGGCATCACAAGATAACTCTATGACTCAAGCTTTTATTAAGGACTCATAAGAATCAACATAGTGTGTTATTACAAACAGGGGTCCCGTGACCCGACACTCAAGTCATACAAACAACAAGCGGAAGCAAATCATGTCTGGATACAGACATCTACTAAAAGTGGCTGGAAGATCCTGAAAAGCTACTACGACCCTACCAAAGGAGCCAGACCTCTGTCTGAGATTCCCAAGCTATTCCGGTTAAGATCGAACACATCGCGTAGAACCTTTTAATGAGTCTAAGTCTTCTCTGCAAAAACATATATAAAGCAACCATGAGTACAAAGGTACTCAGCATGTCTTACATCAGAACTATCTACAAATGCATCATGTTTCAATGAAAGGATTGTGGGGTTTGATTGCAGCAAGCCAGCTTTGACTCTTGGCTAACCTGTACTACAACTACAAGTTCTTTCTTTGAGGTGGGATAGAGCACACGAGTCCACATATTCACCAATTCAATACAGCACTATGGATCCACTCTCGTCTCCCTACGAGAAGGCCTTCCATAGCATTCACATTTATCTTGCATGTTTTAGAGTATCCATTAAACTTGTCTATGTACCCCGTAATGCTTCCAAGTAGTCCATATCCGAGGACACGGCTATTCGAATAGATTGATTCACCCTGCAGGGGTATACTTCTTCACACATGCTCTCACCACTTAGCACCTTATGCACGTCATGCATCTCGGCAACCTTCAAGCGGAAGCACTGGCGTGGGTGTCAGCCACGACCGTTAACCACACAAGACCCTAGTCCAGGTTTATCGCCTATTTGAGACTGAACCCGCAAGGAAGTCCAGACGAGGTTTCCTCTACGGCCCCAAACAATGTGTGCAGGGTTCCCAAGCCCACCATCCGGGTGCCACTTGGCACACCGTGCCACTATGTATCTACTGCAGAGAAGCCTACCCCGTCGGGCAGAGCTAAACACGGCCACCAACACTTTTCCTACAAACACCAGAAACTAATTGCAACTCCTGGACAGGGATCTAGGCAATTAATAAGCCGAGCGGGTCATATTTCAGGGCCCAATGCATGGTAGTATCTTGTCTTGGATAACATACATAGAACTCAGTTCTTAAGGATGGTCCCAATGAGAGAACCCACCATGTACTCCTACATGGCCTCTCATCTCTACCTTTACCAAATCGGATTCACACTTTTACTCTCGCACTGTAGGACATGAACACAACCATTCCGATTCATCATCCAGATGGATCAGACCCGACACGACTCTAGGCATAGCAGGCATTGTAAGCAAGCATGGATGAGTAAGCACAACAAAGCTCAAGCAGTTTCTAGTCATGCTAAGTGGTTTCAACTATTTACTGTGACAAAATCAGGTCATGCAGAGGAATGGGTTCAACTACCGATAACATGTACGGTTGAATCGTGTTTGTCCTCATGTAGTAAAAGAGAGCAGGAGCGAGAGAGTGGGTTTATATCAATATTCTCAAGGGGGTTTGCTTGCCTGACACGTCTGAAGATAGCAATGAGTCTTCATCAATGTCAACGATCACATCGTCGGACCATCATTTACCGAGAGGGAACAACACCGGCAAACAAGAAAGGAACAACATTTACTTCACGGAAATGCAACACCATGATGCATGATCAAGAAATGGAAATGAAATGTGACAGGGCCAATATAGCTACCATTTCTTAGGTTCAATCAGGATTTGAATCAGGATTCAAACATCACTTCAACAAGGTATTTTTCGGATACCCTTTTAATTGATTCGACCTGATGCTCATGCATAATTTGTTTTATCATGCAAGAGGATGGTATTTTGAGGTACTGGTTTCCGTTGATCAATGTTTGGTCATAACAATTGAAGTGGAATTCAAATAGGAATCAAATTCCAACTCCAAACTAATTATTAAATTTATCCTATTCATCATTTTCCCTATTTGGTGTTGTTAACTGTTTCAAACATGCATGTAAACGCCATAATCAGATTCTTTGGATTTTTCTGATCATTTTTCATATATAAATTATTTTCATTGGACTTACATATTATTTTCTATGATTTTTATAAGTTTTAGGCATTTTCTGGAATTAAATTAAATCAAAAAAGCTATTACTGCGTCAGCATTGCGTCAGCAGTCAACTAGCCTGGGTCAGGTCAAATCTGACAGCCAGGGCCCACCGATTAGTGACACAGGGCTAATCCCCGGTCAAACCCGAAGCTAATCAAGCTTTGACCCCATGTGGGGCCCTCTGTTAGTGTCTCTGGGAAGAGTGGGTTAGTAGTTAATGGCTGGCCACGTCGGCCCCCACAGGAGGGTGGTCGCCGGCGACCATAGCCGCGGCGGAGGGCTCGCCGGAGTTGGCCTAAAACGCGCTACAGGGCACCAAATCAGGCGCGGTTTGCGGCTATGCGAAGCTGGCGAAGCGACTCATCTTCCAGGGGTAGCAGGAGGGACTGAAGGTGGCCGGAGAGGCGCCGGCGACGAGCCGAGGCGGCGGCGGGGGCTCGACCTAGTGTGGGTGGTGGCTGCAGGGCATGGGAAGGGTAGCTGATGGGCTCAAGATGTTCCTGGCCGCTCCAGGAGCTCGATCCCAAGCTCAAGCGCGTGGATGGGGTACCACAGCGACGACGACATGGCTGGCGGCGAGAAGCTCTCAGCCATGGTGCGTTACGGGGCTACGGTGCGGGAGAGCGAGGGGAAAGAGAGGGGAAAGAAGAAGTGCCTCACTGCGATTCTATTTTTGGCATCGGGGAGGTCGGAGAGGATCGGTGGCAGCAGATCGACGGCGGCGACCGACGGCCGGAGATGGGGAAGATGGTGACGATGGCGATGACCCGGGGCCTCTGGGCTTGATTCCGTTGTCGAGGAGGAATAGGGCGTCGAGGCGGTCCTTCTGAGCTTCTCGGAGAGGCGAGGGGAGGTCCGTGGCCACATGTGCGACAAGCGGCGACGAGCTGCAGACGCGGTCGGCCATGCGAGCGGCGAGGAGGAGAGCAGGGCGGGCAAAAGAGGCGGGCTCGATGGAGACGGCTCTCCCGACCTTATCCCACTCACCAGGGCGGCGGGGAGCCAGGCAGGCAGGTGGCGTGGAGCCCCTGGCCATGCGCCGTGGCGAGCTTCTCCTCTGCCTTCTGGCAGGAGGAAGAAGACGCCTGAGCCCTTGGTGGGCTGGGCCAGGCAACAGGTAAGGTTCTCTCTCTCTTTTCCTTTTTATCTTTTTATTTCTTTCTAGCATTTAGATTTAGGTTTTAAAATAAATTGGTTTACCAAAAATAAAACCCTAAAATGTTATTACCTGACAGAGATAATAATATCCAATGCCACATAAAAGTTTCAACATTTTTGAAGCTTTAGAATAGAAGGAATCAAAATAATTCCATTCCAATTAGCTATTGGGTCAACTCAAAAATCCTTTTTCAAAAGTTCTTGTGACCTAGAATTTTGGTTTGACAAATTTATTTTATGTCACTATTTTACCAAGTATTTGGAACATTTTCTTGGTCCCTTTTAAGGTATTAATTTTTATTGCATTGTTGTCAATTATTCAAATCATTGGGGTTTTGATCACTTCCCAATTGTAGATCATCCCCATTGTATTAAGTTGATTTGAATGCATGCATGAATGCTCACTGATGCAACTAACTACAAGCTACAATCTAGGGCTGTGACATCTAGAAGATCAACTCCCACTCAATTCAAGTGATTGTAGCACTCACACAGTCGGAGGTTTCATACCTCTCAACAAGGGCACGAGCCTGAAATCCCAATTTCATCCGTTGGAACAACTCGTATGTCTTGCGATGTTCGAAAGGTCTTCAAGGCCTCAATTCTAAGCCGTTTAAGCATTATGCACTGAACTATCATGTAGCCATCAAAACGTGTATGTCAGATGTTTGCAACATCTACAGACGACGCTCGGGGTTAGCACACCGAGCGGTGCATTAAGGACATAAGCCTTGTGTGCAGAAATGAGGACAATCCTCAGTTTACGGACCTAGTCCGCATAATTCCTACTATCATGTTTCAACTAAATTTCTCTAGGAACATATATTAAAAATAGTAGAGCTACAAATCAAGCTAGAACTTAATTTGCAAAGACGTTTTGACTATGTTCATGATAATTGAGTTTAGCTAATCATATTACTAATAAACTCCCACTCAAATTGACATCCCTTTAGTCATTCGAGTGTCGAATGATCCAAATTCACTAACTCAGGTTCGATCATCATGTGCGTTGAGTATAGTTTCAATGCTAAACATCTCCATGTTGGTCATATCAACTATATGATTCATGCTCGACCTTTGGGTCTCTTGTGTTCCAAGGAAGTGTATGTACATGCTAGGCTCGTCAAGTTTAACCCGAGTGTTCCGCGTGTGCAACTGTTTTGCACCCGTTGTATGTGAACATTGAGTCTATCACACCCGATCATCACGTGATGTCTCAAAACAACGAACTGTCGCAACGCTGCACAATCGGGGAGAACACAATTTTATGTTGAAATTTTAGGGAGAGGATCACCTCATAATTCTACCGTCGTCCTAAGCAAAAAAATGTGCATAAAAGGATTAACATCACATGCAAATCATAAGTGACATGATATGGCCATGAACTTGTGATTCTTGATCTCCATAATCAAAGCACCGGCATGATCTCCATCATCACCGGCACCACACCATGATGTCCATCATCATGATCTCCATCATTGTGCTGCCATATAGGTTGTCGCGCTAACTATGTTGTTACTAGTAAAGCTACAACCTAGCAATAAAGCCAAGCATCTCCAAGCGCAAAATAATTAAAGACAACCCTATGGCTCCTGCCGGTTGACGTTGCATAGACGTGCAAGTCGATATTTAACTATTACAACATGACCATCTGATACATCCAATATATCATATCATGTCTTTGGCCATATCACATCACATGCATACCCTGCAAAAACAAGTAGACGTCCTCTAATTTGTTGTTGCATGATTTACGTGGCTGCTATGGGTATCTAGTATGATCGCAGCTTACTTACGCAAAACCACAACGGTGATATGCAAGTTGCTAGTAAACCTTCTCCAAGGACCGCCTTGGACAAATCCGATTCAACTAAAGTTGGAGAAACAGACACCCGCCAGCCATCTTTATGCAACAAGTTGCATGTTAGTCGATGAAACCGGTCTCTCGTAAGCGTACGAGTAATGTTGGTCCAGGCCGCTTCAATCCATCAATACCGCCGAATCAAGAAAAGACTAAGGAGGGAAAAAATTGAACATCAACGCCCACAAACTCTTTTGTGTTCTACTCGAGATATCATCTATGCATGAACCTACCTCTTATACCACTGTTGGGGATTGTTACATGGGAAGCAAAAAATTTCCTACGCACACGGAGTACCTATCCATGATGATGATCATCTAGGATAGGGGAAAGTGAATCTACTTACCCTTGTAGATCGT
Organism: Hordeum vulgare subsp. vulgare; assembly: GCF_904849725.1. Taxonomy (NCBI): domain Eukaryota; kingdom Viridiplantae; phylum Streptophyta; class Magnoliopsida; order Poales; family Poaceae; genus Hordeum; species Hordeum vulgare. Next base: position 212,091,819 of record NC_058523.1, on the reverse strand, counting down.
TAAGCGGAAGCGTATACAACGTGGTTGATGTAGTGGAACATATTCACGATCCAAATCGTAGCCCGTCCCGCGATCTCATCACGGTCCGTCCCGCGATCCCATCGCAATCCAGACCAATCTAGTGCCAAACGGACGACACCTCCACGTTCAACACACGTACAACTCGATGATGATCCCCGTCTTCTTGATCCAGCAAGAGGGGTGGGGAGGTAGATGAGTTCTCCAGCACAAGGGCATGGTGGTGGTGGTGGTGAACTAATCCAGCAGGGCTTCGCCTAAGCACAGCTGAACTAGACTAGAGGAGAAACCATTCTAGAGAAAAGTAGAGGGAGCACGTGATAATTAGGGTTATCCCTCACCTCTAAAACGTGTAGTATATATAGGAGGGAGAGGAGGGAGGATGCCTTGGACCCTCCTCCAAGGAGAGGTTCGTCCGAGCCAACAAGGGAGGAATCCACCTCCCACAAGGGAGGTGGAATCCTATTAGGACTCCTTCCTAATTTAGAAATTGTTTCCAGCTTTTGACTTTTTTCCTTATTCCTCCACTCCATCTGCATGGGCCCTTAGGTGTGGCTTTGGCCAGCCCACTAGGGGCTGGTATACCTCCTCCCACAGCCCATGAAGCCTTTGGGTCGTCACACCCCCTCCCCACGGTGGTCCCCCCGTACCCTCCCGGCATTCCCGATACACTACCGATGAGCCCGAACTTTTTCGGTGACCCAAACAAGACTTCCTACATATCAATCTTTACTTCGTGACCATTACGGAGCTGGACGTGACGTCCAGGATCCCAACTGGGAGTCCAAACAACCTTCAGTCACAAACACCTATAACTCAAGTATACCAAAACGTCACCGAACCATAAGTGTGCAGACCCTGCGGGTTCAAGAACTATGTAGACATGACCTAGGTCCTACATATTCTACGATGAACTCTATCTACTGGAGCTCTATGTGAAGGATTCAGTTAATCATGTATGTTGTTCCCTTTATCCTTCGGTACGTTAGTTACCCGAGATTTGATCGTCGGTATCTCCGTACCTAGTTCAATCTCGTTACCGGCAAGTCTCTTTACTCATTCCGTAATACAAGATCCCGTGACTAACTCCTTAGTCACATTGCTTGCAAGGCTTGTTGTGATGTTGTATTACCGAATGGGCCCCGAGATACCTCTCTGTCACACGGAGTGACAAATCCCAGTCTTGATCCATGCCAACCTAACAGAGACCTTCGGAGATACCTGTAGAGCACCTTTATAGTCACCCACTAACATTGCGACATTTGATGCACACAAGGTATTCCTCTGGTGTCCGGGAGTTGCATGATCTCATAGTCATAGGAACATATACATTTATATGCGTAAAATAGTAGCAATAAATTGACACGATCTTATGCTACGTTCATAGTTTGGGTCTTGTCCATCACATCATTCTCCTAATGATGTGATCCCGTTATCAAGTGACAACACTTGTCTATGGCCAAGAAACCATGACCATCTTTGATCAACGAGCTAGTCAACTAGAGGCTCACTAGGGACAGTGTGTTGTCTATGTATCCACACATGTATTTGAGTTTCCAGTCAATACAATTCTAGCATGGATAATAAACGATTATCATGAACAAGGAAATTTAATAATAACCAATTTATTATTGCCTCTAGGGCATATTTCCAATATAATCCCGATGGATTAGATCTGTGTTACTGATATCTAGCACACAAATTTATTCTTGTAGGCTTTGTTGGGCCTCCAAGCATTGAGTTTTGTAGGACAATAGCAATTTTCCCTCAAGTGGATGACGTAAGGTTTATTAATCCATGGGAGGTTGATACGTGTGATTTGCGTTGGTTTTTTTGCAAATAGGAGCGAGTGATGCGGCATAGTATAGATAAGTATTTCCCTGAGTGGTAAGCAAGGTTATCAAACCAATAGGAGTAGCACGCAACCCCCATATTCAACATCTACACACAAAGAAGCAAACACTTGCACACAACGCATGGAAGAGGGTTGTTAATCCACTTGTACTCGTTACTTGCAATCAAATGAAGTGCGTAGATGATAGTTGACAAATATAAATTTCAAAATAAATAAAAAGTAAGTAAAGGCAGCGAGGAAATAGAGGTTTCGTCAATATATAAGTGGATACACAACAACTACACACAAAGAAGAAAACACTTGCACCCAACGCTGGGAAGAGGGTTGTCAATCCCCTTGTACTCGTTACTTGCAAGCAAATGGAGTGTGTAGATGATAGTTGAAAAATATAAATTTCAAAATAAATAAAATGTAATAATAAAGGCAGCGATGAAATAGAGGTTTTGACAATATATAAGTGGATAGACCTGGGGGTCATAGTTTTCTCTAGTGTCATCTCACTCGAAGTAGGTATACAGTGGGTAACAAATTACTACTGTTGGGCAATTGATAGAAGAGCGCATAGTTATGCAATCTTTATTCACGACAATGATCATGTGTATATAGGCATCACGTCCATAAGCAAATAGGCCGACTCCTACCTGCACCGATTACTACTACTCCACCCATGGACTGCTATCCAGTATGCATCTAGAGTATTAAGTAAAACAGAGTAACTCTTGGAGAACGATGACATGATGTAGACAAAGAGAATCCACTTAATATGGATTATGTTGGGGAACGTAGCATGGGAAACTAGTTTTTTCCTACGCACACGCAAGACCTATCCTTGGTGATGATCATTTACGAGAGGGGAGATCGGATCCACATAACCTTGTAGATAGCTAAGCGGAAGCGTTAAAGAATGCGGTTGATGCAGTGGTACTTCTTCGTGATCCAATCACGATTCGTCCCATGAACTCCCGATCAAGCGCCGAACAAACGACACCTCCGTGTTCAGCACACGTACAACTCGGTGACACCTCTGCCTCCTCGATCCAGCGAGCGAGGGAGGAGTAGTACATGATTTCTCCGGCAACACGGCGGCATGGTGGCGGTTGTGGTGGTGCTATCCCGACAGGGCTATGCCTAGCGCTACTGAAACCGCAAACGGAGGAGAAAACGATCTAGGGACAAAGGGGGGCGCCAAGGGCTTCGTGTCTGCTCTTGGGGCGCCCCCTCCTCTCTATATAAGGTGGAGGGGCATGGGGAACAGCCCCTTCAAGCCCTAGGGCGCAGTCAAGGGGAGAGGGGGTCGAATCCTAGTCCCCTTCCTTCATTTCCATAGAAAGGTGGAATTTCCACCTTTCTCAACTACATGGGCCTTGAGGGAGTTCTGCGCTTGGCCCAATAAGGCCACGATATCTCCCCTCAGCCCATACACACCCTTGGGATGTGGTGTAACACTTGGTGGACCTCCGGACCCCTACAGATGTTGCCACAACCTTTTAGAAGCTTCCCGGTGCAATACTTAAAAAACCCAAAACTTTTCCTCTAGCCAAAATATGACTTCCCTTATATAAATCTTTACCTCCGGACTATTCCGGAGCTCCTCGTCACATCCAGGATCTCCTCTGGGACTCTGAAAAAACTTTCATATACTACCACACATAACTCATTAATACCAAATCGTCACCAAACCTTAAGTGTGCAGACCCTGCAGGTTCGAGAACTATGCAGACATGACCGAGACACTCTCGGGCCAATAAAAAATAGCGGGACCTGGATGTCCATATTGGCTCGTACATAGTCTACGAAGATATTTATCAATCGAACCATGATGTCAAGGATTCAGTTAATCCGTATACTATTCCCTTTGTCCTTCGGTATGTTACTTGACCGAGATTCGATCGTCGGTATCTCCATACCTACTTCAATCTCGTTACCGGCAAGTCTCTTTACTCATTCTGTAATACATGATCCCGTGACTAACTCCTTAGTCACATTGCTTGCAAGGCTTGTTGTGATGTTGTATTACCGACTGGGCCCAGACATACCTCTCCGTCACACGGAGTGACAAATCCTAGTCTTGATCCATGCCAACCCAATAGACACCTTTGGAGATACCTGTATAGCACCTTTATAGTCACCCAGTAATGTTGCGACGTTTGATACACACAAGGTATTCCTTCGGTGTCTGGGAGTTATATGATCTCATGGTCATAGGAACATATACATTGGCATGCATAAAATAGTAGCAATAAACTGGCACAATCATAAGTTATGTTTATAGTTTGGCTCTTGTCCAACACATCAGTCTCCTAAGAATGTGATCCCGTTATAAAGTGACAACACTTGTCTATGTTCACGAAATCTTGACCATCTTTGTTCAACGAGCTAGCCAACTAGAGGCTCACTAGGTACAGTGTGTTGTCTATGTATCCACACATGTATTTGAGTTTCCAATCAGTACAATTCTAGTATGGATAACAAACGATTATCATGAACAAGGAAATATAATAATAACCAATTTATTATTGCCTCTAGGGCATATTTTGAATAGTCTCCCACTTGCACTAGAGTCAATAATCTAGGTCACATCGCTATGTGATTGCAATGAATCTAACACCCATACAGTTCTGGGGTTCCATCATGTCTTGCTTGTGAGAGAGGTTTTTAGTCAACGGATCTGAACCTTTCAAATCCGCGTGTGCTTTACAAATCTCTATGTGATCCTATAGATGTTGCAACCACGCACCATTTGGAACTGTTCCAAATGAGTGCTCTGCTATACGAATCCGGTTTGATACTCAGAGTTATCTGGATTAGTGTCAAAGCTTGCATCAACGTAACCCTTTACGATGAACTCTTTAATCACCTCCATAATCAAGAAAAATTCCTTAGTTCATTAGTTACTAAGGATAACTTCGACCGATGTTCAGTGGTTCAATCCTGGATCACTCTTTGTACCCCTTGACAGACTCATGGCAAGGCACACATGAGGTGCGGTACATAACATGGTATACTTTAGAGCCTACAACTAAGGCAAAGGGGACGACCTTCGTCCTTTCTCTTTCTTCTGTCGTGGTAGGGCTTTTGAGTCTTACTCAAAATTGCACCTTACAATATAGTCAAGAACTCCTTCTTCAATTGATCCATTTTGAACTCCTTCAAAAATCTTGTCAAGGTATGTATTCATTGAAATTTTTATCAAGCGTCTCGATCTATCTCCATAGATCTTGGTTCTCAATGTTCAAGTAGTTCAATCCAGGTTTTCCTTTGAAAAATTCCTTTCGAACAACTCTTTATGCTTGCCAGAAATGCTACATTATTTCCGATAGACAATATGTTAATCACATATACTAATCAGAAATTCTATAATGCTCCCACTCACTTCTTTGGAAATACAAGTTCTCATAAACCTTGTATAAACCCAAACGCTTTGATCATCTCATCAAAGCGTATATTCCAACTCCGAGATGCTTGCTCCAATACATAGAAGGATCGCTGGAGCTTGCATACTTGTCAGCATCCTTAGGATCGACAAAACCATCTCGTTGTATCACATACAACCTTTCCTCAAGGAAACCGTCAAGGAAACAATGTTTTGACATCCTATCTACAAGATTTTGCAAATATTGCAGCAACTGGTAACATAATTCCAATAGACTTTAGCATTGCTACGGGTGAGGAAGTCTCATCGTAGTCAACTCCTTGAACTTGTCAGAAACATCTTTGCGACAAGTCGAGCTTTCTTAATGGTGACATTTACCATCATCGTCTGTCTTCCTTTTAAAGATCCATCTGTACTTAACAGTCTTACGGCAATCAAGTAGTTCTTCCAAAGTCTATACTTTGTTTTCATACATGCATCCTCTCTCGGATTTCATGGCATCCAGCCATTTGTCGAAATCCGTGCTCACCATCGCTTCTCCATAGCTTGTAGGTTCATTGTTGACGAGCAACATGCCCTCCAAGATAGGATTACCGTACTACTCATGAGCAGTACGTCTCCTTGTCGACCTATGAGGTTTGGTAGTAACTTGATCCGAAGCTTCATGATCACTATCATCAGCTTCCACTTTAATTGGTGTAGGCACCACAGGAACAACTTCTTGCGCCCTCCTACACTCTGTTTGAAGTGATAGTTCAATAACCTCATCAAGTTTCCACCATCCTCCCACTCAATTCTTTCGAGAGAAACTTTTCCTCGAGAAAGGACCCGTTTCTAGAAACAAACATCTACTTTCAGATCTGAGATAGGAGGTATACCCTACTGTTTTGGGTATCCTATGAAGATGCATTTATCCGCTCTGGGTTCGAGCTTATCGGGCTGAAACATTTTTCACATAAGCGTAGCAACCCCAAACTTTTAAGAGACGACAACTTAGGTTAAGCCAAACCATAGTTCATACGGTGTTATCTCAACGGAATTACGTGGTGCCCTATTTAAAGTGAATGCGGTTGTCTCTAATGCGTAACCCAAAAACGATAGTGGTAATTCGATAAGAGACATCTTAGTATGCACCATACCCAATGGGGTGCGGCTATGACATTTCGGACACACCATCACACTATTGTGTTCGAGGTGGCATGAGTTTTGAAACATTTTTCGCATTGTCTTAGATGTATACTAAACTCGCAACTCAGATATATATTTACCTCCACGATCACATCGTAGACATATTGTCCTCTTGTCACGATGATATTCAACTTCACTCTGAAATTACTTGAACCTTTCAATAATTCAGACTTGTGTTTGATCAAGTAAATATACTAGTATCTACTCAAATCATTTGTGAAGTAAGAACATAACGATATCCACAGCGTGCGTCAGCACTCATTGGACTGCATACATTAAAAATGTATTATTTCCAATAAGTTACTTCCTTGTTCACTCTCACTGGAAAAGAGGCTTCAGTCATCTTGCCAATGTGGCATGATTTGCATGTTTCAAGTGTTCCGAAATCAGTTGAGTCCAAAGGATCCATCTGCATGGAGTTTCTTCATGAGTTTACACCAATAGACATGGTTCGCATGTCTCAAACGTTTCAAAAATGAGTGAGTCCATAGATCCATCAGCATGGAGCTTTTTCATGCGTTTTGCACCAGTATGACTCAAGCGGCAGTGCACAAGTAAGCGGTACTATCTTTACTACTTTGGATCGCTTCGCATCAAATATTATGAACATGTGTAATACTATGATCAAGATTCAATAAACCAATCATATTAGGTGCATGACCATTCAAGGTATTATTCAAGTAAACAGAATAACCATTATTCTCTTTAAATGAAAAACCATATTGCAATAAACACAATCCAATCTCGTTCATGCTCAACGCAAACACCAAACAACATTTAGGTTCAACACTAATCTCGAAAGTAGGGGGAGCGTGCGATGGTGATCACATCAGCCTTGGAAACACTTCCAACACATATCGTCTCCTTGCCTTAAGCTAGTCTCTATTTATTCATAGCTTTTATGTTGAGTTACTAACACTTAGCAACCGAACCAGTATCTAATACCCCGGTGCTACAAGTTGTACTAGTAAGGTACACATCAATATCATGTATACCCAATATACTTTTGTCGACTTTGCTAGCCTTCTCATCTACCAAGTAACTAGGCTAGTTCTGTTGGAAATATGCCCTAGAGGCAGTAATAAAATGGTTCTTATCATATTTCCTTGTTCATGATAATCGTCTATTGTTCATGCTATAATTGTATTAACAGGAAACGATAATACATGTGTGAATAAATAGATCACAATGTGTCCCTAGCAAGCCTCTAGTTGGCTAGCTCGTTAGTCAACAGATGATCATGGTTTTTTGATCATGGGCATTAGATGTCATTGATAACGGGATCACATCATTGGGCGAATGATGTGATGGACAAGACCCAATCCTAAGCCTAGCACTAGATCGTATTGTTCGTATGCTAATGCTTTTCTAATGTCAAGTATCTTTTCCTTCGACCGTGAGATTGTGCAACTCCCGGATACCGTAGGAGTGCTCTGGGTGTATCAAACGTCACCACGTAACTGGGTGACTATAAAGGTGCACTACAGGTACCTCCGAAAGTGTCTGTTGGGTTGGTACGAATCAAGATCGGGATTTGTCACTCCGTGTGACGGAGAGGTATCTCTGGGCCCACTCGGTAGAACATCATCATGAGCTCAATGTGACTAAGGAGTTAGTCACACGATGACGTGCTACGGAACGAGTAAAGAGACTTACCGGTAACGAGATTGAACAAGGTATAGGTATACCGACGATCGAATCTTGGGCAAGTTCTATACCGACAGACAAAGGGAATCGTATACGGGATTGATTGAATCCTTGACATCGTGGTTCATCCGATGAGATCATCGTGGAGCTAGTGGGAGCCACCATGGGTATCCAGACCCCGCTGATGGTTATTGGCCAGAGAGGTGTCTCGGTCATGTCTGCCTTTCTCCCGAACCCGTAGGGTCTACACACTTAAGGTTCGATGACGCTAGGGTTATAGGGAATTGTTATACGAGGTGACCGAAAGTTGTTAGGAGTCCCGGATGAGATCCCGGACATCACGAGGAGCTCCGGAATGGTCCGGATGTAAAGATTGATATATAGGACGGATGGTTTCGGATACCGGAAGTGTTTCGGGCATCACCGGTAACGTACCGGGACCACCGGGACCACTGAAGGGGGGCAACGACCCCGGGAGATAAGGTGGGCCAAGTGGGGGTGGGAACCAGCCCCTAGGTGGGCTGGTGCGCCTCCCCACTCAGCCCATAGCGCAAGGGAGAGAAAAGGGGGGGCAAACCCTAGGCCAGGTGGGCCTAAGGCCCACCAGATGGTGCGCCACCCCCTCCTCCCCCTTCTGGCCGCCGCACCTCCCATCTGGGGGGGCTGATGCACCCCCTAGGGTGGGAACCCTAGGGGTGGCACCCCCTCTCCCCTCCCCCTATATATATCGGGCACTTTTGGCCATTGAGACACACGGTTTTTCCTCTCTCTCTCGGCGCAACCCCGCTCCTCTCCCTCCTCCTCTGTGCCGGTGCTTGGCGAAGCCCTCCCGGGAGACCTCGTCTCTCCATCGACACCACGCCGTCGTGCTGCTGGAGTTCTTCCCCAAACTCTCCCTCCTCCTTGCTGGATCAAGGTGCAGGAGACGTCACCGGGCTGCACGTGTATTGAACGCGGAGGTGCCGTAGTTCGGCACTAGATCGGAATCGCTGCGAGTACGACTCCATCAACCGCGTTCTAGCAACGCTTCCGCTTAGCGATCTTAAAAGGTATGAAGATGCTCTTACCCCTCTCTCATTGCTGGTCTCTCCATAGGAAGATATGAGTATGCGTAGGAAAATTTTGAATTTATGCGACGTTACCCAACAGTGGCATCCGAGCCAGGTTTTCTATGCGTAGATTCTATGCACGAGTAGAACACAAAAGTTGTGGGCGATGATTTGTCAATTTGCTTGCCGCTACTAGTCTTATTCTTTTCCGGCGGTATTGTGGGATGAAGCGGCCCGGACCGACTTTACACGTACACTTTCGTGAGACTGATTCCACCGACAGACATGCACATCGTGCATAAAGGTGGCTAGCGGGTGTCTGTCTCTCCTACTCTAGTCGGATTGGATTTGATGAAAAGGGTCCTTATGAAGGGTAAATAGCTTTGGCATATCATCGTTGTGGTTGTCACGTAGGTAAGAAGGCGTTCTTGCTAGAAACCCAAATCAGCCACGTAAAACTTGCAACAACAATTAGAGGACGTCTAACTTGTTTTTGCAGGGTTTGACATGCGATGTGATATGGCCAAAGTTGTGATGTTGCATGTATAATGTATGAGATGATCATGTTATTGTAATAGGTTTCACGACTTGCATGTCGATGAGTATGACCACCGGCAGGAGCCATAGGAGTTGTCTTAATTTATTGTATGAGATGCGACGCCATGTGCTTACTACTTTTACTTCATTGCTAACGGTTAGCTATAGTAGCAGTGATAGTAGTAGTTGGCGTGACGACTTCACAGAGACACGATGATGGAGATCATGATGATGGAGATCATGGTGTCACGCCGGTGACGATGATGATCATGCGATGCCTGAAGATGGAGATCGAAAGAGCAAAGATGATAATGGCCATATCATGTCACTATATGATTGCATTGTGATGTTTATCATGTTTTACATCTTATTGCTTAGAACGACGGTAGCATAATAAGATGATCCCTCTTAGAATTTCAAGAACGTATTCCCCCTAAGTGTGCACCGTTGCGAAGGTTCATTGTCTCGAAGCACCACGTGATGATCGGGTGTGATAGATTCTAACGTTCGCATACAATGGGTGTAAGCCAGATTTACACACGCGAAACACCTAGGTTGACTCGACGAGCTTGGCATGTACAGACATGACCTCGAATACAAGAGACCGAAAGGTCGAACATGAGTCGTATGGTCGAATACGATCAGCATGAAGTTGCTCACCATGGTGACTAGTCCGTCTCACGTGATGATCGGACACGGGTTAGTCAACATGGATCATGTATCACTTAGATGACTAGAGGGATGTCGATTTAAGTGGGAGTTCATACTTAATTTGATTAAATGAACTTAATTGTCATGAACTTAGTCTAAAAGTTGTCTTTATAAATATTGTAGATGTCCAACGTCAACCTCAATTTCAACGCATTCCTAGAGAAAAACAAGATGAAAGATGATGGTAGCAACTATGCGGACTGGGTTCGCAACTTGAAGCTCATCCTTGAAGCAGCTAAAAAGGCTTATGTCCTTAATGCGCCGCTAGGTGACCCTCCCGCTCCCGCAGCAGCCCAGGACATTCTGAACGTCTGGCAAATGACTACTCTCTGGTCAGGTGTGGCATGTTATACAATTTAGAAACGGAGCTCCAAAGGCGTTTTGAGAAACACGGGGCATCTGAGATGTTCCAGGAGCTGAAGCTAGTTTTTCAAGCTCATGCCCGTGTCGAGAGATATGAAGTCTCCGACAAGTTCTTTAGATGTAAGATGGAGGAGAACAGTTCTGTCAGTGAGCACATACTCAAAATGTCTGGGTTACACGGTCGTCTGACTTCACTTGGAGTCGTACTTCCGGATGATGCTATAATTGACAGAATCCTCCAGTCTCTCCCACCAAGCTACAAAGGCTTTGTGCTTAACTACAACATGCAAGGGATGGAGAAGACCATTCCCGAGTTGTACTCGATGCTCAAGTCTGCAGAAGTAGAAATCAAGAAGGAGCATCAAGTGTTGATGGTCAACAAGACCACTAGTTTCAAGAAAGGCAGGGGTAAGAAGAACTTCAAGAAAGACGGCAAAGCTGTTGCCGCGCCCGTTAAGCCAGATGCCGGGAAGAAGAAAAAGAACGGACCCAAGCCTGAGACTGAGTGCTTCTATTGCAAGGGAAAGGGTCACTGGAAGCGGAACTGCCCCAAATACTTAGCGGACAAGAAGGACGGCAACGTTAAAGGTATATGTGATATACATGTTATTGATGTGTACCTTACCAGCGCTCGTAGTAGCTCCTGGGTATTTGATACCGGTGTTGTTGCTCACATTTGCAACTCAAGGCAGGAACTGCAGAATAAGCGGAGACTGGCCAAGGACGAGGTGCCGATGCGCGTCGGGAATGGTTCAAAGGTCCATGTGATCGCCGTCGGCACGCTACCTCTACATCTACCGTCGGGATTAGTTTTAAACCTTAATAATTGTTATTTAGTACCAGCTTTAAGCATGAACATTGTATCAGGGTCTTGCTTAATGCGAGACGACTACTCATTTAAGTCAGAGAATAATGGTTGTTCTATTTATATGAGTGATATGTTTTATGGTCATGCTCCGCTGGTGAATGGTTTATTCTTGATGAATCTCGATCGTGATGTTACACATATTCATAGTGTGAGTACCAAAAGATGCAAAGTTGATAATGATAGTCCCACATACTTGTGGCACTGCCGCCTTGGTCATATCGGCGTTAAGCGCATGAAGAAGCTCCATACTGATGGACTATTAGAGTCTCTTGACTTTGAATCATTTGACACATGCGAACCGTGCCTCATGGGCAAGATGACTAAGACTCCATTCTCATGAATAATGGAGAGAGCAACCGACTTATTGGGAATATTACATACTAATGTGTGTGGTCCAATGAACATTGAACCTCGCGGTGGTTATCGTTATGTTCTCACTCTCACCGATGATTTGAGTAGGTATGGGTATATCTACTTGATGAAGCACAAATCTGAGACGTTTGAAAAGTTCAAGGAATTTTAGAGTGAGGTTGAGAATCAACGTGACAGAAAAATTAAATGTCTACGATCTCATCGTGGAGGAGAATATTTGAGTCACGAGTTTGGCACACACCTAAGGAAGTGTGGAATCGTTTCGCAACTGACGCCGCCTGGCACACCGCAGTGCAACGGAGGGTCTGAACGTTGTAATCACACTTTATTAGATATGGTACGATCTATGATGTCTCTCACTGACTTGCCGCTATCATTTTGGGGATATGCATTAGAAACTGCAACGTTCACTTTAAATAGGGCACCGTCTAAATCCGTTGAGACGACACCGTATGAACTATGGTTTGGCAAGAAACCTAAGTTGTCGTTTCTTAAAGTTTGGGGCTGCGACGCTTATGTGAAGAAACTTCAACCAGAAAAGCTCGAACCCAAAGGGGAGAAATGCGTATTCATAGGATACCCTATGGAAACTATTGGGTATACATTCTATCTTAGATCCGAAGGTAAAACCTTTGTTGCCAAGAACGGATCCTTTCTAGAGAAAGAGTTTCTCTCGAAAGAAGTAAGTGGGAGGAAGGTAGAACTTGATGAGGCAATTACACCCCCTCTCGAACAGGAAAGTAGCGCAGCGCGGGAAGTTGTTCCTGTGGCGCCTACACCGACAGAAGAGGAAGTTAATGATGATGATCATGAAGCTTCGGATCAAGTTGCTACTGAACCGCGAAGTTCCACAAGGGCACGCTCCGCACCAGAGTGGTACGGCAACCCTGTGATGGAAATCATGTTGTTAGACAACGGTGAACCTTCGAACTATGAAGAAGCAATGGTGGGCCCGGATTCCAACAAATGGCTTGAGGCTATGAAATCCGAGATAGGACCCATGTATGAGAACAAAGTATGGACTTTGGTGGACTTGCCCGATGACCGGCGAGCCATAGAAAATAAATGGATCTTCAAGAAGAAGACTGATGCAAACGGTAATGTAACCGTTTACAAAGCTCGACTTGTCGCAAAGGGTTTTCGAAAAATTCAAGGAGTTGACTACGAAGAGACTTTCTCTCCCGTAGCGAAGCTGAAATCAGTCCGACTCATGTTACCAATAGCCGCCTTTTATTATTATGAAATTTGGCAAATGGACATCAAAACAGCGTTCCTTAACGGGAACCTTAAGGGAGAGTTGTATATGATGCAACCAGAAGGTTTTGTCGACTCTAAGGGTGCTAACAAAGTATGCAAGCTCCAGCGCTGCATCTATGGGTTGGTGCAAGCATCTCGGAGTTGGAACATTCGCTTTAATGTGGTGATTAAAGCGTTTGGGTTCATACAGGTTTACGGAGAAGCCTGTCTGTACAAGAAAGTAAGTGGGAGCTCTGTAGCTTTCCTCATACTATATGTGGATGGCATATTATTGATGGGGAATAATATAGAGATGTTGGAGAGCATAAAGGCCTATTTGAACAAGAGTTTTTCAATGAAGGACCTTGGAGAAGCTGCATACATATTAGGCATCAAGATCTATAGAGATAGATCGAGACGCCTCATAGGTCTTTCGCAAAGTACATACCTTGACAAGATATTGAAGAAGTTCAATATGGAAAACTCAAAGAAAGGGTTCTTGCCAGTTTTGCAAGGTATGAGATTGAGTAAGACTCAGTCGCCGACCACGGCAGCAGATAGAGAGAAGATGAGTTCTGTCCCCTACGCTTCAGCCGTGGGCTCTCTAATGTATGCCATGCTGTGTACCAGACCTGATATAAACCTTGCCATAAGTTTGTTAGGGAGGTACCAAAGTAATCCCGGTACAGAACACTGGACAGTGGTCAAGAACATCCTTAAGTACCTGAAAAGGACTAAGGAAATGTTTCTCGTTTATGGAGGTGACGAAGAGCTCGTCGTAAACGGTTACGTCGACGCTAGCTTCGACACAGATCCGGATGACTCTAAGTCATAGACCGGATATGTATATGTGTTGAATGGTGGGGCAGTGAGCTGGTGCAGCAGCAAGCAAGAATTCGTGGCAGCATCTACATGTGAAGCGGGGTACATAGCTGCTTCAGAAGCGGCTCATGAAGGAATTTGGATGAAGGAGCTCATCACCGACCTTGGAGTGGTTCCAAGCGCGTCGGGTCCTATGACACTCTTCTGTGATAACACTGGAGCCACTGCCATAGCCAAGGATCCCAGGTTTCACCGGAAGACGAAGCACATCAAGCGCCGCTACAACTCCATCCAGGACCATGTCCAGAGTGGAGTGATAGATATTTGTAAAGTACACATGGATCTGAATATTGTAGAGTCGTTGACTAAACCTCTTCCACGAGCAAAACATGATCAACACCATAATGCTATGGGTGTTCGATACATCACAATGTAACTAGATTATTGACTCTAGTGCAAGTGGGAGACTGTTGGAAATATGCCCTAGAGGCAATAATAAAATGGTCATTATCATATTTCCTTGTTCATGATAATCGTCTATTGTTCATACTATAATTGTATTAACAGGAAACGATAATACATGTGTGAATAAATAGATCACAATGTGTCCCTAGCAAGCCTCTAGTTGGCTAGCTCGTTAGTCAATAGATGATCATGGTTTCCTGATCATGGGCATTAGATGTCATTGATAACGGGATCACATCATTGGCAGAATGATGTGATGGACAAGACCCAATCCTAAGCCTAGCACTAGATCGTATTGTTCGTATGCTAATGCTTTTCTAATGTCAAGTATCTTTTCCTTCGACCGTGAGATTGTGCAACTCCCGGATACCGTAGGAGTGCTTTGGGTGTATCAAACGTCACAACGTAACTGGGTGACTATAAAGGTGCACTACGGGTACCTCCGATAGTGTCTGTTGGTTTGGTACGAATCAAGATCGGGATTTGTCACTCCGTGTGACGGAGAGGTATCTCTGAGCCCACTCGGTAGAACATCATCATGAGCTCAATGTGACTAAGGAGTTAGTCACACGATGACGTGCTACAGAACGAGTAAAGAAACTTACCGGTAACGAGATTGAACAAGGTATAGGTATACCGACGATCGAATCTCGGGCAAGTTCTATACCGACAGACAAAGGGAATCGTATACGGGATTGATTGAATCCTTGACATCGTGGTTCATTCAATGAGATCATCGTGGAGCTAGTGGGAGCCACCATGGGTATCCAGACCCTGCTGATGGTTATTGGCCAGAGAGGTGTCTCGGTCATGTTTGCCTGTCTCCCGAACCCGTAGGGTCTACACACTTAAGGTTCGATGACGCTAGGGTTATAGGGAATTGTTATACGAGGTTACCGAAAGTTGTTCAGAGTCCCGGATGAGATCCCGGATGTCACGAGGAGCTCCGGAATGGTCCGGAGGTAAAGATTGATATATAGGACGGATGGTTTCGGATACCGGAAGTGTTTCGGGCATCACCGGTAACGTACCGGGACCACCGGGACCACCGGAGGTGGCCCCGGGGGACCACCGAAGGGGGGCAACGACCCCGGGAGATAAGGTGGTCCATGTGGGGGTGGGAACGAGCCCCTAGGTGGGCTGGTGCGCCTCCCCACTCAGCCCATAGCGCAAGGGAGAGAAAAGGGGGGGGGGGCAAACCCTAGGCCAGGTGGGCCTAAGTCCCACCAGATGGTGCGCCACCCCCTCCTCCCCCTTCTGGCCGCCGCACCTGCCATCTGGGGGGGCTTCCTCACCCCCTAGGGTGGGAACCCTAGGGGTGGCACCCCCTCTCCCCTCCCCCTATATATATCGGGCACTTTTGGCCATTGAGACACACGGTTTTTCCTCTCTCTCGGCGCAGCCCCGCTCCTCTCCCTCCTCCTCTCTGCCAGTGCTTGGCGAAGCCCTGCCGGGAGACCTCGTCTCTCCATCGACACCACGCCGTCGTGCTGCTGGAGTTCTTCCCCAAACTCTCCCTCCTCCTTGCTGGATCAAGGTGCGGGAGACGTCACCGGGCTGCACGTGTGTTGAACGCGGAGGTGCCGTAGTTCGGCACTAGATCGGAATCGCTGCGAGTACGACTCCATCAACCACGTTCTAGCAACGCTTCCGCTTAGCGATCTTCAAAGGTATGAAGATGATCTTACCCCTCTCTCGTTGCTGGTCTCTCCATAGGAAGATCTGAATATGCGTAGGAAAATGTTGAATTTATTCTACGTTACCCAACAAGTTCCACTCCAGTGACCGTTCCCCTCGTAATAGAAGCACTTAGTCTCGTGTTTGGGATTAATCGTGGGATTCTTCACTAGAGCGGCAACTGGTTTGCCTTTCATGAAGTATCCCTTCTTGCCCTTTCCCTTCTCAAAACTAGTGGTTTTACTAACCATCAACACTTGATGATCCTACTTGATTTCTACCTTCGCGGTGTAAAACATCGTGAATAGCTCAAGTATCATCATCTCTATCCCTGATATGTTATAGTTCATCACTAAGCTCTGTAGCTTGGTGGCAGTGACTTTGGAGAACTATGTCAATCACTATCTTAGCTGGAAGATCAACTCCCACTCGATTCAAGTGATTATAGAACTCAGACAATCTAAACACATGCTCAACGATTGAGCTTTTCTCCCTTACTTTGTAGACAAGGAATCTTGTCGGAGGTCTCATACCTCTCAACACGGGCACAAGCCTGAAATCCCGATTTCATCTCTTGGAACATCTCAGATGTTCTATGACGTTCAAAAAGTCTTCGGCCCCTCAATTCTAAGCCGTTAAGTATTACACACTGAACTACCACGTAGTCATCAAAAACGTGTATGCGAAATGTTCGAAGCATCCACAAACGACGTTCGGGATTCAGCACACCGAGCGGTGCATTAAGGACATAAGCCTTCTGGGCAGTGATACGTCCATTTTGCATCATGCTTTTATGTTGATATTTATCGCTTTATGGGCTGTTATTACACTTCACGGTACAATAATTATACCTTTTCTCTCTTATTTTACAAGTTTTACATGAAGAGGGAGAATGCCGGTAGCTGGAATTCTGGCCTGAAAAAGGAGCAAGTTTGAGATACCTATTCTTCACAACTCCAAAAGCCGTGAAAATTAACGAGGAATTATTTTGGAATTTATAAAAATTAGAGGGCGGAAGAAGTACAAGAGGGGAGCCACGAGGAGGCCACAAGCCTGCTATGCGCGACCTACCCCCCTGGCCGCGCCTAGGGGGCTTGTGGGCTCCCTGTTGGCCCTCTAGCTCCCATATTTTGCTATAAGGAGGGTTTTGTTCTAGAAAAAAAATCAAGAGGAGGCTTTCGGGAGGAATCGCCGCCGCCATGAGGCGAAACTTCAGCAGGACCAATCTAGAGCTCCGGCAGGGTCGTCCTGTCGGGGAAACTTCCCTCCTGGAGGGGGAAATCGTCGCCATCGTCATCACCAACACTCCTCTCATCGGAGGGGACTCATCACCATCAACATATTCATCAGCACCATCTCATCTCCAAACCTTAGTTCATCTCTTGTAACCAATCTCCGTCTCGCGACTCCGATTGGTACTTGTAAGGTTGCTAGTAGTGTTAATTACTCTTTGTAGTTGATGCTAGTTGGATTACTCGGTGGAAGATCATATGTTCAGATCCTTGATGCTATACAATACCTCTCTGGTCAAGAACATAATTATGCTTTGTGAGTAGTCACTTTTGTTCCTCAGGACATGGGATAAGTCTTGCTATAAGTAGTCATGTGAATTTGCTATTCGTTCGATATTTTGATGCGTTGTATGTTGTTTTTCCTCTAGTGGTATTATGTGAACGTCGACTACATAACACTTCACCATTATTTGGGCCTAGAGGAAGGCATTTGGAAGTAGTAAGTAGATGATGGGTTGCTAGAGTGACAGAAGCTTAAACCCTAGTTTATGCATTGCTTTGTAAGGGGCTGATTTGGATCCACTAGTTTAATGCTATGGTTAGACTTTGTCTTAATTCTTGTTTCGTAGTTGCGGATGCTTGCGAGAGGGTTTAATCATAAGTGGGATGTTTGTCCAAGTAAGGGCAGCACCCAAGCACCGGTCCACCCACATATCAAACTATCAAAGTAGCGAACGCGAATCATATGAAGGTGATGAAAACTAGCTTGATAGAAATTCCCGTGTGTCCTCGGGAGCACTTTACCTCCTATAAGAGTTTGTCCAGGCTTTTCGCTTGCTAAAAAAGGGATTGGTCCATCTTTCTGCACCGTTGTTACTATTGTTACTTACTACTCACTACGAATCATCTTATCACACAACTATCTGTTACCGATAATTTCAGTGCTTGGAGAGAATACCTTGCTGAAAACCACTTGTCAGATCCTTCTGCTCCTCGTTGGGTTCGACACTTTTACTTATCAAAAGGACTATGATAGATCCCCTACACTTCTTGGTCATGAAGACTCCTTTCTGGCGCCGTAGCCGGGGAGTGAAGCGCCTTTGGTAAGTGGAATTTGGTTAGGAAACATTTATATAGTCTGCTGAAATTTATTGTCACTTGTCACTATGGAAACTAATACTTTGAGGAGCTTGCTTGGGGTATCTTCACCTCGAACGGAAGCACGAGGAGTTGATCCTCAACCTTCTGCACCTACGAAAATACTTGTTATGAAATTCCTTCGGGTATGCTAGAGAAACTGTTGGCTAATCCTTTTACAGGAGATGGAACATCACATCCCGACTTGCATCTAATCTATGTAGATGAAGTTTGTGGTTTATTTAAGCTTTCAGGTTTACCTGAGGATGAGGTCAAGAAGAAGGTCTTTACCTTATCTTTGTGGGATAAAGCATTGACATGGTATAGGCTATGTGATGATACTAGATGATGGAACTACAACGGATTGAAATTGGAATTTCATCAAAAGTTTTATCCTATGCATTTGGTACATCGTGATCGGAATTATATTTATAATTTTTTGCCTCGTGGCAGAGAAAGTATTGCTCAAGCTTGGGGGAGGCTTAAATCAATGTTATATTCATGCCCCAACCATGAGCTCTCGAGAGAAATTATCATTCAGAACTTTTATGCTCGACTTTCTCATGATAATCGCACCATGCTTGACACTTCTTATACTGGTTCTTTTACGAAGAGAGATATTGACTTCAAATGGAATTTATTGGAAAGAATTAAACGCAACTCTGAAGATTTGGAGTTTGATGAAGGTAAGGATCCAGGTATGAATCTTATGTTCGATTGCGTTAAATCCTTTGTTGAAACATATACTTTTTGTGATTTTAGCGCTAAATATAGACTTGACTCTGAGATAGTAGCTTCATTGTGTGAATCATTTGTTACTCATATTGATCTCCCTAAAGAGAAGTGGTTTAAATATCATCCTCCCTTAGAAGTCAATGTAGTTAAACCCAATCCAGTTGAAGAGAAAGTCATTGCTTATAATGATCCTATTGTTCCTAGTGCTTACATTCAGAAACCACCTTTCCCTGTTAGGATAAAGGATCATTCTAAAGTTTCAACTGTGATACGTAGGGGCTACATTATAACACCTACACCCCCCTGAGAAAATTAGAGTTGAACCTAGCATTGCTATTATCAAAGATCTCCTGTCCGACAATGTTGATGGCCATGATATTCACTTCTGTGAAGATGCTGCTACAATTGCTAAACCACATGCTAGAGACAAACATATGCCTGTTGTTGGCATGCATGTTGTTTCTGTTAAGATAGAAGATCATTGTTATCATGGTTTATGTGACGTGGGTGCTAGTGTTAGTGCAATACCTTAATCTTCGTATGATGAAATTATAGACGAGATTGCACCTGCGAGATGGAACCTATTGATGTCACTATTCAACTTGCCAATAGAGATACTATCTGCCCTTTGGGAATTGTTAGAGATGTCGAAGTCTTGTGTGGTAAAACTAAGTATCCTGCTGATTTTCTCGTTATTGCTACCACACAAGATAGCTTTTGTCCCATCATATTTGGCAGACCTTTCCTCAATACTGTCAATGCTCATATTGACTGTGATAAGCAAATTGTCACTGTTGGCTTTGAAGGTGTGTCACATGAGTTCAATTTCTCCAAGTTTGGTAGACAACCTCATGAAAAAGAGTTGCCTAGTAAGGATGAAATTATTGCCCTAGCTTCTATTGTTGTGCCTCCTACTGATCCTTTAGAGCAATACTTGCTTGAGCATGAAAATGATATGCAGATGGATGAAAGGAATGAGATAGATAGAGTTATCTTTGAACAACATGCTATCCTTAAAAATAATTTGCGTGTCAAACTGCTTGGAGATCCACCCCCACCAAAGGGTGATCCCGTGTTCGAGCTTAAACAGTTGCCTGATACTCTTAAGTATGCTTATCTTGATGAAAAAGAGATATATCGTGTTATTATTAGTGCTTGCCTCTCACATCATGAAGAAAAGAACTTACTAAAAACTCTGAGGAAGCACCGTGCTGCTATTGGATATACTCTTGATGATCTTAAGGGCATTAGTCCCACTTTATGCCAGCACAAAATTAAAAACGATCCTGATTCCAAACCAGTTGCCGATCATCAACAGAGATTAAATCCTAAGATGAAAGAGGTAGTAAGAAAGGAAATACTAAAGCTCCTAGAAGCAGGTATTATCTATCCTATTTCTCATAGTGTTTGGTAAGTCCGGTGCATTGCGTCCCTAAGAAGGGAGGTATTACCGTTGTCCCTAATGATAAGGATGAATTGATCCCACAGAGGATTATTACTGGCTATTGGATGGTGATTGATTTTAGGAAATTGAATAAAGCCACTCGGAAAGATCATTACCCTTTGCCTTTTATCGACCAAATGCTAGAAAGACTGTCTAAACACACACACTTCTGCTTTCTAGATGGTTATTCTGGTTTCTCCCAAATACCTGTTGCACAATCTGATCAGGAAAAATCCACTTTCACCTGCCCTTTCGGTACCTTTGCTTACAGACGTATGCCTTTTGGCTTATGTAATGCACTAGCTACCTTTCAAAGATGTATGATGACTATATTCTTTGACTTTTGTGAAAAGATTGTTGAGGTTTTCAAGGATGACTTCTCCATTTACGGGTCTTCTTTTGATGATTACCTCAACAACCTTGATCGAGTTTTGCAGAGATGTAAAGATACCCATCTTGTCTTCAATTGGGAGAAGTGCCACTTTATTGTTAATGAAGGCATCGTCTTAGGACATAAAATTTACGAAAGAGGTATTGAAGTCGATAAGGCTAAGGTTGATGCGCTCGAGAAAATGCCAAGCCCTAAAGATATCAAAGGTATAAGAAGTTTCCTTGGTCATGCTGGTTTCTATAGAAGGTTCATTAAGGACTTTTCTAAGATTTCTAGGCCTCTTAACAATCTCTTGCAAAAGGATATTCCTTTTGTTTTTGACGATGATTGTGAGGAAGCCTTCGAAATACTTAAAAAGGCCTTGATAACTGCGCCTATTGTTCAACCACCTGATTGGAACTTACCTTTTGAAATCATGTGTGATGCTAGTGATTATGTTGTTGGTGCAGTTCTAGGACAAAGAGTTGATAAGAAGTTTAATGTTATTCATTATGCTAGTAAAACTCTAGAGAGTGCCCAAAGAAACGATGCTACTAGTGAAAAGGAATTTTTAGCAGTCGTATTTCCATGTGAAAAGTTCTGGTCTTACATTGTTGATTCCAAGGTGAATATTCACATTGATCATGTTGCTATGAAGTATCTTATGGAAAAGAAAGGTGCTAAACCTAGACTTATCAGATGGGTTCTCTTTCTACAGGAATTTGATTTTCATCTTGTTGATAGGAAGGGTGATGAGAACCCCGTAGCAGATAACTTATGTTGGTTGGAGATTGTTCTTGATGACCCACAACCTATTGATGATAGCTTTCCTGATGAGCAATTGAGTGTCATCAATGCTTCGCGTTGTACACCGTGGTATGCTGATTATGCAAATTATATCGTTGCCAAATATATACCACCTAGTTTCACATACCAGCAAAAGAAGAAATTCTTCTTTGATTTGAGACATTACTTTTGGGATGATCCTCACCTTTATAAGGAAGGAGTAGATGGTGTTATTAGATGTTGCGTACCTGAACATGAAGAGGGACAGATCCTACAGAAGTGTCACTCCGAGGCTTACGGAGGACACCATGCGGGAGATAGAACTGCACACAAGGTATTGCAATCAGGTTTCTATTGGCCCACTCTCTTTAAGGATGCGCGTAAGTTTGTCTTGTCTTGTGACGAATGTCAAAGAATAGGTAATATCAATAAATGTCAGAAAAGGCCTATGTATTATTCACTTGTCATTGAACCATTTGATGTTTGGGGCTTTGATTATGTGGGACCTTTTCCAAAATCTAATGGGTATACTCATATCCTAGTTGCTATTGATTACGTTACTAAGTGGGTAGAAGCTATCCCAACTAGTAGTGCTGATCACAACACCTCTATCAAGATGCTTAAAGAAGTTATTTTCCCTAGATTTGGAGTACCTAGATATCTAATGACTGATGGTGGTTCACATTTTATTCATGGTGCTTTCCGTAAAATGCTTGCTAAGTATGATGTCAACCATAGACTTGCATCTTCTTATCACCCTCAGTCTAGTGGTCAAGTAGAGTTAAGTAATAGAGAGATTAAACTAATTCTGCAAAAGACTGTCAATAGGTCTAGAAAGAATTGGTCTAAGAAGCTTGGTGATGCATTGTGGGCTTATAGAACTGCTTATCAGAATCCCATGGGCATGTCTCTGTACAAAATGGTTTATGCAAAAGCATGTCATTTACCTCCTGAGCTAGAGCATAAGGCTTATTGGGCAATCAAAGAGCTCAACTTTGATTTCAAACTTGCTGGTGAGAAGAGGTTATTTGATATTAGCTCACTTGATGAATGGAGAGCTCAGGCATATGAAAATGCCTAGTTGTTCAAAGAAAAGGTTAATAGGTGCCATGATACAAGGATAAAAAAACGTGAGTTCAATGTAGGTGATTATGTCTTGCTATATAATTCTCGTTTAAGATTTTTTTGCAGGCAAGCTTGTCTCTAAATGGGATGGTCCTTACATTGTTGAGCAAGTATATCATTCCGGTGCCATCAAGATCAACAACACGGAAGGTAATTTTCAGAGAGTGGTAAATGGGCAAAGAATCAAGCATTTTATATCAGGTACTCCCATAAATGTTGAAAGCAATATTATCAATTCCATAACTTCGGAGGAGTACATAAGGGATATTTATCAGCCTCTTTCAGATTCCGAAAACGAAGAGGTATGTGATTCGGTAAGTAAACCGACTCCAAAACTTTTCCAGTAGGAATTTTTCTCCGTTTTGGAATTTTCAGGAAAATAGAAAATTTTAAAGTAGTCCGGAAAGCGCACTAGGAGGCGACAAGCCTGCCAGGCGCGAGCCACCCCCCTGGCCGCGCCTAGGGGGCTTGTGACCACCTCGTGTGCCTCCTCGACTCCGTTTTCTTGTGGAGTACTCCTTCTGGTTAGGAAAAAATCATTATATATTCTCCCGAAAGGTCTGACCCTCGTATCATGCAAATTTCCTCTGTTTTCGTTTCGAGTTGCTGTGCAGACAGATCTAGATCGCTATGGCGTACCCAAAAGCTCCGAAGGACAAGTTCTTCGAGAAGGTCATCAATCCTTACCTAGAGGGAGTGCTGCAACACCCTCAATCTATCGAGATGCGTGAGGGGGTGCTGCACATCCGTGATGTTGAGGGGCCCAAGAAGACCGGAAGCGTGAAGGCGAGGCTCGAAGCAATGGAGCAGCAAGTCTTCAAGTGCCAAGGGATGGTGGAACGCGGACATAACGCCAACCACATGATGATCACGGAATTCAGCAACAAGCACAAGATCGTTGCCAATGACATCGAGAAACACCTCTCCAGGCTCTATGACAGAATTGATCACCTCCAAGCCCAGATCTATGACCTGCAGAACCAAAACAGTAAGTATGAGTATAGATTTAAATCAATACGGTTGGCTGCAAATTTGAGGATTCCGGTGACTCGACCATCTTTCCATGATGGAGCACCTATGCCTTGGAAGACGGAGGATCAAACCCAGGTTGCAACAACTCCACCACCATCACCTTCAAAGGAAGACAATTAAGCACGGGTATGGGCAATCCCCTTGGCTTGTGCCAAGCTTGGGGGAGTTGCCCCGGTATTGTATCACCATCACATCTTTTGCCTTTACCTTTTCTTAGTTCGATCCTTTTTGGTTTTATCTTTCTCTTGTAGAATAAAGTTCTTAGTGTTTCTGGCTTGAGTTTTGCTTTGTGTCACCCCCGATGTATTCAAGTTCGTGAGTCATATACTAAAGAGCGTTTTAGTTAAGGACCTTGCTTCATGCCATGATCTAAAGAAAAGAATGATAAAAGAACATAAGCATGAAAGATCATGTAATGATCGTATGGGAAGTGATGGCTCCACATATAAAAAGAATGTTGATTGAAAATTGTTGTGGGTGGACAAACATAGACCTTGTTCTAGAAAGACTGTCAATAGGTCTAGAAAGAATTGGTCTAAGAAGCTTGATGATGCACTGCGGGCTTATAGAACTGCTTATAAGAATCCCATGGGCATGTCTCCGTACAAAATGGTTTATGGTAAAGCATGTCATTTACCTCTTGAGCTAGAGCATAAGGATTATTGGGAAATCAAAGAGCTCAACTTTGATTTCAAACTTGCTGGTGAGAAGAGGTTATTTGATATTAGCTCACTTGATGAATGGAGAGCTCAGGCATATGAAAATGCGAAGTTGTTCAAAGAACAGGTTAAGAGGTGGCATGATAAAAGGATACAAAACGTGAGTTCAATGTAGGTGATTATGTCTTGCTATATAATTCTCATTTAAGATTTTTTTTGCAGGCAAGCTTGTCTCTAAATGGGAAGGTCCTTACATTGTTGAGGAAGTATATCATGACGGTGCCATTAAGATCAACAATACGGAAGGTAATTTTCTAAGAGTGGTAAATGGGAAAAGAATCAAGCATTATATCTCAGGTACTTCCATAAATGTTGAAAGCAATATTATCAAAACCATAACTCTGGAGGAGTACATAAGGGATATTTATCAGCCTGTTTCAGACTCCGAAAACGAAGAGGTATGTGATTTGGTAAGTAAACCGACTCCAAAACTTTTCGAGTTGGAATTTTTCTCTGTTTTGGAATTTTTAGGAAAATAGAAAAAAATTAAAGTAGTCCGAAGAGCGCACGAGGAGGCGACAAGCCTGGCAGGCGTGGGCCACCCTCCTGGCCGCGCCTGGGGGGCTTGTGACCACCTCGTTTGCCTCCTGGACTCCGTTTTGTTGCGGAGTACTCCTTCTGGTCGGGAAAAAATCATTATATATTCTCCCGAAAGGTCTGACCCTCGTATCATGCAAATTTCCTCTGTTTTCATTTCGAGCTGCTGTGCAGACAGATCTAGATCGCTATGGCGTCCCCAAAACCTCCGAAGGACAAGTTCTTCGAGAAGGTCATCAATCCCTACCTCGCGGGAGTGCTGCAACACCCTCAATCTATCGAGATACGTGAGGGGTGCTGCACATCCGTGATGTTGAGGGGCCCAAGAAGACCGGAAGCATGGAGGCGAGGATGGAAGCAATGGAGCAACAAGTCTTCAAGTGCCAAGGGATGGTGGAACGCAGACTCAACGCCAACCACATGATGATCACGGAGTTCACCAGCACGCACAAGATCGATGCCAATGACATCGAGAAACACCTCTCCAGGTTGACAGAATTGATTACCTCCAAGCCCAGATCTATGACCTGCAGAACCAAAACTGTGAGTATGAGTATATATTTAAATCAATACGGTTGGCTGCAGATATGAGGACTCCGGAGACTCGATCATCTTTCCATTTTGGAGCACTTATGCCTTGGAAGACGGAGGATCAAACCCAGGTTGCAACAACTCCACCACCATCACCTTCAAAGGAAGACAATTAAGCACGGGTATGGCAATCCCCTTGGCTTGTGCCAAGCTTGGGGGAGTTGCCCCGATATCGTATCACCATCAGATCTTTTGCCTTTACCTTTTCTTAGTTTGATCCTTTTTGGTTTTATCTTTCTCTAGTAGAATAAAGTTCTTAGTGTTTTAGGCGTGAGTTTTGCTTTGTTTCACCCCCGATGTATTCTAGCTCGTGAGTCATATAATAAAGAGTGTTTTAGTTAAGTACCTTGCTTCATGCCATGATCTAAAGAAAAGAATGATAAAAAAACAAAAGCATGAACAATCATGTAATGATCTTATGAGAAGTGATGGCTCCACATATAAAAAGAATGTTGATTGAAAATTGTTGTGGGTGGACAAACGTAGACCTTGGTCGAGAAAGACTGTCAATAGGTCTAGAAAAAATTGGTCTAAGAAGCTTGATGATGCACTGTGCGCTTATAGAACTGCTTATAAGAATCCCATGGGCATGTCTCCGTACAAAATGGTTTATGGTAAAGCATGTCATTTGCCTCTTGAGCTAGAGCATAAGGCTTATTGGGCAATCAAAGAGCTCAACTTTGATTTCAAACTTGCTGGTGAGAAGAGGTTATTTGATATTAGCTCACTTGATGAATGGAGAGCTCAGGCATATGAAAATGCGAAGTTGTTCAAAGAAAAGGTTAAGAGGTGGCATGATAAAAGGACACAAAACGTGAGTTCAATGTAGGTGATTATGTCTTGCTATATAATTCTCGTTTAAGATTTTTTTGCAGGCAAGCTTGTCTCTAAATGGGAACGTCCTTACATTGTTGAGGAAGTATATCATTCCGGTGCCATTAAGAATAACAATACGGAAGGTAATTTTCTGAGAGTGTTAAAAGGGCAAAGAATCAAGGATTATATCTCAGGTACTTCCATAAATGTTGAAAGCAATATTATCAAAACCATAACTCCGGAGGAGTACATAAGGGATATTTATCAGCCTGTTTCAGACTCCGAAAACGAAGAGGTATGTGATTTGGTAAGTAAACCGACTCCAAAACTTTTCGAGTAGGAATTTTTCTCTGTTTTGGAATTTTTAGGAAAATAGAAAAAAATTAAAGTAGTCCGGAGAGCGCACGAGGAGGAGACAAGCCTGCCAGGCACGGGCCACCCTCCTGGCCGCGCCTGGGGGCTTGTGACCACCTCGTGTGCCTCATGGACTCGGTTTTCTTGCGGAGTACTCCTTCTGGTCGGGAAAAATTCATTATATATTCTCCCGAAAGGTCTGACCCTCGTATCATGCAAATTTCCTCTGTTTTCGTTTCGAGTTGCTGTGCAGACAGATCTAGATCGCTATGGCGTACCCAAAAGCTCCGAAGGACAAGTTCTTCGAGAAGGTCATCAATCCTTACCTAGAGGGAGTGCTGCAACACCCTCAATCTATCGAGATGCGTGAGGGGGTGCTGCACATCCGTGATGTTGAGGGGCCCAAGAAGAACGGAAGCGTGAAGGCGAGGCTCGAAGCAATGGAGCAGCAAGTCTTCAAGTGCCAAGGGATGGTGGAACGCGGACATAACGCCAACCACATGATGATCACGGAATTCAGCAACAAGCACAAGATCGTTGCCAATGACATCGAGAAACACCTCTCCAGGCTCTATGACAGAATTGATTACCTCCAAGCCCAGATCTATGACCTGCAGAACCAAAACAGTAAGTATGAGTATAGATTTAAATCAATACGGTTGGCTGCAAATTTGAGGATTCCGGTGACTCGACCATCTTTCCATGATGGAGCACCTATGCCTTGGAAGACGGAGGATCAAACCCAGGTTGCAACAACTCCACCACCATCACCTTCAAAGGAAGACAATTAAGCACGGGTATGGGCAATCCCCTTGGCTTGTGCCAAGCTTGGGGGAGTTGCCCCGATATCGTATCACCATCACATCTTTTGCCTTTACCTTTTCTTAGTTTGATCCTTTTTGGTTTTATCTTTCTCTAGTAGAATAAAGTTCTTAGTGTTTTAGGCGTGAGTTTTGCTTTGTTTCACCCCCGATGTATTCTAGTTCGTGAGTCATATAATAAAGAGTGTTTTAGTTAAGTACCTTGCTTCATGCCATGATCTAAAGAAAAGAATGATAAAAAAACAAAAGCATGAACAATCATGTAATGATCTTATGAGAAGTGATGGCTCCACATATAAAAAGAATGTTGATTGAAAATTGTTGTGGGTGGACAAACGTAGACCTTGGTCGAGAAAGACTGTCAATAGGTCTAGAAAAAAATGGTCTAAGAAGCTTGATGATGCACTGTGCGCTTATAGAACTGCTTATAAGAATCCCATGGGCATGTCTCCGTACAAAATGGTTTATGGTAAAGCATGTCATTTGCCTCTTGAGCTAGAGCATAAGGCTTATTGGGCAATCAAAGAGCTCAACTTTGATTTCAAACTTGCTGGTGAGAAGAGGTTATTTGATATTAGCTCACTTGATGAATGGAGAGCTCAGGCATATGAAAATGCGAAGTTGTTCAAAGAAAAGGTTAAGAGGTGGCATGATAAAAGGACACAAAACGTGAGTTCAATGTAGGTGATTATGTCTTGCTATATAATTCTCGTTTAAGATTTTTTTGCAGGCAAGCTTGTCTCTAAATGGGAACGTCCTTACATTGTTGAGGAAGTATATCATTCCGGTGCCATTAAGAATAACAATACGGAAGGTAATTTTCTGAGAGTGTTAAAAGGGCAAAGAATCAAGGATTATATCTCAGGTACTTCCATAAATGTTGAAAGCAATATTATCAAAACCATAACTCCGGAGGAGTACATAAGGGATATTTATCAGCCTGTTTCAGACTCCGAAAACGAAGAGGTATGTGATTTGGTAAGTAAACCGACTCCAAAACTTTTCGAGTAGGAATTTTTCTCTGTTTTGGAATTTTTAGGAAAATAGAAAAAAAATTAAAGTAGTCCGGAGAGCGCACGAGGAGGAGACAAGCCTGCCAGGCACGGGCCACCCTCCTGGCCGCGCCTGGGGGGCTTGTGACCACCTCGTGTGCCTCATGGACTCTGTTTTCTTGCGGAGTACTCCTTCTGGTCGGGAAAAATTCATTATATATTCTCCCGAAAGGTCTGACCCTCGTATCATGCAAATTTCCTCTGTTTTCGTTTCGAGCTGTTGTGCAGACAGTCTAGATCGCGATGGCGTCCCCAAAACCTCCGAAGGACAAGTTCTTCGAGAAAGTCATCAATCCCTACCTCGCGGGAGTGCTGCAACACCCTCAATCTGTCAAGATGCGTGAGGGGGTGCTGCACATACGTGATGTTGAGGGTCCCAAGAAGACCGGAAGCGTGGAGGCGAGGCTCGAAGCAATGGAGCAACATGTCTTCAAGTGCCAAGGGATGGTGGAACGCAGACTCAACGCCAACCACATGATGATCACGGAGTTCACCAGCAAGCACAAGATCGATGCCAATGACATCGAGAAACACCTCTCCAGGTTGACAGAATTGATTACCTCCAAGCCCAGATCTATGACCTGTAGAACCAAAACTGTGAGTATGAGTATAGATTTAAATCAATACGGTTGGCTGCAGATATGAGGATTCCGGAGACTCGATCATCTTTCAATGATGGTGCACCTATGCCTTGGAAGACGGAGGATCAAACCCAGGTTGCAACAACTCCACCACCATCACCTTCAAAGTAAGACAATTAAGCACGGGTATGGGCAATCCACTTGGCTTGTGCCAAGCTTGGGCGAGTTGCCCCGGTATCGTATCACCATCACATCTTTTGCCTTTACCTTTTGTTAGTTTGATCCTTTTTGGTTTTATCTTTCTCTAGTAGAATAAAGTTCTTAGTGTTTTAGGCCTGAGTTTTGCTTTATTTCACCCTCGATGTATTCCAGTTCGTGAGTCATATAATAAAGAGTGTTTTAGTTAAGGACCTTGCTTCATGCCGTGATCTAAAGAAAAGAATGATAAAAGAACAAAAGCATGAAAGATCACGTAATGATCTTATGGGAAGTGATGGCTCCACATATAAAAAGAATGTTGATTGAAAGTTGTTGTGGGTGGACAAACGTAGACCTTGGTCTAGAAAGACTGTCAATAGGTCTATAAATAATTGGTCTAAGAAGCTTGATGATGCACTGTGGGCTTCTAGAACTGCTTATAAGAATCCCATGGGCATGTCTCCGTACAAAATGGTTTATGGTAAAGCATGTCATTTACCTCTTGAGCTAGAGCATAAGGCTTATTGGGCAATCGAAGAGCTCAACTTTGATTTCAAACTTGCTGGTGAGAAGAGGTTATTTGATATTAGCTCACTTGATGAATGGAGAGCTCAGGCATATGAAAATGCAAAGTTGTTCACAGAAAAGGTTAAGAGGTGGCATGATAAAAGGATACAAAACGTGAGTTCAATGTAGGTGATTATGTCTTGCTATATAATTCTCGTTTAAGATTTTTTTTGCAGGCAAGCTTGTCTCTAAATGGGAAGCTCCTTACATTGTTGAGGAAGTATATCGTTCCGGTGCCATTAAGATCGACAATACGGAAGGTAATTTTCTAAGAGTGGTAAATGGGCAAAGAATCAAGCATTATATCTCAGGTACTTCCATAAATGTTGAAAGCAATATTATCAAAACCATAACTCTGGAGGAGTACATAAGGGATATTTATCAGCCTGTTTCAGACTCCGAAAACGAAGAGTTATGTGATTTGGTAAGTAAACCGACTCCAAAACTTTTCGAGTAGGAATTTTTCTCTGTTTTGGAATTTTTAGGAAAATAGAAAAAAATTAAAGTAGTCCGGAGAGCGCACGAGGAGGCGACAAGCCTGCCAGGTGCGGGCCAACCTCCTGGCCGCGCCTGGGGGGCTTGTGACCACCTCGTGTGCCTCCTGGACTCCGTTTTCTTGCGGAGTAGTCCTTCTGGTCGGGAAAAAATCATTATATATTCTCCCGAAAGGTCTGACCCTCGTATCATGCAAATTTCCTCTGTTTTCGTTTCGAGCTGCTGGGCAGACAGATCTAGATCGCTATGGCGTCCCCAAAACCTCCGAAGGACAAGTTCTTCGAGAAGGTCATCAATCCCTACCTCGCGGGAGTGCTGCAACACCCTCAATCTATCGAGATGCGTGAGGGGTGCTGCACATCCGTGATGTTGAGGGGCCCAAGAAGACCGGAAGCGTGGAGGCGAGGCTCGAAGCAATGGAGCAACAAGTCTTCAAGTGTCAAGGGATGGTGGAACGCAGACTCAACGCCAACCACATGATGATCACGGAGTTCACTAGCAAGCACAAGATCGATGCCAATGACATCGAGAAACACCTCTCCAGGTTGACAGAATTGATTACCTCCAAGCCCAGATCTAGGACCTGTAGAACCAAAACTGTGAGTATGAGTATAGATTTAAATCAATACGGTTGGCTGAGATATGAGGATTCCGGAGACTCGATCATCTTTCCATGATAGAGCACCTATGCCTTGGAAGACGGAGGATCAAACCCAGGTTGCAACAACTCCACCACCATCACCTTCAAAGGAAGACAATTTTGCACGGGTATGGGCAATCCCCTTGGCTTGTGCCAAGCTTGGGGGAGTAGCCCCGGTATCGTATCACCATCACATCTTTTGCATTTACCTTTCTTAGTTTGATCCTTTTTGGTTTTATCTTTCTCTAGTAGAATAAAGTTCTTAGTGTTTTAGGCCTGAGTTTTGCTTTGTTTCACCCCCGATGTATTCCAGTTCGTGAGTCATATAATAAAGAATGTTTTAGTTAAGGACCTTGCTTCATGCCATGATCTAAAGAAAAGAATGATAAAAGAACAAAAGCATGAAAGATCATGTAATGATCTTATGGGAAGTGGTGGCTCCACATATAAAATGTTGATTGAAACTTGTTGTGGGTGGACAAACGTAGACCTTGGTCATTGCTACAATTAATAGGAAGTAATAAATAAAGAGAGGATCACATATAAATATATCATCTTGGGCACCATCTATGATTTTGAACACTCACTAAACTATTACATGCTTAGAAGTAGATGTTGGACAAGGAAGACAACATAATGAATTATGTTTGCTTGGTTCAGAGCAATGTTATATGACTCGAGATCCCTTAGCATGTGACGTTTGCTTCCACCCCATATCAGCCAAAACTTCTGCACCAAGTAGAGATACTACTTGTGCATCCATAAACCTTCAACCCAGTTTTGCCATGGGAGTCCACCATACCTACCCAATAAAAATTGCTCCCTAAATATGTATGATCTATTAGTGTGTGGAAAATAAGCTTTGTACGAACCTGTGATGAGGAAGACATAAAAGCGACACACTGCATAATAAAGTTCTTTATCACAGGAGGTATTATAAAGTGACGTTCCTTCACACTAAGAGGACACACATCTAAACCTCAAAAGCGAATGACAACCTCTTCTTACCTCTACGAAGGGCCTATCTTGTACCTTTACATTTTTCCCTTGAAAGAGTCATGGTGATCTACACCAATCCCTTATTTCGCCTTTATCTTGGCTAACGTCATATGCTAGGGAAAGATCTATATTCATATGTCAACTTGGAAGTAAGTATTCATGAATTATTATTGTTGACATTACCCTTGAGGTAAGTAGTTGGGAGGCTAAACTATAAGCCCCTATCTTTCTCTATGTCCAAGTGAAACTTTGATCTCATGAGTACCACGTGAGTTGTAGCAATTGTAGAAGACGAAAGGATGATTGGGTATGCGGATTTGCTTTACAAGCTCTTATATGACTCTTGCCAATGTTATGATAAATTGCAATTGCTTCAATGACTAAAGGCTATTGGTTGTTAATTCTCAATAAGGATCTTGATTCATACTTTGCTTTGTGCAGGAATTGTCACTTTAGCATGAGAGATTATATGATGATATTTTTGTTCTAATTGTGATCATGATGCCTGCATGTCCATATCTTGTTTTGTTGACACCTCTCTCTCTCTAAACATGTGGGCATATTTATTGATCTCGGTTTCCGCTTGAGGACAAGCGAACTCTAAGCTTGGGGGAGTTGATACGTCCATTTTGCATCATGCTTTTATGTTGATATTTATCACTTTATGGGCTGTTATTACACTTCACGATACAATTCTTATGCCTTTTCTCTCTTATTTTACAAGGTTTACATGAAGAGGGATAATACCAACAGCTGGAATTTCGGCCTGAAAAATGAGCAAGTTTGAGATACCTATTCTGCGCAACTCCAAAAGCCGTGAAGATCAACGAGGAATTATTTTGGAATTTATAAAAAATACTGGGCGGAAGAAGTACCAGAGGGGAGCCACGAGGAGGCCACAAGCCTACTAGGCGCGGCCTACCCCCTGGCCGCGCCTAGGGGGCTTGTGGGCTCCCTGTTGGCCCTCTAGATCCCAACTTTTGCTATAAGGAGGGTTTCGTTCCAGAAAAAATTAAGAGGAGGCTTTTGGGAGGAATCGCCGCCGCCACGAGGCGGAACTTGAGCAGAACCAATCTGGAGCTCCGGCATGGTCGTCCTGCCGGGGAAACTTCCCTCCCGGAGGGGGAAATTGTCACCATCGTCATCACCAACACTCCTCTCATCGCAGGGGACTCATCACCATCAACATCTTCATCGGTACCATCTCATCTCCAAACCCTAGTTCATCTCTGGTAACCAATCTCTGTCTCGCGACTTCGATTGGTACTTGTAAGGTTGCTAGTAGTGTTAATTACTCTTTGTAGTTAATGCTAGTTGGATTACTCGGTGGAAGATCATATATTCATATCCTTGATGCTATACAATACCTCTCTATTCATGAACATAATTATGCTTTGTGAGTAGTCACTTTTGTTCCGGATGACATGGGATAAGTCTTGCTATAAGTAGTCATGCGAATTTGGTATTCGTTCGATATTTTGATGCGTTCTATGTTGATTTTCCTCTAGTGGTGTTATGTGAACGTCGACTACATAACACTTCACCATTATTTCTGCCTAGAGGAAGGCATCGGGAAGTAGTAAGTATATGATGGGTTGCTAGAGTGACAAAAGCATAAACCCTAGTTTATGCGTTGCTTCGTAAGGGGCTGATTTGGATCCACTAGTTTAATGCTATGGTTAGACTTTTTCTTAATTCTTCTTACGTAGTTGTGGATGCTTGCGAGAGGGGTTAATCATAAGTGGGATGTTTGTCGAAGTAAGGGCAGCACCCAAGAAACGGTCCACCCACGTATCAAACTATCAAAGTAGCAAACGCGAATCATATGAACATGATGAAAACTAGCTTGACAGAAATTCCCGTGTGACCTCTGGAGCGCTTTACCTCCTATTAGAGTTTGTCCAGGTTATCCCTTGCTAAAAAAGGGATTGGGCTATCTTGCTGCACCATTTTTACTATTGTTACTTGCTCTTCGCTACGAATCATCTTATCACACAACTATCTGTTACCGATAATTTCAGTGCTTGTAGAGAATACCTTGCTGAAAACCACTTCTCAGATCCTTCTGGTCCTCGTTGGGTTCGACACTCTTACTTATCGAACGGACTATGATAGATCCCCTACACTTGTGGGTCATCATGCAGCAATGAGGACAATCCTCTGTTTATGAACCCAGTCCGCATAATTGCTACTATCATCTTTCAAGTGAAATTTCTCTAGGAACATATCAAAAATAGTAGAGCTACAACGAAAGCTAGAACATAATTTGCAAAGACCTTTTGACTATGTTCATGATAATGAGTTCAATTAATCATATTACTTAAGAAATCCCAGTCAAATTGACATCCCTCGAGTCATTCGAGTGGTACATGATCCAAATTCACTAACTCAAGTCCGATCATCAGGCGAGTTGAGTTTAGCTTCAATGGTGAACATCTGCATGTTGATCATATCCATTATATGACCCATGCTCGACCTTTCAGTCTCCTGTGTTCCGAGGCCATGTCTATACATGCTAGGCTCGTCATGTTTAACCCGAGTGTTCTGCGTGTGCAACTGTTTTGCACCCGTTGTATGTGAACGTTGAGTCTATCACACCCAATCATCACGTGGTGTCTCGAAACGACGAACTATCGCAATGGTGCACAGTTGGGGAGAACACAATTTTATCTTGAAATTTTATTGAGGGATCACCTTATAATGCTACCGTCGTCCTAAGCAAAACAAGGTGGATACAAGTATTGACATCACATGCAAATCATAAGTGACATGATATGGCCATGAACTTGTGCTTCTTGATCTCCATCACCAAAGCACCAACATGATCTCCATCGTCACCGGCGCCACACCATGATTTCATCATCGTGCTGCCATCGAGGTAACTATGTTGTTACTACTAAAGCTACTACTAGCGAAAAAGCAAAGCATCACCAAACGCAAAATAATTAAAGACAACCCTATGGCTCCTCCCGGTTGCCGTAGCATCGATGTGCAAGTCGATATTTAACTATTACAACATGGTCATCTCATACATCCAATATATCATATCATGTCTTTGGCATATCACATCACATGCATACCCTGCAAAAACAAGTTAGACATCCTCTAATTTGTTGTTGCAAATTTTATGTGGCTGCTATGGTTATCTAGCATTGTCGCATCTTACATATGCAAAACCACAACGGTGATATGCAAGTTGCTATTTAACCTTCTCCCAGGACCGCCTCGGTCAAATCCGATTCAATTTAAGTTGGAGAAACAGACAACCGCCAGTCATCTTTATGCAACAAGTTGTATGTTAGCCCATGAAACCGGTCTCTCGTAAGCGTACAAGTAATGTTGGTTCGGGCCGCTTCAATCCAACAATACTGCCGAATCAAGAAAAGAATAAGGAGGGTAGCAATTTTAACATCAACGCCCACAAACTCCTTTGTGTTCTACTCGAGTTATCATCTACGAATGAACCTAGCTTTGATACCACTGTTGGGGAACGTAGCATGGGAAACAAAAAAATTCCTACGCACGTGCAAGACTTGTCCACGGTGATGATTATCTACGATAGGGGAGATTGGATCCACATACCCTTGTATATCGCTATGCGGAGGGTTAAAAAACGCGGTTGATGTAGTGGTAGGTCTTCGTGACCCAATAACAATCCTTCCCATGAACTCCTGATCAAGCGCCGAACAAACGGCAACTCCGCGTTCAGCACACGTACAACTCGATGACGTCTTCGCCTCCTCAATCCAAAAAGCGAGGGTGGAGTAGTAGATATGTTCTCCGGCAACACGATGGCATGGTGGCGTTTGTGGTTGTGCTATCCCGACAGGGCTAGGCCTAGCGCTATCAAAACCGCAAACGGAGGAGAAAATGATCTAGGGATAGAGAGTGGCGCCAAGGGCTTCGTGTGTGTCGGTGTTCTGGGAATGGGGGTACCCAGACCAGCCTGCCTGTGGCCTAGGGCTGGCCAACTTCATCAACACAAGATTGACTAGCACGGCACCACCCAGTACAAGGCCCTCGCGAGGAGCGAAGTCTTAGGAGGAAGAGCAACATGAAGACCCGCAGGGGGCCTCCTTAGGACCCCTGCAGAGCGACGGATATTTCGAGGCAATGCCGGACCTCTGGAGTCAAGGGTGACGTTAGGGAATGACACACAATTAGTTCACGGCAGGACGGGACAATTTCCCCTTTAGTGCAAAGGAGGTGGGAGCGTACCAGGGCTCCAAAGGCATCTTCCACAGGTTTCCCTTCTGGTGCAACAAGATCAAGGCCCCCCGACGGCAGGACGGGCGTCATTCCTGCGCCCACCTCTGTAGCGCTGGCAGCTACTTTGCAGGTGAAGACCACTTTTGACAGGGGAAGCATGTTGCCTTGCCCCACATAGAAACTGGTCGTTGTCGGATCCCTTCCCGCCAACGATAAGGGAAGAGGACCCGGGCCTCCACTATAAATAGAGAGAGTAGGATAGTTGAGAGGGGGAGACCGAGGGGGAGACGGAGGGAGAGTTCGTTCCAACCGAAGGGCAACACACCAAGCCACTTGGCCTCCGGAGGCCCGAGAGCACTGTATTAGTTCGTCCACAAACCTCCGCGAGAGGCAATCCACCAAAAGCAAGAGTAGGGTTTTACGCTTCGCAGCGGCCCAAACCTGGGTAAACTATTGTGTTCTGTGTTCCCCTCACCATCGATTGAGTCCTTCATCCTTCCCATTGAGTAGCGGGCTAGGTGAGGCGGAGCTGGGAGAGATCGTCGTACACGCCCCTATGTTCGAACCATTAGGGTTTTGCGAAGCCCGAAATTCGACATTTGGCATGCTAGGTAGGGGCGTGTGAAGGTTTTCTCCTAGCTTCCTCCTTCCCAGTGTGCTGCACCAATGTCCGGCGACCAATCAGCTTCTCCGAGCGTTGTCGAGCTAGTCTCCGACCGCCACATCACAACGGTTGGAAGCTCGCATGCCGGCGTCGTAGTACCAGGCGGCTCGTACCAGGTCGTCAACATTGTTTCCACCATGGCGGCCACCCATGCCACTCAGGCGCAAGGTGGCTGGGTGGTGCTCTAGGCACCCACAACACGCCGCATCAACTTGGCGGACCTCAGCGCACACGAGCGTTGCTGATGGCAAGAGAGATGCTCCGCCAACGACCGACACCAGGGGGCTTTGATGCCTGGGCGGACCACATCATGGAGCTGATCGCCATCGACTAGAAGACCATCCAACCCGGTGCATCCTCAAGGCCACATGCGTCGGGCACTCGGGGCTCGCACCACGTGTTGATCCCTGAGCCTGCAAGCCTCGGGTCCCTACCCGCTCCGGGCGGGACCGAGAGAGACGTGCTTCGCTCTGCCCTCCTTCTTCTCCAGACCCCAGCGACCGGCCCCGAGCTGCACCAAGCCGACAACCACCAGGGACATGAGGAGAACGTCGGGACGACCGAGGCACACGCTAGCCTGCATCACCAAGACTAGGTCGTTCCTCGACAATCCGGGGCCGCTAGATAGGAGCGCTCCCTCCGGCGCAACCAGCAGAGGGAGGAGGCGATGGCGTAGATGAACTACGATAACAGAGACATGAGAGGACACTATGGAGGGAGCCAGCACCGGGCGGTGCCGGGACCAGTCAACGACAGCAAGAGGAACAAGCGCCTTCGCGCGGAGGCCTTTTGCAGGAAGAACTCCTAGCAATACGGTCAGGGAGACCCCCCCTCCGCCACCAAGGGGGACCGCCACCATTGCACTGCTGAGCATCCAAGGAGGACGGTCGAGCGCCTACATGGAGCCATACGTGTCGGAGCATGAGGCATCACCTAACCCTCCCGAGAAGGAAGAGCTTAAGGCATCCCCCCGGGCGCCTATTCTCCTCCAGAGTGAGGAACGTTTTGGGGTCCCTCCTTGAGCCGGGCCCAACTGGCGCGGGGAGGGAGGCGCCCTCAAGCCGCGGGGCACGGCGCAAGCTGCCTTCCCCACGAAAGAACTACTAAGGCCAAACCCACGAGCCTCAGGAGGACGAGTCGAATGCCGCGACGAGACACAAGTGGCACGGAACACCCGCGACGACCATGATGCAGGCATGGGCGTCGGGGGCCAGGCCTCTCCAGGCGCTCCTCGGGTGCAAGGGAGCTATTTGAGGTAATTTTTTGGATTTATTGCCTTAAGAAGTGTTTGCTGACCGCAGGGACTTCGAATACCCAGGGCATGCTTCTGCCCGTCGCATCCTTTGAGCAACCTTTCATAACTCGTGCTGCATCTTTGGGAAACCTGACACACTGTCTTGCCTGCATCTTTTGGCGATCTACCTCCTTCGCTCATGGGCTCCGGCCGGTACGCATCGCCCCAACACGGGGACTGGAGAAGCCCCGCGGCTCCCCAAGACTACAATCGACAGGATAAAATCAGAGCCGCTTGAGCGTCAAAGGGGGGCTCCTGAGCATCGCGCTTCAGGGGCCTTACCGATCACAAGGCCGCCTGCCGCCCTTGATAGCGTCCTCGGTGATCCGGTCGTTGTTAGGGGTGTCAGGGCCCGACCCCGTGGCTACATCCGTTAACTCGGTCCCACGCAACGGTGGTCGGAAAATGTGCGGGACTGGGTCTTTGCGACGCAGTACCGCTTGAACGTCAAAATGGAGCTCCTAAGCATCACGCCTCAGGGGCCTTACTGGTCACAAGGCCACGTGTCGCCCCTGGTAGCGTCCTCGGTTATTCGGTCGTTATCACGGGTGGCATGGCTTGACCCCATAGCTACATCCATTAACTCGGTCCCACACGACCGCGGTTGGGAAATGTGCAAGACTGGATCCTAGCGACGTAGAGCCGCTCGAATGTTAAAGGGGGCTCCTGAGCATGGCGCCTCAGGAGCCTTGCCGGTCACAAAGCCACTTGACTACCCTGGTGCCGTCCGAGCTTGGTCGGTATCGGGGGATGTCGGGGCCTTGCCTTGTGAGGCGCCTCACGACGGCAGTGAAATGTGCGCGACTGGGACTTGTCAACGTAGATCCATAAAAAGCCCCTAATAGGCTTCCACGGAAGGAGCACGCAAGATCTGCATCAACCCGTCGCACCTCTGCATCGTCCTTCAATCCTTCTGGAACCTACTTCATCATGCGACACTCTCACATAATAACGAGCCGAGGGTGTATACACCCAGGCACCCCCGAGGTCGCAGAAGGGGTCCACCCCACACCTAGTGGAAGACCTATGCTCCGCGCTGGGTACAGATGGAGGAAATCAACACAGTCCACCAATGACCCTTGAAGCTCAGGCCCCAATGCCTCGGGGGTAGGGACACTCGCAAGGCCAAAGCGTCCTTGCGACCTCCCATATACACCCCCACCGTGACACTCTCATGTAATAATAAGCGAGGCTGTATACACAAAGGGCCCCCAAGGACGCAGAAGGGGTCCATCCCACGCCTAGTGGCAGCCCTACGCTCCGCGCTGGGGAGAAGATGAAGTCAATCAGCATGGTCCGCCAATGACCATGCTCACAGCTCGCAAGGAAACCCATATAGTCCGCCAATGACTATGCGAGCCTTGATGCCAGACACGGCGCTTGCCTGCTTTTTCTTGGATTCGAACTATCTTCTGCTGAGTTTGAACTGGCCGATTTCAAAAGTTGGTTTTTCCAATATCGATGCCCAACATTTGAAAAACAAAAAGGGGGAAAACTTTCTCTGGCGTTTCTTATTTCACTGGCTTTGGAACCTCCCGTCCGGAGGACGTGTTTGGAGATAACTGCTCCGTGCCGCCCCTAGGAGTCAAGGGGCATAAAAGCAAGGACTTGCCACCCCAGGGGCAATGTTTTTCAGTAGTCAACCTCCGCTCGGGGGTCCGGACTGAAACTTGATACCACCACAAAGAGTCTCGGGAGGCCTCATGGCCCACTAGGGCGATGAACAAAGGAACGAAGTGTGGAATTGCTTGGGCGCCAGAAAGGAGGTTCCTGGTTGCGCCTCAGGAGCCTTACGGGCCCCTAATGCCACCCACCACTGTTGGCGCCATCCGGGAGCCTCGGACGGCGCCGGGAGTGGCGGGGCCCCGCCCTGTGAAGCGCGAGCCTAATGGAGTGGGGAGATGTGCGGGGCAGGGGCCTGACGACACAGAGCAGCTTGAGTATCAAAGGGGGCTCCTGAGCAGTGCGCCTCAGGAGCCTTGGTAACGGGTTATGCCTCACAGCGGCAAGGAAATGTGTGGGACTAGGACCTGCAGACATAGAGTGCTGAAAGGGTCTTCACCACGTCCTACTTCCGAAATAGGAACTGCACGGGAGGAACTACGCAAGGGACCGACACAAACCCACGAGCTAAGTGCCTCGCAGGACCCGACCGGGACCCTCTCGCTTTATGAAAAACTAACTGTGAATTGAAAACATGCGCACTAACGACGGGATGCAGGGCCTAAGAATTCGACGGCAGCGAGGAGCGAGTCCAACGCCCAAGCATGCGGCGGCAGAAGACGTCCCTCGGGAGGGCAGGACCTCCAGAAGGCCGCGCTTCCCCCATCGTCCCAAGGAATGGCAGCTGCAGCGATGGGCCCTAAGCTTGGCAGCCCGGCCGGAAAAACCACCAATAGGCAAGACATCAGCTCAGGAGCAAAAAGGAAAGATGAGAACATCAAAGGTAATAATGGAAAAAGCATAACGCCCGACAGGGCAGAGTTCTTGATCCACTGTTACACGAGCAGGCAAACAGGAGCTTGGGGCACTAAGGGGAGGTGCTGCTGACGTCACCCATGGCGCTAGCTAGCCCAGCGTCGGGACCACTCTCCTTGCTCTAGGCGGGCACCTGGACGTATCGCCCCATCAGGGCGTCCACATGCGGGCGGACCTCGTCCCGGAGAAGACGGGTGGAACTCAACAGGCGCCGGTTCAACGACGTGCCGAAGGTCGAGCTCCCGAGCAAGGCGGCGCAAGTTGTAGAAGACGAGCGTCAGGGCAAGGACCAGAAGCTCGGGCGCGCTGTCCTCCTCTACGCGGTGGACGCCAGCCTCCAGCGCCTCCACGACCTCCTAGAAGAAGACGAGGTAGCCCCTGTCGCTCCTCACGTTAGGTAGCGTCGGGGCCTCCCGTGCAAACCGGCGCATCACGGCGGTCGCCCGTCTGGCGATGTCCGCGAATTGCAGGGCGCGCTGCGACACCATCAGCCGGGCGTACGACGCCTCGTCTTGACTAGCTTGCACGACGTGTGCCGCCTCCCGGACCTGCTGCGGCAGCAACGCTAGCTCCGCCTTGGCCTCCTCCTCGCCTTGGCGGGCGGCACGGAGGGCAGCGTGGATGCTCTCAAGCCAGTCCCAAAGGTCCTCCACATCCTCTTGGAGCTTGCTAAGCTTTGTCTTCTTGGAGGAGGGCGCACTGAAGAAGAAGGAAGATCAACCCCAGGACAACAGATGAAGCAACAAGCGAAAGAGACGCAATGAAGGACTTACTCATCAGCCATAGCCCACCGGTGGCGGACACGCGTAGGCCCTCAGGGCCATCCGCCGCTGCCTCCGGGGACGGACGAAGGCGCAGGAGGTGCCGCACGCTTCCCCCGGCCAGAACCGTCTCCGGGGGACGCTGATACGCCCATTTTGCATCATGCTTTTATGTTGATATTTATCGCTTCTTGGGCTGTTATTTCACTTCACGGTACAATACTTGTGCCTTTTCTCTCTTATTTTGCAAGTTTTACATGAAGAGGGAGAATGCCGGCAGCTGGAATTCTGGCCTAAAATAGGAGCAAGTTTGAGATACCTATTCTGCGCAACTCCAAGCACCATAAAAATCAACAAGGATTTTTTTCTGGATTTATAAAAAATAGTGGGCCGTAGAAGCGCCAGAGGGGCACCAGCACGTGGCCACACGCCTGCTAGGCGCGGCCACCCCCCTGGCCGCGCCTACCGGGCTTGTGGGCAGCCTGCTAGCCCACTGGCCCCCCTCTTCTGCTATATGAAGG
Organism: Hordeum vulgare subsp. vulgare; assembly: GCF_904849725.1. Lineage (NCBI taxonomy): Eukaryota > Viridiplantae > Streptophyta > Magnoliopsida > Poales > Poaceae > Hordeum > Hordeum vulgare. The sequence goes on along the minus strand of NC_058523.1, from coordinate 212,049,480 downwards.
GTTTCGTCCGAAAAAAAATCAGGGAGCAGCTTTTTCGTGGATTCGCCGCCGCCACGAGGCGGAACTTGAGCCGAACCAATCTAGAGCTCCAGCAAGACAGTCCTGCCGGGGAAACTTCCCTCCCGGAGGGGGAAATCATCGCCATCGTCATCACCAACGCTCCTCTCATCGGAGGGGATTCGTCACCATCAACATCTTCATCAGCACCATCTCATCTCCAAACCCTAGTTCATCTCTTGTAACCAATCTCCGTCTCGCGACTCTGATTGGTACTTGTAAGGTTGCTAGTAGTGTTAATTACTCTTTGTAGTTGATGCTAGTTGGATTACTTGGTGGAAGAGTTTATGTTCAGATCCTTGATGCTACCCATTACCTCCCTCGTCATGAATATGATTTTTCATTGTGAGTAGTTACTTTTGTTCCTGAGGACATGGGATAAGTCATGCTAATAGTAGTCATGTGAATTTGGTATTCGTTCGGTAATTTGATGTGTTGTATGTCGTTTTTCCTCTAGTGGTGTTATGTGAACATTGACTACATAGCACTTCACCATTATTTGGGCCTAGAGGAAGGCATTGGGAATTAGTAAGTAGATGATGGGTTGCTAGAGTGACAGAAGCTTAAACCCTAGTTTATGCGTTACTTCGTAAGGGGTTGATTTGGATCCACTAGTTTAATGCTATGGTTAGACTTTGTCTTAATTCTTCTTTCGTAGTTGCGGATGCTTGCGAGAGGGGGTAATCATAAGTGGGATGCTTGTCCAAGTAAGGGCAGTACCCAAGCGCCGGTCCACCCACATATCAAACTATCAAAGTAACGAATGCGAATCATATGAACATGATGAAAACTAGCATGATAGAAATTCCCGTGTGTCCTCGGGAGCATTTTTCCTCCTATAAGACTTTGTCCTGGATTGTCCCTTGATACAAAAGGGATTGGGCCACTTTGCTGCACCGTTGCTACTTTTGTTACTTGTTGCTTGCTACAAATCATCTCACCACACAACCAGTTGTTACCGATAATTTCAGTGCCTGCAGATATTACCTTGCTGAAAACCACTTGTGAGATCCTTCTGCTCCGCGTTGGGTTCGACACTCTTATTATCGAAAGGACTACGATAGATCCCCTATACTTGTGGGTCATCAAGACCCTTTTCTAGTGCCGTTGCCGGGGAGTGAAGCGCCTTTGGTAAGTGGAACTTGGTAAGGAAACATTAATATAGTGTCCTGAAATTTATTGTCACTTGTCACTATGGAAACTAATCCTTTGAGGGGCTTGTTCGGGGTATCTTCATCTCGAATGGAAGCACGAAGAATTGCTCCTCAACCTTCTGCACCTACTGAAAATATTTGCTTTGAATTTCCTTCGGGTATGTTTGAGAAACTGCTGGCTAATCCTTTTACAGGAGATGGAACATCACATCCAGACTTGCATCTAATATATGTAGATGAAGTTTGTGGTTTATTTAAGCTTGCAGGTTTGCCCGAGGATGAGGCCAAGAAGAAGGTCTTTCTTTTATCTTTGAATGATAATGTGTTGACATGGTATAGGCTATTTGATGATACTGGATCATGGGACTACAATCGATTGAAATTAGAATTTCATCAAAAGTTTTATCCTATGCATTTAGTACATCGTGATTGGAATTATATTTATAATTTTTGGCCTCGTGATCGAGAAAGCATCGCTCAATCTTGGGGGAGGCTTAAATCAATGTTGTATTCATGCCCCAACCATGACCTCTCGAGAGAAATTATCATTCGGAACTTCTATGTTGGGCTTTCTCATGATGATCGCACCATGCTTGACACTTCTTGTCCCGGTTCTTTTATAAAGAGAGATATTGACATCAGATGGAATTTATTGGAGAGAATTAAACGCAACTCTGAAGATAGGGAGCTTGAAGAAGGTAAGGAGTCAGGTATAAATTTCACGTTTGATTGCGTTAAATCCTTTGTTGAAACAAATACTTTTTGTGACTTTAGCGCTAAGTATGACTTGACTCTGAGATAGTAGCTTCACTGTGTGAATCATTTGCTGCTCATATTGATCTCCCCAAAGAGAAGTGGTTTAAATATCATCCTCTGTTAGCAGTCAATGTAGTTAAACCCAATCCAGTTGAAGAGAGAGTCATTGCCTATAATGATCCTGTTGTTCCCAGTGCTTACATTGAGAAACCACCTTTCCCTGTTAGGATAAAGGATCATTCTAAAGCTTCAATTGTGATACGTAGAGGCTACATTATAACACCTACACCCCCTGAGCAAATTAGAGTTGAACCTAGCGTTACTATTATCAAAGATCTTCTGTCCGACGATGTTGAGGGACATGATATTCACTTCTGTGAAGATGCTGCTAGAATTGCTAAACCTCACACTAGAGACAAACATAGGCCTGTTGTTGGCACGCGTGTCGTTTCTGTTAAGATAGGAGATCATTGCTATCATGGTTTATGTGACGTGGGTGCTAGTGTTAGTGCAATACCTCAATCCTTATATGACGAAATCAAAGACGAGATTGCACCTATTGAGATAGAACCTATTGATGTCACTATTCAGCATGCCAATAGATATACTATCTACCCTGTGGGAATTGTTAGGGATGTTGAAGTCTTGTATGGTGAAACGAAATATCCTGAAGATTTCCTAGTTCTTTCTACCACCCAAGATAACTTTTGTCCCATCATATTTGGCAGACCTTTTCTCAATACTGTCAATGCTCATATTGACTATGATAAGCAAACTGTCACTATTGTCTTTGAAGGTGTGTCACATGAGTTCAATTTCTAAAACTTTGGTAGACAACCTCATGAAAAAGAGTTGCCTAGTAAGGATGAAACTATTGCCTTAGCTTCTATTGTCGTGCCTCCTACTGATCCCTTATAGAAATACTTGCTTGAGCATGAAAATGATATGCATATGGATGAAAGGGATGAGATAGATAGAGTTGTCTTAGAACAATATCATATCCTTCAGAATAACTTGCGTGTTGAACTGCTTGGGGATCCACCCCCACCAAAGGTTGATCATGTGTTCGAGCTTAAACAGATGCCTGATACTCTTAAGTATGCTTATCTTGATGAAAAGGAGATATATCATGTTATTCTTAGTGCTAGCCTCTCAGAGCATGAAGAAAAGAAGTTACTAAAAACTCTTAGGAAGCACTGTGCTGCTATTGCATATACTCTTGATGATCTTAAGGGCATTAGTCCCACTCTAAGCCAGCACAAGATTAAAACTTATCCTGATTCCAAACAAGTTGTTGATCATCAACGGAGATTAAATCCTAAGATGAAAGAAGTAGTGAGAAAAGAAATACTAAAGCTCCTGGAAGAAGGTATTATCTATTCTGTTGCTCACAGTGATTGGGTGACTCTGGTGCATTACCTCCCTAAGAAGGGAGGCATTACCGTTGTCCCTAATGATAAGGATGAATTGATCCCACAAAGGATTATTACTGGCTATAGGATGGTGATCGATTTTAGGAAATTGAATAAGGCCACTAGGAAAGATCATTATCCTTTGCATTTTATCGACCAAATGCTAGAAAGACTGTCTAAACACACACACTTTTGCTTTCTAGACGGTTATTCTGGTTTCTCCCAAATACCAGTTGCACAATCTGATCATGAGAAAACTACTTTCACCTGCCCTTTCGATACCTTTGCTTATAGACGCATGCCTTTTGGCTTATGTAATGCACCTGTCACCTTCCAAAGATGTATGATGGCTATATTCTCTGACTTTTGTGAAAAGATTGTTGAGGTTTTCATGTATAACTTCTCTGTTTACGGGTCTTCCTTTGATGATTGCCTCAACAACCTTGATCGAGTCTTGCAGAGATGTAAAGACACCAATCTTGTCTTGAATTGGGAGAAGTGCCACTTTATGGTTAATGAAGGCATCATCTTAGGACATAAAATTTCTGAAAGAGGTACTGAAGTCGATAAGGCTAAGCTTGATGCAATCGAGAAAATGCCATACCCCACAGATATCAAAGGTATAAGAAGTTTCCTTGGTCATGCTGGTTTCTTTAGAAGGTTCATTAAGGACTTCTCTAAGATTTCTAGGCCTCTTACCAATCTCTTGCAAAAGGATATTCCTTTTGTCTTTGACGATGATTGTGAGGAAACCTTCAAAATACTTAAGAGGGCTTTGATAACTGCACCTATTGTTCAACCACCTGACTGGAACTTGTCGTTTGAAATCATGTGTGATGCTAGTGATTATGTTGTTGGTGCTGTCCTAGGGCAAAGAGTTGATAAGAAGTTGAATGTTATTCACTATGCTAGTAAAACTCTAGACAGTGCCCAAAGAAACTATGCTACTACGGAGAAGGAATTTTTAGCAGTCGTCTTTGCATGTGAAAAGCTCAGGTCTTACATAGTTGATTCAAAGTCACTATTCCCACTGATCACGCTGCCATTAAGTACCTCATGGAGAAGAAGGACGCTAAACCTAGACTTATCAGATGGGTTCTCTTGCTACAAGAATTTGATTTGCACGTTGTCGATAGAAAGGGTGCTGATAACCCCGTATCAGATAACTTGTCTAGGTTGGAGAACGTTCTTGATGACCCACAACCTATTTATGATAGCTTTCCCGATTAGCAACTGAATGTCATCAATGCTTCACATAGTGCACCGTGGTATGATGATTATGCAAACTATATCGTTGCCAAATATATATACCACCTAGTTTCACATAGCAGCAAAAGAAGAAATTCTTCTTTGACTTGAGACACTACTTTTGGGATGATACTCACCTTTATAAGGAACGAGTAGATGGTGTTATTAGACGTTGTGTACCTGAACATGAACAGGGACAGATCCTACAGAAGTGTCACTCTGAGGCCTACGGAGGACACCATGTGGGAGATAGAACTGCACACAAGGTATTGCAATCAGGTTTCTATTGGCCCACTCTCTTCAAGGATGCCCGTAAGTTTGTCTTGTCTTGTGACGAATGTCAAAGAGTAGGTAATATCGGTAAACGTCAGGAAATGCCTATGAACTATTCACTTGTCATTGAACCATTTGATGTTTGGGGCTTTGATTATATGGGACCTTTTCCAAAATCCAATGGGTATACTCATATCCTAGTTGCTGTTGATTGCGTCACTAAGTGGGTAGAAGCTATCCCCACAAGTAGTTTTGATCACAACACTTCTATTAGGATGCTTAAAGAAGTAATATTCCCTAGATTTGGAGTCCCTAGATATCTAAAGACCGACGGTGGTTCACATTTCATTCATGGTGCTTTCCGTAAAACGCTTGCTAAGTACGATATCAACCATAGAATTGCGTCTCCCTATCACCCTCAATCCAGTGGTCAAGTAGAGCTACGCAACAGAGAGATTAAACTAATTCTGCAAAAGACTGTCAACAGGTCTAGAAAGAATTGGTCTAAGAAGCTCGATGATGCACTCTGGGCTTATAGAACTGCCTATAAGAATCCTGTGGGCATGTCCCCGTACAAAATGGTGTACGGTAAAGCATGTCATTTACCTCTTGAGATAGAGCATAAAGCTTATTGGGCAATCAAAGAGCTCAACTTTGATTTCTAACTTGCTCGTGAGAAGAGGTTATTTGACATCAGCTCGCTTGATGAATAAAGAACTCAGGCATATGAGAATGCCAAGTTGTTCAAAGAGAAGGTTAAGAGGCGGCCTGATAAGAGGATACAAAAGCGTGAGTTCAATGTAGGTGATTATGTCTTGCAATATAACTCTTGTTTAAGATTCTTTGCAGGCAAGCTTCTCTCTAAATGGGAAGGTCCCTATGTTGTTGAGGAAGTATATCGTTCCGGTGCTATCAAGATCGACAACACGGAAGGTAATTGTCCGAGAGTTGTAAATGGGCACAGAATCAAGCATTATATCTCAGGTACTCCCATAAATGTTGAAAGCAATATTAGCAATACCATAACTCCGGAAGAATACCTAAGGGATATTTATCAGCCTGTTTCAGACTACGAAAACGAAGAGGTATGTGATTCGATAAGAAAACAGAGTCCAAAACTTTTCCAGTAGGAATTTTTCTCCGTTTTGGAATAGTTGAAAAAAATACAAAAATTGAAAGTAGTCCGGAAAGTGCACGAGGAGGCAACAAGCCTGCCAGGCACCGGCCCACCCCTGGCCGCGCCTGGGGGCTTGTGGCCACCTCGTGCGCCTCCCGAACTCCGTTTTCGTGCAGAGTACTCCTTCTGGTCTGGAAAAAATCAATATATATTCTCCCATTTGGTCTGACCCGTGTATCACGCAGATTTCCTGTGTTTCTCGTTTCGAGCATGTTTCTGTTGCAGATCTAAATCGCTATGACTTCCCCAAAAGCTCCGAAGGACAAGATCTTCGAGAAGGTCATCAATCCCTGCCTCACGGGGGTGCTGCAACAACCTCAATCTATCGAGATGCGTGAGGGGATGTTGCACATCCGTGATGTAGAGGGGCCCAAGAAGACCGTAAGCATGGAGACGAGGCTCAAAGCAATGGAGCAACAAGTCTTCAAGTGCCAAGGGATGGTGTGGCCTGGACTCAACGCTAACCACATGATGATCACGGAGTTCACCAACAAGCACAGGATTGATGCCAATGACATAGGGAAGCACCTCTCTAGGCTCTATGACATGATTGATCAACTCCATGCCCAGATCTGTGACCTGCAGAACCAAAACTGTGAGTATGAGTATAGATTTAAGTCAATATGGTTGGCTGCAGATTTGAGGATTCTGGAGACTCGTTCATCTTTCCATGATGGAGCAGCTATGACTTGGAAGACGGAGGATCAAGCCCATGTTGCAACAACTCCACCACCATCACCTCCAAAGGAAGACAACTGAGCATGGGTATGGGCAATCCCCTTGGCTTTTGCCAAGTTTGGGGGAGTTGCCCCGGTATCGTATCGCCATCACATCTTTTGCCTTTACCTTTGTTTTAGTTTTCCTTTTTAGTTTTATCTTTCTCTAGTAGAATAAAAGTCTTAGTGTTTAGTCTTGAGTTTTGTTTTGAGTCACCCCCGATGTATTCAAGCTCGTGGGCCATATAATAAAGAGTGTCTTAGTTGAAGGGCTTTGCCTCTTGCCATGATAAATAGATTGAGAAAAGAACAAAAGCATGAAAGATCATGTAATTATCTTATGGGAAGTGATGGCTTCACATATAAAAAGAATGCTGATTGAGACTTGTTGAGGGTAGACAAATGTAGACCCTGGTTATCGTTGTAATTAATAGGAAGTGATAAAGAAGGAGAGGTTCACATATAAATATATCATCTCTGACACCATCTATGAATGTGAACACTCACTAAACTATTACATGCCTAGAAGTATATGTTGGACAAGGAAGACGACATAATGAATTGTTTTTGCTTGATTCTGAACAATGTTATATGATTAGAGATCCCTTAGCATGGGACGATTGCTTCCACCTCTTATTGGCCAAAACTCCCACACGAAGTAGAGATACTACTTGTGCATCCATAAACCTTCAACCCAGTTTTGCCATGAGAGTCCACCATCCTACCTATGGATTGAATAAGATCCCTCAAGTAAGTTGTCATCGGTGCAAGCAATAATAATTTCTCCCTAATATGTAAGATCTATTAGTGCGGAAAATAAGTTTTGTACGAACCTGTTATGAGGAAGACATAAAAGCGACACACTGCATAATAAAGTTGTTTATCACAGGAGGCAATATAAAGTGACGTTCCTCCGCACTAAGAGTACACGCATCCAAACCTCAAATGCGCATGACAACATCTGCTTCCCTCTGCGAAGGGCCGATCTTGTACCTTTACTTTCTGTCGCTGAATGAGTCATGGTGATCTTCACCAATTCCTTGTTTCGCCTTTATCTTGGTTAACATGATATGCTAGGGAAAGATCTATACTCATATGTCAACTTGGAAGTAAGAATTCATGAATTATTATTGTTGACATTACCCTTGAGGTAAGCAGTTGGGAGGCAAAACTACAAGCCCCTATCTTTCTTTGTGTCCACCTGAAGCTTTGATCTCATGAGTACCACGTGAGTTGTAGAAATTGTAGAGAACGAAAGGATGATTGAGTACGTGGATTTTCTTTACGAGCTCTTATTTGACTCTTTTTGATGTTGTGATAAATTGCAATTGCTTCCATGACTAAAGGCTATCGGTTGTTACTTCTCGGTAAGGTTCTTGATCCATGCCTTACTTTGTGAAGGAATTATCACTTTAGCATGAGAGATTATATGTTGGTATTGCTGTTCTGATCATGATCACGATGCATGCATGTTCGTATTCTGTTTTGTCGACACCTCTCTCCCTAAACATGTGGACATATTTATTGAGCTTGGCTTTCGCTTGAGGACAAGCGAGGTCTAAGCTTGGGGGAGTTGATACGTCCATTTTGCATCATGCTTTTATGTTGATATTTATCGCTTCTTGGGCTGTTATTTCACTTCAAGGTACAATAATTATGCCTTTTCTCTCTTATATTGCAAGGTTTACATGAAGAGGGAGAATGTCGGCAACTGGAATTCTGGCCTGAAATTGGAGCAAGTTTGAGATACCTATTCTGCGCAAGTCCAAACGCCGTAAAAATCAACGAGCATTTTTTCTGGATTTATAAAAAATACTGGGCCGAAGAAGCGCCAGAGGGGCGCCAGCAGGTGGCCACAAGCCTGCTAGGTGCGGCCACCCCCTGGTAGCGCCTAGAGGGCTTGTGGGCAGCCTGCTGGCCCACTAGCCCCCTCTTCTGCTATATGTAGGGTTTCGTCCGGAAAAAAATCAGGGAGGAGATTTTTGATGGATTCGTCGCCGCCACGAGACGGAACTTTAGCAGAACCAATCCAGAGCTCCGGCAGGACGATCCTGCCGGGTAAACTTCCCTCCCGAAGGGGGAAATCATTGCCATCGTCATCACCAACACTCCTCTCATTGGAGGGGACTCGTCACCATCAACATCTTCATCTGCACCATCTCATCTCCAAACCCTAGTTCATCTCTTGTAACCAATCTCCATCTTGCGACTCCGATTGGTACTTGTAAGGTTGCTAGTAGTGTTAATTACTCTTTGTAGTTGATGCTAGTTGGGTTACTTGGTGGAAGAGTTTATGTTCAGATCCTTGATGCCACTCATTACCTCTCTGGTCATGAACATGATTATGCTTTGTGAGTAGTTACTTTTGTTCCTGAGGACATGGGATAAGTCATGCTAATAGTAGTCATGTGAATTTGGTATTCGTTCGGTAATTGATGTGCTGTATGTTGTTTTTCCTCTAGTGGTCTTATGTGAACGTCGACTACATAACATTTCACCTTTATTTGTGCCTAGAGGAAGGCATTGGGAAGTAGTAAGTACATGATGGGTCGCTATAGTGACAGAAGCTTAAACCCTAGTTTATTCGTTACTTCGTAAGGGGCTGATTTGGATCCACTAGTTTAATGCTATGGTTAGACTTTGTCTTAATTCTTCTTTCGTAGTTGTGGATGCTTGCGAGAGGTGTTAATCATAAGTGGGATGCTTGTCCAAGTAAGGGCAGTACTCAAGCGCCGGTCCACCCATATATCAAACTATCAAAGTAACGAACGCGGATCATATGAACATGATGAAAACTAGCATGACAGAAATTCCCGTATGTCCTCGGGAGCGTTTTTCTCCTATAAGACTTTGTCCAGGCTTGTCCCTTGCTACAAAAGGGATTGGGCCACTTTGCTGCACAGTTGCTACTTTTGTTACTTGTTTCTTGCTACGAATCATGTCACCACACAACCACTTGTTACCGATAATTTCAGTGCCTGCAGATATTACCTTGCTGAAAACCACTTGTCAGATCCTTCTGCGCCTCGTTAGGTTCGACACTCTTACTTATCGAAAGGACGACGATAGATCCCCTATACTTCTGGGTCATTAGAGGCCATGAAGACGAAGGGCGAAGGAGAGAAGAGGTTTTCTAGCGGCAGGCGGATGAAGAAGAGAAGAAGCTCGTGGTTGCGGTGACCCCCCCCCCCGAAGGGGCTGGGCGAATTTATAGGCGAGCCCTAGCCACCAACAGTCGCGGGAGTGTGGGCATCACACGCTCCACAAGGGCCACGTGGTGGGCCAACGGGAGCGTTGCTGCCCATGTCGCCTCACTTGTACACTGATCGGTCACATCCGCGACGGCCGTTGGGTGTGGTCAGGCCACACCCATGGCATTCAATGAGCAACATGATGGCGTGCGCGACTCTTAGGGGTTGCATCGTCGTGGCCTGGCACCACCCGGGTGCCTCGAGGAGCGAGAGTGTTGCCGCGCAGGTATGGTACATGTGGGTCGCGTGACCCGCAGGCAAATGGGGACCGCGACGCTTCGGGCCGCCTTCAAGGATTCGCCGAGAAGCCAACCCAGGTGCGCCAAGGGCCCGGGGGCTACTATCATTGTTCTGGGAATGGGGGTACCCAGACCTGCCTGCCCGCAGCCAGGGCTGGCCCAATTCATCAACACAAGATCGACTGGCAGGAGACCACCTGGGACAAGGCCCTCGGGAGGGGCCAAGCCTCGCGAGGAAGAGCGACATCAAGACCCCTAGGGGTGGCTCCTCAGGACCCCTTTAGAGCAACGGATATTTGGAGGCAATGCCGGGCCTCAGGAGTCGAGGGTGACGCTAGGGAAAGACACGCGAGTACTAGATGGCAGGACGGGACAATTTCCCTTTTAGAGCAAAGGAGGTGGGAGCGTACAATGGCTCCAAAGGCATCGTCCAAAGGTTTCCCTTCTAGTGAAACAAGACCACGGCCGCCCGCCGGCAGGACGGGTGTCATACCTGCGCCCACCTCTGCAGTGCTGGAAGCTACTTTGTAAGCGGAGACCACTTTTCATAGGGGAAGCATGTTCCCTTGTCCCCCATCGAAACTGGCTGTTGTGTGATCCCTTCCCGCCAACGATAAGGGAAGAGGACCCGGGCCTCCACTATAAATATAGAGAGTAGGATACTTGAGAGGGGGAGACCGAGGGGAAGACGGAGGGAGAGTTCATTCCAACCGAGAGCACTGTATTAGTTAATCCAAAAACCTCCACGAGAGGCAATAAACCAAAAGCAGGAGTAGGGTTTTACGCCTCGCAGTGGCTCTAACCTAGGTAAACCATTGTGTTCTGTGTTCCCCTCACCATCGAGTGAGTCCTTCGTTGTTTCCATCGAGTAGCGGGATAGGTGAGGCAGAGCTGGGAGAGATCATCGTACAAGCCCCTGTGTTCGAACCCTTAGGGTTTTCCGGAGCCCGAAATACGACAGTGTGTGCTCTTGGGGTGCCCCCGCCTCTCTATATATAGGTGCAGGTACATGGGGAACAACCCCTCCAAGCCCTAGAGAGCAGCCAAGGGGAGAGGAGGTGGAGTCTTAGTGCTCTTCCTTCCCTTCCATACAAATCTGGACTTTCCACCTTTCCCAACTACATGGGCCTTGAGGGACTTGTGAGCTTGGCCCAATAGGCCACGGTGTCTCCCCTCAGCCCATGCACACCCTTGGGACATGGTGGAACACTTGTTGGGCTTCCGAACTCCTTTGTAAGTTTCTGGAACCTTCTAGAAGCTACCCGGAACAATACTGGAAAAACCCAAAACTTTTTCGGCACCCAAAATATGACTTCCCATATATAAATCTTTACCTCCGGACAATTCCGAAGCTCCTCGTGACATCTGGGATCTCATCTGGCAGTCCGAACAACTTTCGGTTACTACCACACATAACTCACTAATACCAAATCATCACCAAACCTGAAGTGTGCAGACCATGCGGGTTCGAGAACTATGCACACATCAGCGAGACACTCTCCGACCAATAACCAATAGCGGGACTTGGATGTCCATATTGGCTCCTACATATTCTACAAAAATATTTATCGGTTGAACCATGATGTCAAGGATTCAATCAATCCCGTATACTATTCCCTTTGTCTATCGGTATGTCACTTGCCCGAGATTCGATCGTCGGTATCTCTATACCTAGTTCAATCTCGTTACCAACAAGTCTCTTTACTCGTTCCGTAATACAAGATCTCGTGACTAACTCCTTAGTCACATTGCTTGCAAGCTTCTTGTGATGTTGTATTACCGAGTGGGCCCTAGAGATACCTCTCCGTCACCCAGAGTGACAAATCCCAGTCTTTATCCATGCCAACGCAACAGACACCTTCGGAGATACCTGTAGAGCACTTTTATAGTCACCCAGTTACGTTGCGACATTTCATACACACATGGTATTCCTCCGTTGTCCAGGAGTTGCATGATCTCATGGTCATAGGAACAGATACATTGACATGCAGAAAATAGTAGCAATAAACTGATACGATCATATGCTACATTTATAGTTTGGGTCTTGTCCATCACATCATTCTCCTAATGATGTGATCCTGTTATCATGTGAAAACACTTGTCTATGGTCAGGAAACCTTGACCATCTTTGTAAACGAGCTAGTCAACTAGAGGCTCACTAGGGACTGTGTGTTGTCTATGTATCCACACATGCATTTGAGTTTTCGATCAATACAATTCTAGCATGGATAATAAAAGATTGTCATAAACAAGGAAATATTATTATAACCAATTTATTATTGCCTCTAGGGCATATTTCCAACAAATTAACCATATCATTTTATGCTTAGTTGCAACAATACACAGACATGTATTGTCCCTTTCTATCACTTGGATATAGAGCACCGCGAGATTGAACCCACTACAACCCACCCATGTCACTAAAGATAGATTAATCTAGCTGGCCAAACTACTCAATAGATTGGAGAGATTTCTGAAACAATAATAATCATGCAAATAAGGATCATATAATTCAGAGAAGACTCAAATCTTTTATCAGGAATAATACAAACATAGACCCACAATTCATTGGATCCCAACAAACACATTGTGCAAAGTGAATACATCGAATAGATCACCGCGAAGATGCAGTGATTTTTGTATTGAAGATCAATAGAGAGAGAGAGAGAGAGCCATCTAGGTACTAACTACGGACCCGTAGGTTGGCGTTTAACTACTCACCATGGGAGATGCAAGGTTGTTGTAGATGCCCCCTGTGATGGATTCCCCCTACAAGAGGGCACCAAAACAGGGCTACTAATGGACACATGGTGGAACGGATACTTGCGGTGGCAGAAAAGTGTTTCGTGTTTGCTCACAAGGGTTTTTGGAATATATTGGAATTTATGGGCCAGAGAGGGGTGTCGGGAGACGCTAGGGGGGCATGATGCTTGTGTTCTGTGTTGGGTTTTCCATGAAGGGGAATGGTTAATTGAAGAACAATGTGGGTCAGTATTTCCCTCTGTTAAGAAATCAAGGTTTATCGAACTAATAGGGATATGAATCCTCACCGTCTTGAGCGGATGCACAGAAAAGAGAAAACAACTTGCACCCAACGCAGGTAAGAGGGTTGCCAATTCCCTTGATCTCGTTATTTGCAAGCAAATGAGGTGTCTAGATAATTGTAGATAGTTATAAATTGAAAAATAAAATAAAATACAAATAAGAACAGAAAGGTAAAGATAAGTATTGCAAATATATAAGTGAATAGACACGGGGGCCATAGTGTTCCCTAATGGCATCCCCCATGAAAGAAACATATCGTGGGTAAACAAATTACTGTTGGGAAATTGACAGAAAAGCGGATAGTTCTGCGATGTTCACTGCAATGATCATGTGTATATAGACATTACGTCCATAAGCAAGTAGGCCGACTCCGGCCTGCACCTACTATTATTAGTCCACTTCAAAAGAGGTTCTATGCTAGCCTATCTACGTATTAAGTTCATGACAAACAGAGTAATGCTTGGAGAACAATGACATGATGTAGACAAAGTAAACTCAATCGATATGAATAAAACCCGTCGTTTTATCCTTAGTAGAAACAACGCAAAGACCTATGTTGTCCCCTTCTATCAGTGGGATCTAAATCCCATCATGTTCAACCACTACAACGCACCCCTCTCACATGAAGAACTATCAAGCTACTTGGCCAAAGCAATTCAATAGATCAGAGATAATTACGATGTTGTGATGATCATGCAAATAAGCGTCGTATTAATCAGAGGTGACTCAAATACTTTTCATGAATAATCTGAACATAAACCCACAATTCATCGGATCCCAACAAACGCACCATACACAAGTATTACATCAGATGGGTCAAAGTGAAGATGCGATGATCATTGTATTGAAGATCAAAAGTGGTAGAGATATACATCTAGGTACTAACTACGGACCCGTAGGTCTTTGGTGAACTACTCACACATCATCATGAGGGCAGCATGGTTGATGAAGAGGCCCTCCGTGATCAATCCTCCATCCAACAGGGTGCCGAAATAGAGCTCCAGATGGGATCACCGTGGAACAATGACTTGCGATGGCGGAAAAAGTGTTTTGTGATCTTCCTTAGGGTCCTTGAAACATACATGAATTTATAGGCTAGAGAACATAGGTAGGAGGGCCACCAGGGAGGGACAAGCCATCAGGGTGCGACGAGCACCCTGGCCACACCCTGTTGGCTTGTGCCTTCCTCGTGTGGCCTCGAGTCTTCTCCCTAGGCTTCCAGATCTTCTTTTGGTCTAGAAAGAATCATACAAAAGTTCTAAGCCAAGTGGACTTCGTTTGGTACAGTAAACGTGAAAAGTAAAAACACGTAGAAAACAACAAGTGTAACGTGGCACAAGGTCAATAGGTTGGTGATCAAAAATATTATAAATTGGTAAATTATTACTCAAAAAGTATCCTAGAATGATAATATTGTGGTATGGAACAAAAAAAGTATAGATACGTTGGAGACGTATCAGGCCAGAACACAACAGGGCAAGACCACTGAGGAAGTCTTGGATTATGGGGTCCTCGGGTGATCGGCTTATCCCTTATGGGTCGACCATATGGGCCGCATCATTGAAGACCAGATTATTTGATGACTTTATGATCAAAACAGAATGCTCCAAAGACTGGCATGCACTCCAAGTCAAGAAGACCAGATCGGCCAACCTGTCCCCGGCTGAGGTCGGTAATATGTAACCCTAGGAACCCTGGTGTCTATATAAACCAGAGGTTCTTATGCATATAGACATGTTGAATCATCTAGGTTTTACTTCATACGATCTCAAGGTAGATCAACTCTGTAATCCTCCACGTCATCAATATAATCAAGCACGATGTAGGGTTTTACCTCCTCAGGAGGGCCTGTACCTTGGTAAATATTGTCTCCCATTTTCTCCTGAAATCTATCGATCCAAGGTCCATAGTTCAGGACCCCCTACCCGAGATCTACTAGTTTTGACACTGACATTGGTGCTTTCATTGGGAGTTCCGCTGTTGGATCGCCAGAAGGATTGACGGCTCAGCTGATCATGAGCGATCAAATCAGCAACAGGGGCATCTTTGCCCCCCCCCACGGGTCCTTACGCTCGACATCGTCACGCTGTGTGGAACTAAGTGGGCTTCCCGACGAGATCGAAGGCTTCATCTCCGGTCAGCAAATAAGGTTTGGAGATCTTGAATTCTCCGTCGAGTATTGGGGCAATTTGTTCCCTCGCGAAAATCACGGCCTCGACCGATGAACCTCAAAATCCCGAAGCCTTGACTCCGGGTCTCTTGTCCGACCAAGGCCTCGGTTTCCTCTTTGTGGGAAAGTCAGTTTGAGCTCGGACCCAACCTTTATGCCCGAACGAAGCGAACGACCATTGCCAAATATGCATCCCTCGGAGAAGCCATGAAGGTTAACTCCAAAAATCACCAGAGATCGGTCAGGACAGCCTTTCAATGGTAAACGAGACGCTCGACCAGATCCAATCGCTTCATTTCTCAGATACCCGCAGCCCGACCTATGCACAGATCGCTCAGAGGTGGACTACGAGGACTTTTACAGCGCACCCACCACCCACTTGGTAGGCGCCGTCGAAGAATTAACCAACGCGTTGGACTACACCTGTGAGGAGTTTGAGGGCATGGATGACGAGGCCAATGACGCGACCCCCGTAAATACTGGGAGGTGGACCGCAACGTCTACCTACAATGTCTACATGGTAGATACGCCCCATGACACGAGCTACGTTACACCCAAACAAAACGGTGACAAGTCCGGGGAGTTGCCCTTAAAGTGTCCAAGGACGCGTAAGGGTGCCAAGGAAAATAAGGGAAGGGGCTCCATACAAGCTACAACGGAAAGCATAACCCTAGAGGACCACGAAAATACCAAAGCTCCTGAGCAACAATGAGAGGATCCGGACAAACCGGATAGCCGAAACAATGCCGACGACCTCAACAATTTGAACGACAATGATTACCCCCCTGTTGGTGATGAAAACGGATTAGAGGCCGAAGACCTCGTAATTCTCGAGGACCTTGAAGGTCAGGAACAGTTCCGGCAGGAGCTTATAGGTACCGCTTGCAGCCTAAGAGCGAAACAACGGAAACTCCAAACTGAATAAGACAACATTAATAGCACGTGGACCAAAATTCTGACCGCCAAAGAAGGATACGACACCGAGTGGCCAGATCAAAAGAAAAGCTACTCATGCTGGCGCCTACTGCCTAAGTTTGATGATGAGGCCCTAGAGCCTACGTCCCCGAGGCGCACGGACTATGACCAGCCTGATTGCCCGCCTCGAGGATGCGACAGAGTGGACGGCGAGGACGAGTATAGACCCGAGCCTCTACGCAGAAAAGGCAAAGAACATGTGCACCCTAGGGACAGACATGACCTATGATGTGACTTGGACATCAGAAGAGGTGGAAACAGATCGATCTATGGATCTAGGAGGTACTCCCCGACTTGATGGGACGGAGAACCACCTCGGGTCGCCTACAATAACAGAGGTCGGGAACCATACCGGGCTCAACCCAGAGCTGATCTCCGGCACAATATTGCCTCGACCAGAGGCGTCGCTCACCCAGTGTGCTTCACAAATGAGGTCATGCAGCACCAATTCCCAGAAGGGTTTAAACCCATGAACATAGAACAATATGACAGGACAACAGACCCAACCGTGTGGATTGAAGATTTCCTTCTCCACATCCATATGGCCAAGGGAGACGATCTCCACGCCATAAAATACTTAAACCTCACCTGAAAGGACCGGCACGACACTGGTTAAACAACTTACCCGAAGACTCCATCGAGATCTGGGAAGAGCTCGAGGAGGCTCTCTTGTGTAACTTACAGGGAACCTATGTTCGTCCGCCGAATTCATCCCACCTGAGCAACATCATTCAAATGGCAGGTGAATCGGCCAGAGAATTCTGCAATCTGTTCCTAACTAAGAAGAACCAAATTCTGGACCGTCTGGATGCCCAAGCAATAGCCTCTCTTAGGCACAACATTCGGGACGAATGGCTGGTTCGCCAACTCGGCGAGGATAGGCTGAGAACAATGTCCGCACTCACTTCCCTCATGACCGCTTTTGCACGGGCGAAGATAATTGGCTAGCTCGGCACGGCCACAAAGTGGACAACCCTAGAACCTTTGAATTTTTGGACGGAAATGGCGCCAAGAAAAAACAAGAACAAATGCCGCCACCGTAATGGTGACGCCGACTACACAACAGTAAATGCTGGATGTCGCAGCTCAGAACCTGGATAGTGGAAAAACCCTTTAAAGGGAGTAGGAACGGACAGACTCCATTGGACAAAAATTATAGAATGGCCCTGCCAGATTCATGGCACCCAAGATAAGCCCGCCACCCACACCAACAATAACTGTTGGTTGTTCAAATTGGTCAGCAAGCTAGCCGTCGAGGAACATAGCAGGGGCCCACGAAGTGAAGATGACGAGAAGCCCCGTGGCCCGATCACCGGGGGCCAAAAACAGTTCCCTCCTCAGGTTAAAACTCTGAACATGATTTATGTCACTCACATACCAATGAAGGAGAGGAAGCGGTATAATTAGTAGATCTCGTAGCCCCAAAATATAATCCATGGTCGGCTTGCCTGATCACCTTCGACCACAGGGATCATCTGACCAGTATCCATCATGGAGGGTTGGCCGCCCTCGTCCTAGATCCTATTATAGATGGTTACCACCTCACTAGAGTCCTTATGGACAGAGGAAGTAGCCTTAACCCGATTTACTCGGTTACAATAAAAAAGATGGGCATAGACCCATCAAGAATCACACCAAGTAGCACTACCTTTAAAGGAGTCATTCCAGGCATCGAAGCCCATTACTCCGATACGGTAACACTGGTTCTTGTGTTCGGCACACGAGAAACCTTCCACAATAAAGACTTGATCTTCGACATTGTCCCATTTTGCACCGGATACCACGCACTGCTCGACCGCACAGCTTTAGCCCGCTTCAACGTTGTGCCTCACTATGCCTACATGAAGCTCAAAATGTCCGGACCCAAGGGAGTTATCACCATCAACGATAATACAGAGCATTCTCTCCGGACCGAGGAACACACAACCTCCCTAGAAGCTGAATGCCAACACGTCATTGAAGCATCAAGCCACAGGCCGGTAACCAAGGCGCGACAAGAAGGCAAGCGAACCTGAGTTAAATCAAATCCACCGGAGACTTCTTTATCTCAGAGTAAATAGTGATACGCCTCCCATGGCATGGCCCGAACACCTTCAAGGTATGTCCCGTGTAGACAAAATTTCATTCTCAAAATACCATGGGCTGCCGTGGGAGCCAACCACTAAGGATCATGTGTTCGGCTCGACTGAGCTATGGTCCAAACATCTTTACGGACAAAAAGCGGGACATCATGAAGAATTTCCCAAGCGTCAAGCTCCACCACGTCACCAGGACCTTATCAAGACCCGCTATTCAAGTTCCGCCTCCTAACAATAACTTCCTCTAAAGGATATTATCCCATACCTCTAAAAAGAATAATAGAAATAGTGCAGCCGAAAACAGGGCGGACATCAAGCCACCCATGGAAGGCCATAAGGAAAATTTTGCTTTAAAAATATGTAGCTCAAGAAACAATAGTTACCTATAACAACTGCTTGGTGCCATGAGTTTTAAAAATTTCCCGCATACATTATTTATAGACTCTTTTACAGTATTTTGTATGCACATGTCTCGTACTCATCGGTGCTGACAAGTAAATTTATTTTACACATGCTAATTGCGATCGGCCAATAGACCGGAGGCTTGGAGGATGATAACGCCCTGACCACTACCCCATTACTACTTTTTAAGTTCCCTGTTTCTTAGATTTTGCTTTATATGGATCAATTCCGAATTATGTCTTGGGTGTATAGTTGGGTTGCCCCGCTCTTGTGCTTACACCCTTACATTCGTCTAGTTTGGCTAAAGGGGTAAAGAGAGAACCACTGCGATTGTATTACCAGTTAGTCTGGATAAAAATACCTGGGTGGAGAAATCCAAAAGCTGACCCTCATAATTGGCGAGAACTGGTCTACAACCGGAGCTCAAATACAAAGACTGATGGAGGTTATTCCATGTTATACGGGGGTTTCGCACCTTCACGGACCATGTTGTAGCTATTTTTAAATTCAGTTTATCCGATTACCACAAAAAGCTGCGGGCTTATGATCGGCCCCCGAATTAAAACTACTGAGTCTAAGTGAAAGCAATAAAGCCGCATAGTCGGATTGCCTCGTTTCCTTCACACACTACCACCTTCAGGCGCCGACACATTGGCTAAGACAAGTAGTGTGGACGTTGAAACACCCAAAGTAGTCTCTACAAGGGGGCTGAAGCCGACAACTCGTAACTTTCATATTGAACGACCAAAGTCAGGAGTAAAAAATAATACAAAGTGCATCTCACTCAAGACTAGCATTATGGAAACAAATTGTTCGGAGGCACATGACAATACATTCACTCAAAGAGTACATCTTTTGAGCACTAAGCTTCTATAACCCGAGGACCGTCCGTTGCGGAGGGAAAATACATCTCGGGACGTTTGTGCTCCTTTCCGGCAGGCGGCGGAGCAGTTTCCTTCATAAGGGGCATTACGCCCGTTGAGTGCATCATGATCCTAGCAAAGGCCATCCGAGCTCCTTCTATGCAGAGGGAGCGCTTTAGGACCTCGATCCGGGGCACGGAATTGACCAACTTATGCACCAAGCCGAAGTAGCTTCTCGATAGAGGGTCGATAGGCCACAACTGGACACAGAGATCCTCCATGGTCGGCTCCGCCATCCTATCCAACTCCATGAGTTGTTTCATCCGATAGCTCAAACTAGGGTTAGGCTCACGAGTCTGAAATTGAGCCAAGAAAAGCCTCCACTCGACATCCCCGTCATGGGCTGCATAGTGCTTGTCTGCTTCTGCCAAACTCCACTGGAGTTCCGTGAAGGCTCCTAGGGAGCATCATATCCACGTAAAAAAGGAAAATATGTTTCCACCAAAGACAGATTGCAATAACTATGGCTTACTGATACGTCCCAAACGTATCTATAATTTCTGCTTGCTCCATGCAAGTTTCGGGTGATATTGCTATGTGTTTTGTACACATTCATACCTTTTTCAACATATTTGGACGAACGTACTAACTCAGTGCACCCAGTGCCAGTTTCTGTTTGTTGATGTCTGTGAATTGCAGGTTTATACCCATATTTACAATGCCCGAAAATTTCCACAAAAAATATAAAAAATCAGCGTTCCAGAAGACTCCAGACGGCCGAAGGAGGGCCACAGGGGGGCCAGTAGGCCTCCAGGCGCCCTAGTAGCGCGGCCTGCTCCGGGGCCGCGCGAGGAGGCCTCCTGGGTGGGGCCCACCCCCTGTGGTGCACTACCTTGGCTCCTACTTTTACCCCCGTGGAGAAAACCCTGATTCCGGGACCCTTTTCTCCAGAAGCAATTCCGATCTCCGCCGCCATCGCCAACAAGTTCTGGGGGACCAGAATTCCTGTGTCGGCACCCTGCCGGTACGGGGAAGTGCCACCGGATTCATCTCCATCGACGTTGCTTCCTCCCTTCATGAAGTGGGAGTAGTTCCTCCTCGGGGCTGAGGTCTTCTATAGTAGGTATGTGGTTAATTCTCTCTCCCACGATGTGATCTTGATTGTGATCGTAGGCTATGTTAACATAGTGTGATCCCATGATGTTTCCCCTTCTTCTGTGTATTGGGTTGGTGTACAACCTTGATCTTATCTAGTATAATCCCCGAGACATGGTGATAGCGGTCTATTGGACACTGATTAGAAGAATATTTTCATGAGTGATTTCCTCTTTTGTGAATTGATTGAAGATTGAGAGTCTCTTGGTGCTTGCCTTTGACTAGCCTTGAGATACGTTGTGGTGATTGTGGTACTCTCTTTGGATGGCCGCAGTGAAATTGGGAAATCCATAGATGAGAACTACGAACTTTGAGGTGTGCTTTTGTAGCCCTACATAATTCTCTTCCTCTCTTGATCACAAAGGAATGACCTCCGAGTACATCACCATTGCATGTTTTTGTGGAAATATCATGTGATTAGACGACGTTAATGTTGTTGGGAGTTGCCACTAGTGAAAGTATGAATCCTAGGCCTTGTTTCTTACCATTGTTACACCGTTTATGCTCAGGGTTGCTTGAGAGAGACCATCTTCAACCTCTACTTCCTTGAGTTCGATAAACCTTAGGTCATCCACTCGAGGGAAATTGATGTGTCCTACAAACCTCTGCGCTTGGAGGCCCAACATAGTCTACAAGAATAGAAGCATGCGTAGACATCAAGCTATTTCTGGCGCCGTTGCCGGGGAGGTGAGTGCTCAAAGGTATATATTTAGATTTGGCAACTAAATCTTATTGTTTCTTGTTTTTATTTTCACTAGTTAGTCTTATGGAAAATTGCACTCTTAATTCGATGCTTGGGGAAGGCCATTTTACCACACCCGTGGTAGAGAAGTCTCCTCCACCTACTGAATGTATCCCATTCGAAATACCACTTGGGATAATTGAAATAATTAGGAATAATTGTTATGCAGGAGATGGAACTGTCGATCCTAGTATTCATTTGTTGAAACTTACAGGACTTTGTGAGTTGTTTAAGATTTCAGGTTTGACAAGAGATGCAGTCATGAGGGAATTATTTGCCTTGTGAGTGAAAGGAAAAGCATTGGAATGGCATAGGCTACTAGATGATGCTCACCTACGAGATTGGGAAGAGATTCAGTCTCTCTTTTACTCCAAGTTTTATCCTTTCATGAAGTCCATGAGAATAGGAATTATGTTTATAATTTCTATCCTCATGACGAAGAGAGCATAGCTCAAGCTTGGGGGAGATTGAAAACTTTAATGGTAAAATGTCCTAACCATGGGCTCCCCAAAGATATGATTATTACTAATTTCTATGCGAGACTCTATCGACGGGATAAAGAGTTACTCGGTGCTTCCTCTATGGGTTCTTTCACAACCGAAAGGATTGATGCTAGATGGGAACTCCTTGAAATAATTCAACGCAATACTGAAGATTGGGAGATCGACAAAGGTAAAGAGTAAGGTATAAATTATGAGTATGATTGCATTAAGGCCTTTGTTGAAGCTGCAAGTTTTAATAAGTTTAGTGCTAAGTTTGGGCTTGATTCTCAACTCCTTGTTGATTTCGTCAAATATTTTTCTTCACATGTTAATATGCCTAAAGAGAATTGGATCAAGCATCATGAAACTTTTAAAGAGATTTGCAAAGAAAATGAAATTGTTAATGATAATTGCAACATCCATGATCCAATTCTTGAAAATGAAGTTTTATATAAGCATGTTAAATTTCATGGAGTGGATAGACCTTGTGAAAGGCATATGATTGAAGAAGAGAAGTATTGTAAGCAACATAAGCATGAGAGAACAATCACTTGGGTTAGAGATTTAAACGAAATTGCTAGAGAATTGTGTGACCTTTATCCTTTTACTTGTGAACTTTGTGGTACAGAGGGTCACTTTAATTTTCAATGCATGTACTTTCAAAACATAACTGTTAACCAGTTGTGTGATAACATGATCGCTTGTGATCTTTATGATGAACTTATGTTATTTTTGATGTGTGAAGAGTTATGAGAAAAACTTCTTGACTAGATGATAATGCCTTGGGAATAAAAAACACATTGCAAAAATTCCATATCTATTGTGTTGTTAATTTCCATGAAAATTATTACATAAGTAAGATTAGAAAGGAGGGAACTTTACCAAAGCATAAAAATGTCTCTTATGTTTCCACTAATAAAAGGGAGAGTTTCTCCCAAGTTTCCCCTATTGTTTCTAATGATAAACCAGAATATTTGGAGAAGTTTCCTCTCCAACCACTCCCTCCTAAGATGAACAAGAAGAAAAAGAAGAGTAGGAAGAGGAACAAGAAGGAAGAAGAATGTGTATCAACCTGGCCTGAGCATATTCCTCGCATCAACTTTTATCCTAACAGACAAAAATTTATGGAGGATGGTGAGCTTGATTGCATTCATTATTATCTTGATGATAAGTCCATATGTACTATTGAAGATGATTTTGATTATGATATGCATGTTACTTATTGTGATTTGGAAGATGATGATAACGCCACTTATGATCTTGAAAATCTTTTTGGTACCAACTTTGAAAATGATGATATGGAAATCTCAAAGCTTGGGGATGATAGGATTGAAAGTCCTTTACACATTAGTGATGTGATAATTGATAATTCTTTTGCTAGTAAGAATAAAGACAACATGTTTACAAATATAGTTGCTAGCAATAATAATGCTCTTCTCTACCATGATGATGTTATAACTCCTATCTATAGTGATTGTAAAGATACCTATGACATAAGGAGAAATTATCCATATGAATCTGGTTATAATCATGGAGGGAATTACTCCCTTCCTGAACACCATCTCCCCAATACACAATTAATCTATCGTGTTTAGGTTGTTTATGATAGTCCTACTCCCAATATTACCAATAAGAAAGATTATGCTTATGTGGAGAGTAAGAGTACCTTTTTGCATGTGGATCATGGTAAGAATGCTTTATGTGATACTTATATTGTTGAGTTTATTCATCATCCCACTGAAAATTATTAGTAGAAAGGAACATATAGATATTTCAATAATATCAAGTTCCCTCTCTTTATGTTGAAGGTTTTGAAGCTGCACTTGTTTTGCCTTCCTATGCTTATTGCTTTGTGCTTGAATGAATTATTCTATTGCATTATTACTATGCAAAGTAAGCAAGTTAGACTTAAATGTGTTTGGTATTGGCTTCTTGATGCTCTCTTTTGTTCTACTACTCTTATTCCTACGAGAGCATCATTAAAATCTTAAGACTATCTTTATGGCTATAAAGAAAGAGATCTAGGGAGACAACCCTTGTTATCTTTACTTTGACTTTTTACTTTCAGTTTTAGTGGTCTTGATGTTTGTTACTACTGTCGGAACATCATTGTATCTTTATTTTTAAGCTTTGTGCCAAGTTTTAGCCTCCGATTGCAAGAAAGTTCAAAAGTTGTGACATGCTGTCCAGAAACAGATTATGTCTGCTTGATGGAAAATTTCACCAAAAATCACCAGATCATCTTTTTGATGTGAATGTTTTTTACAGTATGCTCTATACAATTTGATTTCTGGCGTCCGTTATGAGTTTTTTTTATTTGAGTTGCAGAAGTGCCTTGAAAAAATTATTTACTACCTGCTGGTCTGTTTTTCACAGATTCTGCCACGTTTTGTGTTTTCGTTGTTTTGCAAATCTTAAGCTTGCTTTTTGTTTGCAAAACCTTTTTGGCAATCTTGAGAAACTTTAGCTCTTCATGAAAATATTTATTTCCAGTGGAGAAAAAATATTTTATTATGGGTACTAACCACTCTAATCAGCTTATGATGAGTTTCGTATGAAGGGAGTTTTCAAGTATGCGATGGAAGATGATGAAAGAAGATCCAGGAGTGTCAACATCTCAAGCTTGAGGATGCCCCCATGCACCCCCAAGAAAAATTTAAGGAGACTCAAGCTTTTAAGATTGGGGATGCCCCCGGGCATCCCCTTCTCCATTAACAATCATCATTTCGTCCTTCTCCATGCTATATTTTTATCACTTCATATGTTATGTGCTATGCTTGGAGCGTCCCGCTCTTTACTTATTAGTTTGTTTTAGTTTTGCTTTCTGTTCATAACAAGTTGGAACCTAGCCTTTTTTGTTTGGGAGAGAAACATGCTCCACTCCACCGTAGAACACAACATAGGTTTTCATGCTTATCTTTTTGTGTGTTCTTTATCTTTTCATAGCAGCTGTCATGCTTAGCTCTTAGTTTTCACACTTTATCTTTTTAAGATCTTTTATTTAGATGCTTTTGGAACTCTCTTGAGTTATCATGCTTATCTTGTTTAGAGTGTTGGCTTGTTGCACTGAGTTGTGTGTCTTGCATAAGTAGGTAATTGAGGTTGCTATTTAAGTATAGTAGTAACTTGCAATAGTTTTGAGGTATTGATTTGAATAATGTTTGGACTTTTGGTGTCAAGAGCTTGAGCCTATTAGTGACAGGTGTCGTATTTTGGGAAATACGTGTGTATTTGCGAAAACAAAAAAATTAGTTGAGAACTCTAGCTACTAGATGGATCACTTACCTATGGAGGGGTTGGAATATATAGAGTACCCTCACATTATCATGGGTCGAGGATTCGCAAGGATAACCAAACCCCCAAACACTCCTCCTTGGGGTACTTCTCTCTTTGTGAATATCCTGACTAGATAGAGAGTTATCGATAATAAGTGCATGAGTTCTTCGGACTAATGTGAGTATTCGATTGTTCGCACTTCCACCGTCCATATTTTGCTAACCTATTCGGTACCGTGCATTGCCCTTTCTCATCTTGAGAGTTGGTGCATAATTCTCCTATGCATCCGAACCCTTGGCATGATATGCTCTTTCATCGTAAGCCTCATTATATCCTTCCTCAAAACAGCCACCATACCTACCTATTAAGGCATTTCCATAGCCTTTCCTAGATACATTGACATACATGCTTTTGCTTGGCTGAGGAGCCGCATTCTAGTTGGGTTTGCCTTTATTATGGCTACATGATGCGCTAGTATCATTGCATATCCTGCTACACTGGTAGAGGCATACATTTGCATCCATCATGATAGTTTTCATTTATCTTTATATTGAGTACTTCTTATAAGCTGTGAAGATCTTCTTTCTATTCTTGTAAAATATATAGTGTTTCCCTTAAGTGAGGAAAAGATCTCAAAGAGGACAAATTAAAATATCCCAAAAGAGGACACATGAGAAGATCCCAAAGAGGGCAAATGACAGATAAATAGAAAGAGCCAAAGAGGCCACAAAAAAAAGAGAGAAAGGGGCAACACTACTATTCTTTTTGAAATATCCACCCTCATACTCCATTATTATATTTGTACTCCATAGAGATTACCATTCGTGCATAACTATGTGGGGACCCTTACACTATAGAACTTGGCTTGTATATTCCAATGATGAGTCTCCTCAAATGAGCTCTAGGTCTTCATGAGCAAGCAAGTTGGATGCACCCCACTAGTTCCATTGGAGAGCTTACCTTAGCTCATATGTGCATCTTTTGCATGGCAATCCCTACTCCTCACATCATATCTATCGTTTGGCTTTCTCTCACCTATGATTGTCCTGATTGATGTGAGCCTTTCACACCCTTTTTGTATTCCTTCCCCATCATTATTCTCTTTTCCATCCTAAGTGCCAACATATCTTGCTCGCGCTCATCCATTGCATGAGTGCTCAAAGACGAAAGGGAGAGGATCATTTTGACTTGTGCCTGACTAGTGGTCTAGGGATGAGTCAAAATAAGATTCCGAAGGAGACCAAGTGTGAAGTTTTAGTAGATCGAATTCTCAATTAAACTATATAATATTTTTATGCTCTAAAGCCATCTCCCACTTCTTGCATGCAAACACCATTTGGAGACATTCGAGTCATGGACAGCGAGAGCTCTTGCACCTTTACGTTCTCACTTTGCTAGTTTCAATGCTAGATATAGACTCTTGCTTTTTGTTGTCTTGACTTGAATTGCATATATGTGCGTTAGCATGTCACCACAAAAATTATTTGTGTTATCATTTACCTACTCAAGGACGAGCAGGAATTAAGCTTGGGTATGTTGATACGTCCCAAACGTATCTATAATTTCTGCTTGCTCCATGAATATTTTGGTTGATACTGCTATGTGTTTTGTACACTTTCATACCTTTTTCAACATATTTGGAATAACCTACTAACTCAATGCACCCATTGCCAGTTTCTGTCTGCTGATGTCTGTGAATTGTAGGTTTATACACATATTTACAATGCCCGAAAAATTCCACAATATATATATATATATATAATCAGTGTTCTAGAAGACTCCAGACGACCGAAGGATGGCCAGAGGAGGGCTACCAGGCCTCCAGGCCCCCTGGTGGCGTGGCCTGCCCCCTGTCCGCGCGAGGAGGACGCCTGGGTGGGGCCCACCCCCTCTGGTGCCCTACCTTGGCTCCTATTGCTGCCTCCATGGAGCAAACCCTGATTTCGGGACCCTTTTCTCCAGAAGCAATTTCGATCTCCTCCGCCATAGCCAAGAAGTTTCGGGGGACCAAAATTCATGTGACAGCACCCTACCGAGACGGGGAAGTGCCCCCGGATTCATCTCCATCGAGGTTGCTTCCTCCCTCCATGAACTGGGAGTAGTTCCTCCTCGGGGCTGAGGTCTTCTATAGTAGCTACGTGGTTAATTCTCTCTCCCATGATGTGATCTTGATTGTGATCATAGGCTATGTTAACCTAGGGTCATCCCATGATGTTTCCCCTTCTTCTATGTATTGGATTGATGTACTCACTTGATCTTATCTAGTATAATCCCCGAGACCATGGTGACAGCAGTATATTGTACATTGATTAGAAGAATATTTTCATGAGTGATTTCCTCTTTTGTGATTTGATTGAAGATTGAGAGTTTCTTGGTGCTTGTCTTTGACTATCCTTCAGATACATTGTGGTGATTGTGGTACTCTCTTTGGATGGCCGCGGTGACATTGGGAAATCCATAGATGAGAACTAGAAACTTTGAGGTGTGCTTTTGTAGCCCTACATAATTCTCGTCCTCTCTTGATCACAAAGGAATGACCTCCGTGTATGGCACCGTTGCATGTTTTAGTGGAAATATCATGTGATTAGACTATGTTAATGTTGTTGGGAGTTGCTACTAGTGAAAGTATGAAGCCTAGGCCTTGTTTCTCACCACTGTTACACCGTTTATGCTCACTTTTGTCACTTGCTACCTTGCTGTAATTTTTATTATAGATATATATTACCTTGCTTTGCCACACCTATCACCCATATTTTACCATCTCTTTGCGGAACTGGTGCACCTATATAATTTACCATTGTATTAGGTGTGTTGGGGACACAAGAGACTTCTTGTTTCTTAATTGTCGGGTTGCTTGAGAGAGACCATCTTAAACCTATACTCCCGTGAGTTCAGTAAACCTTAGGTAATCCACTTGAGGGAAATTGTTGTTGTCCTACAAACCTCTCCGCTTTGAGGCCCAACATGGCCTACAAGAATAGAAGCGTGCGTAGACATCACTTACCATTTGCCATCAGCTTGGCTTGGCACACCTTTTCTTCAAAGAACCTCCGGTCCACCCGCCCTGATTTGAGCTGGAGGGACAGCTTGGAGAGCTCGGTCATCTGTTCCTAGGATTTCTGCTCCAAGGCCCCACACTTGGAGCTTGCTTCTTGCAGCTCCTCTTGAATCTCCGCCACCCTGGCCTCATGCTTGCTGCTATCGACCTTGAGGACGTTCAGCTTGACAGCTACCTGTTCGGCCGCCACCTTGTGAGCAGTGGCCTCCTACTTAGCCTTCTCCTTTTTGGCCTTGAGCTTTTCAAATTCTAGTTCCTGGGCTACTGACCAAATCGATATCACGGGGTCACACAGTAAAGCCAGGACAATCCTTCTCTATTTAGGACAATAAGAATTTTTACAACACACATCAAAACTTACCCTTCCTTTCGTCAAGTCGATTGTTTACACGGCCGGGCTGTTCATCGAAAACTTGTAGTTCCCAGTTCAGCTCGGCAATATCAAGAGCATTGGAATGAGCAGATGAGGATGAGGCCTGCAAGACAAAATTATCAATTAATTGGACTTCGAGTTATCAGAACGGGAGACATTCAGTCGAATTATTCCAGCAAGCCATTATAATTCAAGATTCTCTGGATTATTTCTCTTTACGCCTGGGAGTTATTTTGAGCCACGGGTAAGCTTATCAAACTCACCCATGGCTCGGGAATTTTATACCCATAAAGGCATATAAAACCTTATAAATAAACTTAAAACATTAGATGGCTTACCTTGAATCCCGTCAGCAAGCCATTGAAGGCTTCGTTCAGTCCACTGTTAACTCATTGAATGCTCTAGAGAACCGCACCCATAAGGGTGCGATGTTCATTGGTGATGGATGAGCGGACCAAGGCATCCTCCATCATGGCCATCCACCTAAAGACGGCCCGCTCTACCACGGGCGGCACCGGAGGCAGCACCGAAGACTCCGGAAGACTAGAGCTCCCTGGAGCTATCTCCGGGGGAAGCTTGGAGGGAATTCGCCCCCCCCCCCTCTCCTCTTGTGGGAAGAAACCAACCTCCTGGGTCCTGATGACTAAGGCTTGGATCTCAGCCAGGACCTCTCGGTCTTCGGTGGTCGGTGTATCAACTTTGGCCGGGACCTCTCGGTCCTCAGTGTCCGATGTACCCACCTCGGCCATCACCACCTCGTCTGTGGCCGACGGGGCCTGGTGGGATACCACCTCAGCCAACTCATTCGAGGCATGGGGAAGGGTTGGTTAGGAGGCATTCCTGCTCTCTACGAGCTCGGATGGCGATGAAGCCTCCTCTGAGGCCTTGTCCGTTGGGAGGTCTCGCACAAGGCTGCGACAAGAACAACTCGTTTCTAATTACTAACAAAACTCCGATGTAATTCCGCTATATAAAGGATCAGATGCCATACCTTTGGGTCGGGGGCTTAACCCTAGAGGTTCGTCGGGGAACCATCTCAAAGGATTCGAGCTCCTCATCGGAATCCGAGCCATCGTCGGGTAGGGAGACCTTGCTCTTGCAAGGTCTCTTTGGGGCACGAGGAGGAAGCCCCTCCTCGGCCTCCACTGGCGCCGCATTCTTACTCGTTTGGGAAGAATCTTTCTCGTCCTCATATTCCGCATCCTATCCCTCATGGGTGGAGGAGACATGGGTGTCCCTGAACTTGGTATCCGGAGGACCCCTCGAACAGAGACCTACGCGGGTCTCCTTCTTCTTCTTCTCTCGCACCGTGTATGATGCCACTACCAGCATTGCGGTCAGCAATGCTGACCGGAGTTCCTCGGGCAAGGAAGCTGGGCCGTCTATGTTTTCGACTTTGGCCAGCCAGCCGTGCAGGGATGGTAGGAGAAATGGTGAGACCCTCGATAAAAGTTGGAGCTTTAAGTAAGTATATGAGCTTGGACATACCTCCAAAGGGGGCTTTTCGGCATCCAAGCCAGCGTCTTCCTCCTCGTCCAACCAATCCTACTAAGGCCTCAGCAGGATCCACCACATGTTCTCATGGGTGGTGCGATAGAACTCGTGCACCACCGAGGGGAGGATGTAGCGATGGAGCATGACCTGGACCACGTCGGTCAGCTTGATGTTCGTCGCCACCATCTGCGTGATGCGCTTCTACATCAGCTTAACAGACGGAGACGATCCCTAGTATAGTCCCTTTTTAACCCACGAGGTTAGCCTCACCGGGGTCCATATCTGAAAGCGGTGGGCACTTCCCAGTTTGCTTCTCGTGGATCGGTGATGTAGAAGCACTGCTTCTCCCAGCCCTTGATGGTGTCAATCAAGGTGCCCTCTGGCCACGCCATGCGGCGAAGCTTGCTTATCACGTCACCCTCCATAGTCGGCATGTTGACTGTTGACCGACTTCGGCTTGACACTGAAGTTTTAAACCAAAGGATTAAGTGCGGATGAACCCACATGAAGGCCTCACAAACAGTATTGAAGGTGGAGATGTGCATGACTGAATTCGGGGGAAGATCGTGAAAATCTAACCCGT
This sequence comes from Hordeum vulgare subsp. vulgare, assembly GCF_904849725.1. NCBI lineage: Eukaryota > Viridiplantae > Streptophyta > Magnoliopsida > Poales > Poaceae > Hordeum > Hordeum vulgare. The sequence goes on along the minus strand of NC_058523.1, from coordinate 212,018,501 downwards.
AGTGAAACATCAGGCCCCTGACAATGGGTGAAGTGGGGGACGAACACAACCCACTCACCAGGCCTTGGTTTAGGCACCAAGTGGCCCTTCTTCGGTGCACGATGGGCGATGTAGGTCGGGAGGTAGCCGGAATGCTTCAGCTCATAGATGTCTGTGTCAGAAATGCTGGAAATCTCCCACTTGCCGTCAGAGCTTCTGCCGGCTATTGGTGAGCTTGGAAAAGGGGGCATCTGGAAAGGGGGAGATGAAATAGATCTGGGCGCTTGAGCTTGAAAGATAGGGGAGTCAAGTTTGGAATGCCTATGGTGGGCTTTGTATGTTTTATCCTTTTTATGGGAGGCCGTAAAACCAAGGGTTCCCTCTTACTACGCCGCTAGCTCCAGCACTTCCCAAAATGACCACATCTTGAACACGCGTGGGAGAGCCCGGGTCATTATTCGAATCCCCTTAAATGCAGAACACGGTCTTCTCATTAATAGGACGTGCCCATGGGAAAGTGGCCTCGAGCCATGGTTTGAGTTTTGTCGTAATTGGTTATTGCGAGTTTTTGTGAGAAGAGTTGCGATATGAGGGACTGTTCACCTTTGGGCTTTTAAGCCTTTAGATTTACCGATGCGTGTTTTAAGAATGTGATGTCACCAGGGCGACCAAACCGAAGCGAGTCGAACATAAAGGGAACTCGCCATGCAAGCTAATTATTCTAAGTGTGCAGCTGCCGAAGATCGTACACATCAGCTTTGGAGGCTAGTTCGGTGGCTAATGAGGGAGTCCCTGATTAATGGGTCCTCGGGCGGTCGGCTTAGCCCTTCTGGGCCGACAATATAGGCCGCATGATTGAAGATCGGATTGCGTGACGACTTTATGATCTAGACGGAATGCTCTGAAGACTGGCATGCACTCCAAGTCGAGAAGATAAGATCGACCCATCTGTCCCCGGCTGAGGTCGGTAATATGTAACCCTAGGAACCCTGGTGTCTATATAAACAAGTGTTTCTCATGCATATAGGCAGGTTGACTCATCTAGGGTTTAGCTCATACGGTCTCGAGGTAGATCAACTCTGTAATCATCATCCACATTTATATAATCAAGAAGGATGTAGGGTTTTACCTCCTCAAGAGGGTCCAAACCTTGGTAAATATTGTCTCCCCTTTTCTCCTGCAATCCATCTATCCATGATCCGCAGTTAGGGACCCCCTACCCGAGATCTGCCAGTTTTGACACCGACAACCACCCCTTGGGCGCGCCCTGATGTGTGTTGCGTCCCTCGTGCGGCCTCCGGTCTCCTCCCAAAGCTTCCAGATCTTCTTTTGTATAGAAAAATCATCAAAAAGTTCGTGGCAATTGGAACGGTTTGGTAATGTAAAGCTGAAAACCTAAAAACACGCAGAAAACAACAAGTGACACTAGGCACTGGGTTAATATGTTAGTGCTAGAATGATAATATTATATCATGGAACAATCGAATATTATAGATACGTTGGTGATGTATGAGCATCCCCCAACTTAATCCTCAAGTAGGTAAATGATAAAAACAGAATTTTTGATGTGACATGCTACCCAACATGTTATCTTTTGGAGGTATGATCATTGAGAAATGATGAATTAATAAACATCAACATAGTAATATTGATAAACATAAGTAACATAATCAACAAGTTTCAAAATATACGATCCTTAAAGAATGTTTATCCCATATTCATTTTATCATATTAGAATGCCATGGCTTTGTCTTCATCGCATATATACAAATGTCAAGCACCACAATGTTAAGTCAAGAAATTAGGTCATACATTTTATATGAACGGGCTATAGAGATGCCCATCAATAGATATCAATGCAAGGAGCATGGACTGCCATGCAACAAATGCACTAGAGCTATAAGTGTATGAAAGCTGAACTGAAACTAAGTGGGCGTGCATCCAACTTGCTTGCACACGAAGGCCTCGGGCATTTGAGGATTCCCGTCATCGGAATATACAATCCAAGTTCTATAATGAAACATCCCCACTAGAATATGGAAGTGACAAAACAAGAGACTCTGTATATGAAGAACATGGTGCCACTTCGAGGTACAAGTGTGGAAAAAGAGGTAGTAGCGTTGTCCCTTCTCTCTTTTCTCTCATTTACTTATTTTTTTATTTTTCTTTCTTTCTTTTTTCCTTTATTTTTTGTACAGAGTCACATCCTACTTTTGCGGGAATCATTGTCTCCATAATCCTTTCCTTACTAAGACAGTGCCCTAATAATGATGATAATCACACTTCTATTTACTTACAACTCGATATGAAACACTATAGTATGTGTCTATATGAATGCCCTTGGCAGTGTACCAGGATGTGCAATGATCAAGTGTAACATGTATAAAAAAGTGATGAATGTTGGCTTTGCCACAAATACTATGTCAACTACATGATCATGCAAAGCAATATGACAATGGGTGTACAAGTCATATGATGGGACGGTGGAAGTTGCATGGCAATATATCTCAGGATGGCTAAGAAAATGCCATGATTTGTAGTTATGGTGGCTGTTTTGAGGAGGATATAAGGTGGCTTATGTGCAACACAGCCTATCATGTCATAGGGTTTGGATGTCTTGGCGAAGTATGCACCGATCCTCGAGGTGAGAATGGGAAATGCACGGTATATAAGATGCTGGCAACATATGTGGAGGTGAGAGTGCGTTCAGCAATGGATTCACATTTGTCATAAAGAACTCAGATAGTTATTGCAAGATTTTTTTGGCTCTCTCGAATAAAGTACTACTCGCATGCCCCTAGGGAGGATGTTCGTAGGAGTTAACCATCGCGCTACTCGACCTAAAAAACACTAGGATTTAAACAAGGAATACAAATGCTCACACATCATCACCATGCCAGAAAACGCATTTAGATGAACAACAACTTAACACCCTCAAATTTACGATATTCTTACTAACCAATGATCATGCACTCATGCCTTTTCACATTATCACATTAATATCATTAACTCACAATTTCTCTTTTATCTGCTACATGAAGGTTTTGATTATGAACTCCTTGAATACATGTTGTTTTTGGACTAGTCCTATAACCCATAAAAATTACCGTCACTATTCATTAACTCCCAAGGAAATATGAGTGAATAGAAAGAGTGCAATTATTTCTACAAAATCTACTTGCCATCGTGCTCTAAAAAGATATAAGTGAAGTACTAGAGCAACTGCTTAGCTAAAAATATATAAGTGAAGCACAAAGAGTATTCTAATAAATCATGGTGATCTTATGTCTCTATAAAGTGTGTGTGTCCATCAAACAATGTTTTTGGAAAACTAAAAAGAAAAAAACCCTACGATACGTGACAATCCAAGCAAAACTCATAACATGTGATGAATAAAAATATAGCTCCAAGTGACATACCTATGGATTGAGACGAAAGAGGGGATAACTTCTGGGGCATCCCCAAGCTTAGATGCTCGAGTATTCCTAAAATTTGACTTGGGGTTCCTTGGGCATCCCCAAGCTTAGGCTCTTGCTTCTATTTGACGCCCCCATTTTGATCGTACGCAAATCATACACACAAATGTGTACGGACAAGATTAGGGATTCATGGGAAGATATCACAACACAACTCTAAACACAAATTAAAGTCATAGAAGCTTCATATTACAAGCCATGGGCCTCGAGCGCTCAAATACACAAGCTCAGATACAAACGAGTCAGCGGAAGCAAACAATGTCTGAGTACATACATAAGTAAACAAGATTTGCCTTAAGAAGGATTGCAAAAACACAACATCAGATCGAAAATGCAAGGCCTCCTTCCTGGGAGCCTCCTAACTACTTAGCAGCCTCCAAGTAGTAGTATGATCCATCGGGGTAGTAGTAGTCATCAACTGGATCAACCATCTCCTTGGCTCCGTCATCTGGCTGCGACAATCGTATCAAGAGGGAAAGGGGGATTAAAGCAACGGTGAGTACACATCCAAAGTACTCGCTAGACTGACATCATCACTATGCTAAGAATGCATTAGTATCAAAGGAATGGGGATATATCTTTGGACTGACTACAGAAATGCTAGAATAGAGAGAAGGACTACTGCTATCAAACACTAGCATCTTGAGTGCCTTGCAACATTAGAAGTGTGTAGATTAGTAACACATATGTAGTAATTATGTTCCAAAAAATTTATTAAGTACGCCTAGAGATCCTTCCTCGACTCCCCGCGAGAAAGCAATCTCGGAGCCAATATTTCAATTTAAGTCACTTCTCTAGTTGTATTAGATCCGGATAAAACTCCAAGTCGTCCTATTACTGTGGAATTGCTGTACAAATAGTTCAATCATCCCTGCATGGGCGGAGCACATTTCCCAACACAATTGATAACCTGTGGCTGGACACACTTTCCTAGTTCATGACCGACCTCACGAGATCAACACATTGTAGCCCTACCTAGGCTCAACACAGAGGCCAGCCTACCGGACTAAATCCTATGCGCAGGGGTCTTGGGCTAATCGCCATTTGCACTCCTTCCCGCTGCGTGTGCGGCCGAGATCAGTCTTGGCACCTCTTATAAAAGATCAATGCTTATGTGGACCACTCGGGCTCGTGCCGCTCCAATGCTGATGTCCGAAGAGCTTCAGCTGATACAACAACGTTGAGTGCCCATAACTGTTATTGCGGAAAGGTTAGTATGTATAGGTCAATCGACCAACTCAGTTCAAATACCCAATCCATTAATGTTTTGTTAACTCTGGTGACGATCAATGATCCATGATATGGGGCCCCGTCGCCCCATCTCGAGGATGTGTGGCAAGGGCCTAGAATGTCGAGCCATGCCTCGTCACTCTCATGTGGGAATCCTCCCGCACCACACATCTCATCATGTTCCAATAGTAAAGTTAAACTAATCATGTGTCTATAACATCAAATGAATCTGAGGTATCACCCTCGATGGATGCCAATCGATGTAACCGTCAAGGTGACGAGGGAGGAATCACCCCCGATGGTTCACGCTTGATGGGTTGCATGATAGAGTAGTTATCGGAAGTGGTGAAGGAGGAATCACCCTTCGTAATCCACCTCAAGTTAACTACACTACAAACTTAACATAAGGAGTACATAACGAGGTATCACCCTCGGTACTCAGTAGTAGCTCCGCATGGTCATACAACTAAGGGGTGTGAGGTGATGTGACGGGTCATGGCTATTCAATCAGTTGATCAATTCTTCGAGTCTCCGAATTTTCAAGTCATCGAGTCTTTGATGATGAAGCAGGGGCAACTGGGCTAAGGAGGGTCAGTAGGGATCACTTATCAACCTATACTAAGCATTTAATATGTCGTATGGTACTTTAGCAGTTTAACAAAAACAGGCTATGCATCAGAATAGGAGCTATCTACAACAGTAGAAAAATATAATGCAAGCATGAGGGAGAAAGAGTGGGCAATATAGGGATGATCAAGGGGGTTTCCTTGCCGTGTTGCTCTACTAAAAAAGGGTGGTCGTCAATGGCATAGTCGTACCTAGTAGCAGCGTTATTCTCGGGGTCTACCGGAGAGAAGAGGGGGATGAAACAATAAATACAAGCAAGCACATGCAATACGATGCATGGCATGGCAATATAGAGTGCTAGGGATCAGCTAACGTAGTACTAGATGTCATGGACGGGGCAAGAAAATATTTCATGATATTTCCCGGGTCTTTGGCTACTACCGGACAGATGATCCTGACGCCAAAATGTCCATGTTCATCCTGCTAAGAGCATGTGACCGATGAACGAACATCGTGTTCAGATTCATGGGATTTCTGTGAGAAACTTTCATGTATAAAACTTTTCATGTGACTTATAAATTATTTTATATTAATTTTCGAATTTAATAATATTCTGTAATAAGACGGTTTATTTTTATCCGAACAATGATATTATGACATCAGCATGACATCAGTGTGACATCGGTAGTCAACATGACCGTGGACTAGTCAAACTGTCATGTGGGTTTGAGCTGTCATAGACTGAGTATTAATCGGGAGTTTACTTTAATCTGAATTGGATTAATTAGGACGGGTCCTAGTTGTTAGTGTCTCATCTAATTAACCGAGGGTTAATTAAGTTAATTATCTAGTTCACTACTTAATTAATTAAATATTCATTTTCATAATAATAATTTTAAAAAACTCTTATTATATTATTATTATTACTGGGCGGCCCCGCCTGTCATGGATTAACCCCTCCACTAAATAAGACCGACTAGGTGTGGAGCACTCACGTCGGCCAAGGCCATGATGGCCCTGGCCAGGGGCGGCGAGTAGAGGTGGATGGAGGGCAGCGAGAGTGGTTGGCGAAGTCAAAATGTAGTGAGGCATCGGTGGCGAGGGCTAGTTGGCCTTGTGGGCGGCGGAGTAGAGCAGTGGTGGTGCACCGCAACAGCGACATCGGGTTGCAGGAGCGAGACTTGGCGCATGCGGGTTTCTTGCGGGCAAGGCGCACGGGATAGCGGTCGTGGCACGCATCCCCTTCCCGTGGCCACTTTAGCCGGAGGTTAGGGAAGGCTGAGGGGTTTTGGGCCGCTTGGTCTAGAATTGTATAATGGGGGTTAGTCTTTTTCTTTTGTTTTGTTTTTTGTTTTCTTTATTTATTTCTATTTTGCATTTCTTTTAAAATCCATTTGACTTTTGTAATTTTTGAAACTTGGCTCATTAATCAATAACAATATTTGGTACTGCCACAAGAAGTTTGGTGGGCATTTGAATTAATTTGAATTATTCATAAATTAGAAAGGTATTTAATAAATCCTTTTCGTACTATTATAATTGTTTTAGAGCAATTAACTAAATCAAATGATGTTGCTTTAACCATGAAATTTTTTCGGTGAATATTTTCAACCCAACCATGATTTTAGTTTTACTGTTTTGAGAAATATAATATTTGCCTTTATTTTAAATTTGAATTTTACTTTGATTTTATTAAGTGAAAATCTTGCTTAGTAAACTTAATGGCGTGGCATCATTAGTGTGTGATTACTATAGCTTAACTACCGGGGTGTTAGAAATCTAGTCCCGAGATTTAGGAGGTAGAAGCAAGGGGGAAAAGTTTGGGTACAAAATTCTAATGAAGCTTCTCGTCTTCATTGCTCTCATTGAAGGGGTTGGTCTTTATCATTGATGTATTCATTACTCTGATCCAAGTCAACCTGATGGAGTCGTCATCCTTCCTTTTGGACCTTCATCGTCCTACAAATGCGATAGGACGAAAAACTGGGAAGAGCGTAGCTACACAAAGTTAGGCATCTGACGGTGAACTTAGGAAAGAAGACATGAATTATTCCTCAAGTTGTAACCCATGGAATTCATTCAGTGCAAGATGCGATGGCACAAGAGGTTCAAAAGGGGATGCAATTATTCGATGCCCGATCACAAGGTGAAAGGGTTCACAGCAACCAGAATTAATATTGCGTCTAAAGCTAGGATAGATCATCCCTTGGACGACAGGTCAGGAATTACATACAAATCCAAGTGCAAATTATACATTTGAATCAAAGATGTGTAGGAGAGTCAGGTTTCAATCCTATCTAACTGTGGGTTATGGGCCACCATGTGGGATAAGAGTAGGCACAGCGGTGAGATCTTGCACGGTCTTGGTAGCAAGACATGTCAGAGGATAGCTTATCAGTTATCTTGTCAACAACTTCCATACTAAGGGTGGGGGATGAATAGAACCATTTTCCTGCTCATTGAAACGAGTTGGACCAATAGGAAAAGTTCTCGTCCACCTACGGCTACCCGAATCTTATCCACAATTGTAAGAGGTTCTTAGTGACACAGTTGTACATCGAGGATTTTACCTAAGCAGGGAATTACCACTGCACAGATAAGTTAGATTACAAGAAAGGTTAAACAAACCAATGGGAAGGGAAATGTGATTATCATATCAAACACACAAATGGAAAGGAAAATGTGTTCACACACATGTATTAGATTTTAACTTTCCCAAGGAAAACAGAGCATGGTATACATGATAGGTCACCAAGTACATAACCATTTAGATAAAGGGACAAAGAGAATCATGATGTTTACCCATACAAAACTATTTGGATAATTGATCAAGAACATTTTAGCATTGCGCTACCAATGTTCATGTTGACATTTGAAGTAACACATTCGTGCTTCGGGGTAGCATCGACATTGTCATTAGGTAATGGTCGGACTTTCGGGACACAAATGATCCATTAGGAACAACTTATAAAGTAATTCATACAATTTCCTCAGGGGAGAATTGCTAACCTTACAAAGGTATATAATATGACAATAGTCCCACAGCCAGGTGAGCTGGACAAGAAATCACCCTGTCGGGTTACATAAAGACCAAAGTTATAATTATTGGGAACTGTTTGAACCATCATATCTTCCCAAGATTCACATATGATTGGTGTTAGGATACCTCGGAATCAGGATATCTAAGAAGGAAAAGGGGACAACAAAAATTGACGAGATGATGATGCAAGATTCTCTGGATAAAAACTACGGAAGCAAGTCTTGAATTATGAGTTTGATTTTAAGAAAGAAGAACACAATATCAAGACATTCGTGCCCACATGGAATTCTTACAACAAAATTTAACATAGTTTTGATTTGGGAACTGTCGTGGTTTTGTCACGGCAGATGTCCTCGTGGAAGAACTTAGGTGTGAGGCCATCGCAGCTATGTGGCGGCTTGAGAGGGGTTGGTCAGAATTGAGAGACGCGAGTTTACCCAGGTTCGGCTCCTCCGATGCAGGTAAAAGCCTACGTCCTGCTTGTGTTTCATTGATGAAGATGATGATCTCGATTACAAGGGTGCAGACTCGCCACCTCTAATCTCGTGGGTGTCTAATCTGTCTATCTCATGATTTGTCTTGTCTAGACCTAAGTTGTGAATCTTGTCCCTCTTGGGGCGCCTTACCCCTCCCTATATAGGTGGAAGGGGTAGGTTTACATGTAGAGTCCTACTCGGAGTAGGAATAGGACTAGTCTTTCTTGAATCCTAATCCGGGTCTTGTTTCCTTCGTGAGGGAGTCTCTCCTCTTCTTGGGCCTTCTCTTGTGAGCCGGCCCTCCTGGCCTCTCTATGAGCCGCCTTATGCCAGGGTGTACGCTGGGCCTTGGGCCTTTGTCATTTATCTAAGTCGCCTGTGGGGTCAAGTATGAGTCGCCCGCCAGGTCACTGCTGAGTCGCCAAGTCTTGGCGGGTCATACTTCAAGCCGGGTCACACTATGCGGTATATCCCCAACATTAGCCTCCAGGTTAGGTTGAATTTATTCAAGGTAAGCTCCTGAAATCGTAATAATAAATATATCAAGGGGACAGCTTGCTCCACTGGCCGGCTTGATTTATTGAAGTGGCTCTTTGAAAAATCCGGGTTTCTTCGAACCGCCTTCAATCATCTTGTAGGTACGTGTCCTCCATAATAAAATACACATGCCATTGAGTCGGCCTCCAATGCTTTGGCTTGATGAAAATTTGAGGAATAAGAAATCCACACAATGTTGAACCAACTTCTCTTGCTTCGGCGAGTTATGATTGACAATGGCGGGTCATGATTGCTAATGGCGGGTCATGATTATTGGTGGTGCCCCGTCAAACAATTGAACTTCAATTGATTATATCGAATTATTGGGTATAAAGAAATCCGTGTGATGTTGAGCCGGTCTTTCAATGCTTCAACTAGATAAAAATATGCTGAACTGGTCTCCCAATACATCACCTCCATGACGAAATAAAATATGTTCTTCAATTTTTTGATATATCTATATTACCTGTAGGCCCCAAGGGCCGGGTCATCAGTGTGTGATGGGTCGGGTCTTCAATTTGAACCTCATGATCCGTGAAACAACTTAGTGCTGTAGCCCCAAGTGCCGGATTGTCTTGCCTGCGGCAACCTCACACTTTAGAAATTATGATCTGAATAGTGTAGCCCCCAAGTGACGGGTCGATTGCTTGCGGCGACTCGGGACTTCCACGTTCTTCTCTTTTGAAAATAAAACATCATATGATGTAGCCCCCAAGGGCCGGGTCATTATGCCATAATGAGCACGGACTTTGTAAATCTGATGATGTAACGTTGAGCAGCAATGTGTAGCCCACAAGGACTTGGTTATTATATAAATGATGAGTCGGTGCTTCCTTGAATCCATACTTGAATAATGAGCGGCCTGTAGCCCGCCACGGCCGACTTATCTCCTTGAAATAGTCGGGTCTGTTGATGATGTGATGATTTGAAAGAGCAGTTTGCATTAGCCCCCAACTGTCATGGTGCATGCTTGCAGCGACATGGGACTTTCATACTTTGATGTAATCTTGATTTGAATAATGTAGCCCCCAAGTGTCGGGTTGTGTGCGTGCAGCAACTCGGGACTATTCCTTCCATTGTAGAATAAAATCATATCCACTATGTGAGCTGATGATGCCTTTGTGATAAAAGAAATCCTTGACCATGGTTTGCAATGTAACCCGGCAAATATATCCTTGAGAAATCCATATGTCTGAGAAATCCATAAGTGTTGTAGTTTACTACAGACCACAAGTTGAAGAAATCCAAGGGCCGGTCAATTAGATGACTCGGCTTTATATGTGATAGGGCGACTCTTCGACAATAGTCAATTCTTCCGAGCTGGCTTGAAAACCCCAATCATTTAACACTCGTTATGATAAACCATGACGAAAATCCAGCCAAATTGGCTATTCAAAGATTTATTTGTACCTGCAATTATTTATGCTTTGACCGGGTTTGAAGACCGGCATGATATGTATGTATGATGCATGATGCAATGCAAGATGATGCATGTATATGATGTAATCTTGATTTGAATAATGTAGTCCTCAAGTGCCGGGTTGTCAATGGTGCATGCTTGCAGCGGCATGGGACTTTCATACTTTGATGTAATCTTGATTTGAATAATGTAGTCCCCAAGTGCCGGGTTGTGTGGTATCCTTGAAGACCTCAGAATGCTAATGATGTTCATGACAAATTTATTTTGAAGTTTCACAAATACGTAATCATTAAGCGACGACATCAAGCAAAGGAATAGTGAAGCAAAAGGTTAGCGTAACCACAAATAAGATTGCTTTCTCATAATTGAAATTGCCTTTCCAGACAACCAACATGATGTTGAAAGCTCGACGTAAGCTTAATGCATAGTTGGAAATGTGTTACGAGGATGGAGGACATAGATATCATGGTAAAGATCTATTATGACGATGATGATGTAGCTTAATGTCCTGGAATGAAATGATCGAGTACAAACTCATAAGCATAGAAGATTACTAAGAGTTGTTGAATCACAATGTGTATTCGATTCAGTTATCGGTGTCCTTGAGTGTCCCATAACTTAGAACACGAGGAAACTGGAATCAGTGAAATATCATAGTTGATGAGGAGCTCATAAGAAATTATATAGCTCTGTGATATTCTCGACGTACGAGGGATAACATTCAGAGGTATATCAATATAGAGGTTAGACTAGTGTCTTGATATGTGGAAGACAAGCACTTTAACTTGTCTGAGAATGAAATCAAAGTAGAACAACATGGTCGGAACCATGATTACAAAGGACAAGATCACACATACCAGATCACATTATACAAAGGGAATTTTATTGTTAAGAGAAGCTTCAATGTTAAGACATACACCGGGTCCATGGGAATGAACACAAATTTCAAGGTCGACTCCCACGTCATCGATGCATTACCTGCCATTTACTCCTCGCCTTCGATGAAGTTGAATCATTGAAATTTTAACTGGCAAGCACTAGTAGAGCATGACCTGCTTAGTCTCGTTGATGCGTTGGTTTCTGTCCAAGCTTCAAGGGTGATGTAGCACGTCGACGACAATTATTTCCCTCAGTTAAGAAAGCAAGGTATCAATCTAGTAGGAAGATCCACAAGACTATGTAAGCAGCACGTGCACACGAATAGCAAATCCTCGCAACCCAACGTGTGGAGGGGTTGTCAATCCATCGTGGGTAAAGTAAGGATAGATTGATAGATGCAAATAAGAGTGATAGAAAATAGAACGTAGCAAGTTTTTTTTTTGGTTTTTTTGGTAATATAGATCTGAAAACAAAAGAGCAAATAAAGTAGAAACACAAATAGCAAAGTAGATATTGGACATGGATGATCTGCAGTAGACTTGGGGGCCGTAGATTTCACTAGTGGCTTATCTCGAGAAATAGCAAACGGTCGGTAGACAAATTACTATTGAGTAATTGATAGAGGAGCAAATAAGTATGACGATATTCAACACAATGATCATTTATATAGGCATCACGTCCAAGATACGTAGACCGACTTCTGCCTCGATCTAATTCTATTACTCCACACATTGACCACCATCCAACATGCATCTAGTGTATTGAGTTCATGGAGAAACAGAGTAATGCCTTAAGAATGATGACATGATGTAGACAATATCTATTCATGTAGGAATAGACCCCATCATTTTATCATTGATAGCAATGACACAAGCGTGTCATGTCTCTTTCTCTCACTGAGATTGAGCACCACAAGATCAACCCATCACAAAGCACCTCTTCCCATTGCAAGATAAAAGATCAAGTTGGCCACACAAAAACCAAATATTGGAGAAGAAATATGAGGCTATAATAATCAAGCATGAATATGTTTTCATAGATGTGATCATAAACTCACAGTTCATCGGATCCCAACGAATACACCGCGAAAGAAAGAGTTGAATCATATGGATCTCCAAGAGACCATTGTATAGAGAAACAAAATGAGAGAGAAAGCCATCTAGCTACTACCTATGGACTCGTAGGTCTGATATGAACTACTCAGGCATCATCGAAGGAGCACCAATGAGGATGGTGAACCCCTTTGTGATCGTGTTCCTCTCTAGAAGGGGCTCTAGATTGCATTTCATGGCTCTGGAACTTGCGGCGGCTGAAACAATTTTTCGTCGACTTCTCTAGGGTTTTCTGAATATTGGGGTATTTATAGAGCTCAAAGGCGGTGGAGGAGATACCCGAGGGTCCCACTAGACACCAGGCCACGCCAGGGGCCTCAGGCACACCTTGATGTCTAGTGCCCCCCCTCGGCCTTGGCTGGTGCTCATTCTCGGTTCCCAAGTTTTCTTCTCGTCCAGAAAAATTCTTCGCAAAGTTTCATGGCAACTGGACCTCATCTGATATGGATTTTCTGCGAAGGAAAAAAACAACAAAGAACAACAACTGGCACTAGTCACTATGTCAATAGGTTTGTCCCAAAAATTAATATAAAGTTGTTATAAATGATTATAAAACATCCAAGAATGATAATATAACATCATGGAACAATCAAAAATTATAGATATGTTCTAGACGTATCAACATCCCCAAGCATAATTCCTTCTCGTCCTCGAGTAGGTAAATGATAAAAATAATTTTTTTGATGTGGAATGCTGCCTCCCATGTTCATCATATTCTTTTTCTTTCAGCATGGACAAATGGACTTGTAGATGATGCAAAGCAATTGTCTATAGTTTGACATGGAATTTTAAATACTGAACCATATCAACAGGCAACCAAGTCTTTCAAAATATCAACCCTCAAGAATGTTATCCCTAGCCCATCATGCTCTATCATTGATACATTCATGCAACACATTCAAGTTTTAAATACATATAATGCTCAAGTATGATATTGGTGTTCCTTAGTTGGTGCTATATAAGAAATGATGGAGACTCAAATTCAAAATAAAAATTGCATAAGGTAAATAGATAGGCCCTTTGCAGAAGGAAGTAGGGATTTGTAGAGATGCTAGAGCTCAAAGTGAAAAACTTAGAGATAATTTTCTTACGGTGGCATGCTTTTCCTGTCAACGAGAACGTCTAAGAGTTTACAATATCCTCCATGCTAAACAAATTATAGGCGGTTCCCAAACTGAAAATAAAGTTTATTCCTTTTTCCACCATTCTCTCACATTCCACGGCTAGCCGTATCCATGGGTCAAGGGTACCATGCATACCAACACTTCCCAAGGAATTTAATATTTGACAACATAAAACACTTTTTTATTTTTGGGACGGGGCATCCCTATTACCGCCATACTCTCATGCAATGATAAGGGAATAAATACTCATCTTGAGAATAACCTATTTAACATGGAAGATACTGGCACCCCTCGCCGCTTCATGAGCGGTACGGGCACACAAAACAGAAATTTATTTTGAACATTAGAGTTGGCACTTGCAAATTTACTTAGAGCAGCGTTGAAATACCACATATAGGTTGGTATGGTGGACTCATTTGGTACAACTTTGTGTTTAGTATTTGGATGCACAAGTAGTATTCCCGCTTAGTACAAGTGAAGGCTAGCAAATAGATTGAGAAGCAGCCAACGAAGGAACAAAAATCATCATAAGTGAACATTACATATAACTAACACCGAATAATGCAACACAAGTAGGATGTAATTTCATAGCATAATTATTGACTTCATGTGCATGCATAGGGAATCATAAACATTAACACCAATATTCTTAATAGAACATAATTACTCATCATCACAACACACATATTACTATCTTCATATCGCAAAACTATTGAAAGGAATCAAGCTTAATGTCCAATGACATTCATGAAAGTTTTTATTATATCTTTCCTGGACATTCATCACTTTTGTACTAATTTTCATTTAAAGCAAATTGCCAATGGAAATGACAAGCTCTCAAACAAATATATGTGAAGAACGAGAGAACAAGTTTCTTTAAAATTTTCAACTCTCAAAATTATATAAGTGAATCAAGAGAGGATTTCCTCAAAATTTCAGAAACTCTCAAAATAATCTAAGTGAAGCATTAGAAATTTTTTTTCAAGATAACAGCACCACCGTGCTAAAAAATATATAAGTGAAGCACTGGAGCAATTCCATGGCTCAAAAAATTGAAGTAAAGCATAAAGAGTGATTCTAAAAAATCGTAGCGTAATTTGGCTTTCTCAAATGGGTGTGTACAACAAGGTTTATTATGGAAAACTAACCAGCAAAGAAAGCAAAGACATAAATGATACAAGACGCTCCAAGTAAAATTACCAATGGTTTTTAAAAGAAAGAGGTTATGCCTTCCGGCGCTTCCCCAAGGTTAGATGCTTGGTACTCCTTAGATATTGCCTTGGGTTTCCATGGGAAATCCCCATGCTTAGTCTTTTATCACTCCTTATTCCTTCATCCATTATGATCCCACTCAAAACTCAAAAACATCAATCACACAAAACTCAACAAAAATTTCGTGAGATCCGTTAGTATAAGAAAACCAAATTTTAGCATTGGTACTGTTGAAAACCTATTCCAATTCTGTTTTTGCATTAGAACTACTGTATTCTAACTTTATCATGGATGATAGCCCCCGATAAAAACCATAGAATCATTAAAATAAGCATGTAAAACAAAGAAAATAGACTCTATTAAAAATAGAACAGTCTGTACAGATTCGACATTTACTTATACTTATGTAACTTAAAAAAATTCTTAAAAATTAGGAAAACATAGGGAATTTGTATATTAATCTGGTGTAAAACATTCAGACACTTTTGACGTTTCTATGAGTTTTAGGAGTTTTTCTACTCTACGCAGAAGTTTCTATTTTTCAACAGGATTAAAGAAATTCACACCCCACATGACCCCAAAGGATTTACTTGGAAGAAACACTAAATAAAACACAAAAATTACATTTATAAAAGTAGCATAATTGCGAAAACACTCAAGAACAAGAAGTATAAGTAAAAATAAATTTTATTCATTGGGTTGCCTCCCAACAAACGTTATCATTTTACGCCTCTAGCTTGGCATATAGTATTGATTTTAAGTGATGTCATCCTTAGCTATTGATCCATAGGCTGCCCTCATGATTGATTCATATGGTAATATTATATTAGTTCTAGGGAAGTGTTCCATGCCTTTTCTTAGTGGAAACTAAAATTTAATATTCCCTTCTTTCATATCAATCATGTCCCCTATATTATGCAAGAACACTCTACCAAGAATTATTGGACAAGACAGATGGCACTAAAATCAAGAACAATAAAATCTATTGGCACGTAATTCCTATTTGCAAGAATAAGAACATCATTAATTCTCCCCATAGGTTTGTTAATAGTTGAATCCGCCAAGTGCAAATTGGGAGAACATTCTTCAATATTGGTGAGACCAAGCACATCACAAAGAGATTTCAGAATTGTGGAAGAACTAGCACCCATACCACATATAGCATTGCACTCAGAATTGTGGAAGAACTAGCTCTAACTTTTCTTCTGAAGCTTTTATCACCGCATCCAAGATATGTTTAGTAAAAGCTTTGTTTTGTTCATAGGCATTGGGTGAATTTATCATAGATTCCAACATAGAAATACACTTAATCAAAGATCAGCTATCAAACTTAAAGTTTCTGCAATCCAAAATAGTGGGTGCATCGCTAGCTAAAGTTTTGACCTCTTCAATCCCACTTTTATCAAAATTTTCAATAGGATTTTCACCGTCCAAATCATGGGAACGCCCTGAATCTAAAGTTCATACTTCTTTAGTTCCCTCATCATTTATTTTCATGATATTATATATGGAATCAATAGAGGAAGCACCAATCATTTTAATCTCTTCATCATTTTTATCCCCTAAATATTCGGGCTTAGCCGCCATTTGATTCACTAACGTAGCTTAAGAGTATATTGAGATTGGTGATTAGCAACTTCTTTACTAAGATGATCAAATTGTTTTGTTATAGCATCAAGCAAAATAGAATGTTCATTATGTTCTTCGGTAAAAAAAATATTTTGCTCAAATTGCATAGACATGTATTCCTTGGTTCTTTTCTCAATCTGTAACACAATATTTGGATATGGAACATCATAATAACTCCTTTGAGGCATCGTGTCTATGCAAGCAAGAACACAAAAAAACAAGAGATCCAACAAGTAAACAACAAAGGGAACATGGAAAATGAAAAGACAATTTTTTTGTGAAGTGGGGGAGAGGAAAAAGAGAGGCAAATGGGAAATAATGTAATTGCAAGGAGATGAGATTTGTGTGTAGGAACTTGATAGATCATGGCTTGATCTTCCCCGGCAACGGTGCAGAAATCTTGCTTAGTCTCGAAGATGCGCTGGTTTCCCTCCAAACTTAAAGGGTGATGTAGCACGACAACATCAAGTATTTCCCTCAGTTAAGAAACCAAGGCATCAATCATGTAGGAAGATCCACAAGACTATGTAAGCAGCACCTACACACAAATAGCAAATCCTCACAACCCAACATGTGGAGGGGTTGTCAATCCCTCGTGGGTAAAGTAAGGATAGGTTGATAGATGAAAATAAGAGTGATAGCAAATAGAATGCAACAATGTATTTGGGGTTTTTTGATAATATAGATCCGAAAAAGAGAATAATTAAAGTAGAAACACAAATAGCAAATTAGAGATTGCAAATATATGATGTGAAGTAGACCCGTGTGCTGTAGGTTTCACTAGTGGCTTCTCTCGAGAAATAGAAAATGGTGGGTAGACAAATTACTGTTGGGAAATTGATAGAATATAAAATAATTATGACGATATTTAATACAATGCTCATGTATATAGGCATCACGTACAAGATAAGTAGAACGACTTCTGCCTGCATGTACTTCTATTACTCCACACACCGACCGCTATCGAGGATGAATCTAGTGTATTGAGTTCATGGAGAAACGGAGTAATGCCTTAAGAATGATCACATGATGTAGACAAGATCTATTCATGTAGGAGTAGACCCTATCTTTTATACTTGATAGCAACAATATATGTGTGTCATGTCTCTTTCTGTCACTGAGATTGAGCACCACAAGATCAAACCCATCACAAAGCACTGATAACCCACAAGTATAGGGGATCAATTGTAGCCTTTCTCGATAAGTAAGAGTGTCGAACTCAACGAGGAGCTAAAGGTAGGACAAATATTCCCTGAAGTTATATCGACCACCGATACAACTCTACGCACACTTTACGTTCGCTTTACCTAGAACAAGTATGAAACTAGGAGTACTTTGTAGGAGTGAGGATAGGGTTGCAAGAAAAGAGAGGGCACGTAAATAAAAACTAGGGGCTGGTTAGATAAAGAAACAATTACGTTAGTTTAGCGAGTGTGGAAAAGTGGTGGTAGGAGTTGCGGAATTGTCCCTAAGCAATTGACTACGTTACTAGACCGATAGCAAGTTTTATGTGGGAGAGGCCACTGCTAGCATGTCATCCCTTACTTGGAATTCTATGCACTTATGATTGGAACTAATAGCAATCATCCGCAACTACTAACATTCATTAAGGTAAAACCCAACCATAGCAATAAGATATATTGGTCCCCGTTCAATCCCGTATGCATAAATTTCTATGCTAGGCTGAAGCTTCTGTCACCCTTGCCCTCCAATACGTAGTCCTATTAACATACTACTAACCCTATGGTGTGATCCACATGCGCGCTCATATGATGGGCACCAAAGGACAGCAACATAACCACAAGCAAATTAAACCAATCATAGCAATTTATCAATCACCGATAGGACAACGAAAATCTACTCAGACATCATAGGATGGCAACACATCATTGGATAATAATATGAAGCATAAAGCACCATGTTCAAGTAGAGGGTACAGCGGGCTGCGCGAGAGTGGACCGCTGAATATAGATGGGGGAAGGTGATGGAGGTGTTGGTGAAGATGACGGAGGTGTTGGTGTAGGTCGCCGTCACATGATGATGTCCCGGGCGGCGTTCCGGCGCCTCCGGGAGAGAGGGGGAGAGAGCTCCCTTCTTCTTCTTCTTCCTTGACCTCATCCCTATATGGGAGAAGGGTTTCCCCTCTGGTCCATGGTCTCCATGGCGGCGGAGGGGCGAGAGCCCCTCCGAGATTGCATCTCTTTCTCTGTCCTTCTGTTTTTGTGATCCCAGATTCTACCTTTCACCGTTTCTTGAATTCCCGGAGATCCGTAAGTCCGATTGGGCTGAAATTTTACCACGATTTTCTTTCGGATATTATATTTACTACGGCGAAAGAAGGGCCACAACCGTCTTAGGGATTGGTCACAAGCCTGCCAGGCGTGGCCCCACCCCCAGGCCGAGGCTAGGGGGCTTGTGACCCCCTCGGGCATCGTTTCGCGTTGATTCTTCTTCCCAAAAATCATAAATATTCGAAAAAAATCCCCGTAGGTTTTTTATTGCGTTTGGACTTCGTTTGGTAAGGATAATCCGCGAAATAAAAAACATGCAACAAACAGGAATTGACACTCGGCACTGGATCAATATGTTAGTCCCAAAAATAGTATAAAAAGTTGCCAAAAGTATATGAAAGTTGTAGAATATTGGCATGAAACAATCAAAAATTATAGATACGATGGAGACATATCAGCATCCCCAAGCTTAATTCCTGCACATCCTTGAGTAGGTAAATGATAAAAAGATAATTTTTTATGTGGAATGCTACCTAGCATAATCTTGATCATATAATGTAATCATGGCATGAATAGTAAAACACGAGTGATTCGAAGAAATTGTCTATCATTTGACATAAAGAGAAAAATATTTCAAGCATACTAACAAAGCAATCATGTCTTCTCAAAATATCATGGCCAAAGAAAGTTATCCCTACAAAATCATATAGTCTGGCTATGCTCCATCTTCCCCACACAACGTATTTAAATCATGCACAACCCCGGTTTTAGCCAAGCAATTGTTTCATACTTTAGTGTTGTCAAACTTTTTCAACTTTCACGCAATAGATGAGCGTAAGCCATGGACATAGCACTATAGGTGGAATAGAATATGGTGGTTGTGGACAAGACAAAAAGGAGGAGATAGTCTCACATCAACTAAGCGTATTAACGGGCTATGGAGATGCCCATCAATAGATATCAATGTGAGTGAGTAGGGATTGCCATGCAAGAGATGCACCAGAGCTATAAGTGTATGAAAGCTCAAAAAGAAACTAGTGGGTGTGCATCCAACTCGCTTGCTCACGAAGACCTAGGTCAATTTGAGGAAGCCCATCATTGGAATATACAAGCCAAGTTCTATAATGAAAATTTCCCACTAGTATATGAAAGTGACAACATAGGAGACTCTCCATCATGAACATCATGGTGCTACTTTGAAGCACAAGTGTGGTAAAGGATAGTAGCATTGTCCCTTCTCTCTTTTCTCTTATTTTTTTATTATTTCCCCCCTTTTTTTGGTGGGATTCTTTGGCCTTTTTTTATTTAGGCTTCATTGGCCTCTTTTATTACTTCCTCACATGGGACAATGCTCTAATAATGATGATCATCACACTTTTATTTACTTACGACTCGATAATTAGAACAAAATATGACTCTATATGAATGCCTCTAGCGGTGTACCAAGATGTGCAATGATATAGCATAGCAATGACATCAAAAAACGGACAAGCCATGAAAACATCATGCTATCTATCTTACGATCATGCAAAGCAATATGACAATGATGGCGCGTGTCATAATAAACGGAACGATGGAAGTTGCATGGCAATATATCTCGGAATGGCTATGGAAATGCCATAATAGGTAGGTATGGTGGCTGTTTTGAGGAAGGGTATATGGTGGGTGTAATGCACCAGCGAAAGTTGCACGGTACTAGAGAGGCTAGCAATGGTGGAAGGGTGAGAGTGCGTATAATCCATGGACTCAACATTAGTCATTAAGAACTCACACACTTATTGCAAAAGTCTATTAGTCATCGAAACAAGGCACTACACGCATGCTCCTAGGGGAAGGGTTGGTAGGAGTTAACCATCGTGCGATCCCGACCTCCACACAAAGGAAGACAATAAATAAATAAATCATGCTTCGACTTCGCCACATAACGGTTCACCATAAGTGCATGCTACGGGAATCACAAACCTTAACACAAGTATTTCTATGAATACACAATTACTCACTAGCATGACTCTAATATCACATCTTCATGTCGCAAAACTATTGCAAGGAATCAAACATATCATATTCAGTGATCTACAAGTTTTATGTAGGATTTTATGACTAACCATGTGTATGACCAACTCTTGTTAACTCTCTAAATAGGTATAAGTGAATAATGAGAGTTTAATTCTTTCTACAAAAGATATGCCCCGCTCTAAAAAATATAAGTGAAGCAAAAGAGCATTCTACAAATGGCAGTTTTCTATGTGTAGGGAAACAGGCAATCCAAACTTCAAATGATCTAAGTGAAGCACATGAAGCATTCTATAAAGCCATAATCAAAAGATATAAGTGAAGTGCCAAGAGCATTCCATAAGTAAACCAAGGACTATCTCATACCAGCATGGTGCATAAAGGAAAAGGGAAAAATAAACATAAAAGACGCTCCAAGCATTTGCACATATCATGTAGACGAAAGACGGGATGCCTTCCGGGGCATCCCCAAGCTTAGACGCTTGAGTCTTCTTTGAATATTACCTAAGGGTACCTTGGGCATCACCAAGATTAGGCTCTTGCCTCTCCTTATTCCTTCATCCATCGTGGTCTCACCCAAAACTTGAATACTTCAATCACACAAAACTCAACAAAACCTTCGTGAGATCCGTTAGTATAATAAAGTAAATCACCACTTTAAGTACTGTTGTGAACTCATTCCAAATTCATATTAGCATTATATATACTGTAATCCAACTTCACGATGGTTCATACCCCCGATACTACCCATAGATTCATCAGAATGAGAGAACAATGCATAGAAAACATAATCTTGTCAAAAACACAACAGTCTGTAGTAATCTGAACTTATATACCATACTTTCGATACTCCAAAAGTTCTGACAAATTATTACAATTAGGGAAATTTGCATATCAATCATCAGCAAAAAAAAGCAACTCAAAAGCTCTTTCTGGATAGGAAATAAAATAATTTCGTGAGCACAAAGTTTCTGTCTTTTTTCAGCATGATCAAACAACTATCACCCAAACTAATCATAAAGGCTTTACTTGGCACATTATTTTTATAATACAATGGAATTGTACAAGGGGATAATTATTTTTGCGAGAAACTTCCACGAAAAATGCTACATTGTTTCCATGAGCATGAACACAAGTGTTCAAGGTCGATCCTCACTTCCGCAATGCATCACCTTTCAATCGCTTCTCTTTTTGAAAAAGTTTTAACTTCCCCTCTATTTTTTTGTTTTTCAACTAAATAAAAACACTCAACTGAAATAAATGACTCTCTAAAACTTCCGGGTTGTCTCCCAGGCAACACTTTCTTTAAAGTCATTAATCTAGGCATAAAGTGCTCAAGTAATGGATCCACCCGGATCCCAAGGTATATCAAAGCCAATATTAATTGACAATGATTTGTAATTTAGTAGTGTCGTGGGTATAAGTCTGACAGTAGATGTGTAGGGTACGAAAGGATGGGCAAAGCCTTAGCTACGGCGAGGTGGTATGAGTTCAGGCCCCTCTACGGTGGAGGTAAAAGCCCTACGCCTCAGTGCTCTTGGAGCTTGTTGTCGAGTGGAATATGGATTACAGTGAATTGCCAACCCCTGCACCAGTGGGGAAGGGCGGCTTATATAGAGTGTGCTACCCTTCACAACGGTTCGGTCCGCAGGGGTGGAGTAGTGGCGAATAAATGCCTACGTTACAGGTAACGTATGTCTTAAATGCTAATAAAGGTACATGGAAACGTATGACCGTTGCCCTCCAGGGGGGTTACGATGCATAGAGTGGAATCAAGTCGGTAAGTTCGATACGCTCTGAATGCTCATCTCCGACTGGATGATGGAGGAATCACCACCGACTGGATGATGGGAGGTCCTTAATTCAGTCGGAACTGACTAAGGGCCTTATCCCTTATGAAGGGTAGTCCTTGGGTAGGACTCATAGGGCAGGCCTATAACCCTACCCTAGGACTATAACCCCATCATTAGTCCCCGAATGGATTGGGGTAGGAACGACGAAGCGATGCTTGGAGTACGGATGCGACTGGTACGGATACGACTTTGGCGTTGTTTGCCTCGATCCATTTTATCCTCTTTGACCAATGATCCGAGTGGATGTATTTGTGAAACGAACCGTCAGGGACCGAGTGCTTCTGTGGTATCTTTTGACGTGACGAGTCAACTGACAGCGGCGGATTTTCCGGGATCCTCAAATCTCGGTTGCCGCGCGCTCGGCGGGGATGACGACATCGTAATCGAGTAGTATCTGCCGCCTCAATTTCCGCGCCTTCATGTTCTCCACTAATATCGCAGCAACCGGTCGGGGGATAAGATTTCGGGGCCACCTGCTAGTGACCCAGTCGGAACCTTACTTAAACCTCTGCAGCGAGGGTTTTTTGTTGCATTCGCCTGATAGCTCGCACTTTCCCCGCTTCTCTCGCCACCTCCTGCGCATCTCAAACTCTTCCTTTCTCCTTCTTCCTCGCGGATCTGCAGCCTCCACCATGACAAAGGGGCAGATTAGCAAGCTCGAGGCGCGAAAGAAGAAGGGGAAGGCGGCGGCTCCTGCTCAGCGGCGGCAGCGAGAGCTACCGGCAGGTTGGATCCAGGGGGATTTCCTCCCTTCCACGGTGACGGAGGGGGACTTGCTGGAGTTGGTGGAGCATGGCATGATCGCGCACAAGACGTGGAGGTTGCCGACGGAGGGCGAGACCGAGCCGGCGCCCTGGGAGGGGGAGCGCGTCTTGCTACTCAGCCACGTGCACCGAGGCTTCTCTCTGCCTCCTCATCCCTTCTTCAAAGGTATAATGAACCACTTCGGGGCGCAGCTCCACCATTTTCCTCCCAATGCAATAGCTCATCTCTCTGCCTTCATCGTGTTGTGCGAGTGTTTCATCGGCTGTCCTCCCCATTGGGGGCTTTTCAAACACATCTTCTCTGCTAGATCTCAAACCATCGAACGACTTAACTAGTCGGATGACAAAACTCACCTCCTCCAGCTCTGCGGAGGCTTAGGCTTCCAAAAGAAAGTAAAAGTAGCTATCCCGCTCTTCAGTTGTCTGAATCTGTTAGGAATTGGCAGTCGACATGGTTCTACAGCCAGGACATTGCTTGCCCGAATGCCGCAACTGGACTGCCTCATTTTAGCTTAGACCGACCGGCTCCGCCTAGGCAGCTCGCGCTCACGAAGCCGGAGAAGACCCAGATCCAGCCTCTGGTCGATGCGGTTGTAGAGGTCGTCCGAAGGGGAGTCACCGGCATAGATTTGCTGGAGGTTTTTCTGGGTCGGCATATCCATCCTCTGCAAGCTCGACACCATGCCATGTGGAACTACACGGGGCCTGAGGACTCTACTCGGACTAACGTCGAGTGCGTGACCGGGGACATGGTGGCGTCGTGGGTCCTCAATATCACAGGCGCCTGCGATAACCCCAGAGGGGCCCGGCTAGTGAAGCCCTTCCGTGCGGACAACCCACCTCCGAATGAGGTGAGTACAACCTGTCGAGTGCACACAATTGTCTTAGATTTATCGCTTTCTTGAATCACTGTCTGACGTCTGATGTTGTCGACTATATCTCGTGTAGGCGTGGACCAACTAGTTTTCTCCTGTCTCGAACGGGAATTCGGCCGAGGAAGAGGAAGGTAGCCAGGAGGGCAGCGTGGAGAGCGTTGAGTATGTCTCTGACAGTGGGGAGACGGAGGAGGAGTCCGAAGAAGAAGAAGAGGAAGATGAGGAACAGATCTCGCCACCCCCACCGCCAGAGCCTCGAATTAAACGCCGTCATGAACCCATGGCTCCGTCGGCTCCTGCAGCATCCTCGAGTGCCCCACCAGCTGCTCCTGTGGTTCCGAGCGCCTCGCCAGCCGCTCCCATGGTTCCGAGTGCTCGGAGCACAAAGAGGACCAGGGACTCTACTGCTGAGCCCGCGGGCCAGTCCTCTAAGGTGGCCAAACCGAGTGGATCTAAGCCTCGGAAGGCTTTGCTGCGGATGAGGGTCATGGTTCCCGTCACCTCAACGTAAGTGCATTGTTCTTCTATCTTATTTCAGTATTTGATTGAACTCATGCTTATTGGTCGAATGAATTTTACTCGACAGAGCTGCCACCTCCGCCACCTCTCAGCCACGCCAGGGGGACGATCCCATGGACATGGACAATGTTGTCACATCCCAGCCAGGTGTGTCGTGGCGATTCCGAGAGCTTACATTATTGCATCACGAATTCAGTCTTTGGTCTTGCCTTTTTCCTCTAGTCTCACGCCGTTCGGTCGGGTTTCTCTCAGAGGTGATTTATGTGGAGGAGGGCGACCAGAGGAGGTCCGAGGAAGCTGCGGTGCCTGTCCTTGAGGCTGTTCCGCCGGTTACTACTCTCGCCATGGACGCGACGCCGACTGAGACGATGCCGTCGACTGAAACGGCGCTTATCGCTGCTGAACCGACTGGAGCAGGACATGGGATGCCCAAGGAGTCTCCTATGATGCCAGGTCCGTCGACTGTCCAGTACAACGTCCAGCGCCTCCCGGAAGATCAGGTGGGAGCTGCCAAGGGGGCCATGGTGCAGGCGGAGTTGATGGCGGGAGAGGCCAAGAGAGCGTACGACTCCATCGCGTCTGTGTACAAGCGAAGCTTGGAACCGCGGGACGATATCCGAGTAAGTGGGCTAGTAAGTATTTACTTTCCCCTTGTAACCCACTAAGTGTTTAAGCAATGC
This sequence comes from Hordeum vulgare subsp. vulgare, assembly GCF_904849725.1. Lineage (NCBI taxonomy): Eukaryota > Viridiplantae > Streptophyta > Magnoliopsida > Poales > Poaceae > Hordeum > Hordeum vulgare. The sequence goes on along the minus strand of NC_058523.1, from coordinate 211,992,885 downwards.
ACTCGGATACAGTATGATTTTTTGTAGTGGGTTCACTCTTAGTGAACCCAGTGGGTGTAGTCCCCGAGACTTCTGTCGAGTGCTTGCACCAGCAGTTGTCTTTAAACACATTTTCTTTAACTTGATCAGATCAAAACTAATCTGTTCGAATGTTACCAGTGGGGGCACTCCGAGTGCACCTACTGGATGAGTCCCCGAGAGTAATTTTACTCAGGTCGGGTAGTAGTAACCTCATAGGCTTGTTTGTTGTCATGTATCTCAATAGGGCGGACCTGTTTGAGCTTCATGCCAGTGGGGTCACTCTTAGTGAACCCACTGGGTGTAGTCCCCAAGACCGCTGTCGACTGCTTGCGTCGGCAGGGGTCTGAAGAACTTCGAGTTTTTATTGTTGTCCTTGTTGAATTTGTCTGATCGTCTCTTGGCGCTGACTTGCAGAAGACTTGCGAGATGGGATCAGCGTACGAGACTCCGAGGGCTGAAAAGGTTCAGTTTGCTGGGGAACTGGATGCAACAATGCTTGCCTTGGCTGGTATGAAGGATGTTCTGGCTGAACGAGAAAAGTCCTTGGAGGAGTCCCGTGAGGCAAACAAGCCATTGGCGGCTGAAGTGGAGAAAATGGGGAAACAAAGGACTGAGCTGATGCGACAGATGCAGGTGTTGAACAGGCGGTGCATAGCACAGGAGAATTACGTCAGTGACTGGGCAAGGAAGATGATAGCGCTTCTCGGTGGTAAGTTCTGTTTTTCTGAGTGCTTCTTGACTGTGTATTTCGTGTTGTGCTTACTGTTTGCTCGTCTTGTCTTTGCAGATTTTTGCATGGACGCTGAGGCTGAAGCAGCTGACGTTGAGCGGTCGATTCTTCCGAACGTTCCGCTCGGCGAGGACGCCAATCGAGATATGCTCCGAGCGCACATCCGCCTGGACAAAGTGGGACCTTTCATCGGTCGACTGAGAGAGGTCGTCGGCCGAATCGACAAGGAGCTTTGGCCTGAAGACGAGTCTCGGCAAGAGATGGAAGGCCTGATGACTCGGTTGGAGGAGGTCCCGATCGAGTGCATGCGTGGAAGAAGTCTGCGGCTCGCTGTGGTGCGGACGTCGCTCTGTCGCTGGTCCGAGTGCACTGCAAGGAGGCTCGCGAAGAGAAGCTGAAGGCGTTGCAAGTCGCCAACACCAAAAAACTTCGATTCGAAGATTTCATGGAGACCTTCCTTGAGAGCGCCACTCGCATCGCAGACGGGATCGACCTCGACACATTCGTGGAGCCTGCCAGTCCTAGTGCCAGTCCTGACGACGTTTAAGAAAACTTTTACCTTGGTATGCCGAGTGTTAGTTGTATGAAACTTGGGCCACTGCTGTTGGCCATCACATTCGTGGTTCGGTGTGGATAAGCTTGATCTACACCGAACCAACTATCTTTGGGCGAACTTTGAATTTCAATCGAATCTTTTGCTCTTCTTTTGCCAAAGAGTTGTTGACACGATTTTGGCTCGTGCTTTTTGTTTGGCGTTTCTTGGTGAAGCCAATGGCAAACATGCGGAGCATGTAATTTTCAGTTGTCTTGACATCTGCATGAGCCTCACTGACGGTCTGCTGAGTCTCCGAGTGGATCTGTAGGATACACTCGAAGGCAATTTTGTACTTAGGCGATTCGTGATTGCGGCTAAGTCTTCGAGTGCGGCTATAAGGTCGTACTCGGAGCGAGTTGTTACTCATGTGATTGTCAGTTGTCTTGACATCTACATCAGCCTCAATGAGGTTCTGCTACTCATGTAATTGTCAGTTGTCTTGACATCTACATGAGTCTCAATGAGGGTGTGCTAAGTCTCCGAGTGGATCTGTGAGATACACTCGAAGGAAGCTTTCTATTGAGGCGATTCTTGATCGCAGACAAGTCCCCGAGTGTGACGTTAAGTGTACACTCGGAGAAAGGTTGTACTTAGGTGATTCGTGATCGCAGCTAAGTCCCCGAGTGCGACGGTTAGTGCACACTCGGAGAAAAATTTGTACTTAGGCGATTCGTGATCGCAGCTAAGTCCCCGAGTCTGACGTTTATTGCACACTCGGAGAAAGTTTGTACTTAGGCGATTCGTGATCGCAGCTAAGTCCCCGAGTGCGACATTTAGTGCACACTCGGAGAAAGTTTGTACTTAGGCGATTCTTGATCGCAGCTAAGTGCCTGAGTGCGACGTTTAGCGCACACTCGGAGAAAGTTAATACTTAGGCGATTCGTGATCGCAGCTAAGTCCCCGAGTGCGACGTTTAGTGCACAGTCAGAGAAATCTTGTACTTAGGCTATTCTTGATCGCAGCTAAGTCTCCGAGTGCGATGTTTAGTGCACACTCGGAGAAAGTTAATACTTAGGCAATTCGTGATCGCAGCTAAGTCCCCGAGTGCGACGTTTAGTGCACACTCGGAGAAAGTTTGTACTTAGGCGATTCATTATCGCAGCTAAGTTTTTTTTTGAGACCGGAGTCTGCGACCGCGGAAGAATTTTGAATCTGCAAAAACTCAATCTGCTTTGTATTATTTCACCGATACTTGTTCTTTACATTGCTTCAGTCGACGGTCACCTGTAGAAGCGCTTCAGGAGATCTTCGTTCCATGCTCGCGGCTCGTCAGTTTCCCTGTCGATGTTGTAGAGTCGGTATGCTCCGTCGTTCACCACCTTGGAGATGATGAAGAGTCCTTCCCAAGCGGGAGCCAACTTGTGAGGTCTCTGCTGATCCACTCGGAGCACTAGGTCGCCTGCTTGGAATGTACGACTCCTGATGTGTCGCGCGTGAAAGCGCCGCAGATCTTGTTGATAAACGGTTGAGCGAGTCAGTGCCATCTCGCGCTCCTCCTCTAGAAGATCCACTCCGTCTTGCCTTGCTTGTTCTGCTTCAGCTTCAGAGAAGAGTTCAACTCGTGGAGCGTTGTGAAGCAAGTCACTCGGAAGGACTGCATCTGCTCCGTAAACGAGGGAGAACGGGGATCGCCCTGTAGATCTATTTGGGGTTGTGCGGAGACCCCAAAGCACCGAAGGTAGCTCAGTGACCCATGCGCCAGCGGCATGTTCCACCTTTCGCAGGAGTCGAGGTTTCAAACCTTGCAGAATAAGTCCATTCGCCCGCTCTGCTTGCCCGTTTGTTTGGGGATGCGCCACAGATGCAAAATCCACTCGGATACCTTGGCTTGTACAGAAACCTTTGAATCTGTCCGAGTCAAAGTTTGTTCCGTTGTCAGTGATGTCCCTGACAAACTTGATGGTCGTTAGGGCGTCGAGCTTCTTGATGGGCTTGGCTTCGATCCACTTTGTGAACTTGTCTACTGCCACCAACAGATGTGTTAATCCCCCTTGGCCTGTCCTGAATGGACCGACTGTATCTAATCCCAATACCGCAAACGGCCAAACAAGAGGGATTGTCTTCAACGCAGATGTTGGCTTGTGGGACTTGTTAGAGTAGAATTGACAGCCTTCACATCGGTCGACCATAGCTTTCACCATTTCATTCGCCTGCAGCCAGAAGAAGCCAGCTCTGAATGCTTTGGCGACGATTGCTCTTGAAGAGGCGTGATGACCGCATGTTCCCGAGTGAATTTCTTCCAGGATTAACTGTCCCTCCTCAGGGGAGATGCATCGTTGAAGGACGCCTCAAGCGCTTTCCTTGTACAACTGGCCATCGATGACAGTGAACGACATTGACCTACGGACGATTTGTCTGGCTTGGACTTCATCTTCTGGTAATTCTTGCCTCAGGATGTATGCAATGATCGGCACAGTCCAATCGGGGATGACAGCAAGAATCTCCATGATCAAATCAACCACAGCAGGTACTTCGACTTCAGTCGGATTTGTCGAGCTCTTTGGTTGTACTGGTTCCTCTATGAAAGGATCTTCTTTAACTGAGGGGAGGTGGAGGTGCTCGAGGCAGACGTCACTCGGGACTGGTCTCCGAGTGGATCCGAGTTTTGCCAACTCATCAACTGCTTGGTTTTTCAGTCGTGGAACATGGTGGAGTTCTATACCTTCAAACTTTTTCTCGAGCTTCCTCACTTCATTGCAGTATGTGGTCATGGTGGGATTCCTGACGTCCCACTCCTTCATCACTTGATTAACCACCAAATCCGAATCGCCATAGACCATCAGGCAACGGACGCCAAGTGCGATGGCCATGCGCAGTCCATAAAGGAGAGCTTCATACTCAGCCTCGTTGTTGGAGGAATCAAAGTGCATCTGCAACACATACTTGAGTTTGTCACCCTTTGGCGATATGATCACAACGCCAGCACCGAAGCCATTCAACATCTTGGACCCATCAAAGAACATTGTCCAATGAGACGAGTAGATGTGGGTCGGTAGCTGTTGTTCTACCCATTCTGCTATGAAGTCAGCCAGAGCTTGATACTTTATAGCTTTCTTGGGCTCGAACTTGATGTTGTAGTATAACATCTCCATTGCCCACTTCGCCACTCGAACCGATGCGTCCCGATTGTGGAGGATTTCTGACAACGGAGCATCAGAAACGACAGACACCGAGTGGTCTTGGAAATAATGAGCCACCTTCTTCGCAGTCATGTAAATCCCGTAGATAAGTTTTTGATAGTGGGGATACCTCTGCTTGGAAGGAGTCAGGACTGCGGAGACATAATACACTGGCCGCTGAACCTTGTATGCTTTGCCTTCTTCTTCCCGTTCGACTATGAGAACAGTGCTGACGACTTGATTTGTAGCCGCGATGTACAGAAGAAGGGGCTCTTTACTGAGCGGAGAAGTAAGAACTGGCTGGGTGGAAAGTAGGACTTTGAGGTTGTCGAATGCGACTTGGGCTTCGTCTGTCCACTCGGAAGTATCTGATTTCTTCATGAGTTGGTACAGAGGAAGTGCCTTCTCGCTGAGTCAACTGATAAACCTGCTCAAAGCCACTAGGCAACCTGTGAGCCTTTGAACATCGTGTATTCTGACCGGCCGCTCCATTCGGACGATGGTCCCGATCTTTTCGGGGTTGACATCGATCCCTCGTTCGGAAACGAAGAAACCGAGTAACTTTTCGTCGGGAATGCCGAATGAACACTTGGCTGGGTTGAGCTTGATATCGTACCTACGAAGGTTGGCAAATGTTTCTGCCAAGTCAGTCAGCAGGTCAGAACCTTTGCGTGACTTGACTATGACATCATCCATATATGCCTCAACGTTCCGACCGATCTGGTCGAGGAGGCATTTTTGGATCATGCGCATAAAGGTTGCTCCTGCATTCTTCAAACCAAATGGCATAGTGATGTAGCAGAAGCACCCGAATGGGGTGATGAAGGCTGTTTTTAATTCATCGAGGCCATACAGACGGATCTAATGATAGCCCGAGTAGGCATCAAGAAATGACAAACGCTCGCAACCCGCAGTCGAATCGACAATTTGATCAATGCGGGGGAGCGGAAAATGGTCTTTCGGGCAGACCTTATTGAGATGCTTGAAGTCGATCCACATTCGGAGGGACTTGTCCTTCTTGGGCACCATGAGAACATTGGCGAGCCACTTGGAGTGGTGTACCTCGCGAATGAAGTTGGCTGCCAAAAGCTTGGCCACCTCTTCTCCGATTGCCTTCCTCTTGTGCGCGGCGGACCAACGCAGGCGTTCTCAGACAGGCCGAGCGGCGGGATCCACATGTCGGTGCTCAGCCAACTCCCTGGGTACACCTGGCATGTCTGCGGGCTTCCATGCGAAGATGTCCCAGTTCTCACGGAGGAATTGGATGAGCTCGGCTTCCTATTTAGGATCGAGGGTGGTGGAGATGTTCGTCGGGGCAGCTGTGTTGTCCGTCGGGTGGATGCTGACCTTCTTCGTCTCTCACGCCGACTGGCATGCGGACTCCGAAGCTGGCTTCTTCGAACGCATCAAGTCAGCGGGGTCGACTGTTTTCTTGTACTCGTCAAGCTCGAGGACAGCCATCTGCTGATCAGCGATCCTTGATCCCTGCTGCAGACACTCCTCGGCCCGCTGTCGATTGCCTGTGATAGTGATCACACCTTTCGGGCCTGGCATCTTCAGCTTCAGGTACACGTAACATGGACGGGCCATGAAACGCGCATACGCCGGGCGGCCCAGAATTGCGTGGTACGCACTCTAGAAGTCCACCACCTCGAACGTCAGCTTTTCCTTGCGGAAGTTCTTCTCGGAGCCGAAGACGACGTCCAACGCGATCTGGCCGAGTGACTTGGCCTTTCATCCAGGGACGACTCCATGGAACTGCATGCTGCTCTCGCTGAGTTTGGACATTGGAATGCCCATCCCCTTGAGATTAAGGGAGTACATGATGTGCAAGCCACTGCCGCCGTCCATGAGGACATTGCGCAGTCGGACTCCTTCCACCACCGGGTCGACGACCAGAGCCTGCCTCGCTTGGGTGGGTACGTGTGCTGGATGATCCGACTGTTCAAAGGTGATCGCAGTCTGAGACCATTTGAGGAACGTGGGGTTGGTCGGCGTGGCCATGTTCACCTTCCTGTGTACCAGCTTCAGTCGACTCTTGCTCTCAACGTGAGCAAAAATCATCAGTGTTGCATGGACTTGGGGGAACGGATCCTCCTTGTCCTTCTCATCCTGTTCATTGCCCTTTTCACTCGGTTGCCCTTCGCCGAACCCCTGGATCAGGAGGCGACATTGCCGAGTGGTATGCTTCGGATATATGGCGTTGCCCTCTTCATCCATCTTCGTGTGAATCGGACATGGCTGGTCCAGGACGGGGTTTCCGAACTGCTTCTTCTTGGGGGTGAACTGAGCCTTCCCCTTGCCCTTGAACTTGGCATTGGTAACGGCTGCGGCCTCTGCCTGCGGAGTGGATGGAGCTTTCTGTTTCTGCTTCCGAGTGCTATTCCCATCTCCATCGGCGACTTCTTTGTGCTTGCCGCTACGGATGCGGTCCTCTTCTTCGCCATTTGCATAGCGTGCCGCTATCTCCATCATCTTGCTCATGGAGATGTTGCCTGTTTGACCGAACTTCAGGTACAAATCTTTGTAGCGCACGCCTGCCTTGAAGGCGCAGACTGCTTGGTGCTCTGTGACGTTCTCCACCGTGTGGTAGAGGTTCGTCCAACGCTGAATGAAATCGTGCAGGGGCTCATTCTGCTTCTGGACACAATGCTGGAGCTCCACGAGGCCAGCAGGGCGTTTGCACGTCCCTTCGAAGGTCCTGATGAAGACTCGGGCCAGATCTTCCCAGCTGTAGATGCTTGAGGGAGCCAATTGGTTCAGCCACGCTCGTGCCGAGCCGTCGAGCATCAGAGGGAGGTGCTTCATGGCGACGTGGTCGTCCCCTCCTCCGATCTGTACTGCCACTCGGTATTCGTCCAGCCACGTTTCTGGCTTGGATTCTCCTGTAAACTTGCTGATCCCCATCGCCAATCGGAAGTTGGGAGGGATGTCAGCCGAACGGATGGCTCGACTGAAACACTCGGGACCAGAGACGATGGTCCTGCTTCCACTCGGACGGTCCATATCATGACCATCGCGGTGGGCTCGGCCCCTGTCGACCCTCCTCTGGGCGATATGCCCTCTCGCGTCGGGCCTTGGATCGTAAGTGTCACCGACTGAACGCGGATCATCATGATGTCGGGGCCCATAGGGCCCACCCCGCGGAGGGGTGCGTGAACGGAGATGATCTTCGGGATTTATGGAACGGCTGCCTCCCTTGTGTCGCTGATGAGAACCGGGGCTGTGAACTGACCGATGCGTGTTCGCATGAACAGAACTATTGTGGATCTTGTTGTGCGACTGGGAGACCGCCGAATTTTGCTGCTGCGCCGTGTGGAGCAGGGCGTGGATTTGCTCGATCCCCCTGCCAGCCTCTGAATCAGTCGGCTGACGGGAATCGGCTATCTTTGCGGCGGCAGCCAGGTTGAGGACGGGTGTGCGGAACACCTCCACGTTGCTCCACCGAGTGTGCCGACTGGCAGAACGGCGGGGCTGACGGCGAGCGCCGGATGTTTCGCCGACCTCGTGCTCGTTCCGGCCAGTTTGGCGGGGACTTTCATGGGAGTTGGCCATGTGCACTTCAGCTGCAGGCCCGCGACCCAAGTACTCGGAAGGAAACTCAGTCGGAACTGAGTCTGAGCGTTGGGACGGCGGTGCAACCACAACCGACTCTAGGACCGCCACTTGTGAGGACGCGTTCTGGCGCGCCTGGGCGTGTTGCACCCAACGCTGGAGCCGCGGACGGCGAGACCGCTTGTTGCGGCGCGTGACGGCGGCGTAGGCCAACACCAGAGCTGACTGCTGGAGAAGAAGAATACTGCGAGCGCCGACACGGAAGTGCGTAGCCCCGCGACTGGGGAGCGCCTCGACGTCAAGAGGGGCGTCCCGAAGCCATGCCGAATCGTCGACGATGAAGGAGAGAGCGCCGAAGAAGATTTCGTGACCCATGCTCAAATCTCCACCGGATTACATGATGAAAAGATGTAGTCGCAAACTCGCTGGAAGTCGCTTAGACGCCTGCCCCATGGTGGGCGCCAACTATCGTGGGTATAAGTCTGACAGTAGATGTGTAGGGTACGAAAGGATGGGAAGAGCCTTAGCTACGGCGAGGTTCTATGAGTTCAGGCCCCTCTATGGTGGAGGTAAAAGCCCTACGTCTTAGTGCTCTTGGAGCTTGTTGTCGAGTGGAATTTGGATTACAGTGAATTGCCAACCCCTGCACTAGTGGGGAAGGGCGGCTTATATAGAGTGCGCCACCCTTCACAACGGTTCGGTGCGCAGGGGTGGAGTAGTGGCGAATAAATGCCTACGTTACAGGTAATGTATGTCTTAAATGCTAATAAAGGTACATGGAAACGTATGACCGTTTCCCTCCAGGGGGGTTACGATGCAGAGAGTGGAATCCATTTGGCAAGTCCGATACGCTCCGAATGCTCATCTTCGACTGGATGATGGAGGAATCGCCACCGGCTGGATGATGGGAAGTCCTTAATTCAGTCGGAACTAACTAAGGGCCTTATCCCTTATGAAGGGTAGTCCTTGGGTAGGACTCATAGGGCAGGCCTATAAACCTATCCTAGGACTATAACCCCATCAAGTAGTGAGCACAAGGTAACATATATCATGCAATGATGAAGTCTAACTCTCTTCCTATGCATTGGCATGTTATAAAAGAACAATTCATGCACATCAAGTAAAGGCCAATACATAGCATAAGCAGTTTCTTGCAATTTTATCGTATTGGAAACATAGAGAGGTGGAGATGTAGTTCCTCTATCATAATAATTGCAAGTAGGAGCAGAAATCCCATGCATATTATATTCATCAAAATCATCATGTGTAATAGTAGAAGGCAACCCATCTATGTAATCCCTAATAAGAGCAAACTTCTCCGATATAGTGTAGTTGGGAGAGTTCAAAAAGATAATAGGACTATCATAAGTGGGTGCGATAGCAACAATTTCATGTTTAACATAAGGAACTATAACAAGTTCATCTTCATAAGCATCATTCATATTGGCATCATGGCCAGAGGCATAGCAAGCATCAAGTTATTCAACAGGGATATTTCAAACGAATCCAAGGGGTCATAGCAATCAACATAGCATTCATCCTTCGGTAAGAACAAAGGGAAATTAAACAATGTATGAGTTGAAGAGTTATTCTCATTAGAAGGTGGGCACGGGTAGCTAGCCTGCTCTTCCTCGTTTTGTTCTTTTCTCTCCTCGTCATCTTTTTCATCTAATGAGCTCACAGTTTCAGCATTTTCTTCTTCCATAGTTTCCTGCAAAATATTATTCTCTTCTTGGGAAGCATAGAATTTCTCCATAAATCGATAAATATGGGCATTATATTCATAATTAGTATAACAATAACGAAGCATAACCAAATTTTCAGATCGGTAAGCATCATCAACATTATCATCACACCCTTTAAGTAGAGCTTCAATTTCATAAGCTCCCATAAAAGCAACAAACTCTTCTATTTGTTCCACATCATAGTCATCATATATACCATTAGTATAAGAAGCCAAGGTTTCATTAGCATTAAATCTACAAGAAAAGGGAAGGTGTTTAGCCTTCATCCTAGAGCAACAAGTAATGTCATATCTCGAGCATAGCTCCCAAGCATACCATTTCACGAAATGACTTTGATCCCATAATAGTTTCCCTTTTTGAGTCAAGCGATAATCCCTAAAGTATTCACGTTGATCCAACGTGTATCCCATTATATAATTTAATGGGGTTTTCTCAGGATTATTAAAGAAGTGCATAATATTTTCCACATAACGAGCATCGAGGGTTTTAGGAGGTTCCCCATCTCCATGAGTAGCAAGTACACCTAATTTTTTTTGGTATTTCTGGTTCCATATCCATAACTAAAGATAGAGAACACCTTAGAACAACAAATAATCTACTTAGTGATAAAGCAAACAAGCACACATGAGAATATTCACCCCACGCTATTGCTCCCCGGCAACAACGCCAGAAAAAGGTCTTCATAACCCACAAGTATAGGGGATCAATTGTAGCCTTTCTCGTTAAGTAAGAGTGTCGAACCCAACGAGGAGCTAAAGGTAGGACAAATATTCCCTCAAGTTCTACCGACCACCGATACAACTCTACGCACACTTTACGTTCGCTTTACCTAGAACAAGTATCAAACTAGAAGTACTTTGTAGGAGTGAGGATAGGGCTACAAGAAAAGAGAGGACACGTAAATAAAAACTAGGGGCTGGTTAGATAAAGAAACAATTACATTAGTTTAACGAGTGTGGAAAAGTGGTGGTTGGATTTGCGGAATTGTCCCTAAGCAATTGACTACGTTACTAGACCGATAGCAAGTTTTATGCGGGAGAGGCCACTTTAGCATGTCATCTCTTACTTGGAATTCTATGCACTTATGATTGGAACTATTATCAAGCATCCGCAACTACTAACGTTCATTTAGGTAAAACCCAACCATAGCAATAAGATATATTGGTCCACCTTCAATCCCGTATGCATGAATTTCTATGCTAGGCTGAAGCTTTTGTCACCCTTGCCCTCCAATACGTAGTCCTATTAACATACTGAATTGTCTACCAAAAGATATAAGTGAAGCTCGACAAAATCATGGTGTGTGCATGTATCTCTATCTAGGTGTGCAGCAAGGATGATTGTGACACAACAAAAATAAAACACTCCTACGATACAAGACGATCCAAGCAAAAACACATAACATGTGGTGAATAAAAATATAGCCCCAAGTAACGTTACCGATGGATTGAAGACGAGAGAGGGGATGCCTTCCCGGGGCATCCCCAAGATTAGGCTTTTATGACATCCTTGAACTCTTGGGCTGCCTTGGGCATCCCCAAGCTTGAGCTCTTGCCACTCTTTATCTTTTTGTCCATAAGACATGCACCCAAAACTTGAAAACTTCACAACACGAAACTTAAACAGAAACTCGTGATAACATTAGTACAAGAAAGCAAACCACCACTTCCTTAGGTACTGTAGCAAACTTAAATTCTACTTGTGCTGATGTTGGGTTACTGTACTTTCAATCTTCCATGGCTAATACCCCCCGATACTATCCATAGTTTCATCAAAATAAGCAACCAACACAACAAAAAACAGGATCTGTTAACATCAGACCAGTCTGTAGCAATCTGTATGTTTGGTATACGTGTGGTACATCAACAATTCTGAAATCTTACGACAGTCTGAAGAATTTGTGTAGAAATCAGCAGCAAAAATAATCAACTGAAAAGCTCTTACAGAAAAAAATGAAAATTCTTTTCGTGAGCAGAAAGTTTCTGTCTTTCCCAGCATGACCAAACGATCATCCTCAAGACTAATCATAACGGTTTTGCTTGGCACAAATGCAAAAAGAAACACAAAAACACAATCGTAACAGAATTATGAAAGTGTGGATAACACAAAACCGAAAGAAAAATGATAGATTTGTTGGGTTGCCTCCCAACAAGCGCTTTTGTTTAACGCCCTTAGCTAGGCATTTAATGATGCTCACACAAAAGACAAGAATTGAAGCACAACGAGAGCATCATAAAGCATGTGAAAATCACATCTAAGTCTAACATACTTCCTATGCATAGGCATTTTATAGGAAAACAGATTGTCAAGACAACCAATTGCTGCCATATGAAGGAAGAAGAAAGAGACAAGAGCAATCTCAACATCACGAGAGTTGATTTGGTAACATGAAAGTTTCTACCAAAATATTTTCCTCTCTCATAGCAATTACATGTGGGATCATATTCAAATTCAACAATATAGCTATCCCATAGGATATTCTTTTCATGATCCACATGCATGCGAAGTTGACGCTCTTCAAAAATAGTGGGATCATCATCTAAAGTCATGACTTCTCCAAACCCACTTTCAATATTATTGCAAATATCATATTCATCATGAGGCTTAAACAAATTTTCAAGATCATAAGAAAGATCATCACCCCAATCATTATTATTGCAACAAGTAGTGGACATAGCAAAGCTAGCATCCCCAAGCTTAGGGTTTTGCATATTTTTAGCATGATTGTCACTAATAGGATTTATAGTGAAATCATTGCAATCATGCTTTTCATCCAAGGAGCCCTCGTGAATCACTTCATGAATTTCTTCCTCCCAATTTTCAGATTCATGCATCTTACGCAAAACTCCAAAGGAATAGGCAATTTCCCTCAACTCAATAGAAATTTGTTCCACATGAGTGGGTCTCTTAAAGAGACTAGCAAGTGGATGAGTATCCATATCACTAGATTTTCAGCAAGCGAAGATGCAAGCATATTGAGGGCACAAGGCACACAAGCAAGCAAGAAACCGGCAAAGAAAAACGGCAAGGGCAAGAGAAAACGGCGAAGGAGAAAGGCGAATGAAAACGGCAAATGTGAAGTGGGGGAGAGGAAAACGAGAGGCAACAGGCAACAAAAGTAAATGCAAGAGAAGAGTTTGTGAGACCTACTTGGATAGATCTTGATTTCTCCTCCCCGACAACGGCGCTAGAAATTGGCACGTTGTCGGGAGAATATTCTTGAGGATCCTCCTTCCCCGGCAATGGCGCCAGAAATTGGGACGTTGTCGGGAGAATATTCTTGACGATCCTCTTCCCCGGCAACGGCGCCAGAAATTCTTCTGCTACTGCAACAAAAGACCTTCCAACGGCGCCAGAAATAGGTGTGTTGCTTGATACTCCTCAGCAACGGCACCAGGAATCCTTCAGCTGCGGCTACGCCTTAAGGGACTTCCTAGGAAAGTATGCAAAGGATTTCCCCCGTGGCCTTGGAACCTTGTGTTGGTGTTCCCTCGAAGCGGAAAGGGTGATGTAGCGTAGCGGTGGTAAGTATTTTCCTCAGTTTGTGAACCAAGGTATCAATCTGGCGGAAGAGTATCTCAAGATCCTGCACAAACACAAAAGCTTGCAGCAAACACTATGAAGGGGTTGTCAATCCCTTATAGATTGTTTGCCAAGTGAGAACTAAAAGCAACAAAGTAACAAAGCAAAGAAAAATCGGAGACGTAACCGATAGATGTGAATAGACCCGGGGCCTGTAGTGTTTACTAGTGGCTTCTCTCATGAAAGCAAGTAGACGATGGGTGAACAAATTATTGTCGAGCAATTGATAGAATTGTGCAGAGTCGTGACGATATCTATGCAATGATTATTTCTATAGTCATCACGTCTGAAACAAGTAGACCGATATTGTCTGCATCTACTACTATTACTCCACACGTCGACCGCTATCCAGCATGCATCTAGTGTATTAAGTCCATAAGAACAGAGTAACGCCTTAAGCAAGATGACATGATGTAGAGGGTAATCTCAAACCAATGATAAAACCCCCATCTTTTTACCCTTGATGGCAACTGGTTGATGTGTGCCTTGCTGCCCCTACTGTCACTGGGAAAGGTCACCACATGGCAGAACTCAAAACCAAGCACTACTCCCATTGCAAGACTCGGAGAGACTTACAAGGATATCAAATCATGCATATAAGAAATCAGCAAAGACTCAAATATATATCATAGATAATCTGATCACAAGTCCACAATTCATCGGATCTCGACAAACACACCGCTAAAGAAGATTACATCGGATAGATCTCCATGAAGATCATGCAGAACTTTGTATTGAAGATCCAAGAGAGAGAAGAAGCCATCTAGCTACTAACTATGGACCCGTAGGTCTGAACTGAACTACTCACGAGTCATTGGAGGGGCGATGATGATGATGAAGAAGCCCTCCACCTCCAAAGTCCCCTCCGGCAGGGCGCCGGGAAGGGTCTCTAGATGAGATCTCGCGGAAACGGAAGCTTGCGGCGGCGGAAAAGTATTTTTGAGGCTCCCCTGATTTTTTGCGAAATATTTGGGAATATATAGGTGGAAAACCTAGGTCAGGAGACGGCCAGGGAGGACACAAGCTTGCCCACCTCCACCTCCCCCCTGGTGGCATGGTGCAAGCTTGTGGGCTCCCTGGGGCCCACCTGGCTTGGCGCAAAGGCTCCCTGGTCTTCTTTTGTTCGGGAAAAAATCATTTTGGGGATTTTATTTCGTTTGGACTCCGTTCCAAAATCAGATCTGAAAAGAGTCAAAAACACGAAAAAACAAGAACTGGCACTTGGCACTGAATCAGTAAGTTAGTCCCCAAAAAGATATAAAAAGGTACATAAAACATACAAAGAAGACAAGATAACAATGTGAAACCATGAAAAATTATAGATAGGTTTGAGACGTATCACTTTCACCGTTTCTTAAATTCCCGGAGAGCCGTAACTCCGATTGGGCTGAAATTTTAACACAATTTTCTTCCGGATAGTAGCTTTCTTGCCGCGAAATAAGGGCCCCAACCAGCTTAGGGATTGGTCACAAGCCTGCCAGGCGCGGCCCCACCCCCAGGCCGCGGCGAGGGGGCTTGTGACCCCCTCGGGCATCGTTTCGCGTTGATTCTTCTTCCCAAAAATCATAAATATTCCAAAGACAAATCCCCGTAGGTTTTTTATTGCGTTTGGACTTTGTTTCGTAAGGATAATCAGCAAAATAAAAAACATGCAACAACAAGGAACTGGCACTGGGCACTGGATCAATATGTTAGTCCCAAAAATAGTATAAAAAGTTGCCAAAAGTATATGAAAGTTGTAGAATATTGGCATGAAACAATCAAAAATTATAGATACGACGGTGACGTATCAAGCACCTCTTCCCATTACAAGATAAAATGTCAAGTTGGACACACAAAAACCAAATATCGAAGAAGAAATGCAAGGCAATAATAATCAAGCATGAATATATTTTCATAGATCTGATCATAAAATCACAATTCATTGGATCCCAACAAACACACCACAAAAGAAAGAGTTACATCATATGGATCTCCAGGAGACCATTACATTTAGAAACAAAACGATAGAGAAAGCCATCTAGCTACTGCCTACAGACCCGTAGGTGTGATATGAACTACTCATTTATCATCGAAGGAGCACCAATGAGGATGGTGAACCCCTTCGTGATCGTGTTCCTCTTCTAAATAGGCTGTACATTGGATTTTGTGGCTCTGGAATTGCGGGGGCTGAAAAGATTTTTCGTCGACTCCTGTAAGGTTTTCTAAATGTTGGGTTATTTATAGAGCTCACAGGCAGTGGAGCCCGAGGTCCCCACTATACACTAGGCCGCACTAGGGGCCATTGGCGCGGCCTGATGTCGAGTGGCCCCGTGGGCCTCGTCTCCTGCTCATTCTTGGTTCCCAAGTTTCCGTCAGGTCCAAAAAAATCTACGCAAAGTTTCATGGCAATTGGACCTCATCTTATATGGATTTTCTATGAAGGAAAAAACAGCGAAAAACAGCTACTAGCACTAGGCACTATGTCAATAGGCTAATCCCAAAAAAAGATATAAAGTTTCTATGAAATGATCATAAAACATCCAAGAATGATAATATAACATCATGGAACAATAAAAAATTATAGATACGTTGGAGACACATCATGACCCAAAGAAGTTTCCGTACTCACACTGATTAGGGAAGGCATTGGTTCAGCCCATCGGGGCATCTGAGGAACATATGCCGCAAACTTCAAGAGTAATTAACACATGCTTGGAGAGCATGGATGACAAAAGAATATGGTATAATTTATGAGAGGGAGAAGACACAGTTTACCAATGGCATCATGTAGCAGGGGAAGAACATCACAAGAATTTTGAATGTGAAGGATGCTATCGGATAATAACCCAACAATGGGTCTAGGGATCCACAAAGGACCTGATGTGAGTACCGGTATCCAATCAGAGAAAGAAGGAATGCAATGCATCGGATTAGAGATCATCTAAGTAATATCAATACTTAAATACCGAAGGAATTATGATTTCCACGTTGCTGTATCAGAATCAGTTGCTCCGATCAAATACAAGTAAGTTGAATGGACTTAGATGGACAATCAATCAAGGTTGATTTGCCGAGAACCATGTCCTATTTGGAACGACGTCTGAGCGGGACGCATAATTTATGAGGATCAACTCATGATTGCGTGCACCTACACACAAGTTGAATCAATAAGATCAAATAACAGTCACAAAGGTATTTAAGGAATGTTGCTAGACATATGTAATTAACTATAATGCAAGCACGTGAGGAAGGTCAAGAGCAATAGGATATTGAGGATTTCGGAAGATCGAATAGAAATTCGAAGGACTTGCAAAACCCATGACAACTCAGGACGAACGAATCCCCGGTAAGATAATTCGATGTACCTTGTGATTACAAGAGCAATTGAAAATGAAAGTATGGGTGACGATTGTATGTAATCATCCAAAGGGGTTGACGGAGGAAGGGAATCGCAAAAGCGATGCGCACAAGTTCCCAAGATAACATTGGAGAGTACCCTCAGAGTCTTATGAAGAATCAAGCCATCATGTGGAATGAGGGTCTCTCCGCGAGGAAGTAGTTACAAGAACCTAGAGTTAGAGTTAGCAAAATGTTTAACCCGAAATGGAAGAGAAATCAGAACCCAAAGTATAGAAGAGGAGTAAAAGATCCTAGTACCACCCGATTGAGATGTGGGCCCGTAAGCGAGACAATAATGTGAGGAAAGTTTTTCAAAGACTAAACTCAACTTAGGCCAATTAGTTGGAAAGGGGGCTACCTACAGGCAGTCGGCTGTGATACCAACTTGTGACGCCCCCATTTTGATCGTACACGAATCATACAGACAAATCGGTACGACCAAGATAAGGGACTCATGGGAAGATATCACAACACAACTCAAAACACAAATTAACGTCATACAAGCATCATATTACAATCCAGGGGCCTCGAGGTTTGAATACATAAGCTCCAATACCAACGAGTCAACGAAAGGAAGCAATATCTAAGTACATACATAGGTAAGCAAGATTTTCCTTAAGAAGGCTAGCACAAACACAACATCGGATCAAAAAGGCAAGGCCTCCTGTCTGTTAGCCTCCTAACTACTCAACAACCTCCACATAGTAGTATGCTCCATCGGGGTAGTAGAAGTGATCAATGGGATGAGCCATCTCCTGGGCTCCGTCATCTTGTCGCGGCAATCGTATCAAGAGTAAGAGGGGGAGCAAAGAACCGATGAGTACTCATCCAATGTACTTGCAAGACTAACATAAGAACTATGCTAAGTATGCATCAATATTAAAGAAATGGGGCTATATCTTTGGACTGAGTAAAGAAATGCCAGAATAGAGAGAAGGCCTAGTCCTATCGAAGACTAGCATATTCAACGTCTGGCAGCATTAGAAGAGTGTAGATCAGCAACACACATGTAGTAATTATGTTGCAACAAGTTTATTAAGTATGCCCAACGATCCTTCCTAGACTCCCTGTGAGAAAGCGATCTTGGAGACAACATTTCTATTTAAGTCACATTTCTAGTTCTATTAGACCAGAATACAACTCCAAGTCGTACTGTTATCGTGGACACGGCTATTCGAATAGTTCAATCATCTCTGCAGAGGTGCACCACATTTCTCAACACGCTAGTTAACCATCGGTCGGACACACTTTCTTGGGTCATGGCTGGCCTTGGGAGATCAATACATCGTAGCCCTACCAAGGCTCAACAGAGAGGCTAGCTCACCGAACTAAATCCTATGCGTGCATGGGTCTTGGTCCCATCACCCTTTGCACTCGTGCATGTTGCATGGGAGGCCAAGATTAGTCTTGGCACCTCTTATACATGATGAATTCTTACACGAACAACTCGGGCGCGAGCCGCTCCAATGATGAGGTCTGAAGAGCTTCGACTGATACAACGAGTCGAGTGCCCATAACCGTTCACACATGAAGGTTAGTGCATATGGGTCAATCGACCAACTCAGATCAATTACCCGACCCATTAATGTTTAGTTAACTGAAGTGACGATCAATGATCCATGCTATGTGGTACCGTTGCCCCGTCTCGAGGATGTGTGGCAAGGGTCAAGAATACATGGCCATGCCTCGTCACAATCACTCGGGAATCCACCCGCACCACACATATCATCATGTTCTAGTAGTAAAGTTTAAGTAGTCGTGTTTCTATAACATCAGAGGAATCCGAGGTATCACCCTCGACAGATCCAATAGATGTAACCGTAAAGGTGACCAGGGAGGAATCACCCTTGATAGTTCACACTTGAGCGGTTGCACAACAAAGTCGTTATCAGAAGTGGTGAAGGAGGGATCACCCTATGTAATCCACCTCTAGTTAAGTACACTACAGAATCAACATCAGGAGTACATAACAAGGTATCACCCTTGGTACTTGATAGTAGCTCTATAGAGTCGTGCGTCTAAGGGGTGGGAGGTGATGTGACGTGTCATGGCTTGTCGATCAGTTGATCGATTCTTCGAGTCTCCGAGTCTTCAAGTCATCGATTCTTCGATGATAAAGCAGGGGAAATTGGGGCTAAGTGGGGTCACTCGGATCACTAAACAACCTCTGCTAAGCATTTAATATGCTTTAGGGTACAATAGCAGTTTAACAAAAATAGGCTATGCATCAGAATAGGAGCTATCTACAGCAATAGCAAAATCTAATGCAAGCATGAGGGAGAAAGGATGGACGATATATGGATGATCAAGGGGGTTTGTGTACCTTGTTGCTCTGCTGAAAAAGGCTCGTCTTCAGTGGTGTAGTCGTACGCGACATCATCGTCACTCTTGGAGACTACCTGAGACAAGAGGGGAAGAAACAATAAATAAAAACAAGCAGATGCAACATGATGCATGACATGGCAATATGCAGTGCTAGGGATGAGCTATTGCACTACTAGACGTCATGGACGGAGCAGGAAAATTTATGACGATATTTCCTGGGTCTTTGGCTACTACTGGACATATGATCCTAATGCCAAAATGTCCATGTCATAATGCTAGGAGCATGTGACCGATGAACGGACAACATATTCGGATTCGTGGGATTTTTCTGAGCAACTTTCATGTATAAAACTATTTCATGTGACTTACAAATTATTTAATATTAATTATTTTCAAAGTTTTAATAATATTCTAAAATAAACAGATTTATTTTAATCTGAAAAATGCTATTATGAAATGAGCATGACATCACTTAGGCATCAACACTGAACACGATTATTGACTGGTCAAACTGACATGTGGGTCTTAGCTCTCATAGAATCACTATTAATCGAGAGTATACTTTAATCGGAATTGGATTAATTAGCACGAGGGGTCCCACTTGTCATTGTCTCATCTAATTAACCTAGTTTAATTAAGTGTAACAGCCCGAGACCGACGCTCCAGAAAATTCCCCTTTTATTCCGTTGTCGCCGTGTTAGTATTTCGTTTATCGCATTCATCATCGCATCATGTGCATCATCTGCATTGCATCGGCACTCCGTTGCCACCAATTTTCAAAACATGCATCCATTATTAGTTGCTGGTTCTCTCCGTTATTGTCGTTAACCGTTTTGAGACCAACCACTCACGCACACGTCCGTGATATCATTAAAATATTGTTTTTAAAAGTGTGTATAAAGTATTCTCGGGTTGGGTTGGAACATGGCATGCGGTCTTAATTTATTGTAGGTAGGCTGCCTCCCAAATTTCATCGCAATCAGAGTCCGTTTGATACCCGAACAGTCGATCGTAGCAGCACCATCATCAGTTTATTGTCGGACGTTTTTTCAGTGTTTAAAAAATCTTGTGCCAGGCCACAAACCTCCCTCTCTTCCCCACCTAGCCTATTCTGCACAACACAGTACCATCCACCGAGCCTACCCCTCCATTTCAGACCGTCCGATCGAGATCCGACGGCCCGAAAACGGTGCAGAACTGCTAACCCTAGCCCCTGTATATAAATAGACACCCAAACCAGCCGCTCCAGGAAATCCACGGCTTCGAACCCTAGCTGCCGCAACCAGCTCAACCCACCTCCAGCCGCATGGGCCCGCGAGCCCGGATCTCGCCCGCCCGAGTCCATCTGGAGCCCGAGCCAGCCAACCACGCCACCGCCCGAGCTCCCGAGCACCTCCCTCATACCTCCACCTACACAGCGCCCAGCCGCTGCTCTCCGCGACCTCCGCCGCTCACCCTGCCTCGCCGGAGCCGCCCTACACACAACATGAACCCCAGTGACCCCGCGCTGGACCCTCTCCTTCGTTATCTTCTCACCTCTCTCTAATCTCTCCTCTTTCTCTCTTCTATAGGGGGAGCTTGCAGCTTGCTGGAGCCCGCCACCACCGCCATGTGGCTCACCACCAGTCACCGGCACGTGCCACAAGAACTAGATCTGGACCCCTCCGAGGAGGCCCCTCTGTTCTCGGACCCATGCTCCCTGGTGGCACATCCTCGCCGGAGTTCTTGCCGCCGACGACGGCCACGAGCAGCCTGCTCACGTGTGGGCAGAGGAAGCTGACGCTTGCGCCCGGGCCACGCCTCAGCCAGCCGCAGCCCAACCATAGCTCACCCGGCCCGCTTCGCTACAGCCCACCTCCCCACCGACCGGCTGCGAGGCCCGAGGTGAGCAGCCCCACTAAGTTGCTCCTTTGGGCGTCACTTACACATCCTGTACCCCTGTTTCGGCCCATGTATATTTTTTCCGTTATGCGATTTTAGCTAACTAGGAGGGATTTAAAAAAAATTGCATGATTTTAAAACACCCATATCTTTTAAACCGTGCGTCGGATCGAAATAAGTTTTATATGTAAATCATGTAAATTTCATCTACATTAATATTTTCCAACTTTGGTGCATGTTTAAAATTGTGTAACCTGCTGCTTGCGTAGATTTTCATGATGTTATATTTGATGTATTATTCCATAGATATTAAGCGTGCATCCGATTTTCTCAAACCTAATATGTATAATGTTCATGTTGTCTGCAATGCATTTCCATGCATGGTAAAATTGTTACATTGTTGTTCTTATTTGGGTGACATAAATAGTTGCTAAGACCAGTTTATGTCATATTCTTGCATATAAACGGTGGCTTTAGTTTTATTTGTAATCCCACATATTATATATGTTTTACTGGTAGAAAAAACTATAGGATCTAACTATTCATTTAGTTTTGTCTTTCGAGTAAGTTAGCATGCATGCTATTTTGCCACGTTGCCCCCTTGTTTATTTTGTGTGAATTAATCCGTGTTTAATATGAATTACTTGTGAACTTGAGATATGCTCTTGGACATGTATGGTAGTCCCTGGTAATTTTAGTTGCTATATATATCCATGTTTAGGTGTTGTTTTGTGTTGCCAACATGCTAGGAAAATAGTGATGTTTTGAGATGCTGAAATATTTCTAAGTCTGGAATCTGTAGCATTTTGTTGTTGTCTTGCCATGAGAATTGCTAGTGATCTACAATCCGTTTGGGTTTGGTGCAATGGAGTTATTTGAAGTGCTTACAATTCGCTAGCTTGATGTAAGTTTTTATGCCATTCTATGCCCTATAGCATACAGTTTTACTGCTCCCAATATGCCTTCTAGTTGAAAACTGCACTCTCAAAACTGATATTTTCAGCAAGTCTAAAACTGTGTGCAACTTTCCATTTTGTGAGTTCTTTTCCTGGTGATACATGCTTCCATGATAGTTGTATTTAGTAGGGTGTTGTTTTGAATCTGGACCAATACTGCCATATGTCTTGTTTGAGCATTTCATAATTTTGTAGCTTGTTGTTTTGGCGTGTTGAAAATGCCATGTTGCTATTTTTGGGAGATTGTAGCTATTTCTTGTTTTGCTTGTAATTGTTGAACCGTTGCTCCATTTGGAACATGTCATATATAAAAATTTCTTAGAATCTCGTGTAGTGTCGTAATATCTTGCTGACTTCATGGTTTGGAATGCTTATGGATGCCATTTGCATAAATATTGCATTCATGGCATCATATCTTGCAGTGATCATATGTTTTGAACCGTAGCTCCGTTTGCAATGATCTTTATATGTAAATCGACTAGAATGACGCGCAAATTCACATGAACGACTTTATTTTGTCGTTTATAAAACATAGAACATGTTTAGGTCAGATCTTGACAGGTTTTGAAATTAACATACGGGGTCATTTTTGAGATGCTATAAGTTGTTTCCACCCTCATTTAAAATGCCTAGATAGGTAGTTTATTTGTGCTTCACCTCTTTCCATGTTAACAACATTTTAAAATTACCATGTATCTAAATGAGAGTGAACTAAAGATTTGAATGTGGAGTTTCGTCAATATGCAACTCATTGCATATTGAGCTTACTTAATGTGTATTATTTGTTTGTTGTGGTTGTTGTGTTGTGCCTTTCATAATTGAAATGGACATTCATACATGTGTTGTGCATCATAACGTGTGTTGTGCATCATAACATGCCTTGGTTGTGGTGTTACCGTGTGTTGATTGTTGTTCCGGATTGTTTCTTCTCGATAGAGTTCCGAACCGCTTCGGAGTGTGAGGATCCGTTTGTCTGCTTCATGGATTCGTTCTTCTTCCAAGCGTTATCTCAGGCAAGATGAAAATTTCCCTAGATACCATTACTATCAATTCCAGTCTAGTTGTCTCGTTTCTTTTGTTATGTCTCGTGGCCTACCACTTGTGAAATGTCATCCTCTCAACATTGCCATGAAACCTTCAACCTTTCTACAACCTAGCAAACCACAGATTGGCTATATTACCGCTTGCTTAACCATGTGTTAGCGTTTCTAGTGCAGGTGCAGTTGCTTCCATGTGATAACATGGGTTCCTAGTTATGTCGCCATATAATTTCTAATTAACTTAATGGACCTATATATTTGGTAAAAGGTGAAAGGCTCGACTTTCTAGCCTGGTGTTTTGTTCCACCTTTGCCGCCATAGGAAAGGATACCGATGTTATATTCCATAATTGAGCGCTCCTAACATGATCGGGGTTGTTATGGGGGCCCCCTTGATAATTTATCTTAGCTAAAGCTTGTCGGGCAAGGCCCAACTTTGGTACTACATTTGCCTAATAACTAATAAACTTGCATAGGGACCGGTCGACCCCCGTGGATAATTAATCAATCCCCGGGCCAGTGCTTCTCATGAGTGTTGGTCCAAACTAGAGCCGTTTGCAGGGCCAACCCAGGGAAACTCAGGAGATTCCTAGCAGGCCACCGTACACTATGCTTATCCGTCATGTCCTGAGAACGATATACGCGGCTCCTATCGGGTTCGTCAACACGTGGGGCGGCCTTTCCGGACTTGTTTTACCTTTTATGAAATATCTTGTGCATCGGGATTCCGGTGATGCTTTGGGCTATCTCAGAGTTGAGGTTTTCCACTAAGGAATCCGAGGAGATCACGAGTTTCGTGATCAAGGCTTTCTATGCACCTTGTGGTAATTTGTGATGGACTAGTTGGAGCATCCCTGCAGGGTTAAATCTTTCGGAAAGCCGTGCCCACAGTTATGTGTCAAACTTGGAAACTTTGTTTAACATACGGTTCTATATAACTTGAAGTAAGCTTAATTAAAATATGCCTACTGCTTGCGTAACCATGACTGTCTCTTTCGTGAGATCCTTCTCCGACTGAGGACACGATGGGGTTTTGTCTGACGTAAGTAGGTGTTCAGGATCATTCATTTGATCGTCAATAGTTCATGTCCGTTTATGCGTAGATCACCCCCTCTTTTATTCTTGTACTTGTAAGTTAGCCACCTCAAATAAATGCTTAGTTGCTTGCTGCAGCCTCACCACTTAATATACCTCACCCATTAAGCTTTGCTAGTCTTGATACCTTTGGAAATGAGATTGCTGAGTCCCCTGTGCCTCACAGGTAACTACAACAACAATTGGAGGTGGAGGTAAAGCAATACTTTGACGTGAGAGTGATGACTGTTCTATTTGGAGCTTCTTCTTCTTCTTCATCATCGATCTAGGATGGGTTCCAGGGCGGCAGCGTGGGATAGCAAGCATGCATGGACGTCGTTCTTTTATCGTTTGTTTTCGTCCATAGTCGGACCCTGCTCTTGTAAATGGTGAATGAATATGTTGATGTATTGATGTGATCTTGATGCATCTTGTGGAGAGTGTAAGCCAATTCCATATACTCATCGCTTGAGTACATGTACTTGTAATGATATCCATTCTTGCAAAACGACGAGATGCGCTTCTTTCCCTGTCGAGGCCCTCGTGCCAAAATAAGGATAGCATCGCATCTTGGGCGTCACATTAAGTTAATTAATTAATTAACTAATTAAATATTTATTTTTATTATAATACTTTTTAAAAACTATTTTATTATTAGTATTAGTATTAGTATTATTACTATTTATAGGGTGGCCCCACATGTCATTGGGGTTTAGTGTTTACTCGGGGTGGGGGTGGGGATTAATTGGGCTAGGGGATTATACCCACCACTAAACAGGGCCAGCTCGTTGTGCAGCATGCACGACACACAAGGCCGCGATGGTCGTGGCAAGGGGCGGCGAGCAACGGCGGATGGAGGGTAGGGACATCAGTGGGCAGAGGCGAAACACGGTGGGGCACCGACGGCCAGGGCCAGTTGGCATCGCGGGGCGGCCGTGCGAGCGGGCAACGGAGCAGAGGAGCGGTGGCACACCGTATCAGCGGCAGCGGGTTGCAACAAGTGAGCAGGTGGAGCATGGGGCATGCGGGAGAGAGGCTTGGTGTAGGCGGGTTCGCGCGGGCGAGGCACACGGGACTATGACCAGGGCTCAGTGAGTGCAACTGGGTTCGGGGCGCGGGGAGCGAGGTGTAGCGAGCACGACACGGAGCGGGAGTGGGCGGCTGGGGAAGGGGGCGAGCAGCTGCAGGAGAGAGGGAGGGAGAGGGCGGACCTCACCGGCGTTGGAGGGTAGGGGGTGGCGAGGCTCGAATGAGCCGTTGTTGCACTGGCCGGCGGCTAGGGCGGGGTGGTACGGAGACGAGTCGTCGCCCTCGGACGAGCTCGAGCCTGACCTCGGGGCCAAGGAGAACTAGGGCATGAGGGAGTGTGGGGAATAGAGGCTAGGGTTCCCACGGGGGTCGTGATGACCCACAAGTATAGGGGATTAATAATAGTCCTTTCGATAAGTAAGAGTGTCGAACCCAATGAGGAGCAGAAGGCTCTGATAAACGGATTTCAGCAAGGTAATAACTGCAGGCACTTAAAGTAGCTGTAACAAGTGGTTGTGTAGCGAGGTGAAACGTAGCAAGCAAAGAGCAACAAGTAACAAGTAGTAGCAACGGTGCAGCAAGTGGCCCAATCCCTTCTGCAGCAAGGGACAAGCCTGAACAAAGTCTTATAGGAGGAAAAATGGTCCCGAGGACACACGGGAATTTCTCTCATGCTAGTTTCATCATGTTCATATGATTCACGTTCGTTACTTTGATAGTTTGATATGTGGGTGGACCGGCGCTTCGGTACTGCCCTTACTTGGACAAGCATCCCACTTATTATTAACCTCTCTCGCAAGCATCCGCAACTACAAAAGTAGAATTAAGACAAAGTCTAACCATAGCATTAAACTAGTGGATCCAAATCAGCCCCTCACGAAGCAGCGCATAAACTGGGGTTTAAGCTTCTGTCACTCCAACAACCCATCATCTACTTAGTACTTCACAATGCCTTCCTCTAGGCCCAAATATGGTGAAGTGTTATGTAGTCCACGTTCACATAACACCACTAGAGGAAAAACAACATACAACATATCAAAATACCGAACGAATATCAAATTCACATGACTATTATCAGCATGACTTATCCCATGTCCTCAGGAACAAAAGCTACTACTCACAAGACATAATCATAATCATGACCAGAGGTGTAATGAATAGCATCAAGGATCTGAACATAAACTCTTCCACCAAGTAATCCAACAAGCATCAACTACAAATAATAATCAACACTACTAGCAACCTTACAAGTACCAATAGGAGTTGCGAGACGAAGATTGGTTACAAGAGATGAACTAGGGATTGGAGAGGAGATGGTGCTGATGAAGATGTTGATGACGATGCCTCCCCTCCGACGAGAGGAGTGCTGGTGATGACGATGGCGACGATTTCCCCCTCCGGGAGGGAAATTTCCCCGGTAGGATCGTCGTGCCGGAGCTCTAGATTGGATCTACTCAAGTTCTGCCTCGTGGCGGCCGCAAAACCACGAAAAAGCTCCCGTATGATTTTTTACAGGTCAGGACGCATCATATAGCAAAAGAGGGGGGCTAGTGGGCCTTCAGGCAGCCCACAAGCTTACCCACCGCCACTAGGGGGTGGTGGCGGATTGGGGGCTTGTCGGGCCCTGGTGGCCCCCCTCCGGTAGTTCTTTCGCCCAGTATTTTTAATATATTCCAGAAAAAATCCACGTAAATTTTCAGGGCATTTGGAGATGTGCAGAATAGTGGACTAGGATTTGCTCCCCTTCGAGTCCAGAATTCCAGCTCCCTGAATTCTCCCTCTTCAAATAAACCTTGCAAAATAAGAGAGAAAGGTAATAAATATGGTACCACAAGTAATATAACAGCCCAACAAGCAATAAATATCAACATGAAAGCATGATGCAAAATGGATGTATCAACTCCCCCAAGCTTAGACCTCGCTTGTCCTCAAGCGAAAACCAAGTTCCATAAACATGTCCACATGTTAAGGGACGAAGGTGTCGATAAAACATAGTACGGACATGAGGGCATCCTGATGACACATAGAACAGCAATATATCATAAAGATTCTTATGGGAAAGTAACAATTCCTTCACAAAGCAAAGCATGAAGCAAAAACCTTACCGAGAAGTAACCAACAATAGTCCATAGTCATTGAAGCAATTGCAATTTATCATAACATCAGAAAGAGTCAAATAAAAGCTTGTAAGGCAAACCCACATACTCAATCATCTCTTTTGTTTTCCACAATTGTTATAACTCACGTGGTACTCATGGTGTCAAAGTTTCATATGGACACAGAGAAAGATAGGGGCTTATAGTTTTGCCTCCCAACGGTTTACCTCAATGGTAAAGTCAACAACAATAAAGCATGAGTACTCAAATCCAAGTTGATATATGAATATAGATCTTTCCCAAGCATGCGACGGTAGCCAAGACAAAGGCAAAAAGGGAATTGGTGATGCTCACCATGACTCTTACAAGGGTAAAAAGTAAAGGTACAAGATAGGCCCTTCTTAGAGGGAAGAAGAGGTTGTCATGCGCTTTTGAGGTTTGAATGCGTGTCCTCTTAGTGCGGAGGAACGTCACTTTATATTGCCTCCTGTGATAAAGAACTTTATTATGCAGTCTGTCGATTTTATGTCTTCCTCATCACAGGTTCGTACAAAGCTTATTTTCCACACACTAATAGATCATACAAATTAGAGAGCGATTTTTATTGCTTGCACCGATGACAACTTACTTGAAGGATCTTATTCAATCCATAGGTAGGTATGGTTGACTCTCATGGCAAAACTGGTTGGAGGTTTATGGATGCACAAGTAGTATCTCTACTTGGTGCGACACTTTTGGCTAATATGAGGTGGAAGAAATCGTCACATGCTAAGGGATCTCTAATCATATAACATTGTTTGGAACCAAGAAAACACAATTCATTATGTTGTCTTCCTTGTACAACATCTACTCCTAGGCATGTAATAGTTTGGTGAGTGCTCACAATTGTAAAAAGTGTCTAAGATGATATATTTATATGTGAACCTCTCTTTCCTTATTACTTCTTATTAATAGCAAGAATGACTGAGGTCTATGTTGATTTATTCTCAACAAGTTTCAATCATCATACGTGTCATAAGTGAAGTTATCACTTTCCATAAGATCGTCTCATGATCTTTCATGCTATCGTTCTTTTCATACTTTTTGATCATGGCACAAAGCAAAGCCCTTGACTAAGACACTCTTTATTATATAGCTCGTAAGCTCGAATACAATGGGTGAGAGACAAAAGCAAAAGACTCAAACTAAAAACTAAATACTTAATCGTCTAGAAGAAGAAATAAAAACTGAAAAGGAAAGAACTAAAACAAAGGTAAAAGCAAAAGATATAAAGGTGATACGATACCAGGGCAACTCCCCCACGCTTGGCAGAAGCCAAGGGGATTGCCCAGACCAATGCTTAGTTGTCTTCCTTTGGTGGTGATGGTGGTGTTATTGGAGCAGTCTTGAGCTTGTCTAATTTCCACTTGAGCAAAAAAAAATCTGCTCCCTTAGATCGTCATTTTCCTCCTCAAGTTTCAAAACTCTATGGAAAGCTCCTGCTTACTCTCCTACAAGAAACGAGAAGGGATAAACAAGGTCTTAGGCTTACTCCTATGATCAGGGAGGCTTGACTTCTTGAACTCCACATGGGTGTTTGCAGGTTGAGGTAGAGGAGCCTCCTCTTCATCGGAACCCATTTGCTCCTTCCCTTTGGGCTCATAGTCCTCTTCCTCATCAGTGGTCCAACCATATGGTTCCAAGTCCCCATAGATCCTAGAGTTAGCACGATCATCGGCCACATAGATCTCTTCTTCTGAATCTTGAGAACACATCTCGACCTAAATCTGCGGCAGACAACAAGCTCGAAACGAAAACAAAGGAAAACTGTGCGATACGGAGATCAAAACCTTCGAGCGACTATATATTGATTTTTTTAGGCCAGAAGGAGTCCTCCACAAGAAAATGGAGTCCGGGAGGCACACGAGGTGCCCACAAGCTTTCCCACCGCCACCAGGGGGTGGTGGCGGTGTGGGCCCTTGTGGCTGCCTCGTTTGCTCTCCGGACTGCTTTTTATTTTTCTAATTTTCCAAAAATTCCAAAAGTGAGGAAATTTCCTATTGGAAAGTTATCGGAGTCCAATTTCTTGCTGAAACAAATACATCTTTGTTTTAAAGGTCTGAAACAGGCTGATAAACATCCCTTATGTACTCCTCTGGATTTATGACATTGATGATATTGGTCTCAACATTTATGGGAGTACCACAGATGTAATGCTTGATTGTTTGCCCATTTACCACTCTAGGAAAATTTCCTTCTGTGTTATTGATTTTGATGGCACCTGAATGATATACTTCCTCGACAACATAGGGACCTTTCCATTTAGAGAGAAGCTTGCCTGCAAAGAATCTCAAACGAGAATTGTATAGCAAGACATAATCACCTACATTGAACTCTCGTTTCTGTATTCATTTGTCGTGCATCTCTTAACCTTTTCCTTGAACAACCTGGCATTCTCATATGCCTGGGCTCTCCATTCATCCAACGAGATGATATCAAACAACCGCTTCTCACCGGCAAGTTTGAAATCAAAGTTGAGCTCTTTGATTGCCCAATAAGCTTTGTGTTCCAGCTCAAGAGGTAAATGACAGGCCTTACCGTAAACCATTTTATACGGTGACATGCCCATGGGATTCTTATAAGCAGTCCTATAAGCCCAGAGTGCATCGTCAAGTTTGCTTGACCAGTTCTTTCGAGATCTATTGACGGTCTTTTGTAGGATCAACTTGGTCTCCCTATTACTCAACTCAACTTGACCACTGGACTGAGCATGATAAGGAGATGCAACTCTATGGTTGACATCATACTTAGCTAGCATCTTGCGGAAAACACCATGAATGAAGTGTGAACCGCCATCAGTCATCAAGTATCTAGGGACTCCAAATCTTGGGAATATGACTTCTTTAAGCATCTTAGTAGAGGTGTGGTGATCAGCATTTTTAGTGGGGATAGCTTCTACCCACTTAGTAATGTAATCCACAACAACCAAGATGTGAGTGTACCCATTGGAACTCAGGAAGGGTCCCATATAATCAAAGCCCCAGACATCAAATGGTTCAATGACAAGTGAATAGTTCATAGGCATCTCTTGACGCTTACTGATGTTCCCTATCCTTTGGCATTCGTCACAAGACAAGACAAACTTACGGGCATCCTTGAAGAGAGTGGGCCAATAGAAACCTGATTGCAATACCTTATGGGCAGTTCTATCTCTAGCATGGTGTCCTCCTTAGGCTTCGGAATGACACTTCTGCAGGATCTGTCCCTATTCATGTTCAGGCACACAACATCTAATAACACCATCTACTCCTTCCTTATAAAGGTGAGGATCATCCCAAAAGTAGTGTCTCAAATCAACGAAGAATTTCCTCTTTTGTTGATAGGTGAAACTGGGTGGTATGTATTTGGCTATGATATAGTTTGCATAATCGCCATACCACGGTGCACTAAGTGAAGTGCGGATGACATTTAGTTGCTCATCAGGAAAGCTATCATCAATAGGTAGTGGGTCATCAAGGACATTCTCTAGCCTAGACAAGTTATCTGCTACAGGGTTGTCAGCACCCTTTCGGTCAACGACGTGCAAGTCAAATTCCTATAGCAGGAGAACCCATCTGATCAGCCTAGGCTTAGTGTCCTTCTTCTCCATGAGGTACTTAATAGCAGCATGATTAGAGTGAATAGTGACTTTGGAGTCAACTATGTAAGATCTGAACTTTTCACATGCAAACACGACTACTAAAAATTCCTTTTCCGTAGTGGCATAGTTTCTTTGGACACCGTCTAGAGTTTTACTAGCGTAGTGAATGACATTCAACTTCTTGTCAACTCTTTGTCCTAGAACAGCACCAACAGCATAATCACTAGTGTCACACATGATTCCAAAGGGCAAGTTCCAGTCAGGTGGTTGAACAATAGGTGCGGTTATCAAAGCCTTCTTAAGTATTTCAAAGGCTTCCTCACAATCCTCATCAAAAACAAAAGGAACATCCTTCTGCAAGAGGTTGGCAAGAGACCTATAAATCTTAGAGAAGTCTTTAATGAACCTTCTATAGAAACCAGCATGACCTAGGAAACTTCGTATACCTCTGATATCTGTGGGGCAAGGCATTTTCTCAATTGCATCAACCTTAGCCTTATCAACTTCAATGCCTCTTTCAGAGATTTTGTGTCCTAAGACGACACCTTTATTAACAATAAAGTAGCACTTCTCCCAATTCAAGAAGAGGCTGGTTTCTTCGCATCTCTGTAAGACTCGATCAAGGTTGCTGAGGCAATCATCAAAGGAAGACCCGTAAATGGAGAAGTCATCCAGGAAAACCTCGACAATCTTTTCACAGAAGTCAGAGAATATAGCCATCATACATCTTTGGAAGGTGGCAGGTGCATTGCATAAGCCAAAAGGCATACGTCTATAGGCAAAGGTACTGAAAGGGCAGGTGTTAGTGGTTTTCTCTTGATTAGATTGTGCAATAGGTATTTGCGAGAAACCTGAATAACCATCTAGAAAGCAAAAGTGTGTGTGCTTTGATAGCGTTTCTAGCATTTGGTCGATGAACGACAAAGGATAATGATCTTTCCTGGTTGCCTTGTTCAGTTTCCGGAAGTCTATCACCATTCTATAGCCGGTAATAATCCTTTGTGGGATTAGTTCATCCTTATCATTAGGAACGAAGGTGATATCTCCCTTCTTGGGTCCGCAATGTACTGGACTTACCCAATCACTATGAGAAACAGGATAAATGATTCCTGCTTCCAGAAGCTTTAATATTTCTTTCTAACGACCTCTTTCATCTTAGGATTTAATCTCCTTTGATGATCAGCAACTGGTTTAAAGTCAAGATCGGTTTTAATCTTGTGCTGACATAGAGTAGGACTAATACCCTTATGATCATCAAGAGTATATCCAATAGCAGCACGGTGCTTCCTCAGAGTTTTTAGTAACTTCTTCTCTTCCCGCTCTGAGAGGAGAGCACTAATAATGACAGGATATATCTCCTTCTCATCAAGATAGGCATACTTGAGAGTATCAGGCAACTATTTAAGCTCAAACACAAGATCACCCTTTGGTGGGGGAGGATCCCCAAGCAATTCAACAGGCAGATTATTCTTGAGAATAGGATGTTGTTCTAAGACAATTCTATCTATCTCATCTCTCTCCTCCATACGCATGTCATTTTCATGCTCAAGCAGATATTGCTCTAAATGATCCGTAAGAGGTACGGCAATAGAGGCAAGAGCAATGATTTCATCTCTACGAGACGACTCTCTTTCATGGGGTTGTCTACCAAACTTGGAGAAGTTAAATTCATGAGACACACCCTCGAAACTTACTGTGACAGTCTGCTTAATGCAATCAATGTGAGCATTGACAGTGTTGAGAAAGGGTCTACCAAATATGATGGGACAAAAGCTAATCTTGTGCAGTACCAAGGACGAGGAAATCACTAGGATACTTCGTCTTACCACACAGGACTTCTACGTCTCTCACAATTCCCAAAGGGCAGATAGTGTCTCTATTAGCTAGCGTGATAGTGACATCAATGGGTTCTATCTCAGCAGGTGCAATCTCATCTTTGATTTCATCATAGAGAGAACGGGGTATTGCACTAACACTAGCTCCCATATCACATAAACCATGATAGCAGTGATCTCCTATCTTAACAGAAACAACAGGCAGGCCAACTACAGGTCCGTGCTTGTCTTTCGTGTGAGGTTTAGCAATTCTAGCGGAGTCCTCACATAATTTGATAACATGCCCATCTATGTCTTCGGATAAGAGATCTTTGATAATAGCAACACTAGGTTCAACTCTAATCTCCTCAGGGGGTGCAAGTGGTCTAATGTAACCCCTACGTATCACAGTTGGAGCTTTAGAATAATCCTTCATTCTAGCAGGGTATGGTGGTTTCTCCGTGTAAGCACAAGGAACAATAGGATCACTAAAAGCTATGATTTTCTCCTCAACTAGATTGTTTCTGGCTATGTTGCTTTCTACAGGAGGATGATATTTAAACCACTTCTCTTTGGGAAGATCAACATGAGCAACAAAAGATTCACATAGAGAAGCTACTATCTCAGAGTCAAGTCCATACTTAGCGCTAAAATCTCTAGAAGTGTTTGTCTCAACAAAAGATTTAACGCAATCAAACTGGAAATTCATACCTGACTCCTTACCTTCCTCCAGCTCCCAATCTTCATAGTTGCGTTTGATTCTCTCCAATAAATTCCACTTGTGATCAATATCCTTCTTCATAAAAGAACCGGCACAAGAAGTGTCAAGCATGGTACGATCTTCATGAGAAAGCTAAGCATAAAAGTTTTGAGTGATGATTTCTCTCGAGAGCTCATGATTGGGGCATGAATATAGCATTTATTTAAGCCTCCCCCAAGCTTGAGCTATGCTTTCCCTGTCACGAGGCCAAAAGTTATAAAGAAAGTTCCGATCACGATTTACTAAATGCATAGGATAGAACTTTTGATGAAATTCCAATTTCAACCG
Source organism: Hordeum vulgare subsp. vulgare (assembly GCF_904849725.1). Lineage (NCBI taxonomy): Eukaryota > Viridiplantae > Streptophyta > Magnoliopsida > Poales > Poaceae > Hordeum > Hordeum vulgare. The sequence continues at coordinate 211,959,276 of NC_058523.1, read as the reverse complement.
ATTGTAGCCCCATGATCCAGTATCATCACATAGCCTATACCATGTCAACGCCTTATCCTTCAAATATGAAGGAAAGACTTACTTCTTTACCTCATCCTCGGGCAAACCTGCAAGCTTAAATAAACCACAAACTTCATCTACATAGATTAGATGCAAGTCTGGATGTGAAGATCCATCTCTTGTGAAAGGAGTAGCCAGTAGTTTCTCAAGCATACCCAAAGGAATTTCATAAAAGATATTTTCAGTAGGTACCTTAGGTTTAGGAGCAACTCCTTGTGCTTCCGTTCGTGGTGAAGATTCCCCGAACAAACTCCTGAAAGGAAGAGTTTCCATAGTGACAAGTGACAATAAATTTCAGCATAGTATATAAATGTTTCCTTACCAATTTCCACTTACCAAAGGCGCTTCACTCCCCGGCAACGGCGCCAGAAAATAGTCTTGATGACCCACAAGTATAGGGGATCAATCTAGTCCTTTTGATAAGTAAGAGTGTCGAACCCAACAAGGAGCAGAAGGCTTTGATAAACGGATTTCAGCAAGGTAATAACTGCAAGCACTGAAAGTAGCGGTAACAAGTGATTGTGTAGCGAGATGGAACGTAGCAAGCAAAGAGCAACAAGTAACAAGTAGTATCAACGGTGAAGCAAGTGGAGCAATCCCTTTTGTAGCAAGGGACAAGCCTAAACAAAGTCTTATAGGAGGAAAAACGCTCCCGAGGACACACGGGAATTTCTGCCATGCTAGTTTCATCATGTTCATATGATTCGCGTTCGTTACTTTGATAGTTTGATATGTGGGTGGACTGGCGCTTGGGTACTTCCCTTACTTGGACAAGAATCCCACTTATGATTAACCTCTCTCGAAAGCATCCGCAACTACGAAAGAAGAATTAAGACAAAGTCTAACCATAACATTAAACTAGTGGATCCAAATCAGCCCCTCACGAAGCACCGCATAAACTGGGGTTTAAGCTTCTGTCACTCCAGCAACCCATCATCTACTTACTACTTCCCAATGCCTTCCTCTAGGCCCAAATATGGTGAAGTGTTATGTAGTCGACGTTCACATAACACCACTAGAGGAAAAACAACATACATCATATCAAAATACCAAACGAATATCAAATTCACATGACTATTATCAGCATGACTTATCCCATGTCCTCATGAACAAAAGTAACTACTCACAAGACATAATCATAATCATGACCAGAGTTGTAATGAATAGCATCAAGGATCTGAACATAAACTGTTCCACCATGTAATCCAACAAGCATCAACTACAAAGAGTAATCAACACTACTAGCAACCTTACAAGTACCAATCGGAGGTGCGAGACGAAGGTTGGTTACAAGAGATGAACTAGGGATTGGAGAGGAGATGGTGCTGATGAAGATGTTGATGAAGATGCCTCCCCTCCGACGAGAGGAGTGTTGGTGATGAAGATGGCGACGATTTCCCCTCTGGGAGAGAAATTTCCCCAGCAGGATCGTCCTGCCGGAGCTCTATATTGGATCTGCTCAAGTTCCGCCTCGTGGCGGCGGCTAAACCACGAAAAAGCTCCCGCATGATTTTTTTCTAGGTCAGGACTCATCATATAGCAAAAGATGGGGGCTAGTGGGCATTCAGGCAGCCCACAAGCTTGCCCACCGCCACAAGGGGGGTGGTGGCGGAGTGGGGGCTTGTGGGGCCCTGGTGGCCCCCCTCCGGTAGTTCTTTCGCCCAGTATTTTTAATATATTCCAGAAAAAATTCACGAAATTTTCAAGGCATTTGGAGATGTGCAGAATAGTGGACTAGGATTTTCTCCCCTTCTAGTCCAGAACTCCAGCTGCCTGAATTCTCCCTCTTCAAATAAACCTTGCAAAATAAGAGAGAAAAGGCATAAATATGGTACCACAAGTAATGTAAGAGCCCAAAAAGCAATAAATATCAACATGAAAGCATGATGCAAAATGGACGTATCAGGTCACTAGTGTCTTAATAGAGGGGGTCGACCGTCGGATGGCCAGGGGAGGGGGCGGGACACCTTGGCGGGCATCCCCTCCCCCCTGGCCACTGTAGCCGAAGGTTAGAGAAGGCTGGGGCCTTTGGGCTGCGTTTGCTAGAATTTTATAACGGGGGTTGGAATTTTTTATAACGGGGGTTGGGATTTTTATTTTCTTTTATTTTCTTTCATTTTAAAATCCATTTGACTTTTATAATATTTGTTACTTGGCTCATTAATAATATTAGAATATTAGCTAATCCCACAAGAAGTTTGGTGGGCATTTCAATTAATTTGAATTTTCCATAAATTACAAAAGGTATTTAATAAAGTCTTTTGGTACTGTTATAATTGTTTCAGAGCAATTAATTAAATCAAATGATGTTGGTTTAACCATGAAAATTTCTGGTGAATATTTTCTACAAAACCATGATTTTAGTTCGAATAAGTAATTTATTTGCCTCTATTTCAAATTTTAATTTGGCTTTGATTTTATGAAGTGAAAATTTGGCTTAGTTAAACTTGATGACCTGGCATCATTAGTGTGTGGTTACTGTAGCTGAACTACCGGGGTGTTACAAACTCCTTATTCCTTCATCCATTGTGATAGCACCCAAAACTTGAAAACTTCAACACACAAAACTCAATAGAAATCTTCGTGAGATATGTTAGTATAATAAACATATCAAACACTTTAGGTACTATTATAAATTGATTCTTATTTTATTATTACATAAGATATTGTATTCTGACTTCCGTATGGTGGATACTCGGTGATACAATCCATAGCATCATCAAAACAAGCAAACTATGCAAGCAAAAAATAGAATCTCTCTAAAACAGAATAGTCTGTAATGATCTATAAAGAAACTATACTTATGTAACTCCAAAAAAATATAGAACATTAAGAAATACTTAGGAATTCATATAGAAATACTGTGTAAAAAGGATCAAAAACAGTGTACACAAAAATCATAGAAATTCTGCACTAGAAATCAAAGTTTCTGCTTTTGCACCACATCAATTCTACCTATCATGCCAGTCATCCCAAAGGCTTTAATTGGCACCAAACACTAAGTTAAACATAAAAAACTAAATAATTTTAGTATCAATAATCAGCTTATAATGCACAAACACAAAGTGAAAGGAAGAAAAATAAGATAACTATTGGGTTGCCTCTCAACTAGAGCTATTGTTTTACGCCCCTAGATTGGCATAGTGCATATGATTCAAGTGTTTTCATCTTTGACACTATGAAAAAGTTAACCCAATTTGTCACTGAGAATTTTCTATTCATCTTTCAAAACACTGAGAGCACTAACCTTTTGATCCAAAGTATCAAATATCGTATTTTGCATCACTATGTTCCATTGATTTAATTAGACATGTTCTATAGTCCCCAAATGCTGGTTTCCACGGTTTGACTATAGCTAACCAATATAGTGGATTCAACGGTTTCTATCTTTGTCTGCCCAAATAAGCTTTTCATATTTTCATATGTGTCAAAAGCATTGTTTCCAAGAAAATCATTTTCAAACATGGAATCCAGGACACATCTATAAGATAAAGGCATGCCAACATAAAACCTTCTAAGAAGTAATGTAATGTCACTCTGGGGATTAGTTCGCATTTTTATAACTAATAATATATCCCAACTTTCCTTTAAATATTGATCCCCAAGTATTTAAAATCTATTACTTCAGAACCTTCTCCCTAGTAGGTAGGAAGAGGCATGTCCGGAGGGGAAATGGCCATAGCAACAAGCGAACAAGAAAATTAGCAAAGATAAATATTTTTGTATTTTTGATTTTTATGAATCAAGCAAAATACAACAACAAATAAAAAGTAGAACAAGTGAAAGATAATTTTTGCGAAGGTACTTGATAGTAGGTTGGTGATACTCACTGACAACAACGCTAGAAATCCTTCCTGATACTTGTGACCGGCGTTGGGTTTTCCGCGAAGAGGAGTGGGTGATGCAACATAGTCTAGATAAGTATTTACCTCAATGAGAACCAAGGCTATCTAACCTATGGGAGTATCACGCAACCCCCTGATACGTCTCCAACGTATCTATAATTTTTGATTGTTCCATGCCATTATATTATCAACTTCGGATGTTTTATATGCATGAATATGCTATTTTATATTATTTTTGGGACTAACTTATTGACCTAGAGCCCAGTGCTAGTTTCTGTTTTTTCCTTGTTTTTGACCTTTTTCAGATAGGAATATCAAACGGAGTCCAAAGGGAGTCACGAGCCCGATAGGCGCACTCTACCCCCCGGGAGGACTAGTAGGCTCGTGACCTCCTCGTGGGCCCAACTGACGTAATTCCACCGCCATAAATTCCTATAAATACAGAAACCACCAAAAATAAACCTAGATCGGGAGTTCCGCCCCCGCAAGCCTCTTTAGCCACCAAAAACCAATCGGGAGCCCATTCCGGCACCTTGCTGGAGGGGGATTTGGACATGGAGGGCTTCTTCATCAACACCATTTCCTCTCCGATGATGCGTGAGTAGTTCACCACAGACCTTCGGGTCCGTAGCTAGTAGCTAGATGGCTTCTTCTCTCTCTTGGATCTTCAATACAAAGTTCTCCATGATCTTCATGGAGATCTATCCGATGTAACTTTCTTTTGCGGTGTGTTTGTCGAGATCCGATGGATTGTGGATTTATGATCAGATTATCTATGAATATTATTTGAGTCTCCTCTGATTTCTTATATGCATGACTTCGTATCCTTGTAATTCTCTTCGAGTTATGGGTTTCGTTTGGCCAACTTGATCTGTAATTCTTGCAATGGGAGAAGTGCTTGGTTTTGGGTTTATACCGTGCGGTGTCCTCACCTAGTGACAGAAGGGGTAGCGAGGCACGCATCGTGTTGTTTCCATCAAGGGTAAAAAGATGGGGTTTATATCATATTGCATGAATTTATCCCTCTACATCATGTCATCTTGCTTAAGGCGTTACTCCGTTTGTTATGAACTTAATACACTAGATGCATGCTGGATAGCGGTTGATGTGTGGAGTAATAGTAGTAGATGCAGACAGTATCGGTCTACTTGTCTCGGATGTGATGCCTATATGTATGATCATTGCCTTAGATATCGTCATGACATTGTGCGATTCTATCAATTGCTCGATAGTAATTCTTTCACCCGCCGTAGTACTTGCTATCATGAGAGAAGCCTCTAGTGAACACTATGGCCCCTGGGTCTATTTTACACATTATATATTCAGATCTACATACAAAAATACCAAAAATACCTTGCTGCACTTTTATCTATTTTCCTTTCATCACTATCAGATCTCACCTTGCAAGTAATCGTGAAGGGATTGACAACCCATTTATCGCGTTGGGTGCAAGTTTTTGTTTTTGCGCAGGTTCATTGGTGCCTCATCTTGTTACTCCTACTGGATTGATACCTTGGTTCTCAAACTGAGGGAAATACTTATCTCTACTTTGTTGCATCACCCTTTCCTCTTCAGGGGAAAAACCAACGCAAGCTCAAGAAGTAGCAAGAAGAATTTCTGGAGCCGTTGCCGGGGAGTATTCAAGTGAAGGATATCTACCAAGTACCGATCGCAAACTCATCTCTTTCATTTACATTATTTTCCATTTGCCTCTCGTTTTCCTCTCCCCCACATCTAAAAAAACAAAAAAAATTGACTTTTGTTTGCGCGTTTTTGTTGCTATGTTTGCTTTTGTTGCCATGTGCCTTCTATTTGCTTGCATCATCGCTTGCTAAAAATATATTGATATAGATCCACATCCACTTGCTAATCTTTTAAAAAGACCAAATTATGATGAACAATTTGCTAGTGAGTTGAGTTCACTTGACTATCTCTATGGAGTTTTGTTTGAAAATCATGAATCTGAAAATTTTGATGAAGTCTTGAAAGAAGAAAATTATAAACTGGTTCATGATATCTTCTTGAATGAAAACCATGATTGCCATGTTGTTGGTATGAATTCTCTGAATATCTATGATGCTAATGATATGCAAAACCACAAGCTTGGGGATGCTATGCTTGATGAAGATGATATTTTTTATTTCCCAAGTTTTGTGATGACCCTTATGCTATAATTGATCATGAAAAGTATGCTTTGTGTGATAGTTATTTTGTAAGGTTCCTTCATGATGTTACTGAAAATTACTATGAGAGAGGAACATGTGCCTTTACATATTGCAATAATATCAAGCTTTCTCTCTATGTGTTCAACGTTTTGAAGTTATGCTTGTTTTTCCTTCTTATGCTAGTTAATTCTTATTCCCATAAATTGTTTTCTCACCCCTTTAGGTAGTGGGTTATACTTAAAGGTGTTTTTTTCCATTCATGATGCTCTTTTACATATCTCAACTACTAATTTTTATGTGAGCATCATTGAAGTCGTTAAGCCTAGCTATGGGCGTTAAGCGATAGCGCTTGTTGGAGGGCAACCCAATGAATAGATTTATTTTTGCTTTTTAATTTCTGTTTTGTTGAGTAAACACCATCATGATTCTATTATTATTGTGTTTTTTATGTTTTAATTAGTGTTTGTGCCAAGTAGAACCTTTATGATTAGTTTTGGTGATAGTTGTTTAATCATGGTGAAAAAGACACGAACTTGGTGCTCACGAAATTATTTTTAGTTCCTATCGAGAAAGTGCTTTTTGAGTTGATTCTTTTTTCTGCTGATTTATATGAAAATTTATCTAATTTTCATAATTGTTAAGAATTTTTGGGATAACATAGGTATACGAAATACAAAGATTTCTACAGACTGTTCTGTTTTTGACAGATTCTGTTTTTGTTGTGTTGATTACTTATTTTGATGAAATTATGGTTAGTATCTGGGGGTACGAGCCATGGAGAAGTGAGAACACAGTAATATAACATAATATAAGTGGAAATCAAGTTTACTACAGTACCTAAAAATTTTGTGGTTTGTTTTCTTATGCTAATGATATCATGAGTTTCTGTTTAAGTTTTCTGTTGTGAAGTTTTCATGTTTTGGGTGATGTTCTTATGGACAATGGAATAAAGAGTGGAAAGACCCTAAGCTTGGGGATGCCCAAGTCATCCCAAGATAAATTCAAGGACACCAAAAAGCCTAAGCTTGGGGATGCCCCGGGAAGGCATCCCCTCTTTCGTCTTCAATCCATCGGTAACGTTACTTGGAGCTATATTTTTATTTACCACATGATATGTGTTTTGCTTGGAGCGTCGTGTATTATAGGAGTATTTGCTTTTTTTTATCACAATCATCCTTGCAGCACCCCTTTTTGAGAGGGACACACACTCATCGTGAATTTGTTAGAATACTCAATGAGCTTCACTTATATCTTTTGAGCCACACAATTTAGCTCCCATGAGCTTCACTTATATCTTTTGAGCTTGATAATTTTGATCCCATGAGCTTCACTTATATCTTTTGAGCTAGATAATTTTCCTCTAGTGCTTCACTTAAATCTTTTTAGAGCACGACGGCGTCATATTTTGTAGAAATAAAAACTCTCGATCTGCACTTATATCATTTTGAGAGTGCTCTCTCTAAGTAACTTGGTATTTGGCATGTTTTATGAAATTAGTCCTAAAAATGATAGGCATCCAAAGGGGATATAATAAAAACTTTCATATTCATGTGCATTTATTAGTAAGAGAAGTTTGATTCCTCACAATTAGTTTTGAGATATGGATATGGCAATATTAGAGTTATGTTAGTAGGGTGTTGTGAATCTAGAAATACTTGTGTTGAGGTTAGTGATTCCCGTAGCATGCACGTATGGTGAACCGCTATGTTAGGAAGTCTGAGCATAATCGATTTATTGATTGTCATCATTTGTGTGGCTGTCGGTATTGCGCGATGGTTAACACCTACCAACCCTTCCCCTAGGAGTATGCGTTTAGCACTTTGTTTCGATTACTAATAAAACTTTTGCAATAAGTATATGAGTTCTTCATGACTAATGTGAGTCCATGGTATAGATGCACTCTCACCTTCCACCATTGCTAGCCTCTCTAGCATCGCGCAACTTCCGCTGGTGCACAGACCCACCATATACCTTCCTCAAAACAGCTACCATACCTACCTATTATGGCATTTTCATAGCAATTCTGAGATATATTGCCATGCAACTTCCACGGTTCCGTATCATGTCATGTGCCATCATTTTCATTTTTCCATTGCATGATCGTAAGATAGCTAGCGAGATGTTTCAACGTCATACGCTAAGCTAGATCGTTGCCCATCCCGGTACACTATTGGAGGCATTTCATATAGAGTCATTATTGTTCTAAGTATTGAGTTATAACTAAACAAAAGTGTGTTGATCATCATTATTAGAGCATTGTCCCATGCGAGGAGAAAAAAGAGGCTAAAGATGCCCACAAAAAAAAGAGAAAAAAAATGAAATGAAAAAAAGGCCAAAGAGCCCCAAAAAATGATGAGAGAAAAATAGAGAAGGGACAATGCTACTATCTTTTTCCACACTTGTGCTTCAATATAGCACCATGTTCTTCATGATAGAGAGTCTCTTGTTTTGTCACTTTCATATACTAGTGGGAATTTTCATTATATAACTTGGCTTGTATATTCCAATGATGGGCTTCCTCAAAATTGCCCTAGGTCTTCGTGAGCAAGCAAGTTGGGTGCACACCCAGTTTTCTTTTTGAGCTTTCATACACTTATAGATCTAGTGCATCTGTTGCATGGCAATCCCTACTCATTCACATTGATATCTATTGATGGGCATCTCCATAACCCATTGATACACCGAGTCGATGTGACCATCTCCTCCTTTTTGCCTCACAACCTCCACCACACTCTATTCCACCTATAGTGATGTATCCATGGCTCACGCTCATGTATTGCGTGAGAGTTGAAAAAGTTTGAGAAAGTAAGAGTGCGAAAACAATTTCTTGGACAATACCGGGGTTGTGCATGATTTAAATTCTTTGTGTGGGGATGATGGAGCATAGCCAAACTATATGATTTTGTAGGGATAACTTTCTTTGGCCTTGTTATTCTAAAAGTTCATGATTACTTTGCTAGTATGCTTGAAGTATTATTGTTTTCATGTCAATATTAAACTATTGGTTTGAATCTTATGGATCTGAACATTCATGCCACAATGAAGAAGTTACGAGGAACAAATATGTTAGGTAGCATTCCACATCAAAAATTCGGTCTTTATCACTTCCCTACTCGAGGACGAGTAGGAGTTAAGCTTGGGGATGCTTGATACGTCTCCAACGTATCTATAATTTTTGATTGTTCCATGCTATTATATTATTAACTTTGGATGTTTTATATGCATGAATATGCTATTTTACATTATTTTTGGGACTAACTTATTGCCCTAGAGCCGAGTGCCAGTTTCTGTTTTTTCCTTGTTTTTGACCTTTTTCAGATAGGAATATCAAACGGAGTCCAAATGGAATAAAATTTTCGTGATGATTTTTTTGGACAAAAAGATACCCCCGAAGCTTGGGAAGAAGGCCAGAAGAGCCACGAGCCCGGTAGGCGTGCCCTACCCTCCCGGGAGGGCCTAGTAGGCTCGTGACCTCCTCGTGGGCCCAACTGACATAATTCCACCTCCATAAATTCCTATAAATACAGAATCCCCCAAAAAGAAACCTAGATCGGGAGTTCCGCCACCGCAAGCCTCTGTAGCCACCAAAAACCAATCGGGAGCCTGTTCCGGCACCTTGCCGGAGGGGGATTTGGACACGGAGGGATTCTTCATCAACACTATTGCCTCTCTGATGTTGCGTGAGTAGGTCACCACAGACCTTCGGGGCCATAGCTATTATCTAGATAGCTTCTTCTCTCTCTCTCTTGGATCTTCAATACAAAGTTCTCCATGATCTTCATGGAGATCTATCCGATGTAACTTTCTTTTGCGGTGTGTTAGTCGAGATCCGATGAATTGTGGATTTATGATCAGATTATCTATGAATATTATTTGAGTCTCCTGAATATTATTTGAGTCTCCTCTGATTTCTTATATGCATGATTTCGTATCCTTTTAATTCTCTTTGAGTTATGGGTTTCGTTTGGCCAACTTGATCTATAATTCTTGCAATGGGAGAAGTGCTTGGTTTTGGGTTCATACCGTGCGGTGTCCTCACTTAGTGACAGAAGGGGTAGCGAGGCACGCATCATGTTGTTGCCATCAACGGTAAAAAGATGGCATTTATACCATATTGCTTGAATTTATCCCTCTACGTCATGTCATCTTGCTTAAGGCGTTACTCCGTTTGTTATGAACTTAATACACTAGATGCATGCTGGATAGCGGTTGATGTGTGGAGTAATAGTAGTAGATGCACACAGTATCGGTCTACTTGTATCGGACGTGATTCCTATATGTATGATCATTGCCTTAGATATCGTCATGACTTTGCGCGATTCTATCAATTGCTCGACAGTAATTCGTTCACCCACCGTAATACTTGCTATCATGAGAGAAGCCTCTAGTGAACACTATGGCCCCCGGGTCTATTTTACAGACTATATATTCAGATCTACATACAAAAATACCAAAAATACCTTGCTGCACTTTTATCTATTTACCTTTCATCACTATCAGATCTCACCTTGCAAGTAATCGTGACGGGATTGACAACCCCTTTATCGCGTTGGGTGCAAGTTTGTTTGTTTTTGCGCAGGTTCATTGGTGCCTCATCTTGATACTCCTACTGGATTAATACCTTGGTTCTCAAACTGAGGGAAATACTTATCTCTACTTTGCTGCATCACCCCTTCCTCTTCAAGGGAAAAACAAACACATTCTGAAGAAGTAGCACCCCCATCTTCAACGACCGCACACAATGAAGCAAACACCTGCACCCAACGCGGGCAAGAGGGTTGTCAATCCCCTTGGACTCGTTACTTGCAAGAAAATGAAGTGTGTAGATGATAGTTGATAACTATAAGTTGCAAAATAAAAAGAATGTAAATAACGTCATCAAGTAAATAGAGGTTTTATAAATATATAAGTGGATAGACTCGGGGGGCATAGTTTTCTCTAGTGAGATCTCTCTCAAAGTAGGCATACAGTAGGTAAACAAATTAATGTTGGGCAATTGATGGAAAAGCGCATGGTTATGCAATCTTTATTCATGGAAATGATCATGTTTATATAGGCATCACACCCATAAGCAAATAGGCCAACTGTTCCTTGCACCTATTACTATTACTCCACCCATCGACCGCTATCGAGCATGCATCTAGAGTATTAAGTAAAACAGAGTAATGCTTGGAGAACAATGACATGATGTAGACAAAGAGAATCCAACTAATGTAAATTAACCCCATCATTTCATCCTTAGTGGCAACAATACAAAGACGTGTCTTGTCCCTTGTCACTAGTCTATAGAGCACCGCGAGATTAAACCTACTACAATCCACCCCTCTTACCGAAGATAGATTAATCTAGTTAGCCAAACTACATCAATAGATCGAAGAGATTTATGAAACTATAATAATCATGAAAATAAGAATCATATAACTCAGAGAAGATTCAAATCTTCTATCATTAATAATCTAAACATAAACCCACAATTCATCAGACCCAAAAAACGCACCACACAAAGTGATTACATCGAATAGATCATTGTGAAGATGGTGTGAACTTTGTATTGAAGATCAAGAGGTGAATTACTCACACATCACCATGGGAGCATCATTCTTGATTTAGAGGCCCTTCATGATTGATCCGCCCTCTGACAGGGTACTGAAACAGGGCTCTAGATGGGCACACAACGGACCAAAGACTTGCGGCGGCTGAAAGAGTGTTTCTGTTACTCCCTAGGGTTTTGGAATATATTGTAATTTATAGGATAGGGGGACAGCGCACAACACGGCGCAACCACCCCCTAGGTGCACCCTGATGGGTGTTGTCTCTCTCGTTCGTCACCCGTTCTCTTCCCGAAGCATCCACGTCTTCTTTTGGTCAAGAAAAAATCATAAAAAAGTTTCGTGGCAATTGGACGTTTTTGGTACTATAAACCTGAAAAGCAAAACACACATAGAAAATAGCAAATGGCACTAGGCACTGGTGTTAGAGCATATTTTTCCATATGTGGTTTTGGTAATTGATGACAATACCTATGGATTAACGGTTGCCTTGAGTTATATTTGAAGGATTTGTCCATAGACACTTCTTGAAGTTCATCTGTTGGTTTCAAGGAGTTTATATGATGACCAAGGTGGTATTCAAGGTTTTATCAAAAGATTAGTCATAAAGACACAAGGTTGATCAAGACTAATTCAAAGAATGAATCAAGTTGATCAACGCACGAAGTGTATAAGATGTATCAAGAGGGATCAAGTGATCCCATGGTATGGTTAGCATTGCCGATTATGCTTTGTGTACTAACCCATGGTCTTCGTGAGAGTTTTATGCGGGGTTAGGTGTGTTTCCTTGGGCTTGCGTCAAGAGGAAGATCTCATTCAACCCATGGAGTATTGTGGTGTGCAAGTTCAAGTGGAGCATCAGGAAGCGATCATGCTTGAAGCTTGGCTCCCATTGTGGTGACAATGGACTTGTGAAGATGTGCTGAAGAGTGGCTCAGCCATAGTGAGTATGGGGGGAATCAACTAGTCTTCATCAAGCCAACACAATCAAGAAAGGTTATCCATCTTGAGGAAGTCAACATCGTCATCATCTAGCTCAAGTGGACTATGTGCAAGGTATAGGTTTGCCCTTGATAAGTTTTCGATCTCGCGGTGCTAGTTCGGATACTAGGTTATAGGATAGATTGTCGTACTATCAAGGGGAGCTCTCAAGTGAGTAGCTTGATCGTATCGTTTGCTGAGAGCTCAAATCATTTGTATCCTTGCATCGTCTTTATTGGTTCTTGTTTCGTATTTCTCTTCGTGAGTTTTAGAGCTTATGGTCATCTTTATGACAAGCTCGAGTTCATAAAAAACAGAGTCCATATGCATCTTATATGATGTATTCAATGTTGGAGTTTTTGCTGATTCTTCATTCATAGAGGTTTCACATCTATATATCATTTTAATTTTAATAAGTGAATGTTCTTATGTCGCTGTTAGGATAGTACTTGTCGTGTGCTATCCAAAAAGCTTGAGTTTGCTCAATTCGGAGCTCGTATGTGAAAGTTATGGTAATTTTAGTTCAAGGGAAGTTTTTCTGTGTTAAGCGGAAGTACTGTTCGGAGTGGAGCGGTAGGTCCGCTCGGGCGGTACTACCTCGCTCCACTTCCGGCCCCACTTCCGCTTATCTAAGCTCTATGGCATCTTCAGTGCATTTGCCCATTTTGAGCAGAAGTACCGCTCGGGGCTGAGTGGTACTACCGCGACAGTACTTCTGCCCTCCCCTTCCGACCTCTCATCCACTTAGTTTTTCTATCTGGTGCCTTCGGTTCCTTTGCTTGTTTAGAGCAGAAGTAACGCTGGGAGCATAGCGATACTACCGCTCCATCGGAAGTACCGCTTAGCCAGGTGGTAGTAGCATTCCATCGGAAGTACCGCTTAGCCAAGCGCTAGCATCGCTCCATCGGAAGTACCGCTTAGCCAAGCGGTAGTATCGCTTGTCCATGACCTGTGCACATAATGGTTGGACTTGTGGGAACCTATTTAAGGGGGTCTTCTTTCCCAATGGTTCCCCATCACTTGATCTCATGTTCTTTCCCCATTGTTGACCTTCTTCGAGCTTGCTAAATCTCAATCCCTCCTATGATTCTGGCTAGTTCTGGAGGGAAAAGAGATTGGAGATCTAGATCCACGTTTCCACCAATCACTTTCTCCTCTATGTGAGGGGAACCCCTTGGAGCTAGATCTTGGAGTTCTTTATGAGCTCCCTGTTCTTCCTCTCATATTCCTCCATAGTGTTCGTTGTTGTGAAGGGATTTGTGTGTGAGGGACTTGACCACTTCGTGTGTTCTTGCCATTGAATTAGTTGCATCGGTTTGAGTTCTCCATGGTGATACGTGGAAGTGAAAATTTGAGAAGCTTATTACTCTTGGGTTCTTGGTACCCTAGATCTTGTTCCTATTCGGTGCTTTGGCGCCCTAGATGGTTGGTGGTGCCTGAAAGCTCAATCATTGTGGTGTAAAGCTCCGGGCAAGCGTAGCGGTCTCTAAGAAGGTTGTGGAGTTTGCCCCGAGCATTTCAGGTCATCTTGGATCAACAATTCATTGTGGTGAAGCTTCTAGGTGTTGTTGGGAACCTCCAACTAAGTTATGGGGATTGCGCCAACCTTGTTTGTATGGGTTCGATGACCACCCTCAATGGTTTGTTAGTGGAATCACAACATCTTTCAATGTGCAATGGTGTGACGATATTATGGTGGCCCTAGTGTCTTCTCGGGTAGCATTGTGCCTCCAGACATCTTGAAACGGAGATTAGCATCCGCAAGGGTGTGAACTTCGGGATCCATCCGTTGGGGAACGTTGCATGGGAAACAAAAAATTTCCTACGCTGACCAAGATCTATCTATGGAGACTAACATCTACGAGAGTGGGAGTGCATCTACATACCCTTGTAGATCGCTAAGCGGAAGCGTATATAACGCGGTTGATGTAGTCGAACATCTTCGCAATCCAAAACGCAATCCGTACCGCGATCCCATCACGATCCGTCCGGATCTAGTGCCGATCGGATGGCACCTCCGCGTTTAGCACATGTACATATCGATGCCGTTCTCCGCCTCTTTGATCCAGCAAGCGAGGACGGAGAGGTAGACGAGTTCTCAGACAGCACAACAACGTCGTGGCGGTGGTGGTGGAGCAATCTCAGTAGGGATTTGCCAAGCGCTGCTGCAGATGTGTTTTGGAGGAAAAACTAATCCAGGGAGAGAGGGAGGGCTCCACCTCTCACTTGGTGTCGGCAATGCTAGGTCGACACCTATGGGAATCAATATGAAACCCTTGTGATTGTAGGGCGGGGAAACGGTGACATCTAGAGGAGAACTAACGATCAGCACCCGACAAGCCTTTTTACCAAGCCTCGGGCCGCTTACGCATACAAACCTACGTCCTGCTTGTTTGGTTGTATTAATCATTTTGTTGTTTGTTACAGCGACTAATGATAACCGTCTTCTGGCCAATGTCCAAAAGTGTAACCCCTTGTAAATGAGATAAGGGCCTCCTTTTATAGGCCAAGGGGTCACCTACAGTGCTCGGTGGTAGGTTCACGAGAAGTTACAGTGAACTTAGAGCGGTGCTTATCCATCTACCATTGTCAGGTGCATTAAATGCACGTCTTGTCCTTGTCAGCAATGTGCTGGTGAAGGCACGTGTCCAGGTGTTTCGACACCTGGATGCTGCACTGGCGCATGCGGAATGCGCTGGAACTTGGGGGTGGTGGCCCTGTGGCAAGGGCGGTTTCCCTCGAGTGCCTAGCCCATCATCCCGGCAAGGGAGCTTGCCGGGGCCTTGGGTCTTCATCCCGGCAAGGTAGCTTGCCGGGGGCTTCAATTGTCATCCCGGCAAGGAAGGATTGCCGAGGTCTTGTACTTGGTGAGTTCATCACGCCCACTAACTAGGCGTGGCCTTGGTTATCTTCCCAGCAAGGCATGATTGCCGGGGCCTTGGTAATCTTGGGGGTGCATCTTGTTTGGGTCCTTCCATGCCCTGCCGGTAGGGGCTCTTTGCGCCCGTGCACATGTCTGGGGTACTAGGGACCCCAGTCTTTAGTGCACCGACTGGAGCCCTCGGGCCAGGCCAAGCACGCGCGTGGAGCGTTGTTGGGCCAGACTCAAAGAGGTGCACGGGCCTTCAAGACTGGAAAAGCTGGCGGTTGCTTTGCCCCACGTCGTGCATTAGATGCACGAAGTGGGAGGTCGTGTGCAGAGTGGACTCTCCGCCTCCTCAAACGCCTCTGCCACACGCGTGACATGCGTAGTTATGAATGGACAGTTGGCAGACATGGCCTTGAAAGGCGCAGTAGTGGCTGGGCCCGCCCGTGCATGCATTGGGGTAGCAGAGCGGTTCTTTGTTCGCCCGTGAGCTCGGGAAATTGGGCAAGAAGGGTGGCGGCTTCTGGTGTAAGGGAGGCTAGCACCCGCGCCCCGTGCTATAAATTGAGATGGTTTGCGAGGGGTTTTGCACACCGAACTCCTCCTGAATCCACAAACTCCTTAGCCTTGGTCTTCAGAATTTTCTTCTGTCTGCTGGTGGCATTCGCCCCTAACCATGGTTAGGGGAAGGGGTCGGCCACCGTCGGCCGCCAGGGCGGCGAGAGGATCCTGTTCGGATCATGCCACATCTTCTGGCGGCACCGCTGCAGAAGACGGCCCGAGCGCCCGCGGTGGAGGAAGGGTGAGGTGCCGCGGTCGTCGTGGAGGCCGAGGCCGGGGGAGATGCAGTGCTACTCCAACGCCTCCGCCTTCCCTGGGACTTGCTCCTGAGGCGGTCCTCCATGTTGCTTTATGGGCCCACATGTGCTTCTTGGCTGTTGCAAAGGGAGCCTGAGCGACGCTGGCTGTCCTACCTCTTGCGATAGCGACGAGGAACACAATGGTGGGTTAGGGCCACTACCGGCAAGGCTCCTTGTCGTGTTTAGTGCAACCATGGAAATCGCCAAGGGCAGCTAGAGACAAAATCGGGTGCTACGTAGCCGCTTGCTCCATTGATTAGGTTCGCAACTGTTTGAAGGCGCTCTGTGGATGTTCAGGTCGTTTGAATGAGTTCGAAACAAAGACAAGGTGCACCGAACTTTGGGAAGGTCCGGGTACGCGCAAACTCCACACACAAAGATTGGAAACTTTCAAAGGGAAAAAACAGAAAATCTATCTACCTTAGATCTGAATCTTAAACTTAAAAACTTATCTATTCACATCGTGGTTGCATGGCGCTTGAATATTTTGCCGGGCATCGGAGCCCTCGGCAAGCAGGAAATCACCGCTCCTCGCGGCCTTTTCTCCGGCAAAGACTTCATGCCGACAGTCTGTGACCGTCGTTTGGAGAAAAAGCCTACCAGGGCGTAATCCCTTTGCTTTTCTCTTGCTAGGCCGTGCTTGCGGAGCGCATGAGCGCGTCTTTGGGAGATGATGCGACGCTCTCAGGGGTGCAACACTCGCGCTGGAGTGCACGCTGGGGCTTCAGGACCGCGTGGCGCATCCTCAACGACTATGCATCGCTCCACGGAGGTGCGTCCACCGGAGTATGCATCGATGCCTCTGTGAAGCACCCAGGCACGCGCTCGACAGCTGCGCGTTGGCCCCGAGCGATGCATCAATCTGACTGCACCGCCCTTGGAGCCTCCGCCTCCCTGCCCTGTGAAGCCATAGGAGAAGAAAGCGTCCGCAGCGGTAACCCGTTTCCGGGGGAACGCGGCATAGCGCCCAAACTTTGAAGAATCTGGTGCTGAGCTTCCTCCGATTCACGCACAACTCCGCACCCCCGTACCTGGGGCACCGAAGATGTCGGCGATGCTAGGTCGACACCTATGGGAATCAACGTGAAACCCTTGTGATCGTATGGCGGGGAAATAGTGACTTCAAGAGCAGAACTAATGATCAACACCCGGCAAACCTTTTTACCCAGGTTCGAGCCGCATATGCGTAAAACTCTACGTCCTGCTTGTTTGGTTGTATTAAGAGTTTTGTTGTTTGTTACAGTGACTGATGGTCACCATCTTCTGGCCTCCTTTTATAGGCAAAGGGGTCACCTACAGTGCTCGGTGGTAGGTTCACGAGAAGTTATAGTGAACCTAGAGCGGTGCTTATCCATCTACCCTGTCAGATGCATTACATGCACGTCTTGTCCTTGTCAGCAACGTGCTAGTGAAGGCACGTGTCCAGGTGTTTTGACACCTGGACGCCGCGCTGGCGCATGAGAAATGCGCTGGAACTTGGGGGCGGTGGCACTGTGGCAAGGGTGTTTGCCCTCCTGTACCTAGCCCGTCATCCCGGCAAGGGAGCTTGTCGGGGCCTTGGGCCTTCGTCCCCGCAAGGGAGTTTGCCGGGGGCTTCGGTTGTCATCCCGGCAAGGGAGGCTTGCTGAGGTCTTGTACTTGGTGAGTTCATCACGCCCACTAAATGGGTGTGGCCTTGGTCATCTTCCCGACAAGGCAGGCTTGTCGGGGCCTTGGTAATCTTGGGGGTGCATCTTCTCTGGGTCCTACCATGCCTTGGCGTTAGGGGCTCTTTGCGCCCGTGCACAAGTCTTGGGCACTAGGGACTCCAGTCTTAAGTGCACCGACACTTGGGGTGTGCCTATCCTCCCTCTCCCTCTCTATTTGTAGGAGGAGGGGATAGGTGGGGTGTAGTTGTCGGCGTTCTGGGAATGGGAGTACCCGGACTCTCCTGTCTGAGGCCTAGGACTGGCCCACTCCATCGACCAAGCATCAACAGGCTCGACAAGGCCCTCGTGAGGGGCTAGGCCTCACGAGGAGGAACGACATCAAGACCCCCATGGGGCCTCCTCAGGACCCCTCTGGAGCGGTGGACATTCTGAGGCAAGGCCCGGCCTCAAGAGTCAAAGGTGACGCAGAAGGAGGACAGGCAAACCACAGATGGTAGAGCAGTGCAGCCCCCTCCTTTTTGGTGCAAGGGGGGCCAAGACGGACGTGGGACCCGAAGGCATCTTCCAAAGGTTTCCACTTCGTGTAACCATGCCACCGCCGCCCGCCATCGGGGCGGACATCATCCTTGCAGCGCGGGCAGCCACTTTGCAAGCGAAGACCACCTTTGGATGGGGGAGCACGTTCCCCTATCCACCTTTAAAATTGGCCATTGTGGGATCCCTTCCCGTCGAAACGATAAGGGAGGAGGACCATGGCTGTCGCTATATATAGAGGATAGGTCACTTCATAGAGGGGGATGAGAACCCTAGACATCCATGCATCCACCATCACGCCGTTAAAGCCACCTAACCTCACGAGGCTGAAGGAAACTGTACTAGTTCATACACCAACCTCTTCGAGGGGCAATCCACCAAAGTAGGAGTAGGGTTTTACGCTTCCCAGCGCCCGAACCTGGGTAAACTACCATGTTCCTAGTCTCCCTCACCATTGCATGACTTCTTAGTCTTGCCCACCGAGTAACAAGCCTGGTAAATCGAATCTGTTGAGTGGCCTCCGCGCACGCCCCTAAGTTCGAATCTTAGAGGTTTTGCGGAGCCCGAAATCTTACATTTGGCGCGCCAGGTAGGGGCGTGTGTCGGAGCCTCCCCGCCAATAGCAGGAACCATATCTCGACTCGGCGACACCATGGAAAGTGCAACCACCGACGACCGCCGGTTCGCGGCGGTGGACGGCGTCCGAGCAAGCAGGGCCGTCCCTACGGTCGCTTGTTTTATCGGCAGATTGCAGGCGCCACCCTCCAGCAGCCACGTCAAACGTTTCCTGTAGCGTGGGAGGACGACTCGCCTAAGGCCCGAGCCACCGGAATGTCGCATGTGGCCAGAGGTCAACATCACCTTCAGCCCCGACGACCACCCTAATGCCACAACGGCTGTCGGGGCGCTTCCAATGATGTGCACGCTGACCATCTCCGGCGTGGATGTCTCCAAGACCTTCATCAATGGTGGAGCGGTCCTCAACGTCATCTCAATGGGGGCCTTCGAGGCGCTGCGGTTACCCCGAGAGCACCTCGCACCCTCAAAGCCCTTTTCTGGGGTAGTGGCGGGATCCGTCATTCCCGTCGGACGGATCCGTCTCCTTGTCACGTTCGGCACCCGCTCCTACTTCTGCACCGAGCAGATCAACTTCGACGTCCCTCACATCCACCTTCCGAACAATGCAATAATCGGCTACCTCGCCCTCGTGCAGTTCATGGCAGCGACGCACCCGGGCTACAACATCATCAAGATGCCAGGGACCGGCGGCATGCTTACCGTTATGGGGGACATCAAGGACGCGTTACGGGTGCTTGGGCTATCCCATAAGGTCGCGGCCGTAGCGCGTGCCAACTCCACGGGCGAGGCGTGCACCATGGAGGACCCAGGAGATGTCCACGACATCGTGCTCGTGAAGACGAAGGAGTTGTTTTCGCAGGACCGGGCATAGAAGAAGCAAGTGCGGGTGGACGAAGGAAGCCTGGACCACACCTTCACCATCAACGCAAACCTCTCGTAAGACCAAGAGAAGGCACTAGTGGATTTCCTCAGGGTGAACTAGGGCGCGTTCGCCTGGAGCGCATCCGATTTTTTGGGCGTTCCTAGGTCCACTTCATGGTGTGCCCTAACGTGCGTCCGTTGAAGTAGAAAGCAAGGAGGCAAGCCCCGGAGAAGTAGGCGTTCATCGCTTAGGAGGTGCGCAAGCTGAAGTAAGCAGGGGTCATAAGGGAGGTGTGCTACCCGGAATGGGTGGCCAACCCAGTTGTTGTTCAGAAGAAGTATGGGAAGGAGCGCATGTTCGTCGACTTCATGAACCTCAACAAGGCTTGCCCTCAGGACCCGTTCCCGCTGCCATGCATCGAACGGATCGTGGACTCCACCGCTGAGTGCGACCTCCTACTCTTCTTGGATGCATTCTCGGGCTACCACCAGATCAAGATGGCGGTGGAGGACATCGAGAAGACAACTATCCTCTCTCAGTGTGGGGTATACTGCTCCGAGCGTATGCCTTTTTTGCTGCGGAATGCTGGGGTGACCTTCCAGCGGTTGATGCATATTGCATGGTAGCTGCAGCTCGGGAGGAACGCAGATGCCTACGTCGACGACTTCGTGGTCAAGTAAAGGCAAGCAAAAACCCTGGTGGAGGATCTGGAGGAGACCTTCGCCAGCCTGCGCGAGGTGAACCTGAAGCTCAACCCCGAGAAGTGCGTCTTCGTAGTCCCATCAGGCAATCTGCTCGGTTTCCTGGTGTCGCACTAGGGGATCGAGGTTAACCCAATAAAGGTCAATTCCACAAACAAGATGAGCGCGCCCACAACCCTCAAGGAAATGCATAATCTGGTGGGGTGTGTCACCTCCCTGGGTCGTTTCATCTCCGAGCTTGGAAAGCGGGCCCTGCCCTTCTTCAAGATCATGAAAAGGAAGGGGTCCTTCGAGTGGACCCTAGAGGCCGACGCTGCCCTCGACAAGATCAAGCGTTACCTCAGGAGCCAACCGGTCATTGTGGCGGCTCGCCCCCAGGAGCCCCTGCTACTGTACCTTGCTGACACCCCCACTCCACCAGCACCGCATTGGTGGCAGTAAGGGAGGAGCAAACCGGCAAGGGCGCTATTTTGGGAAGCCCCGGTGAGCCCCCGCCGCTGCGCCTGGGAGCTTGCACGACTCATAAGCTCCTACTCCCCCGCGAGAGGAGGGACCTGAGGCCCACGCTAACGAATCAAGTCATGAAGAACCTTGCCCTCCCAAGGCCCTGACTTTTCCTCCGGACGACGAAACGCCACGGCTTCCTGAAGCCACGAAGGAGCACGATGCCCCGGGCGGGTGCGTCCTCCTCGAGCATCGAGTGTACTTCGTCAACACGGTACTACGGGACGCATGCTCGCGCTACCGCATGCAGCAGAAACTCCTTTTATAGGTCTTCATGGCCTCGCGCAAGCTGCGTCACTACTTCCAAGGACACCCTATCAAGGTCGTCTCCGCCTACCCGTTGGAGAAAATCCTGTACAACCCAAACGCAGCAGGAAGAGTTGCCGAATTGAACATTGAGCTTCAGGCCTTCGACATCGAATTCATCACGACGAGGGTCATCAAGGGAGCTGCTCTGGCCGACTTCGTGGAGGAATGGACGGACGCACTGGACCGGGGGCTGGAAGGGAGCCAATCCCTTCCCCCGGAGCAGAGGCGCCCGCGGGATGGATGATGCACTTCGACGGAGCCTTCACGCGAATGTGAGCGAGGGCTGGTGTCCTGCTCACTTCCCCCATGGGAGACATGCTTCGCTACACCATGCAGCTCTGCTTCCAACGGGGGAGAAGGTCTCCAATAAAATAGCGGAGTACGAGGGCCTCATCGCCGGTCTCAAGGCAGCGGCAACCTTGGGGGTCCGGCGCCTCACCGTGATGGGCGACTCTCAGCTCCTCGTCAACTTCTCCAACAAGGAGTACACACCCAAGGACGAACATATGGAGGCATATCTGTAGGAGGTACGTAAGATTGAGAAACGTTTTCAGGGCCTGGAGCTGCAGCACGTCCCACGAGGAGAAAAGGAGGAAGCAGACAACATTGCCAAAATAGCTTCGTGTCGTGAGGCTCAGGAGCCAGGCGTTTTTGAGGAGCGACTCTTCAAGCCTTTTGTGACCCCGTCACCTGAGGACCCGACAACGCTCGGAGAGGAGCTCCCCCCAGCATGGCCCTTGGGGGCTCCGGACTATGGCCAAGCCTCGGGGGCTCGACTGTTCCTAGCCCGGAGGCTCAAGACGATGATTGGATGCAAGAACTCGGGGCATATCTGCTCCACGACACATTGCCCGATAAGGAAGAGGACGCGGAACGTGTAGCACGATAAGCCTCAACCTACTGCGTGTGAGACGACGCCTTGTACCGCAGGCACCTAAATAAGGTCGCGCTACCGTGCATTTCCAGGTAGTGGGGGCGCAAGCTACTGGCCGACATCCACAGAGGGGACAGTGGACATCACTCCTCCTCGCGCACACTCGCGGGTAAGGCGTTCAGGTTAGGTTTCTACTTGCCTACAGCTCTGGACGATGCCACCGAGCTGGTCAGGTCTTGCGAGGCGTGCCAGTTCCATGCCAAGCAGATTCACCAGCCCGCGCAGGGCCTCCAGACCATCCCGCACTCCTAGCATTTTGCGGTCTGGTTGTTGGACATACTGGGGCCCTTCTCGCGGGCTGCGGGGGGTATCCGCTACCTCTACGTCGCCATCGACAAATTCACCAAGTCGGCGGAGGTGGAGCCCGTGCGCACCATATGGACCGGTTCTACCGTCAAGTTCATCAAGGGCCTCGTGAGCCGCTTTGGCGTCCCCAACCGCATCATCACCGATAAGATTCACAGTTCACTAGTCAGCTCATCAAGATTTACCGTGCTAAAACCTCGGTACGCAGATATGCTATGCATCGGTGGCCCATCCGCGGAGCAATGGCCAGGCGGAGCGCGCCAACACGGAGGTCCTGCGGGTCTCAAAGTGAGGAGCTTCAAGAAGAAGCTTGAAGCTTGCAGCCAGGGTTGGGTCGACGAGCTCCAGTCGGTACTGTGGTCCATCTGCAGCACTTGCACCAAACCAACCGGCGAAACCCAGTTCTTGCTCATTTACGGAGTAGAGGTCGTCCTTCCACACTAAATGAGGCATCGGTCCCCCGGGTCTTGGCGTTCGATGAGGAGCATCAGGAGGCTGCATGGGGCACGTACCTTGTACATGGAGAGGAGGCCCGCCACCGGGCCTCTCTCCGAGTCGTGAGGTACCAGTAGGCCTTGCGGCGCCACCACTGCTGCAACATCTGTTCCAGGACCCTCGAAGTCGGCGATCTCGTCCTGAGGCAGGGCCAATCCTGGGTAGGCTTGCATAAGCTTTCACCCATGTGGGAAGTCCCATTCTAGGTCGTCCACGTCTCCAGGCCTGGCTCTGTGCGTCTGCAGACTCAAGATGGAGTTCCCATCCAAAACGCGTGGAACATCCAGCACCTCCGCAAGTACTACCCATGACGACTCTGTACCGCCCCCGCACTGCCTCCGAGCCGTCTCTATATTGACCCTGCATCGTCCTTCAATTCTTCCGGAACCAACTTCATCCCGTCAAAGGCCCGGTGGCTGTATACGCCCAGGGCCCCCCGAGGACACGGAAGGGGTCCATCCCGCGCATAGTGGGAAGACGGAGGAAATAAACACAGTCCACCAATGACTTGCGGAATCAGCCGCCTAATGCCTCGGGGGTAGGGACACTCGCGAGGCCAAAACTTCCTCGCGACCTCCCAGATACACCCCATCGTGACACTCTCACGTAATAACGAGCCAAGGCTGTATACGCCCAGGGCCCCCTGAGGACGCGGAAGGTGTCCACCCCACGCCCAGTGGAAGCCCTATGCCCAGCGTTGGGGGCGATGGGGGCGGAGGATAGATTAGGTGCCAGACGAGGCTTGCATTTGCTTTTTCTGGCTTCGATTTACTGGTGTTTATGAAATCAGAACTCGAGGCCTTTCCAAATTAAGCTTTTGCAAAAACTTATTTTTCCTACAACTCTTCGCATCACGCTCTTTTCCTATAAGTCAAGCATTCGTCTGCCCTGCACCTCACCAAGGCCTTGGCACCCAAATCCACGCATGGTACTCACTGACGAGTCGGCACACTCATGCCAACTAGTACTCGCTCAAGAGTCCTTTTCACGGATCGGCACACCATCCTGGAGAAGGAACAACATTTGGTCTTTTCTTATAGCGGTTGTTTATCTTGGGATAGTTTGAGCCCCTAAGGGGGATCTTGAGCATAACGCATCAGGAGCCTTACCGGTCACAAAGCCACATGGTACCCCGGTGCTGGGGCCTCGCCCCATGAGGAACCACCTTGGTAATGGGTCGCGCCTCACGTCGGCGGGGAAATGTGTGGGACTGGGACCTGCCGATGCAGAGCTTCGTGAATGCAGATTAGGGACCTCCAAAAAAACACGCGAGGGCCTCTCGAACGTCTAATGGGGCTCTTGAGCATCGCACCTCAGGAACCTTACCGGTTGCAAAGCCACCTGGTACCCGGGTGCCAGGGCCTTGTCCCGCGAGGAGCGACCTTGACAAGTCGTGCCTCGCGGCATGGAAATGTGCTGGACTCGGACCCGTCGACGTAGAGCCGCTTGAATGTTTAAGGCGGCTCCTGAGCACATCACCTCAGGAGCCTTACCGGCGACAAAGCCACCTGGCACTATAGTGGCAGGGCTTTGCCTAGTGAGGAACGACCTTGGTAACGGCTCGCGCCCCACGACGGCAAGGAGATGTCTGGGACCGGGGCCAACTGACATAGAGCATCGACGCACTTCACGTGCAACAAGTGAAAGACCAACTGACCAACAGCCCCCCCCCCCCCCGCCCCCCAAGCACAGTAGTTATGCATCACAGCAAAGGAGTTCCCCGCAAGCATACCAAGCTAAGTATCTAAACCAGCAGAGAAGCAACACTACTAACCAAAGGGGGCGGCCGCCCAAATCCATTAAACGCCCGAAGGGCCTATCCCTGTTTTTTTGGATGCAGGGTCAAAATAAAGGAGGAGACAACTAGCTATGGAGATCCCGGAGGAGGGTTGCCGCCACTGACACCCGACACCCGCATACCGACACTCAGTCCGTGTCCTCCTCCTCCTGCACACGCGCTGCAGGAGCACATAGGCGGCGCAACGCTTGGGGGCTCCTCCCCGACGCTCGGGCAAGGCGGCGAGACGTAGCTGCTGTCGCTCGGGCTTCTTCCGGAGGGGGTATCGCCGTCGGTGGGGGATCTGTGCCCACCACCGTAGACGGGCTCGTCTACGGGATCGCCACGGCCGGCGTCTTCCGGGTAGCAACCCAGGCGATCGCCCTCGACCCTGAAGATCTGGATGAAGAGCGTCGCCCCCCCCCCCGTCGTACTTGAAGAGGAGGTAGTGCCTCCCCTTCAGGCCTCAGGTGCGGGCCAAGGTCAGCCACCCATGGTTCAGATACACGTAACCGTCGGGGGGGACCTCAACCTCCACCCAGGATGCGCTGCCGTAGCAGCCGTCGGCCTGCAACTAGAGGCACCGAGGCCCGCCCGTCGGTAGTGCCTTCACGAAGAAGTTCGGATGCTGGTGCCAAGAGATTTCCGACCACTCCACCCAGGTCATGAACTCCATCACCGTGTCGGCCGAGTGGAGCCATGGGTGAGGCGGCCGGGTGGCCATCACCGACCTCCCACTCCGGCCGCTACGGGCACCCTCTCCAGCAGCATAGTTCCGAGGGCGGCCTCGCCCCCTCTTGGCAGGTGGAGTAGAAGGACCTTGGCTAGGGGCCTTCCCCTTTTCGTTAGCACAGAATCCCCTCATCGGCGCCATGCTGAGAGAGTAAAATGCTAAAGGTGGGCGACAAGGAAGACTGAGGCGAGGCAAGCCTTATCACCCTCGCCAGGTTAAATACGCAACCAAGAGCAGGTTGGTGTCCCTTCGCATCCCCAGACCCGCGGAGTTTGTGAGGAGACGCACTTGCGTGGCGTGTGTACAAGCATCGCCCCCAAGGAGCAATGATGGCTGGTGGCGTATCGAAGCGTCACATCAATTCGACCAGGCACACCTTCGGGCGCCTTGGGAACTGGAGTCTTACCACTTGGCTGCGCGACGCATGTGAAGCCTGACCCGTAGACATTTTGGGCCCCCGATTCTTCAGGCTGCCTCCAAGGCTTCGCCGGGAAGCCAACCCGAACGCGCCTCAGATCCTGGGGCTACTGTCGGCGTTCTGGGAACGGGGGTACCCAGACTCGCCTGTCTACGGCCCAGGGCTGGCCCACTCCATCGACCAAGCATCAACATGCTCGACAAGGCCCTCGTGAGGGGCTAGGCCTCAAGAAGAGGAACGACATCAAGACCCGCAGGGGGCCTCCTCAGGAACCCTCCGAAGCGGTAGACATTTTGAGGCAAGGCCCAACCTCAGGAGACAAAGGTGACGCAGAAGGAGGACAGGCAAACCAGAGATGGCCGACCAGTGCAACCCCCCTTTTTGGTGCAAATTGGGCCAAGACATACGCAGGACCCGAAGCCATCTTCCAAAGGTTTCCACTTCGGTGTAACCACGCCACCGCCGCCCGCCAGCGGGGCGGACGTCATCCCTACAACGCGGGCAGCCACTTTGCACGCGAAGACCACCTTTGGATATGGGAGCATGTTCCCGTGTCCACCTTTAAAATTGGCCATTGCGGGATCCCTTCCCGCCGAGACGGTAAGGGAAGATGACCATTGGTGCCGCTATATATAGAGGATAGGTCGCTTCGTAGAGGGGGATCGGAACCCTAGACATCCACTCACCACCATCACGCTGCTAAAGCCACCTAACCTTAGGAGGCCGGAGGACACTGTACTAGTTCATCCACCAACCTACTCGAGAGGCAATCCACCAAAGCAGGAGTAGGGTTTTACGCTTCCCAGCGGCCCGAACCTGGGTAAACTACCATGTTCCTGGTCTTCCTCACCATCGCGTGAGTTCTTAGTCTTGCCCACCGAGTAACGAGCCTGGTAAATCGAATCTATTGAGTGGCCTCCATGTGCGCCCCTGAGTTCGAATCTTAGAGGTTTTGCGCAGCCCAAAATCCGATAGTATCCCTAGCCCCTCCTCCAAGAAGGGGTCAGCCGGCCAAGGTGGGAAGAGTCCACCTCCCACAAGGGAGGTGGAATCCCTAGGGAGGACTCCCTCCTCTCCAAGGCACCCCACCTACCACCTTGGGCGCATGAGACCTTTAGGGGTCGGCTACCACACCACTAGGGGCTGGTGCACCACCTCTCAGGCCCATGTGGCCACCGGGGTGGGTGGGGCCCTCCTAGCTAGTGGACTCCCGAAACCCTTTCGGCACTCCACGTACACTTCCGGAAACACCCGAAACCTTTCCGGAACTCGAATACCACCTTCCTATTTATAAATATATACCTCTGGGAGCTCCTCGTGACGTCCAGGATCTCTTCCAGGACTCCGAAAAACTTTCGGTTATCACCACACATAACCCATTAATACTAAATCATCACTGAACCTTAAGCGTGCAGACCCCGCGGGTTCGAGAACTATACAGACATGACCAAGACACACTCTGGTTCATAACCAATAGTGGGACTTGGATGCCAATATTGGCTCCTACATATTGTACGAAGATCTTTATCGGTTGAACCACGATGTCAAGGATTCAATCAATCCCGTATACTATTCCCTTTGTCCATCGGTATGTTACTTTCTTGAGATTTGATCACCCGTATCTGCATACCTAGTTCAATCTCGTTACTGGCAAATATCTTTACTCATTCCATAATACAAGATCCCATGAATAACTCCTTAGTCACATTGCTTGCAAGGTTCTTGTGATGTTTTATTACCGAGTGGCCCCTAGAGATACCTATCCGTCATACAGAGTGACAAATCTCAGTCTGGATTTACGCCAACCCAACAGACATCCTCGGAGATACCTATAGAGCACCTTTATACTCACCAAATTTTGTTGTGACGTTTGATACACACAAGGCATTCCTCCGGTGTCCAGGAGTTCCATGATCTCATGGTCATATAAACAAATACTTGACATGAAGAAAACCATAGCAATGAACTTACACGATCATATGCTACATTCATGGTTTGGGTCTTGTCCATCAGATCATTCTCCTAATGATGTGATTGCGTTAAATGACAACTCATGTCTATGACCAGGAACCCTTGACCATCTTTGATCAACGAGCTAGCCCATCAGAGGCTTAATAGGGACATAGTGTTGTCTATGCACCCACATGTATTTGAGTTTCCAATCAATACAATTCAACAATGGATAATAAATGATTATCATGAACAAGGAAATATATTAATAATTAATTTATTATTGAATCTAGGGCATATTTCCAACAGTCTCCCACTTGCACCGGAGTCAATAGTCTAGCTCACATCACTATGTGATTTACATTGTAATGAATATAACACCCACAGAGTTCCGGGGTTTGATCATGTCTTGCTCACGATAGAGATTTTTAGTCAACGGGTCTGCAACATTCACATCCGTTTATATTTTACAAATCCCCATGTCATACTATAGATGTTGCTACCATGTTCCACTTGGAATTATTCTAAATGAGTTCTCTACTATACGAGTCCGGTTTGCTACATAGAGTCATCCGGATTGGTGTCAAAGCTTGCATCCACGTAACCCTTTACGACGAACTCTTTTATCACCTCCATAATCGAGAAACAGTTCCTTAGTCCTCAAGTTACAAAGAATAATTTTGACCGATGTCCAGTGATCCAATCCTGGATCACTCTTGTAAGCCTTGATAGACTTATGGCAAATCACATATCAGGTGTGGTACACATCATGGCATACTATAGAACCTATGGATAAAGCCTATGGGATGACCTTCATCCTTCTTCTGTCGTGGTTGGGCTTTGAGTCTAACTCATATTTACACCTTACAATACAAAAAAGAACTCCTTCCTTGACTAATCCATTTTTGAACTCCTTCAAAATCTTGTTAAGGTTTGTGTTTATTAAAAGTTTTATGAAGCATCTTGATCTATCTCTATAGATCTTGATGCCCAATGTTCAAGTACCTTAATCCAAGTTTTCTTTTGAAAAACACCTTTCAAAGAACACTATATGCTTTCCAGAAATTCAACATCATTTCCGATCAACAATATGTCGACCGCATATACTTATTAGAAATTCTATAGTGCTCTCACTCACTTCCTTGTAAATACAAGTTTATCATAAAATTTGTATAAAACCAAAAAGCTTTGATCATCTCATCAAAGTGTATATTCCAACTCCGAGATGCTCGCTCCAGTCCATCGAAGGATTGCTAGAGCTTGCATACTTCTTAGCATCCTTAGGATCGACAAAACTTTCTAGTTGTATCACATACAACCTTTCCTCAAGGAAACCGTCAAGAAAACAATGTTTTAATATCCATCTACCAGATTTCATAATCGAAAAATGCCGCAACTGCTAACATAATTCCAACAGACTTTAGCATCACTAGAGGTGAGAAAGTTTCATCGTAGTCAACTCCTTGAACTTGATAGAAACCTCTTTGCGACAAGTCGAGCTTTATAAATGGTGAAATTTACCATCATCGTCTATCTTCCTTTTAAAGATCCTTTAGTACTTAATAGCCTTACGACCATCAAGTAGTTCTTCCAAAGTCCACACTTTGTTTTCATACATGGATCCTATCTCAAATTTCATGGCCCTCAGCCATTTGTCAGAATTTGGGCCCACCATCGCTTCTCCATAGCTCGTAGCATCATTATTGTCGAACAACAAGACTTCGAGGACATCATTACCATACCACTCTGGAGCAGTACGTGTCCTTGTCGACCTACGAGGTTTGGTAGTAACTTGATGTGTAGCATCGTGATCACCATCATCAGCTTCCACTTCAACTGGTGTAGGCGCTACATGAACAACTTCCTACGCCCTTCTACTCTCTGGTTGAAGTGACCGTTGAAAAACCTCATCAAGTTCCACCATCCTCTCACTCTATTCTTTCAAGAGAAAATCTTTCTCGAGAAAGGATCCATTTTCGGAAACAAACACTTTTCTTTTGGACCTGAGATATGTGGTATACCCAACTGTTTTGGGTATCGTATGAAGATTCATTTATCCGCTTTGGGTTCGAGCTTATCGGGCTAAAGCCTTTCGACATAAGTATCATAGCCCCAAACTTTAAGAAATGACATGTTAGGTTTCATGCCAAACCATAGTTCATACGGTGTCGTCTCAAGGGAATTATATGGTGCCTCTTTCAAAGTGAATGTGGTTGTCTATAATGCATAACCCCTAAACGATAGTCGTAATTCGATAAGCGACATCATAGTATGCACCACATCTAATAGGGTGTGGCTAGCATGTTTGGAAACATCATCACACTATGGTGTTCCACGTGGCTTGAGTTGTTAAACAATTTCCACATTCTCTTAAATGTATACCAAAATCGCAACTCCGATATTCACCTCTATGATCATATCGTATACAATTCATCCTCTTGTCATGATGATCTTCAACTTCACACGAAAATTTCTTGAACTTTTCAATATTTCAGACTCGTAATTCATTAAGTTAATACACATGTATCTACCCGAATCATCTTTGAATTAAGAACATAACGATATCCACTGCGTGCCTCAACACTCATTGGACTACATACATCAAAATACATCATTTCCAATAAGTCACTTCCTCGTTCCATCTCACTGGAAAACATGCCCTTCAGTCATCTTGCCCATTTATCATTGTTTGCATGTCTCAAGTGATTCGAAGTCAAGTGAGTCCAGAAGATCCATCTGCATGGAGTTTCTTCATGCATTTACACCAATAGGCATGGTTCGCATGTCTCAAATGATTCAAAATTGAGTGAGTGCAAAGATCCAGCAGTATGGATCTTCATCATGCGTTCTATACCAATATGGCCAAATCGACAGTTCCACAAGTAAGTGGTACTATCATTACTAACTTTGTATCTTTTGGCATACATACTATGAACGTGTGTATCACTACGATCGAGATTTAATAAACCATTCACATTGGGTGCATGACCATTGAAGGTATTATTCATGTAAACAAAATAACCATTATTCTCTGACTTAAATGAATAACCGTATTGCAATAAACACGATTTATTCTTGTTCATGCTCAACGCAAACACCAAATAACATTTATTTTGGTTCAACCCTATTCCGGAAGGTACTCGATCCCCGTAAGGTAGTTAACGTGAGGGGCTGGGGTGGCGGGAGGTTCGGAAATATACTTGACTTTGACTCCTTGATCACTTGTCATGGTGATGGCTCTCTTGGCACAGTCCAATATGCTTTCGTGCTTGGCTAACCAATCCATACCAAGGACTACGTCCAAGCCTTGCGACTTAAGGATGATAAGGTCTGCTACAAAGTCTACCCCGTTAATATTGGCTCCAACTTCCCTACACCCTATATTGGTCCTTAATACTGCATCCGGTGTTTGTACCACCAGTTGACCATTTAGGAATGTAGGTTTCATGCCACTCTTCATCACAAACTTTTGTGTGACAAAAGAATGCGAGGCACCACAATCAAACAATGCTATTGCTAGAGTTGAGTTGACGAGGAACATACCCAGTATGCAGTCCGGATCTTCGTGGGCTTCCTCTACGGAGATGTGATTCACGCGTCCCCTACTGTTGTAGTGCGTGTTGTGGGGAGCTTGGTTCCTGTTTGGTGCTCCATGACCTTGTGCTTGATTTGGCGCATTGGGGTGTGGTGCATCGGTCTTCTTATTGGGGTACTGCCTTGAGAGATGGCGAGGTTGGCCACACGCAAAGCACGTGACCTGCCCGGGGTTGTTAGTCTTGCCTCCGTTGTTGTTGCTGGGATGGTTGTATGTTGGCTTGTGGTTGGCATACAGCTGAGGTTGAGAGCTTGGTCAAGGTGCAGGAGCCCTGTGGTGCTAGTGCTGGTAGTTACGCCTTGCCGGGGATGATTGCCACAGACGAGCCTTCTGGTTGAGGGAACCACCATTGCCAATCAGCTTGTGCTTGCGAGTTTCTTCCATAGCACGGCACTTGTCTTTAAGCATGAGGGCCTTATTCACCAGATCAAAGAAGGCCAGTAGTCATAGACAACAAGCTGGCATTGCAGTGAGTGCTGAAGTCCTTCCATGAAGTGCTCCACTTTTGCGGCCTCAATGCTCACGTCATTAGGCGCATACCTCGATAAGATGTTAATCTTATGCAGGTATTCCTTGACTGAGCCACTGCCTTGCTTCAGTGCATGGAACTCCCGCTTCTTGATAGCAATCATCCCACGGGGAATGTGGGCAGCATGGAATCCTTCCTTGAAGGCATTCCAAGTGATAACATGCTCGCCCTGCATGATTTTGAATCCATCCCACCAAGCCCTGGTGGTGCCTCGGAGACAATGAGTGCATACATGACCTTCTCACGGTCATCGGTGAAGTTGACCAGCACGAGGTGGTCGTCGATGGTGCGGATCCAGTCATCGGCATCTAGACTCTCGGTTGTCTTAGTGAAAATCGGGGGTGTAGTCCTCAAGAACTCCGATAGAGTGGAGCGACCATTGCCATTCCAGCCCTGCTGCGGGTTGTTCACCAGGACCCGAGCCATCTGCTGGATAGCGGTGTTGTTGGCTTGACGTTCCTCTCGGAGAGCTCAAAGGAACTGAGCCATAGCCAGGTTCTCCAGAGGGGTCGTGGTGGGGGAATGTCGCCATGTGGCTGCTCGTGGTGAGCTCCAGCTTGAGTACTCTCACCGGCTCCTTTCTGCTGGCTAGAGTCGCTAGTGTTGGGGTGGTCAAAGGTACTGGCATGGGTAACAACCATCATCCTGTTTGGAGCAGCCAAGTCAATATATTGGAATGGACTAGTGAGCAGCACAAGGGAGAATTGCTCCTATATAAGGGGGTTGGTATGGTGCAAGTTTTTCAAACAAAAGGGTCGAAAGACCCAATGCAACTTCATTAAGTAAGATAGCTAATGTAGTCGCTTACATGCTACCTAAGGCAAAGTGCGGCTTGCATCAGGACACAAGCGGAAAAGCACACAACAAGCACTCATGGTTACATGTGAACCATTACACAAACGCGACTTCGCATGGGAATTTCTAACTTGCCCTACTCTAGGGTCCTAGGACTTCAGTAGTGGAGTGCTCGGTCTCGTACTCACGCTCCTCTGGGTCTTCCTCCAGGTCATCATGTGTGCAGGCATCATCTCCTATCGAGGGTGTGGGGAACGAGAAAGTCCATTCCGACGATGCTTCATCGGTGGAATGATGAAGAGGTCCCTATATTCTATGACACTCATGCGACGACTCCAAATGGGGGTGACCTTAAGTGGTGGTACTCATCCTCTATATGCGACAGCAGGCTGTTCTTCGAGTGCGCCATCCTTCTTGATCCTGCTCGTTTTCAGCTTCGCTTGGCAGAGTAGTTCCTGGACATGATGAAATTTTTGGCGGAACTTCACTGACTCCTTGATCAGGTTATGAGCTAGACTATTCACAGAGAGGCTGAAGTAGGTCTAGAACCTAAACCTGGATCGTTTGTCTGGGGATGGGGTCAACGTCCAACTCCCGTGAACCTCGTCCTTACCAAACGGCAAGTGACGTGTAGCCGTTTCGTTTGCCATCTCGTGGAGGATGTCACAAAGGTGGATAAGTGCCTTTCGCTCTGCCGTCTCAACCGCCAATGCCAGAGTCTCCATTTGTGGCCCTTCAAAGAACTAACTAGTCGGAGAATCATTTTCCTTCACGACCACATACACACGGTACTCCTTTGTGGTGGCATTGACCCAGTGCTTGTGGTAGAGGAAAACTGGTGATTGGCACAATCGGCTCTTTTCCAGGTTGTCCTCGAGGAGTAGGGGGAAGACGGACTCCAGGAGGGTCTCGGGTACGACGACCATCTACGAGGTTTTGGGAGAGGTGTCAGTAGAGGGTCTGAATGGTATAGGAAAGTGGTAAGTGTGTATAAAACCCTGAGTGTAATGGCTAGGCGTGTTATTCGTCCCGTCTAATGTCCATGCTACCTAAGGCTTCTTACAATCAAGATATGTCCGATACCAGCTCTATGGGGACCGCGACTTGTAGGTTCATGCGTACAGTGATCCCACAAATCAATGCTCACTGAACAAACAAATGCTGAATAACAAGAGTCTTATATCCATAAATAACATCATATACAAATAGGGCCATTATGGCCAAATCATTACGAAAATACGGCTTCGTAGGCCGACACACCAACATACTACTACTTGCGGATAATTTGGAGGATAACATGAACCCATGCCATCTGCCTTAACCTACACGCATTCTGACTTGGAAGCATCCTAGATCGCGTGTCCATCTCCGATGATGAACTCTTCTATGTACTCCAATTCTTCCATGAATGGCCAATTAAATAACCATTGGCAAGCCAATGAGTACATTGAATGTACTCACAAGCAACCCGTGATGCGGACAATGCAAAATGAAGCATGATATAATTATAGAGCACAACCTTTGTGGAAAGAAAACTTTTCCCTAAATGCAGTAACATGATAAAATGTTTGTATGAACTTACATCCTAAGGTAAATGGTAACCACATGAATAGGTTACAAATATCAACATTTATTCCGGGGGCTGAACACCTCATGTTCACCCTCCATGTCAAGTCACCCGACTTGACCGAAGTAACCTCTTCCTCGTATAAACCTTTGTCACACACACACACTTGCTTTATGCAAAAAAACCACTAGACGTAGTTTAAGAAGCACCACCCAACTGTCCTTTACTGTGGACACGGCTATTCGAATAGTTTTATAGTCTGCAGAGGTTGCTCGTTGTACCCACGAGACTCGGGGAACTTTCGCGTCATCCATGACTCGGGGTATATAACAGACCCGAGGTAAGCACCCGAGCAATGCCATTTCCTGATGACACTAGACAAAGAGTCCACTCGGTTGGTACCCAACCCAAATGATGTACATCTTATGAGCCTCGTTGTGGATCGTATCATCCATGCGGGGACCAACGGTGTGCGCAGAACTTGTAAAAACAGCATAGTCGTCCTACCTGGCATGACCCTGTCCCGAGAGTGACCATGTCACTCATCTCACTAGTAATGAGGGCTCTTTGCTAGCACCGATCAGAGTAATCGAGAAATCACCATCCCATAAGGGGTATCGTGGTCGCACATGTAAGGTTGGGACGGTCGAAAATCTTAAATCTAATATTGTTTTCGAAACCACACACACAAAACCTTTCTTGGTACACCACTTCATTCTCAAGTGGTCGTCCATCTCAACACCTTCACCCTTGGGCATTAGTGGCACCCGATGGGGTTTTTGAAAAACCTTTGTAATTATCTCCGTGTTACCATCACCATGCATATACTCACCCTATGCGGAGAACTACTTCACAATCTATCAAATTTTATCATCATGACCCTCATAGATGGTAGGGTCATGCTCTCATGCAAGTACTATCGAAGAACTATCAGAAACATCCTACCGAGGGGTTTACCGAGTCGATCATGGTCACATGCATTGGACTGAAATAATAAACATGGCATGCATGAAAATATTTTCTCCGACATGGTCAAAGGGATGTTTGCCTTGGTCAGAAAAGTCTCCTTGGTCTTCGAGGTCTTCGGCTCCAAGTCCTTCATCAATCACATGATCTATCGTCACGAGAATAATATAAAATAATAAAAATCACAGCAAAACAAAGCACACAATCCACTTCTAAAACATTACCTTATTCTGTAAAATACCTATTTCATTTCTAGAAATATTAGTTTTTAATTTTTGAGTGAAAAGGATTTTCAAAACCCTTTTAACAGAGGCTGAAATATCTTTATATTTGGTTTTTGAATAAAACTATATACATGATTTTTATTAAATTCCTCACATTTAAACAAGAATTATGGTGGACAACTTATTTGAAATGGATGTATCTATAGCCGTGTGGATTTTTATTTAATTAAAATCCAGAAAAGGAAAAATAAAAAGTCCCAACGGCCATGCCACAGCCAGCCAGCAGTTCGGCTTGCTCAACTCGCCGGCCAGCCAAGCAACCCAAGTGCGCGCGCACCATCTTGTTTGAACCTAACGCGCGGGGGCCCTCCGACCAGTGAATGGGAGGGGGAGGAGAGACAGGGACAGACACTCACAGGTGGGACACCTTGGGACAGAGAGAGGGGAGAGCTCACCGGCCGCAGCACACGCCATGGCAAGGAAGGGTGAATGCACGAATGGGTTCCTTGCACTCGCGCCTTTTGTGTGGAGGTCGATGGACGGCCTGAGGTGGCTAGATTCGCCGATGATGAGCTGGCCGCGATGGAAGTTCACGGGAGGTGGATAGCTACGACGCTCAGAGAGGGGAAATGGTCGGGGAAGAGGCGGAGGTGGAGAAGCACAGCACTACGGTTAGGATGGGGTCCAAATGTGCACCGGAGCAGCATGTGTCCCGAGATCGACTGAGCTTGTACTAGGCGGGGCCTCGTTCGATCTCTTGCACTGCTGCTCGGATAGCTCTACAGGGGGGCTTGGGGCGGTGATTGGAGGTGTGGTTAGGTCGAAGGGGGGTCAGAGAAGAGCCCAGGGAGGCCTATTTATAGGGGCTCCATGGTCCACTGAGTGGTGGTGCATCGGCGAGGTTGCTGCAACGGTGGGAGAGGAAGAACGGGTCCTGGGGCATGTCTGGGGTCTTCATGGGAAACACCTACGCGAGCTGAAAGGGTCAAAGGGGAGCGGGCCACACCTTTGACGCGTCGTGGTGGCAAGCTCCGCTTGACAGGCACAGATACGCGCGGGCACTCGTTGTCAGGGCAGGATAAAAGGGAGAAGGGACGGGCCCTGTGTCGCACTGGAGCCGACCGTTCATTGAGAAGCGTTTGGACATGTTTTGGAGACTTTGGCACTGAGGGGAATAGTGATGGGTCAAAGAGGGAGTGAAGAACAGGTGCTACCAGAGTGTATTCAAAGTGCAAATTGGAGATTTTGTCTTGATCCCTTTGAACTAGAGCTGAAGCTCTCGGCTGCACGTGTCCAGTTACATAGGTAACCTGTGATAGTGATTAGGAGTGAAGGAGTGGTGTGGAAGGGGTGTTTTTTGCTGATTTGTAAAATCAGAAGAAGGTAATTGATGCTTGTTTGGAGAAGTTAATCTTCTCCAAAAGTAGTGAAACTTAACACGACTAGATGAGGGATAGAAATAACAGGGTTTACCAAGTTTGAGCTCATTTAAGCTAGTTTGACAATGTAGACTTGGAAAAAACCAAAAAATGGGCAGAATTGCAAACCTGTGGGCAAGTGTGATCAAATCAACACCCACAAATTCAAAACATGGCATGCCCTCCTCATTTGGGGTTTTGAACACTGCTTCAAAGTTTGGGATCAATTGGACAAAGTTGGCAATGTAGAGTTCTTTCAACTTGGTTCTGGACACAATGGTTTTGTGGATTATTAGGTGAACCAAACCATCTTGGATGGGGATGAAACTTGGTACTGTTTTCACACATAATATGTGGGACATGCTGCAATTTTCTTGGAATTTATTGACAATATTTCCTTCGAATTATTTCAGAAGGTCATAATAGGCACAAAGGGTTTTCAAGGGATTTGCTCAATATTTTGAACATGTCCATGGGTTAAAACTCACATATATGTAAAATATATGTCCTCTGAGTTTCCCTATTTTTTCTCCAAATTTTCTAAGGTAGAAAAATACTTTTCCCCTATGAAATACCATTTCTGGCCTCAGAAAAAGATAGTTAAGTAATTTAGGAAAATAACTTTTTAAAATACTTATTTCAGGGTATTGAGAAGTTATTTTAATAATGGGGACAGATATTTCCCTTAGATTAGGGTCTTGTATAACAAATCCCAATCCAGGGGTTTTCGGAATTAAAAATAAGAAAAGGGTTTTTGTTGGATAAATATTTAATAAAAATTGGTTTCTGGTGTTATACCCATGGCATGATTATTGGGCAAGGGTTTGGAGTCACGGTGCAAGTCCTTAGAGCAAAAGTTGTTTTGGTGAGATACTTACAAGCATAAACACAAGCAAGGCAATCAAGAAAATCATAGCACTCACTTAAAAAAGTTTTAATTGAGTCCAAATTTTGAAAAAGAAAATCAGTAGTGACAAGGTGGTGCAAACACACGGTGTGACACAGAGGCATTTGAAATTATATTCCATATATTAAGAATATCTGTCCAAATTCAAATAAAATATTGATCTAAATTCCAAGGCAAAAATAGTCCTTAGGAATGTTCCTAAATTTTGATTTGAAATAATTATCTTGCCAAAATTTTCAAAAATAGTTTAGAGCATTTTGGATTCACTAAAAGAAATTTGAGGGTTCTTTGCCCTTCTTTTATTTAAAATTTTGAGGCTTCCAAATCCCCAATTCAACTTCCACAAAATAAATAATTAAATAAATATGATGCATGAATGCGATCAAATGCAACTAATTACAAAAAATATTCTAGGGTTGTGACAACTCACCCCCACTTAACAAGAATCTCGTCCCGAGATTGAGGCATAGGTTAAGAGGACAATAGGGAACACAATAATAACACAATCATGACGATCCAATTGCCCTTATCAAAGTTGATTCCTTGGATCATGTAGATCTTGACATATTTGCCTTCAGGACCTTCACTCAACAAGATGACGAAGGAACGAAGAGCTCTACAAGAATCGATCTTCACAAAGATCGAGCGACTCATGATCAACTCATGGAATGGGACGTAAAAAACGTCTCTTGAGCTGAGACTCAAAACACACATCAATAATGATGGAATGAGGACAATAATGGAGGTTCAATTGGTAGGGAACAATTCCACACTTAAAATAGATGGTGAAGGGGTTTCAAAGTAGCGAGGAGTGAAGTTGCCCTAGATACCATAACAGGGCACCTTGGGAATGTGACTCGTAGAGTTATGTGGCAAAAATAATTTCTTTTGAGACAGAGATTATTGAAAATCTTCATACTAGCCTAAGGCAATTCACAATAACCATTTGAAGGAGTTAGAAGAAATGGCATACTCAGATTGAAAGGAAACTAGAGTTATAGAACAACTCGGCCAAGGGAAGGCACATTCCAATTAATACAGAGGATATAACCTAGTGTCTAAGAATGCTCTCAAGAACTAGAGCATTTCCATATTCATCAAGTTTTACCAAGATATATGCCAAGGATCCTCACAACACATCATACTACCATGATGAATAAAATTGGAGGATGCAGATGAAAAGGAAGACACCACTCTCTTAGATTTCAGCTTCGCGATGCCAAGGAAACAAAATTTGGATAATCGACCGAGAGACATTTAGCACTCCTCTTATAATGTTCTCCTTTATGTACTAGCGTAACCGAATTATAGGTAACCATTGGTATCTAGAACATCAAGAATAAGTCATAAAGAATCCTCATGGGGAAGTGGATAACGTTGTTGACACAAGATTCTATAATAATAGGTCTTCCGGATAAGTGTGTTAGCCATGACATCACTTTACCGGTTACAAAGAGACCAATACTATAATTCTTGAGAAATGATCCAACCATCATATCTGCCTGAGATTCAGATTTGGTAGGTGTCGGAATATTGCATACTCAACATGTCTGAAAAGGAATATTTGCACCACAAATCGACGAGATGACGTTGTAGGATTCTCGCGAAGTGAACTACGGAAGCCAACTCCAAAACATGAGTTGGATTAAGAGATGCACGTGGTTACACTATCCAAGACAATTGTGACCACATAGTAGTCTTACAACAAAACACTATCGAGTTAGGGTTTGGAACCATCATTGGAGGATAACAAAGTCCTTACATATGTCTGGATTAGCACTTACGAAAGAACCTCTTTACCTTGAACAAGTCAATCAGTGTCTTGGTGTGCTAGGAAATTCATATGGAATGGAGGTAGTGACCCTATCGAGCCATATAATACTTTGCACGGGCCTGATTGACTTGGGATGATTCCAGAGGAACAAAACAAACTTTTCTAGAATTCACGGCGGCAACATGCATCAAATGCACATGAATTTAGAGAAAGTTTCTTCCTTCATCAAGGCATACACTTCATGGTTAACACGAACTTAATGCAACCAAAATTTTCCAACACTAGCTTCAATGTTCAACATAGCCATGCAAAAGATAAAGATGTTGTCGATGGGCTCAACAACAACTCATCAGGATTTCCATATAAAAGAAATTCCACTGCTACGTGAGCAAGTGATAGCATTGGTCAGACCAGAAGATATAATGGTATATGCCCGAGGAAATATCGATGGGTAATACAACATCAGGAAAATTGTTGGTTCTGATTTTGATTTGATGATAGACACAACCAAATCAAAGATTGGACAAGACGATAGGTGCAACAATTAATCACTAGGATCAATCGATGAAAATTTCTTGTTTTATCCAGACTCACAGAACACAAAAGATATCCCTTTGGAATGAACTAAATCACGCAAAACTTTTATCTTCCAACTCTCCAAGTTGTTGTTTCGCTTAACTAACTACTTCAGGGGTATCAAACATAGATTCTTGGGGAAGGGGTGCTTAATAGGAAAACTAACTTGATCACGAACTCAACATAACGGTCAGGGAACTACCGGGTAATACTTCCAAGAAGATATACGGAAAATCACGAACCACCGGTATGTTATCCAGCTCGAGAACAATCTTGATTTTCAGTGAAAGATGATGTTATCAAAAAGTGAGAGATTGACACAATCCTAACTCATTTATCAAAAAATGCACCAGGAAAGATGGACTAGGTAGCACGAGCAAACTTCAATTGGTGATTCAATAACCAACATGCTAAGAATGTATTTATTGTGCATTAACTACAAAGCAACTTGGTTGCTAGGAGTAGTGATTTTACAAATCATGGTTCACTTTCGACATACCGGTTTACAACCAACACGTAGAGCGAGGAAATGAATAATGATGGAAAGAAGTATCACTATATCAAGAGTTCGTGAGAGATGGTGCAATTCTCACAACATTCTTGACATAAGAGGGTAATACTCGAAGGTAGAATAGAACAAAAGCTGGATTGGCATTTTGATCTGCGAAATACAACTCCTTTGACCCAATCCAAGAAATGGATGAGACACTAGAGTTTTCTTCTCCTAGTCATTCTGAAATAGAATGGCTTCACAAATCACAACAATAATAGGCATCAATGAATACAAGTGCACAACTACTTTGGATTATCCACTGATAGTTGAAGGTCAGAATACAACTAAAGAGGGGCAACTCAAGAGCACATGATTTTTTCCGAGTTGTGGATGCATAGATTAGAATGTCGAACAAGGTCAACATAATTCTTCTAAATAACCCATCTTGATATTGCCATATTGGCAGAGTCACAATTTTGGAATGGAGAGCTCATCGCGAGAACTCATGTTGTGATCTTTTCATTCACGAGAACTTCTGCCATAGCTTGTTCATGGTATTGGAGGAAGGATATACCATAGACCTCGAAGACTAGAACAAGGTTACTAATATCCTAAACGAATGAGCAAATACCATCAATGGAGTTAGCAGAATGAATAATGGTTCAAGAACCCACACGTAGAATACCAAGTGACTTAATAATATCACGGGATGTTTTTGATAAAGATGGACAGAATTATCACACTGGAAAAATAAAATACAACTAGACTATTGGGTGGTTCTCGCAGATAACGTGGTTTTCTAACAGTTTCAACACATACCAAAAGGTAATAGAGTACCTCAACACAATAATTAGTGTGCTTTGTGTGGCCTAAACGACATCGAGTCAGGAGGAGAGAATTTGCAAACACATCACATTATTTATAAACCTTGGATAACTCGAATAACATAACAGCAGTACGGGGGTAAATACGAGGCAACCTCCAGGAGAACTAACAACGTACCAAATGAATTCTTACGGAGACATCAATCCAGGAAGACAACAAATTCCCAAAGGTCCCCAACATAGTAACTCATCATCCTGACAGATAGATGAGAAAACCTAGTTCTTAATCCCCGTAGAATAAAGAAGAGGATGACTTAGAATTAGAATGACATGAGGAAAGGAGTAAAAAGAATATTACGTTCCCTTCCACAATCAATTCCCATATATAACTAAAGCAGTTCTAGACTGAACATCGACTAGTTTGGCATGGTAATCCTACACGCAGTCAAGCTGTGATACCAACACTGTCGGGACGTCAATCCTAAGCCATACAAATCTAGCATGTAACACATCAGAAAGTTATGCATCCTCACGCACGGTACACAATGGATGCCACCTTACCTTGCTTGCACCATTTGCGCCTTTTGTCTCATGTATATGACTGTGTCTCTAGCATCCATATGTAAAAGAACCCGAGTCGAAATGACTAGTTATGGAAGCAAGTGGCTCTACCGTACAGGGACAGGCATACATAACCTAGCAATGTAGGTGCTGGTCATCAGCGTGTGTAGACGATTCATAGCAAGATACAAGGAAACCATTACACCGTGTGACATTTCCCCATAGGGACAGACACAACAACAAAGAAGGATACATGTCAGTCAATCAATGTGTCCGTAGAAGTAGCAAGCTACCAAGGCTCAATGGAAGCACACAGAGGCATTTCCCCATAAAGAAGGTACTTAAGTCATACAACTAGGTGTCTAATCCCAAACATACCAATTAATTTGAAATATACACGCAATATGCATGATATGTGTAGATACAACATGTGGCATGGACGACTGATTGCTCCCTTCACCTAGGGAAGCCAATCGCTCCATCAATCCTTGATTCAACTGTGGCCCGCGCCAACATTCAGATGGTACGTTCCACCCAGAGTAGAAGAGGATAGAGAAGGTCAATAAGGCCAACTGTATAGCTCAGCTATAAGTTTCAAGTGTCAATGACTCAAAGGTCATTCCTCAAGAACCTATAGGGTAATAAACATGGCTAAGCATTTCTACTCTACCGGATTACTATATACTTCTACTCAGGTAACAAATGGATAGGCGACAAGTGGATCAAGGTAAGTGTCGATCGACACGCTAACTACGAGATTAAAAAGATGTGTGTTGTAACCATAAAACTCAATGAATTTTTAAAACATAGGATAATTAAGTATGATGAAAGAAGGAGGCATGCCTTCGTTTTTGAGTCCTTCTTCGGTAACTTGTTTCTTCCCATGTCCAACATCGTCACTCCCTACTCGTCATAACGATAGAAAATGGAAAATGAATAAATACCAAAGAAATAGTAAATCCAAATAAATCCAAATCAAACTGAGAGTGAATGGATATCAAGATATGTATGAAGATGAAGATCCCGAAATGGGATAGCACGATAAGGATGTAAGAGAGATGATTCAACGAGGTGACACGGTTAGGTTGACACAACTAAGGAAGTCTTGGCGATCAAGACGAACGTTGTGATACGAATTATAGTACTAACACTAGTAGTGCCCACCTCACATATCGTCTAACTTATATAGGAAACTAGAATATAACAAACTCGGTGGCATCAACACACATGTAATGGAACCAATTTATGCATTGAACTACACAATCATAACATGGCATGATAAATGTAAAAGTTAACCATAAATATATATATTTGGTTCGAACCCAAATATTTAAAATGGTCAATAGCAACAACTCATATACATCAACTATAATATTTCAAAATCAAGCATTCCAATGAATGTTTTGAACCAAACTAGTTAAGCAATGAAACACTAGTAGGGAAATGCTTATAGGCAGGACCTCAGAAGTAGCGCTGGAAAAAAGAAAACGCTACTGCTAATTAGCAGTAGTGCTGATCCAGTTAAGCACTAC
This sequence comes from Hordeum vulgare subsp. vulgare, assembly GCF_904849725.1. Classification (NCBI taxonomy): domain Eukaryota; kingdom Viridiplantae; phylum Streptophyta; class Magnoliopsida; order Poales; family Poaceae; genus Hordeum; species Hordeum vulgare. Next base: position 211,915,438 of record NC_058523.1, on the reverse strand, counting down.
TACTAACACCTTAGCAGTAGTGCTGGATATATTTCCAGTGCTACTACTAAAGGAGGCCCAACGAGGTCACTGACGGTAGCATTAGTAGCAGCGCGTGCTTGTGTAAAGCACAACTTCTAAGTTGAATAGAAGTAGCGCTTGCCTTAAACGAGCGCTAGTACTCAGTATACCTTCTCCACCTTATACAACCGTCCGCCCCTCCTAGTGCCCTCTCCACTCCAATTCACTCTCCCCCGCACCCCCCATCGTCCGCCGCCACCGCCATTCCCGTCGCCCGCCATCCGCCACCACCGTCGTTCCCTTCGCCCGCCGCCCGCTACCGCCGCCACTCCTAGTGCTCCTCCTCCCTTCTCCCTCCTCCCTCCTCCTCCTCTCTCCTCCCTCCTCCCACCTACCTCCTCCCACCTCCCTCGTCACCCTCCACGCCCCTACCTCCTCCTTCGGCCACCCCCTCCTTCCTACTCCCTCCTCCTCCTCCGCCGCCAGGTGTGTCGCTCGAGATGGTAGTTTAATCCCTCCACTTTTCTGCTCGATGTTTGTTGGTAGCACACCATGGAATAGAGAGCAGAATCTCTGTTAAATTTGTTTGTAGTGCATCACAATTCAGGGGGGGGGGGTAATTTTTGTGGGGTTTCACAAAACATATTAGCATCGAGGGGTGGTGGTGTGCAGGTTTTTAGCTGTAATTTGTTACTGCACAATGGATGTAGGCAAATTTGTTCAACGTATTAGTCACATATGCAGTATTACTGTCTCCAGTAGCAGCCATTTTTTTACTATACTCGTCGATCAGGAAGACACACATTTCTCACAATATTAGAGGGGAAACAATTGGTTTACAACACTGGAATGTAGGCATTTTTTTTAGCGGTTTAGGCCCGTTCATTTTTGGAACTTGAAAACCCAAATCAATTCAGCCATTTCAGCGTCACATGAAAGATAGAAGATACTGGTTTGTATAAGATTTTAGACATTTCTCAGGTTGTATTCCACAAACACTAGATGAAAATTAATCAATTTTCTACATGCACGTTACATGTCTTTTTCAGGATACATTAACTGAATCTTTCTGGACTTGTAGTAGTAGAAGCAAAAAAAAAACTTATTATCCTTGTTTGTTTTCAATTCACACGGTCCCTCCTCCACTACTACATTATATTTCAATATAAGTATAATGTAGTTTTTTACTGTTTTTAGTAAGTGTTTAATAGAAATAGTTTATTTAGTAAGTGTTTAATAAAAATAGTTTAATCAGTGAGGGGCTGTCCACCATATATGAGAGAAGAAGAATGCCAACTGTTGTTGTGGGGGTCGCTTCTCCTTCTTATCCTTGTGCTAGATATTTATTATGCACTAGGGGAAGTAGGAGTAGCGACCATCATCGATGGTCGAAAAATCTGTGAGGGAGTATCCACCATATATGAGAGAAGAAGAATGATGACTGTTGTTTTGGGGGTCGCTTCTCCTTCTTCTCCTTGTGCTAAATATTTGTTATGCACTAGGGGAAGTAGGAGTAGCGACCATCATCGACGGTCGAAAAATCGGTGAGGGAGTGTCCACCATATAGGAGAGAAGAAGAATGTCGACTGTTGTTGTGGGGGTCGCTTTTCCTTCTTCTCCTTGTGCCACATATTTGATATGCACTAGGGGAAGTAGGAGTAGCGACCGTCATCTACGGTCGAAAAATCATATGTCATTTATTTAAGTTTCTCAACCGTATTTATTAAGTAATTTATGTCGTTTATTTAAAAATAATTGACAACTAATTTCTATTGACAACTTATTTCCATCCCCTCTCGACAATTCTCATTCTCCAAGGGTTAGCACTGCTGCCTCCGGCCACCTCCGATGTCGCCACCGGCCACCTCCGATCCTGCCCCCGCATGGTACTACCACGCTCTCTCTCCCCTCTAGTTCATACTACTTGCATATGAAAACAAAAAGTTATGAGATTAGACTTTACTATGGTGAATTCGTTGCTTCCTCAAACATACAAACATGTACAATCAGTATTTACAGTTGACCTAAAAAAGGTGGGCAACTAGTACATTGCGCTGTGTTGTTGACTAGAGGATCATGCTTATGCATCCATCAATCAAGAAGAAAATCTTGTGTTTCGGTTTGGGTTGCCTACCTGAGCGTTGATCCCCTGAACATGAGCTAATTAGTTTTTGTAGGTATATAAATTAGTTAAGTTTTCATATGATGTTGCCATGTCATATTTGGTTGAAGCATTAAACAATAAGAAAATTTTCTCAAAGGAATTTGTCTCGGCTTCGAGAATGGCCGGCCCGCATCCTCATCGTTGAGTGGTCGTCAAGAGCCTGCTTGATAGGCGCCATGTTCGAGACTGGGCTTCGCCGGGCTGGCAATAGGAGGTGCTATCTTCCGGGGGGTGCACCTTGGTGCGGAATCCGGGTCTCATCGTTGACCCGGAGCTTCTTTGGTGGCGGTCGCGCGGGCCATTATCGGTGCCGAGGGAGCCGGCCCCCACGGAGGTGGTACGTCGCCGTGTCAGGGAGGAGGACGAGCACGTCTGTCGCTACATGGATGCGTTGGATGTCAGGTTCTCCAATACCTGGAAGGTTTTCCAGGAACAAAACCCGAGCTATGATCTGGGTGATGGTTCCTTATCTTGGGGTTCCCACCGCCTACACCGTGAGACGTTAATTGCATCATTATTAGTGATATTGTATTATAATATTCAAGATGTATTAGTGATAATATCGGTTATCTTTCGGTTTGTTTTTGCTCCTTGTATGACTTTCATGAGTTGTTAAATGAGTATGAGTTATATGTCATTTATATCATGAGTTGTAATATATATGGGTTAGGCCGTATCGTATGAGTTATATGCCATGAGTTGTTATAGATGACGACGATGCTAATATTGTCGATGATGATGATGATGCTAAATACGTAGAGCTTGAAAATATTCTGAATATTCTGAACACTTCTAATATTGTTGATGATGATGCATTCTCAATATTCTGAATACTGCTAATATTGTCGATGATGATGATGCATTCTGATGATGCAAATCTGTGAAAGCAGTAAAACTTAGTAGTAGCGCTTGAAAATATTAGCAGTAGCGCGACTTAGCATCACTGCACCGTACGAACAAGCGCTACTACTAGTTACCAGCAGTGTTGCCCGTACCAGCGCTACTACTAGTGTTTAGCTATAGCGCGATAGCAGTAGCACTTGGCCCAGCGCTACTGCTACGCATATTTCCAGCGCTACTACTAGGGTTTTCCCTAGTAGTGAAATGTCATACAACACACATGATTTCAGTGGATCAAGGTTCTATCATAAAGAAATACTAACCATATCGATCCAATAACACAAACCAAACATATGTCAGCTAATGTAAATAAATTAAACAACACAAGGAGTACATGAATAACAGTTGTGCTAAACATGATATGATAATACAATCCAATGTAACCACAAACTACCACAAGCAAGAACATGGTATGTGTAAGAGTGACAATTAACCACAAATAAATACTTAGATGCTACTAAATATTTATAATGGTTAACATCAAGTAAAACCAAAGATCAACCATAAAAACTATCATCAACATTCTATAACAAGAACCAACCAACACTATGGTCAGAGCTAATTGAACAACTAAATTTTAAGACCCATCTCATACTAGGTATACGAGCGAAGGGTCATCGAAATATACCAAAATAGGACATCCTCCTAATAATAGAGAAACAACAAATACCCAAGAACATCTAGACCACATGCTTAAATAAGATAGTAAACTATGCACACTAAGCATATGATCAAAACACAACAATACTATCATGGAAGATGAATTGACAATAGCATCTGATGAATTATCGCAAATGTATCCAACACTCTTAATGCTAGCATTAAACAAAGGCGAACGACTATAAATAGCGCAAGGTACTAAGTACTCAACTATAACACATGGAACATAATAAAACATGAAATATCACTATCATGACATGTTGTCTAGGCTTTGGTACCACAAATGAAATAGTAAGATAAACAAAATATAACGCTAATCATAGGGATGATCATGGAACGAGCTACATGCTATGGGACAAAGACAATTCAAGTCATAACTACAAATAAAAAAATTGATAACGACTAACTTAAATATCAAACAAGGTATTCTGTCACCACATTGTCTTGATATATGGCACATAAGCACACAGGATAAAGCATACTACACATGTAAGAAAATAAACATCTATGTCATGCCGTCAATGACATCAAGCAATTAAATATCATAGCATGAATAACAAAGACGACTTGCATTTTCTATCAAGTACAACTTAAACTTGCAATGACATAAGATAAACAACTTGGAATGGTCTATGACATGAATTGATGCACACATGTTATGCAATATAGTTATACAATAAAAACAACATGACGTAGTATTCACAAAGCAATAATGAACTGTACTTATTAAAAACATGTGAGGACATTAACAACAAGAACTTATCTACTAATATGCATAGGCTACTCATACACACCATCTTACCATAAATACTAGCAATGTTATAACACAGGGAAATCATACAATAAAAACATGCATTCAATAGTTGAGAAAGTGCTAACATGACATGGTATCATCCAAGGTAAACAAAACACAACCAATAATTATTAAAATGTAAAATATTAAGTTCTATGCGACAAGAATAAATTCTATATAGAAACACCAATGTAACCACGTCATAAAAGTATCCAACCATGTAATCTTGGATAATAAGATCTATAAATAACACCTTTCACAAAAGGTTATACTAAAATATCACACAATACGTGTCATCTCATGCAACTTTGAGAATGTAAGAAAATATTCTTGAACCGTGATCAACAAACGATCCAATTCTTAACAATAGGACTACAACAAGCAATTCATCACACGCGTGACTATGTTGTAAGTTAACATGTCATTCAATTACACCTAGCATACAACAAAAATTGGATGCCACATAATTAAAATAACCATCAACCTAGAACATGGCATCACATAAAAACTATTCAACATGCATGTGATAGACATTCGTGACAATGATATATATATAACAAATATAAGTATCTTCATGCTAAACAATATAATCAAAACATGAAATATTTCACAATTAAATAAATCAAGAAATAACTAGAAAAATTCTGAGGTATCATAAGCATGGCAAACATTCAGCAAAATTTGTACGCACACATACAATATGTATCGAGCATTATAAAAATAGTAATAATATTATTATCCTAACGATGATCCAAATCTAATTAAAATCATAAGACCCATCAAGCATGTATGGATATTGATAATACGGTACACTGAATCAACTCCTACACATGAAAATAATTCACAAGAACTAGTACGCGGACATATAATACTACTACATGATGCGCGCAATTATCTAGATGAAAAACTCAAAGAGTTTTCTTAGTAATTTAAATATAGACTTGTCGGTTAAAAGATCGACACCTTTTGGGGCCTCAACAGTCCCCTTTTGCTGGTTTGGCGGGGAGAGGGATCGCAGCAAGAGCAGAACCAACAGTCAGGGCCCGACAAGGTCTTTTTACCTAGGTTCGGGCCCCTTGGTGCGTAAAACCCTACTCTTGCATGTGTTTAGTTATTCGTTTTGAGTTACTGTAGATCTGCCCCTCTTTACAGTCTTTTGATTGGTCAAAAAGCAAAAAGTACTTACTATTGAGCCTCGGGCCTACTTTTATAGGCGAAGGGGTCACCACAGTGGCTCAGTGGGTGAACGGTGGGTTCATGAGTGGAACATCACCGACGGATAGTTACAGTGTTATTGTGGTGCATTAAATGCTTCGATGGACTTCCCTGACCTCGTCAGGGGGGGGTGGACACATACCCACACGTGGCGACTTCACGGTGTTGCGGTGGCGTGCGGGCGGATGCGTGGTCCATGCATTGGCGGTGGCGTGTTCGTCGGTGGAGGAGTTTACAGGTCGCGATGGCGCCCTGGGCCCGCGCCTCTCCTCGGGCCTTCTCTTCCTTCCTGGCAAGGTTACCTTGTCGGGGCTCTTCTTGTTTCTCTCGGCAGGGAGGCGATGGCCTGATGAGGCCTTGTCAATCTTCCCAGTAAGAGTGGCTTGCCGGGGCATATTCCTTCTTCCTCGACGGGATGGACTTGCCGTGGCAGTGTCTATCTCCCCGGCAGGGAGCTCCTGCCGGGGTCTCTTCTTCCTGCCCAGCAAGCGAGTGCGTGTCGGGGGCTTGAAATCTATACTTGGTGGATTTTGAGTCTTGCTTCGGCCCTAACTCCAGCGACGCGTCTTGCCGCTGTGGAGGGGCTGTCGGTGTCCGCGCACTAGTCAATGGCACTGGAGACCCCAGTCTTTAGTGCACCGACAGGAGCCCTCGGGCCTGGGCCACACACACATGCGAGGCATTGTTGGGCCAGGCCCAAAGTGGTGCGCGGACTCGCAGGCGCCGGGCTTATCGGAATCGAGCCATTGCAGGCTTTCTTTCCCCTCGTCGCCCATAGAACGTGTGAAGTGGGAGGATGCGCGGCGTGCGCATGATGGCCTCTTTATTCCCTGAAAACGCATCTGCCACGTGTAGGACATGCGCAGCGGCGGTCGGGCAAGTGGCGATCGTGGCCTCAAAAGCCTCGGGCATGGATGTACCCGCCCCTGCATGCATTGGCGCATCAAGGCGGTTCCATGTTCCGCTCGTGACTTGAGGGCGATTGGGCGAAAGGGGCTGTGGCTTCTAGAGCAAGGAGGGTGGCCTCCGAGCTTCTCCCTATAAATTAGGGTGCTTGGGCGGAGGTTTTTCCCACCCATCTCACTCTCGAAGCCTTCCGCTCCTATCACCTTGTCTTCTCTTATTTCTTTTAGCTTTGCCGGTGGCACCTGCCCTGAACCATCGTTAGGGGACGGGGCCGGCCTCCGTCGGCCACCAGGGCAGCAAGGGGATCCCGCTCGGATCAAGCCACACCTTCAGGGGCCGTAGCCAGCGGCAGCCCGTCAACTATGGCGGGAGAGGCTCGAGGGGCCGGGGACGCCGGGGTTGTGGTCGAGGGAGGCGGAGTGCTGCCTTGATCTCCCTCCTCATTCCTTCTTCTTCGGGTGGCCACTCGGAGGCAACGCCGTTCGAATTCATCGGAGAGATTCATGGCCACCTTCGGGGTCACCTCCATCTCCCTTGTGGCTTTGCCATGGTGATGGAGGTTGACCGGCCTTTTGTCTTCTGGCTGCGAGCGCACGGATGCTCCCATGGCGCCATGCATGTGCACGCGGAGTATCCGAAGCCCCATTCCATGTTACATGGGCACGGCTGGAAGCCTTCGCCCGGGCTCATGGAGTCGAGGACAACTACGTCCTCCGCTTCAAGTTGATGGTGGCATGTATGCTCGTCGTCAAGTTACACGGGCGCTCCGGTGTGCGTCTCGGCTGCTTCGAAGAACGCTCGAGTGGCATTGAATGCTCCGCTTTGAGCGACAGCGACAGGGAGGGCGGCAGTGGTGACGGTGCCGAGCCTAGTCCCAAGCCTGGGGGAATCAAATCGGAGGATGATTCCCCAGGCTCGGACTGAGTGCTTCCTGCACTGGCACGACCTGGTCACGCCCCTCCCCCTCCTTGAAGGGGGGATCTCAACTAGATCCGTCGCCCCTTCCCGTGACTTGATGAGGCCGAACCCGCTCTCGTCGGTACAGTGCTGGTCCCGGAGGGGCCAGCATTGATGTGCCACGTCTTGTCTTCATGAATCCAATTCCTCCACATAGGTCGATCCTCGTTAAAAGACGAAGTTTTTAGGTTAGGACAACAACGCTTTGTAAGTGGTATATGAAAGTGCGTTATATTGACTAGAGGGGGTTGAATAGGAGATTTTTAGAATTTCATCAGTAAAGGATCAGGAGTGCAAAGTTTCACTTCAGCAGTTTTTCAGGATGAAGAATGTGAAAACAGATTGCACAGTAAGCAGGCACGTAGAAAACAGATGTGGATTAACTTGCATGAGGAATTTGGGGTTGAGGAATTTCAGAGAAAGTCTTCAGCATATTCTTCAAACAGTGACAGTGAAAATCATCAACACATATTCTGAGGAATATAAAAAGTTGATGAATTAGAACCCGTTTCACAGCGAAGATAGTAGTTGATGACCCAGTTACAACTTTTGTGACAGTTGTACATCTGGTTTGGAGCGGGTTGGTATTGAAACCAAAAGACACATAGTCTCAGGACACACATCCCCTACCATATTCTCCTTGGGCTAAGAACACATAGTCCTCACCCAACACTCGTGGTAAGTCTTCAGGACAGACTTCCAAACCCTCACAAACTTGGTCACCCGGCGATCCACAATTGACTGCTGGATTGCTCTAGACCATGACGCCTAACCGTCTGGAGGATGCACAGTCCTCAAAGGTAAAAGGCTTCAGTCCCACACAGGAACAACTTCTTCAGTGATGCTCCATCACTTGGTTTTCGGTTTGTGGTTTGGTGTTTGGGGTATTTCCTCACTGCTGAATTACTCTCGAAGACTCTGAGGAATTTGGGTTGCTCTTATGACAAGTGTCAGTTTCTAACGGAGCAGCCAACCAGCTAATGGTTGTGAGGGGCGACTATTTATAGCCTGGGAGCATCCCGACATGATTTGACATGAATGCCCTTAAATAATATGACCGTTGGTGTGCATAAGACCAATGATGTGTCATGGCTATCGGAACGGTCGGGACGCTCAACTGTGAGAGTCCTCATGTCACTCATATTCCTCACTTGAGGCTTTTGGTAGGATTAGGCTTGGGTTGAGCATCATGAGGAAATTCATTCCAATGTGTTACCTCGACCCCCTTTAACAGTACGGTGTTCCTATTACTCATGTGAGAAGAAAACAAAACAGAAAGAGTAAACCTTCATGCTTCAAAGTCTTCAGAAAGATTTTCTTCAGGACACACCGAATTCCTCAATTTCAATATCTTCATGAGGAATATCAATTTCATCCCAAATTCTCCGCGATTCAAATCTTCAGCTTCAGACCAATTTCTTCAACCGAAGATATACATTTTTAGGGGTCGATATTCATCGAATATTTAAAACTCCTCAGTGACTTATAGATCCTGTTTACACTCAAGAACACATTAGATACTTAACCTATAAGTTTTCAAACCACCAAAATCACGGAGGGGCACTAGATGCACTTACAGTATGAAATGTATCCAGACAAATGAATGAATAGATGCATCCTTTATTCGACTCTCATTTTGTACGATTATTCCTTTGCACTTTCCGGATGCTTGCTAGCTTGACTTATCCTGCCGCGAGTACTTAAAGGTGCGGATCCTTAGAAAACTCAACAAAGGAGGCCATCACCGGCAAGACTCCTTGACGCACTCAGTGCAACCATGTAAATCGTCGAGCGAGGTTCGAGGCGACATAAGGTGCTACGTAGCCATGCAAAATGTTGAACGAGTTTGAAACGAAATGAGGGCGCTCTTTGGCCGCTCAAGTCGTTGAACAGGCTCGGAACAAAGTGGTAGTGCACTGATCCTAGCAAGGTCCATCTGCACGGGATTCTCATACAAAAGTCGATGCTTGAAAAGGATACAACTAATCTACCAAGAGTGTGGCAAGGAGTTGACCTCTGCACTTATCTCGCGCGTCATGAAATACGTAGCCGTAGCATGTGTAGGTGCTGCCAGGGAGGAATATCCGTACCCCCGGCAAGCTGATGTTGCCTCCAGCGGCCTTCTTGCCGACGAGGTTTTCGCCGGTGGCCTTTGGCCACTATAAAGGAAAGAGGAACGCTGGGGCATATCACTTTCTCATCTCTTTTGCAAGAGATCTGCTGGCGGAGCCCCCGAGCGCATCTTTCTGGCGTCACAGCGCTCCAAGGAGAAATGCGAGTCAGAGGGCGCGTAAAGGGGAGGTTCGCGGCCTCGGACGCGTCCTCGACGGGCATGCTGCACTTCGGAGATGTGCGACGATCGGAGTAAGCGTCGGAGGCTTGGTCGAAGCCCCCTGTCACGCCCTCGACAGCAGCGCGGCGTTCTAAGGAGGTGTGTTGGACGGGCGATGTTGAGCTCGGGGCTTCTGCTCCTTCCACCCACGCTCGCATAGCACCTATGGAGGCGCTATGACCTCTCACGCGGGCAGAGCAGCCACTCCGTCCTCCAACTTAGGGAAGAGGCTGTGGCGAACTGAGATTCGTGGACCCGTCGAGCGGCTCGTCAGATCAGGGCGGCGCTGACGCCGGCCTACTACCGGCAATCCCCCTACCTGGTGCGCCAAAGATGTTAGTGAAAAGATCAACACCTATGAGGGCCTCAATGTTCCCCTTTTGATGGTTTGGCAGGGAGAGGGGTCGCTGCAAGAGCAGAACCAATAGTGAGGGCCCGACAAGGTCTTTTTTACCCAGGTTCGGGCCACGTGGTGCGTAAAACCCTACTCCTACATGTGTTTAGTTATTCGTTTTGGGTTACTGTAGATCTGTCCCTCTTTACAGCCTTTCGATTGGTCAAAAAGCCAAAAGTACATACTACTGAGCATCGGGCCTCCTTTTATAAGCGAAGGGGTCACCATAGTGGCTCAGTGGGTGAACAGTGGATTTACGAGTGGTACATCGCCGACCGACAGTTACAGTGTTACTGCGGTGCATTAAATGCTTTGACAGACTTCCCTTACCTAGTCAGGGGGGTTGGACACGTACCCACACATGGTGACTCCGGGGTGTTGCGTTGGCGTGCGGGCGGACGCTTAGTCCGTACATCGGTTGTGGCATGTTTGTCGGTGGAGGCGTTCACAAGTCGCGAAGGCGCATTGGGCCCGCGCCTATCCTCGGGCCTTCTCTTCCTTCCCGGTAGGGTTACCTTGCTGGAGGTCTTCTTGTTCCTCTCGGCAGGGAGGCGATGGCCTTCCGAGGCCTTGTCACTCTTCCCGGCAAAGGTGGCTTGCCGGGGCTTAGTCCTTCTTCCTCGGTGGGAGGGTCTCGCCGTGGCATTGTTCCCTGCCGGGGTCTCTTCTTCCTTCCCTGCAAAGGAGTGCCTGTTGGTGTCCTGCAATCTGTACTTGGTGGCTTCTGAGTCTTGCTTCCGCCCGAAGCTCCAACGCCGCGCCTTGTCGCTTTGGAGGGGCTCCCGGTGTCCGCACACTAGTCCGGGGTACTGGAGACCCCAATCTTTAGTGCACCGACAAGACTCCAAACAATCGACTGAACCAAATGATATTTCTGAAATTCTAAGGTGAATACCATGCGCTCCTAGGCATAACACGAACACTGGAAAAATAACGTACTAAAAAAAAATTAACCAAACTAGAAACTCTTCACTAAAAAAATGACTATGAGCATATTTATCCTACCGTTTACAAAATAACACCAACAATCTAACTCCACCACTTAGCTTCTATGGTCATGGGAAAAATTCCGTATGTTTGACACAAAGTCATATAATGAGTAGAAACTAAAGAAACACGTTGATGCCATCCGATGACCTTCGATTTTGGTCGTGTGGGGCCAACTTATGAAATAGGACGAATTATGCTGTCTAGGACATACACTTGATGATGTTGAGGAGGTGTACAATAGGAATGTGGCAGAGGCTCACCGAGTTTGATGGAATGGCTCCATGAACTTGACGAACAGTGTACATGGGCATTCAGAATTCTTCGCGTATGGTCGACGGATCATGTTCTTTATTCTCTGAATGGATTCACAACATGGAGGATGATCTTATGGCGCAAGGACACAAATAGGGGTGGCTTGAGTTGCCCGAATCGGGCACCAGGGTCCATGGAGCAGTAGCACTTCGTGGGTGAATCCTGGGGGGTTGGGGAAGGGAGAGGGCATGGTTTCTACAGGTATTGAAAAAAGGTCGAAGCACACATATATATACTAACGGATTTGAAAACGGATAGGATTTATGAGAATTGGAGGAGGGGTTGCCTTCATGGTTGTACTTTTCTTTGAAGGAAGCTGAGCGTTTGTTTTCTCCGTAGGTGTGTGCGTGTATGCGTGGGTGGAGAAGGAAGAGGGAGCGTTTGGGGTGGATCTGAGAGATCACCCAAGTGGTGAGAAGGAAATTCGAAGAGAGGCAACAGTTTCTTCTGTGTATGATTAGGTGGTGTAGTGGTGGTTGTTTCTCTTCTGTGCGTTAGTTCATGATGAGGAAGAAGCACCGTGGGTCCTCCTCGCGTGATGTTCCTCACTAGATGGAAATAGGAATGCCCGAGGGGAGACAAAAGATGAGATTGGCCCATTCGGTTTGGAGAATAAAAATGATTTGGGCTACACCTAGAGAAGGGAGAGACTTATAACATGAAGGAGAAATAAATGAGTTTCTTTTAATGATCAATTGCTAGAAAATGAACAGAGCCTCAACCAACAAAATGCTTCAAAAACTCCAAAGAAATATATACACGTGCATAATTTACTAAGTCATATACAAGAAGCATAAAACCCAACTTAAAGAAAGATTGAAACTAAATTTTACATTTAAGTTCACATTAATTACTTTAAACACTAATTTGTTAAGAAAAAATCAACTTAAGATTTGTTAACCAAATAAAACAAACAAAATTTTCTCGCCCTCATTTTTGAAAAACTTTTTCCTAAAAATTCGAACATTGGGATGTTAGAGCATCACAACATAATTCTACAATAAAAAAATTATTTAGAAGGCTGCAAAGAGATAACATAGTATAATGTTAAAAGGAGGGGGTCACATGAACCAACATTCGGACCATACAAACAACAAGCTGAAGTTACATGTCTCGGTATAGAGATCTATTAAAAATGGCTGGAAGAGCCTGAAAAGCTACATAACTCTGCCCCCTTATGCTTGCATGCTGGCTTCATCCCTGTTTGTACTCATAGTTGCTTATTTATGTTTTTGCAGATGAGACTTCGTTCTCACATTTGATTTTGATGACATGTGCGATGTTTACCGTATTAGCTTGGGAATACCCGACAGAGGTCTAGCTCCTTTGGTAGTATCTTGTCTTGGATAACATACATAGAACTCAGTTCTTATGGACGGTCCCAATGAGACAACCTGCCATGTACTCCTACATGGCCTCTCATAGCTACCTTTATCAAATCGGATTCACACACTTTACTCTCACATAGTAGGACATGAACACAACCATTCCAATTCATCGCCCAGATGGATCAAACCCAACACAACTCTAAGCATAGGAGGCACAGTAAGCAAGCACGGATGAGTAGGCACATCAAGTATCAAGCAGTTTCTACTCATGCTAAGTGGTTTCAACTATTTACTCTGACAAAGATAGGTCATGCAAAGGAATGGGTTCAACTACCGAAACATGTAACAGTTGAATCGTTGATGTCCTAATGTAGTAAAAGAGAGCAGGATCGAGAGAGTGGGTTCATATCAATATGATCAAGTGGCGTTGTGTGACGTCTAAGATGCGACTATTTCCTTATTTGGGGGCGAGCCCAAAAAAGGGGAAAGGGGCGCATCTAAGCATTTCACAAGAATGGTAAACATTGCAATACATCCAAGAGGGATGAGTAATAAGATTCGGCTTACACTCGCCACAAGTTAAGTTACAATATCAACACAACATTTATTCAAATCATTTAGAAGGCAGGGCCCGACTACGGACAAGATAAACGACAAAAGCAATGTTCCCGGCTCACTAGGCCCACTATCAGGACCAAGGACCTCTAGTCATCGGGGTACGTCATGTACATCTTGCCACTGTCCTCGTCAGACTCCCACTTCAGTTGGGTATCCTCAAAAGCATCTCCATCTGCGTTACCAGTACCTATGGGTGGTGGTAGTAATCTGTGAGCCACAAGGACTCAGCAAGCTCATAACCTTGGTATCAAATCAAACTAAGTCATTAGGTGGGGATGGGGTATGTGTTTGAGTTTGCAGCAACCTAAGCATTTGTGATGGCTAACTTACATCGAACAAGAATTAAAGATATGGTGGTCTACGCATGACATCCATTAACTAAGAATAGTCACTAAGTGATACTGAACACCTACCTACGTCGGTCATAACCCCACCGTGTTCTCAATTAGAGAAGAAATTCTGAAGGAAAACAACCACGGTTACGAACACAGTTCGTGGATTTTAATTAAGTTACTTTAGGTTGTCTAGAACCGGATGTTAACAAAGTTTCCATGTTTGACACATAACCGCGGGCACGGCTTTCCAAAAGATTTAACACTGCACGGGTGCTCCAACAAATCCCTCACAAATTACCTGAGGCCGCATAGAAATCCTTGATCACATAACTCGCGTTCTCACCGGATTCGTTAATGTAAAACCTCAACTCTAGGAATACCCAAATTCTCACCGGAATCCCAATGCACAAGATATATCTTTAAGGTAACAAGTCTAGCAATACTGTCGGATTTCGGGCTTCGCAAAACCCTAAGGATTCAAACACTGGGGCGTGTACGAAGATCTCCCCTGCTTCGCCTTGCCTAACTCATTACTCGATGGAAACGATAAAGGACTCACTCGATGGCGAGGGGAACACAGAACACAACAGTGTAGATAGGTTTCGGCCGCCGCGAAGCGTAAAACCTGACTCTTGCTTTTGGTGGATTTCCTTTCATGGAGGTGGTGGATGAGTTAGTATAGTGTTCTTCGGCCTCCGGAGGTAGTCCGACTAAGTGTCTTGTTCTCTTGTTTGAATGAACTCGCCTCTCTCAAGTGTCCTACCGTATCTACATATAGCGGAGGCCTCGGTCCTCTCCCCTCATAGCTTCGGCAGGAAGGGATCCCACAGTGGCCAATTTTGAAGGGGAACAGGGGAACATGCTCCCCTTCCCAAAGGTGGTCTTCGCCTGCAAAGCAGCTGTCCGCGCCACAGAGACGGGCCCGTGGATGACGTTTTCCCTATTGGTGGGGGACTGCGGTTTTGTTGCACCACAAGGGAAACCTTTGGAAGATGACTTTGGGAAACCTGTACGCCCCCGCCTCCTTTGCATAAAAGGGGAAACTATCCCGTCCTGTCATCTGCTCCTTGCCTGTACTTTCCTGGCGTAACCCTTGACTCCTGAGGCCCGACCCTGCCTCGGAATATCCGCCGCTCCAGAGCGGTCCTGAGGAGGCCCCCTACGTATCTTAACGCTCCTCCTCCTCGTGAGGCTTGGCCCCTCACGAGGGCCTTCCCTTAAGCGGTGCCCGGCTTGCTGGCTTGCTCCGGTGAAGCGGGCCCGCCCTGGGCCACACACAGGCAGGTCTGGGTACCCCTAGTCCCAGAATGCTGACAGTAGCCCTCGGGCCCGCGGTGTGCTCGAGTTGGCCTCAGGGTGGAGCTTTGAGGGGGAGCTGGGTGCTCAAATGCGTTTGGGCCAGGTTGGTGCGCGTCACGTGGATGGCGCCTGATCCTCCTTGTCCTCTATCTCTGCCCCCTTTATTAGGTGCCCTGCTTGTAGCTTCAGTACCTTTTTGCTTTCCTTCTTCTGCACTTGCCTTCCATCGTAAGTCTCCACCTCCAACAGGTGCCTCCCAGATCCAGCACCGCATAGTTCCTTGCCAGTCCAACAATGGCGCCCGCCGGCAAGTAGAAACCAGAGGGGCATGGTCAGGCCCTGGCTTCTCCACTCCTGCACTGTGCCCTTTCCAAGGACACGGATATCGTCCCAGCGCTCCCTTCACTGCGGCCGAGTCCAATGATAACGGGCGAACCCTGATTTGGCTCGGCGCCGTAGAGGAGCAGCCCGCGCCTCGGGCAGTGTATCCCTTCTTCCTTCACAGTGTTTACACTGGGCTGGTGCCGCCTTTATCCCGATTCTTCTTCTCTGTGTTTTACCACTATGGGATCCAAGCCCTTGATCTCCAGCCCAACTCCATCGTGCTTCTGTATGTCTTTGCCTTCTACCATGAGGCTTTCTTTGGCCTGCAGTCTTCGGTCGCTTTCCTCCGCCACTTCGTCAGCATGCGCCTGCACGACGGTGCTCACTTGTCGGCGTGCGTTTGTTCGTGGCGGACCAGAGCGGCAACGTGCTCTTGAAGGCCAGGAAGAAGGTGGAGAACTTTAGGCACCGTTGGGTCCTCATGTGCCTCAAGGATGCCAACCCCTGGCTCGAAGAACCGAATGGGTTGTCGGAGAAGACCTCTGCATGTAGCTCGAAGAAGCTCTTCGACCCTCGTGATGTGCCCATGCTAGAGCGCTTTTCCCGTGAGGGCAACGCCAAGAAGCTGACCGGCGGAATGATAGTGAAGGAGTTCTTGGCGCAGCGCTTGGCCCCCCTCCAGGCACATTCCAATCCCCTGTGGGAGTACCGTGCTGGCGACGACGAACTCCGGCTTTGGTCCTGTGACCTTCCCGCATAGGATCTGAGCAGGGTCTTGGCGATTCTGCTGGGCAGAGACCGTGGCGACCTTCCCGAGGCCCTGTGTCCGCTATATCATCGCGATGACTGGACCGAACTGGTTTCCGCGATGCCCATCTTAAACGAGCAGGGTCTCCTTCCAACTGAAGGCTCTGGCTGAGTGGAGGTGTCATCTGGCGACACTTCCGAGGAGGGGGGCTCGGAGAAGACCATCGACGACCACGCGGTGAACGTGCTCCTCCCATCGCAGTTCATCTCCCTGCGCGAGCTCGAATACGATGGCGCCACAGATGATACCTCTGTCGTGACCCCCTCGCGCATGGACATGGCCTCCAGAGGGCCTATGCCGACTCCGCGCGCTACGTGGTCTGCATGCCTGCATGCCTCCCGGAAGCTCAGGGTCGGGCCGTCCTCGGCGCACCCAGCCTCCGCCGGTGGGGGGTCTAAGGTGCCAATCTCGCCTCTATCTTGGGGGGGGGGATGTTTCCTCTGTTGGCTTTGGGGCGGAGAGGAGGAAGAGGTGGCGTGATGTTGAAGAGTAAGTCACCTTCTTGGCTGATTTACTCCCTTGGCTTGACGTCAGGGATGTCGTCTCACGGGGGCCGAAGAAGAAGAAGAAGAAGAAGAAGAAACGATTGCCAAACCGAAGGCGTCTCTCGAGGCCCCGCTGATACATCTCCATCGTAT
The DNA here is from genome assembly GCF_904849725.1 of Hordeum vulgare subsp. vulgare. NCBI lineage: Eukaryota > Viridiplantae > Streptophyta > Magnoliopsida > Poales > Poaceae > Hordeum > Hordeum vulgare. Next base: position 211,898,465 of record NC_058523.1, on the reverse strand, counting down.
CTAATTTTCCAAACTCTTTTACCCTTGTTTTGGTCTCTAATTTGCATGATTTGAATGGAACTAACCCGTACTGACGCTGTTTTCAGCAGAATTACCAGCGTGTTGATTTTGCACAGAAATCAAAATTCTCGGAATGACCTGGAAATCTACGAGGATTTTTTGTGGAATATATAAAAAATACTGGCGCAAGAATCAACTGGAGGGACGGAGCCAGGAGCTCACAAGCCCACCAGCCCCCCCTGGCAGGCTTGTGAGCCCCTCGGGGCTCCGCCGCCTCCAATTCCAGCTCTATATATCATCCTTCGATCGGAAAAAATCAAGGAGAAGAGTTCATCGCGTTTTACGATACACAGGCGCCGCCACCACATGTTCTTCCTTTGGAGGACAGATCTAAAGTCCCTTCTTGGCTCCGGAGAGGGGAGATCGTCGCTGTCGTCATCACCAACCATCCTTCATCGCCAATTCCATGATGCTCTTCACTGTTCGTGAGTAATCTCATCGTAGGCTTGCTGGACGGTGATGGGTTGGATGATATCTATCATGTAATTGAGTTAGTTTTGATGGGGATTGATCCCTACTATCCACTATGTTCTGAGATTGATGTTGCTACTACTTTGCCATGCTTAATGCTTGTCACTAGGGCCCGAGTGCCATGATTTCAGATCTAAACCTATTATGTTCTCATCAATATATGTGTGTTCTTGATCCTATCTTGCAAGGTGTAGTCACCTACTATGTGTTATGACCCGGCAACCCCGGAGTGACAATAGCCGGAACCACTCCCGGAGATGACCCTAGTATGAGGAGTTCATGTATTCACTAAGTGTTAATGCTTTGTTCCGGTTCTCTATTAAATGGAGAACCTTAATATCCCTTAGTTTCTATTAGGACACCGCTGCCTAATAGAAACTATATACGGAATGCATGCCTACGTTACATTGACGAACTGGACCTAGTTACATATCTCCCCATGTGATAACTATTGCATGATGAATGTCATCCGACATAATTATCCATCACCGATCCAATACCTACGAGTTTTTCCTACTGGTCCTTGCTATGTTACTTTGCCGCTACTGCTGTCACTGCTGGTACTGTTACTGCTACTCCTGTCACTGCTGCTACTATTGCTATCACACTACTTTGGTACTGATACTTTGCTACAGATACTAAGTTTTTCAGGTATGGTTGAATTGACAACTCAACTGGTAATACTCGAGAATATTCTTTGGCTTCCCCTTGTGTCAAATCAACAAATTTGGGTTAAAACTCTAGCCTCGAAAACTATTGCGATCCCCTATACTTGTCGGTTATCAAGACTTTTTTCTGGCGCCGTTGCCGGGGAGGCATAGCTTCATTCTCTGAGTCACTTGGGATTTACGTCTGTTGATCACTATGAGGAATCCGAGAGATCCAAAAACTAAAGTCTTGCCCTCAACTACGAGGACAGGTAAGGAACTGCCATCTAGCTCTGCACTTGATTCACCTTCAGTTATGAGTAAGTTTGCGACACCACCTCCTTCTACAAATTTTGATGTGTCTCCTGTTCTTGATGATGCTACTTCTGCTATCCACGATGCTTGTGATGATGCTTTGCTTGATACTGCTTCGCCGCTAGGTGCATTCCTAGATGCACAAATTTCTAGAGTTGCTACTGAATGTGATGATATTTTTGAGACTGGTGAGATTATTGAAGTAGAACCTGCTATTTCACCTGTTAGAACTGGCTCTCCTAGATATGAATTGCCTGATATACCTGAGGGTTATGTTATGGAGGGGAGATAGCTGAGGACTTTCTTGCTTGTAAGGATAGCTATGATCTTGAGAAATTACTGCGCAAGTGCAAAGAAAAATCTCTGAACGCTAGGATGAAATACGACCCTAAGTTTGCTACTTCGCCTATCTTTGTGACCGATAAGGATTATGAATTCTCTGTCGATCCTGAGTTAATTAGTTTGGTCGAATATAATCCTTTTCATCGTTACGAGTCTGAAATGGTTGTAGCATATCTTACTAAGCTGCACGATATAGCCACCCTATTCACGAGTGAGGAGAAGATCTGCCACTACTATATCCTTAAGCTGTTTCCTTTCTCGCTAAAGGATGATTGTAAGACTTGGTTCACTTCTCTTTCTCCTGGTTGTGTGCGTAGTCCTCAGTATATGATCTACTACTTCTGTGAGAAATATTATCCTGCCCAGAAGAAACAAGCCGCCTTGCAGGATATATATAACTTTGTGCAGTTGAAGTAGAGAGTCTCCCACAAGCTTGGGGAGGCTTATCCAGTTGCCGAATGCTTTGCCTGATCGCCCTCTTGACAAAAAAGAAATACTTGATATTTTCTATAATGGACTAACCGATGCTTCTAGGGCCAACCTAGATAGTTGTGTTGATTGATTTTTCAGGGAACAAACTGTGGAACGAGCTGAGATTCTATTGAATAATATCTTGTGCAATGAGAATGCTTGGACTATTCCCGAACCACCTCCGAAGACAACTCTGAAGAAAAGAGGTATCCTATTCCTCAGTCCTGAAGATATGCAAGAAGCTACGAAATCTATGCAAGAGAAAGGCATTAAATCTGAAGATGTCAAGAATCTACCACCTATCGAAGAGATCCGTGGTCTTGATAACCCGACACACGTAGTAGAGTTAAATTCACTTCGTATATTCAATGAGAGTGATATTACTTTTGATAAACCTGCTAGCTTATGCTCAGATTAATTTGATAATGTCCTTGCCAAACAACAAAGCTTCAATGATTATGTTAGTAGACAATTGGAACAGAATGCTCGTATGCTTAGTCATTTAAGTGCTTGTGTGGATAGAAATGTCAATGATCTTAAGCTTTTGAGTAAACACGCCTCTATGGTCACTACTCAAGTACAACAAGTACTTAAGGCTCAAAATGACTTGCTCAATGATTTGAATGACAATCCCTTTAGAGTCGTCACTAGAGGCGGTAGAATGACCCAGGAACCTTTGTATCCTGAGGGTCATCCAAAGAGAATTGAACAAGATTCTCAAGGAGTTAGCACCGAGGCACCTAGTCATCCTAGGAAAAAAGGAAAGATGATAGGAACTTGCGTGCTAGCAACCCTTTTGCTGTTACACCTGAGAATCCAAACGATATCTCTGTTTTTGATGCCGAAACACAATCTGGTGATGAACTTGAGCCTAGTGATAATATCGATAGTGGTGTTCATGATGATGCTCAAGCTAGCAATGATAAGGATGTGGAGATTGAACATGTTGATCTTGATAACCCACAACCTAAGAATAGGAGATATGATAAGAACGATTTCATTGCTAGGAAGCACGGTAAAGAAAAAGAACCATGGGTTCTGAAACCCATGCCCTTTCCTCCCAAACCATCCAAGAAAAAGGATTATGAGGATTTTGAGCGCTTTGTTGAAATGATTACACCTCTCTTTCTGCAAATGCGTCTGACAGATATGCTCAAAATGCCTCTGTATTCTAAGTATATGAAGGATATTGTGACCAACAAAAGGAAGATACCTGAGGATGAGATTTCCACCATGCTTGCCAACTAGACCTTCAAGGGTGGAACTCCTAAGAAACTAGGTGATCCCGGAGCACCCACTATACCTCGCTCCATTAAAGGAAACTACGTTAGAACTGCTTGGAAAAGGTGTTAGTGTTATGCCTCTCTTTATTTATCATAGACTTTAATTGGAAAATTTGACACCAACAGAAATCTCCTTGCAAATGGCCGACAAATAAACTGCTTTCCCTATCAGCATTTGCGAGGATGTGCTTGTTGTGGTTGCTAATGTTACTATCTTAACGGACTTTGCTATTCTGGATATTCCCGAGGATGATGCCATGGTGGTTATCCTTGGAAGACCCTTTGTAAACACTGCAGGGGCTGTTATTGACTGCAACAACGGCAATGTCACTTTCCATGTTAACGGTAATGAGCATATGGTGCACTTTCCGAAGAAACAATATCGAGTACATTGCATCAATGCTATTGAAAAAACTTCATCAATTCTTATTGGGAGCTTCGAATGCCCTATACCTACTGCCAAGATGAAGTATGATTTGCTTGTTGGGGATATGCACATCCCCATTGAGGTAACCTAGTCAATATTCGAAAAAAATCTCCGGTTCTATGTGATTCTAAAAAAAGTTTGTCAAGGAGACTTGATCAACCTCATTGACGGATTTCTTTTGTTGACCATGAGATGGATGAATCTAGGAGTCACAACCCTCTGTTCCAAACCTTTTCCTTTGGTTGCTTAGAAGAAAAATGATAAATTTAGCTTTAGTTTTCCCTGTTTTCTGCTCTTTGCATCCCTTACAAAAGTGTCCCGAAAATAAAAGTTCTTCAAATGCACTGAAAATCAAGTATGATTTTTTCTGAAATTTTTGAAAAAATCTGAGACAGAGAGCTAGCTAGGGGGATGCGCCAGTGGGTCACAAGCCCACCAGGCCCGGCCATCCCCCTGGCCGGGCCTAGCAAGCTTGTGGGGCCCACGTGCCCCCCCTCCACTTATTCCAGGTCCCATCTCCTTCTCCTACCTCCAGAAAAATTCACTCCATAGCCTAAACCCGTGTTCTTGCTCCTGTTGCTGCATTTTTCGATCTCCTTGTGCAAAGCCCCATTCACCAAACTGTTTTGGGGAAATTGTTCCTTGGTATGTGACTCCTCCATTGGTCCAATTAGTTTTTGCTCTAGTGCTTTATTCGTTGCGTATTTTTGCTGCCTTGGTGACCCTGTTCTTGAGCTTTGCATGTTCATTTTAGTTGGTCCCAAGTAGTTTTGATGCGTGATATTGCCTCTAGGGACTTGCAGGAGTAGTTGCTATGAGTTTTGTTGAACCTCGTTCACTTTTCTCTTGATTCTCTAAAAATTTCAGGAAAAAAAGAAGATGTTCAGGAGAAACTATCATGGTGGTTCCTCAAGCAAAAGGGTTCCCCGTCTCTCGATTCGGGTGCCCGACTCTTATCAGCCAAGGATCACATAGGTACAACCATGTGAATGGCCTTGAGATGAATTCATGATTGATGCAGGCTTCAAAGACGAGTTTGATACATTTGTTCACAACGCCGGGCTCGAAGAATTCATCTCCAACAAATGCGAACAATATATTATGCTCACTGCCTCTTTTGTTCATAGATTCAGATTTTCAGTTGGCCGTGACTCATCTATACTGTTTGATCTTTATGAAAAATCGTATACCATGGATTTAGAGGATTTTAATAGGATTTGCAAGATACCTGATTGGGGTAGTCCCAATGATCCTCCTAAGTCTTCGGTTAGAGATTTCTGCTCTAGTATAACCGTTGGAGAAACTAGAAATATTACGCACGCTACCTTGGGGAGCATTCAATTCCCTGCCTCACATTATTTTGCCCTCTTCATAGGTAGATGCATTAACGGCAAGATTGATCATTGTAACCTCTGCGCACCTGACCTTAGCATTCTTGGGATAGAAGTTTCAACTTGGGAGCTATAATCGCGAGGAGGCTAAATAATAATGCTAATGAAGGGGATTTCTTTGGTGGGATCTATGCCACTCGCATAGCAAATTTTCTTGGAGTACCCATCCGCGAAGGAGATCCCCCGCTCCATACAACTTTCCTTGATCGCACTGCTATGACATGCTATCAGTTCCTTGAGAGGGATAATGAATCCCTCCTATACCGGTTAATATTTAACCGACAAAGTGTTTTCCATATTACCATTCCTTCTCCTGCCTTCATTGACTTTCAGGTAAAACGAAGATATTACATAACCAGAGGAGAGGCAGAGGACTATGAGAGGGAGGCAAAGTCTGCTCGCCTCCGTGAGGCAGCTATTCAGGCGGTAGCTGCCGCGCTTCCGTACAATCCCCATTATGATTTTGGATATCGCCCGGACCAGCCATGGGAGTACACCAACTTAGTCCAAAACCCTAAGCTTGGGGGAGTACTTGTTTTTCACCGACTTTATATTCATGATTACACTTTCACTTTGATAGTCGGTGTCCACACTTTGCCACTGTATCATCCATGCTAGTTTATTTCCTTTTTTCGCTTTCTTCTCGTGTGTTTTTCTAGTTTGAGAAAAACCCAAAAAGATTTCCCGTTTTACTTTTTCTTGTTGGCAGCTTTCCTGTGTAAATAGTTTTCTTTTTCTTTGAGTCAAGGTAGAGGACCATGGTTAAAATGTTTAGTGGCTCTCACATGCATATCTGTTTATCTCTCAAAAAGCCATATTACTTTGTCTTCTCCTTTGTGTTTTCTTGTAGATTCCAGCATAGTTTAATGCACAAACACTCTTATTATGACTCACATCATTCGGTCGTGCAAGTGAAAGGCAATAATGACGATATATGATGAAGTGTCTGAGCCTGGAAAAGGTGGTATGAACTCAATCTATTTTGTTTTTGTAAATATGACTAGCTCATCGTTCCTAATTCAGCTTTGTTGTGAGAGAAACATGTTTGCAATGACAACTTAGAGATCATAGTTTCTGATGCAATGCTTAATTAGCTAGGAGCTTATAATGGTTTGTCTTGGATGCCAACATGAATTTCAGTATGATTATGATGTAGTATGATAGGATGGTATCCTCCTTTGAATGATTCAAGTGGCTTGACTTGGCACATGTTCACGCATGTAGTTGAAACAAAATCAACATAGCCACTAAGATATTCATGTTCATGGTGATTTATATCCTACTCATGCTTGCACTCAATGTTGGTTAATTTCAATGCATATTGATGTCTGTTGTCGCTCTCTAGTTGTTCCATATGAGTCCACCATACCTACCTATACGAGGTATCTACCTGCTGTTCCAAGTAAATTTGCATGTGCCACTCTCTAAATCTTCAAGTAATAATCTGTTTTGTATGCCCGAACCGCTCATGTGGTGATAAGGGGCCATTGGTATCTTCCTTGCTAGGCGTGTTATCCCCGATATGTGTTTATTCACTATCACTCACGAGACAGGGGCCGGTAATTGGAATGCCCAGTTCCATGCTCAAATCGAAAAGATAATTGCAAACAAAACTCCCCATGGATTGTTGTTGGTATGGACGGCACCCGAGGATTTGGCTAGCCGTGGAGTGTGATTTATCGGTGGTGGGGGAGTCAAAACTTTACTTTTGTGTTTGGGAACCTCCTATAGTATGTGTATCATGGAAGATGGTGAAAACTTTTGGTCATCGCGTTGACAATGAGAGCATACCACTCAAAATTATTTATCTTTGTTTTAAAAGCTTGAGTTTGGCACCTCTGCAGATCAATGCTTCCCTCTGCGAAGGGCCTATCTATTTACGTTACTGTTGAGTCATCCTCTTATTATAAAAGGAACCAATTAGAGAGAACCTCTGTCATTTTCCTGCTTTGGTATTAATTGATATTGAGTATGACTATTACTGGATCTTCTTTGCCATGAATTACAATGTTCAGTCAGCCCTTGGTCGTTGAAGGTGCTCTGCATATTTATGTTTTGCGGTCTCAGAAAGAGCTAGCGAGATACCACCTGTTCATATTTCTTCATGATTGTTTTGATTGAAGTGTTGATGTTTGAAACTTATTATTATTGCTCGCTAGTTGATTATGCCATTGATATGAATACTTCATGAGACCTATATGTCATTGCTTACGTGGTTAGCTTATGATCTTGCTAAAAATCTGAATATGAGTTAGACATAATTACAACAACAAGCTCATACAGAGTTCGTAAATTTTTTCTTTTGTCTCTTTCAGTTTGTCAACTGAAGTGCTTGAGGACAAGCAAGGCTTTAAGCTTGGGGGACTTCATACGTCTCCATTGTATCTACTTTTCAAAACTCTTTTTCCCTTGTTTTGGTCTCTAATTTGCATGATTTGAATGGAACTAACCCGGACTGACGCTGTTTTCAGCAGAATTGCCATGGTGTTGTTTTTGCGCAAAAATAAAAGTTCTCGGAATGACCTGGAAATCAACGAGGATTTTTTGTGGAATGTATAAAAAATATTGGCGCAAGAATCAACTAGAGGGACGGAGCCAGGAGCTCACAAGCCCACCAGGCCCCCCCTGGCCGGGGCTGGTAGGCTTGTGAGCCCCTTGGGGCTCCTCCGCATCCAATTCCAGCTCTATATATCCTCCTTCGACCGTAAAAAAATCAAGGAGTAGAGTTCATCGCGTTTTACGATACGGAGGCGCCGCCACCACATGTTCTTCCTCTGGAGGGCAGATCTGGAGTCCGTTCTGGGCTGCGGAGAGGGGAGATCGTTGCCGTCGTCATCACCAACCATCCTTACTCGACAACTCCATGATGCAACTATATCATCATAGGCTTGCTAGACGGTGATGGGTTGGATCGGATCTATCATGTAATTGAGTTAGTTTTGATGGGGATTGATCCCTAGTATCCACTATATTGTGAGATTGATGTTGCTACTACTTTGCCATGCTTAATGCTTGTCACTAGGGCCCGAGTGCCATGATTTCAGATCTGAACCTATTATGTTCTCATCAATATATGTGTGTTCTTGATCCCATCTTGCAAGTTGTAGTCACCTACTATATGTTATGACCCGGCAACCCCGGAGTGACAATTGCCGGAACCACTCCCGGAGATGACCATAGTATAAGGAGTTCATGTACTCACTAAGTGTTAATGCTTTGTTCCGGTTCACTATTAAAATGAGAACCTTAATATCCCTTAATTTCCATTAGGACCAAGCAGCCATGGGAGGGATGGACAATAGATGTCATGCCATTTCTTTTCATAAGCACGTATGACTATATACGAAATGCATGCCTACATTACATTGACGAACTTGAGCTAGTTACATATCTCCCCATGTTATAACTGTTGCATGATGAATGTCATCTGGCATAATTATCCATCACCGATCCAATACTTACGAGTTTTTCCTACTGGTCCTTGCAAAGGTACTTTGCCGCTACTGCTGTCACTGCTGCTACTGTTACAGCTACTGCTGTCACTGCAGCTACTGTTACCGTTTCTACTGTTTCTATCACACTACTTTGCTACTGATACTTTGCTGCATATACTAAGTCTTTCAGGTGTGGTTGAATTGACAACTCAACTTCTAATACTCGAGAATATTCTTTGGCTTCCTCTTGTGTCGAATCAACAAATTTGGGTTGAATACTCTACCCTCGAAAACTGTTGTGATCCCCTATACTTGTGGGTTATCACCCGCCTGCCCTTGCCGACACGTCGCTGTTTGCGGGTGAGGAGGAGGAGGAGGAGGCTCATTGGAGGCCTCCCTAGCATTGGTCGTTAAGCCCCCCGAGCCCCTGAAGCATCTTAGGGCGAGCGTGGGGATGCCGTTGCGTGGAGAACGGTCCTCCGAGGATCCCAGACTCCGTAGGTGCTGAGGCCCGCAGCTGATGAGTAGCCTTCGGGGCCTCTTGTTCTTCGTGCTGCTGCTACTTCCGTAGTGCCGCCTGCGCCATTGTTGGAGGTTCCTCAGGAGGGGGTCCATAAGGCCTCGGGGCTCCCCCGGGTATAATGCACGCGACCTTCACCGCCCCGGATGGTGTCGCAGTCGAGATGAGGAAGGCTGAGGAAGAGGCCATGGCTGCCCGCGCCACGTGTGAGGGGGCGCTGAAGGAGGACAAAGCGGTCGTCGCGCGCTACGAATAGGTGGAATCCCGCCTGAGCGTCGTCCAAGTTGAACATGCCAAGCTAGTCAAGCAACACCGCTCGTACGAGGAGGAACTCAAGTCCCATGAGGCCAAGCTTGCCACCCGGGAAGGGGAGTTGTCCCGGGAGGCGAACCGTGTGGGCGCAGAATAGGAGCACTTGGTTGAGCGGGAGAAGGATGCCACCCCAAAGGAGGCTCCCCTTGAGGCCCGGGAGAAAGCCCTCCCCGCGACCGAGCAAAAGAAGGCCTCCGAGCTGGCTTGCTTCCCTGACATTGAGCTTGGGCTCCGCAAGGCGCTCGGCTTCCTCTGTCGGGACATGTTTGACAGGCCTCTGGCCACCCCGGAGGAAGGCTTCATCGTGCTCGCGAATGGGCTCATCGCGGCACTAGAGGTTGCCGTCACGTAGACGGACAAGATCTTGGAGAGCGAGTGTCGCGACCTCTTCTTCGCGGATGCGACTTGTTTCTTCAGTCACCTTCATCTTCGCGACCCCGGGTTTGATCTGAGCTCTGTGATCGTGTCGGTCCCTCTCAGGTCCCGCGACCGCGCCATGGAGTCGGTGAAGGGTCCTGTGGAGGCACTGGTGAGGAAGTTTGTCCGCGTCGTGCCCCCCTTGTCTCTAGGTGCCGCTGGAGGCGACGACGGGGAAGAGGATGCCTCCAATGTTAATGACCAGCCCAGTGCGGAGGAGGTGAGTGGCGGCAGCTCCTCCTGATCTACTGCACCTGTTATTTTCCTGCATTGCACATCGTGCCTCGTGGAGATGTTAAACTTATTTGGGTTTTTATGAATTGGGTCATGTTCTATAATAATTGAATGCTCGAGTGTTTTCCTTGCTTTGTTCCTATCATGTTTGCGGTGTTACTCTACGTCGGTAGGGTTGGCCCTGCGTGTACCTTCCTGCGATTGAACCAACTAGAAACCAAGGATGGCACAAAGGGGGAAGGGGCTACGAGCGCAGTTAGGCTCCTGAGTCGTGATGCTCAGGAGCCCCCCTTGACGCGCGTGCTTCCCTCATGATGAGAACGTGGCGAAGATTCCGAAACTTAGAACACCTTTAGCACTCCGCGTCGGCAGTGCCCGCCCCGCGCGTACCTCCCTACGATTGAACCGACCGGAAAACAGGATGACCCAAAGGTGGGAGGGGCTACGAGCGCAGTTAGGCCCCTAAGTCGTGATGCTCAGGGGCCCCCCTTGACGTGCGAGGAACTCCGATGCACTTCGTAAGAAACCGATAGTATGAGACTCTCGAACTCCTTCAACACTCTGCGTCTGCAGGGCCCACCCCACGCGTACCTCCCTGCGGTTGAACCAACTGGAAAGGGGCAGCCCAAACGGGAAAGGGGCTACGGACGTAGTTCAAGCTCCTGAGTCACGATGCTCAGGAGTCCCCCTTGATGTACGAGTGACTCCAACGTTCTTCCTAAGGGTTTCAAACCGATTTGTCGAGCGCTCCCGGCTCTGCATCGGTAGGGCCCGCCCCGCAAGTACCTCCCGCCATTGAACCATCTGAGGATGACCCAAAGGTGGACAGGACTACGAGCGCAGTTAGGCCCCTGAGTCGGGATGCTCATGTGTTGCCTTGACGTGGGAGTGGCTCCGTACCTTCAGTTGTCTGCCCGCACACTGGTGTGGGTAAAGTCGCGGATGGGCTGCGCTGATCCCCTTGATGGCCATTGGCGTAGCCATTGGGAGGCTGTGTTGTTGCCAGCTGAGGGCGTAGTCATTGGCGGACTATATTGGTGCCAGCTGGGGGTGTAGTCATTGGCGGACATTATTGGTTGCCCATGTCTGTACCCAGCGTGGATCATAGGTCTTCTACTAGGCGTAGGGTGGACCCCTCCGTGTCCTCGGGGGGCCCTGGTCGTATACAGCCTCGGCTCGTTATTATGTGAGAGAGTCACGGTGGGGGTGTCTATGGGCGGTCGCGAGGATGCTATGGCCTCGCAAGTGTCCCTACCCCCGAGGCATTGGGGCCTGATCTTCTCCCCAGCATGGAGCGTAGGGCTGCCACTAGGCGTGGGATGGACCCCTCTCTGTCCTCGGGGGCCCCTATGCGTATACGTCCTCGGCTCGTTATTACGTCAGAGTGTCATGGTGGGGGTGTATATGTGAGGTCGCGAGGATGCTATGGCCTCGCGTGTGTCCCTACCCCCGAGTCATTGGTGGACTGAATTGACTTGGTTTGGGTCATTGGTAACTGATTTCTTCTTCTTTAGGAGTGAGGTTGCACACGTGCATGAACAAACTTTGACCGGAGCCCCCAAGCTAGGGGGAGATCGCCCAACAATATAACCAAGGCAGAACGTGAGGATGCCAAGCACGCGCAATTGAACAACCAAACGATGCGTAAACGAAAGTAGTAGCCGGGAAAAGTCCAGAGATGGGGGCTGCATGGCCCTGGGGTAACCTATGTACTGGGCGCGAACCGAAAGGTTACTTGGCTGCAGCCAACAAAAAGTCACCTAGCGACCGAGCTGCTAAAGTGCCGGAGGCTCCATTGTCGCTTGATTTCCTGCCTCCGCGGTCGCGACCCTCATGGGTCCGCCGCCCCCCGAGGCTTGGGGCATTCGCTTGGCTCGAGCATATCCTCCTCCTCCTCCTCGCGGTGCACCAGCTGGCGTGGTATGAGAATGGCCTGTTGGAGCCTCTGGTAAGTGGCAGCCACGTTCCTCAGGCCGAAGAGCATGAAGGCGCGAGTGCCCGGGTACTCCCACCGATAGTCGGTCTGTGTAGGCCAGAGGGGGTCGTGCACCACGACTGTGTTGGTTGTGGATGCGTTGATGCAGATGCAGGGTCAGTCAACCGGGCCGACGACGGCGACTGCGACAGGTGGTGTCGTGCAGTCACCGTGTCGTAAGGTCTGGGCCTTGCAAAGTTCATGTATTTCTCTAGTGACGGACTTGCGAGAGCTGGTCGGTCGTGCTCCGGAGTGCGCCCTCGGGATGTGCTCGGACACCGCCTCCGCCTCATTGACCAGGCTAGGGGCCTCCCCGGTAGGAGCCCCCAGTCCTGACCCAACAGGGGCGTCGAGCGTGCATCCCTATGTGATGGGGGGAGGGCCCCGTCCCCGGGCATGGAACCCGATGCACCGGGGCAATCCGTGGTGAGGAGCTCCTTCTTCTTCTTGCGCGTCATCTTCATCATCGGAGCGTTCTGCCGCCGCCACACGTTACGCTCGTTCTAGTGCGCAGATGGCATCCTTCTCGTGACAGGGGATGGTGATGATGTCGCCGCTCCCCGTCATCTTCAGGACATTGTATCCATGGTGGACCTTTGCCATGAACTTGGCAAGCGCTGGGTACCCAAGGATGGCATTGTATGGCAGGTGGATGTGCGCGATGTCGAAGACGATGACCTCAGTATGGTAGTTCTAGCACTCGCCAAAGGTGACAGGCAGATGCACTTGCCCAATGGGTACGGTAGATCTCTCTGTTACCCCTAAGAAGGGCTTGGTCGGCATGAGCTGCTCATACGGTAGTTGGAGCTTCTGAAAGGTCTCGACTGAGAGGACGTTGAGCCTAGCTCCACTGTCAATGAGGGTCTTGATGACGAAGACGTTGCTGATAGTTGGGGTGCACATCATTGGGAGCTTCTCAGCCATGAATGAACACCTGAGCTGGTCGCTTGGATCGAAAGCAATGGTGGTATGGTACCAGTTGAGGGGACGCATTGCTTCACGCCTCGAGAGGGCATCATTCACCTCATGGGAAAATTGCTTGAAGGCGCGGCTGGAGGCTAGTGTCTGGGCACCGCCCAGGATGGAAGCCACTGCCATGTTCTCCTGGAAGCCCCCAGCCCCGTCGTCTTGCCTGTCTTCATCCCTCCTCCTGGGCTGCGTTGGCACCGGGGGTAGCCCGGCCTCCCGAGGGCGAGCCTCACAAGGTTGGCCGCGTCGCTGCCCCTCCTGAGGATTATCACTTCAGCGGTCCTCCTAAGGTTGACCGCGCTAGGGGTCCTCCTCAGGCTGGTCACGCCATCCCTGGTGCGTCTCACGATCATCCCAACGGCCCCCATTGCAGCCTCCCCCGCGCGTAGGGCTTTTGTCAAACCGTCCGGGGTGCTTGTTGAAGTTTTCGGCACGAACCAAACGAAGCTCTTGACATTCGTAGGTGTCATGGCCGCTGGTGCCATGGAAAATGCACGTCGGCCCTCCTCCGGATGTGCGCTCTCACCCACGGGTATGCTTCGCTTCACGCTCGGCAGCTAGCTCCACTGGGGCCTTGTGCTTCACCTCCTTGGCTTTGGCTTTCTTCTCTTCTGGGTCCGGCGCCTCGGGCCCAAGGAGCGACAGGCGTCCTTCTTCTGCCTTGGCGCACTTGCTTGTGAAGTTGAACATCTCCAGTGCAGTGCTCATTTCATCGTTAATGGTGAGCTCTTCCTTCATCGTGAGGTCAGTGATTCCGTCGGAGAAAGCCGAGATGACGGCCTCGTCCGACGCCTTGGGGATCTTGAGGCGCATGATAGTGAAATGTTGTATGAACTTGTGTAGTGTCTCACCCTCCTGCTGCTTGATGCGCCGCAGGTCGTTCATGGTGGGGGTGCGGTCACGGGTGCCCTAGAAGTTGGCAATGAAGCGCTCGTGCAAGCCATTCCAGGAGGTGATGGACGCCTTCGGGAGGTTGAGGATCCATGACAGCGCGCCGCCCTTGAGCGCCATCGCGAACCAGCACGCCATGATTTTGTCGTCTCCTCCTGCCGCCTTGATGCTCAGCCTGTAGAGTTGCAGGAAATCAGCTTGGTCTTGGGTACCGTCGTAACATGGGAGCAGGTCGGGCTTGAACTTGCAGGGCCACGCGACGGGGTAGAGCTCGGGGGTGATGGCGAAGCACCCCACTGGTCCAACGGGCAAGGTACGCGCGGGGGCTGTCAGGTCTTGTTGCTCCACGGGGTCTGCCTCGAGGCGAGCATGCCCGGGCGCAAGATCTGCAACACCGGGGGCGCGCACATTTTGGTGCGGGGCCTGGGGATCATCTGGCAGCTTGCTTCATCTCGGGACCTCGCCCTAGATTCATGAGGCCGAGCGCGGGGTCCGCGATATGCCGCAGAGGTGTGGGTGGAGCATCTTGTTCCTCGTTGTTCATCAGGGACGGCTAGAGCCGGAGCGAGAAGGAGAGCGCCGCTGAGTCACCGGCGGCAACGATGAGCTCCTCGATGCGATGGAGCCAGTCGTCGTGGCGGTCGGGAGCCGACCGGTAACGAAGCAGATCGGTGGCCATGGAAAGGCCGCTGCGGCCGTGGGGCATCTCTAGCCGAGTGCATGATGCCGACCAGGAAGGCATGGTGGTGCGGCCGTCGACCTGCTCAGTCGGCAGCAGGGAAGAGCCCTATTGTTCTTGAGCTTCGGGACTGGTGGCAGAGTTCACGACGGGTGACAGCGATTGGCGCGCCGGCGGCACCGACGGGCGTGGTCTGGGCGATGCGGGTGGCGAGGCATTCTGCGCGTACCTGGCGAGCGTCAGCCATCAGAGTCGTGGAGTTAGGTGAGGACGAAGCTTCGAGGAAACCTCGACACACCCCTACCTGGCGCACCAAATGCCGGATTTCGGGCTGCGCAAAACCCTCAGGATTAGAACACTGGGTCGTGTACGAAGATCTCCCCTACTTCGCCTCGCCCAACTCACTACTCGATGGAAATGATAAAGGACTCACTCGAAGGCGAGGGGAACACAAAACACAACAGTTTACCCAGGTTCGGGCCGCCGCGAAGCGTAAAACCCTATTCCTGCTTTTGGTGGAATACCTCTCACGGAGGTGGTGGATGAGTTAGTATAGTGTTCTTCGGCCTCCGGAGGTTGTGCGACTAAGTTTCTTGTTCTCTTGTCTGAATGAACTCCCCTCTCTCAAGTGTCCTACCCTATCTCTATATAGCGGAGGCCCGGGTCCTCTCCCCTCATAGCTTCGGCGGGAAGGGATCCCACAGCGGCCAATTTTGAAGGGGAACACGGGAACATGCTCCCCTGCCCAAAGGTGGTCTTCGCCTCCAAAGAAGTTGTCCGCGCCGTAGAGACGGGCCCGTGGATGACGTTTGCCCTATTGGTGGGGGACTGCGGCTTTGTTGCACCAGAAGGGAAACCTTTGGAAGATGCCTTTGGGAAACCTGTACGCCCTCGCCTCCTTTGCACAAAAGAGGAAACTGTCCCGTCCTGTCATCTGCTGCTTGCCTGTCCTTTCCTGGCGTCACCATTGACCCTTGAGGCCCGACCCTGCCTCAGAATATCCGCCGCTCCAAAGGGGTCCTGAGGAGCCCCCCTGCAGGTCTTGACGTTGCTCCTCCTCGTGAGGCTTGGCCCCTCACGAGGGCCTTCCCTTAAGTGGTGTCGGGCTTGCTCGCTTGCTTCGGCGAAGCGAGCCCGCCATGGGCCACAGGCAGGCATGTCTGGGTACCCCCAGTCCCAGAGCACTGACAAAGACTACCCGACATATTGATGAACCCGATAAGAGCCACATATCTCATTCTCAGGAAACGACGGATGAGCACTACGTACAATGGCAGGATAGAAATCCCCCGAGTTGCCCTGGGTGGCCCTGCAAGTGGCTCTAGTCTGGACCAATACTCATTAGGAGCACTGGCCGGGTTGTTGATTAAGTCTCCTCGGGGTAGCTATTCACTATGCTTTATTATTAAGTTGTTGGCAAATTTAACACGAGAGTTGGGTGTTGACAAGGGGGTCCCTATAACAACCCCGAACCAGTTAGGAGCGCTCGGTTATGGAATTAAACACCGGTAACCGAAACTAAGGCAGCAAAAGCAGATCAAATCACCTAGAAAAAAGGTGAAGCCTTCCGCCCTTTATCAAATATATAGGTGCATTAATTAATAGGATTTAAATAAGACGATAATCAAATTGCCCATGTTATCACATGGACCAGCTTGCACCTGTAACTAGCAAAACAATCAAGTGGTTGAGCAAGCACTAACTTAGCCAAACAATATTTGCTAGGAGGTGAAGGGTTAGAGGATTCATGGCATTGTTTGGAGACTTAACTATAAGGTTGTAGACAACTGTGAATAACGATGGAAACGATTCACATAGGCATCACAAAGCTAGAAACAGTATCAAGGTCACGGGCATCTTGCCTGCGAGATCTTTAGATTGGAACTGGTCTTGATCTTACTGAACATAGTCAACAGAAACCTCGAACTTGTTCTCAGCTCCCGATGCTACCCAAAAGAAATAAACATCCAGTAAACACCAGCAAGTTACAATGATACAAACAATATGATGCATGTGTGGCATAAAAGGAAGCATGTCATAACTATACTAGTCATCTTTCATGCATTAAGTTAGTTATTTACATTCTGGACAAAACAACATGTTAACTTATGTTTACATGCATGAACATGGCAGAACTGGATGCAACACATGAAGACCGTGCAAAAACATATAAAGAACATTGACAACCGAGTTACGTAGCTCTCAAAAACTACAAAACAAGATACACGGGGCTACGGAGACATAACAACCAAATACCAGTAGCTATGGGCATCCACTTGGAATGCCAAGGTCACCACTGGAACAAGCATAATATTCCAGGTGGAATAGAGCTAAAGAAAACACAAATCCATCAAGCATAGCTCACACAAAAGCCAAAAATAATATAACACACAATATGCCCATTAACAACATCTTACCACTTTACTCACAAGAATTAGAGTACACATAGCCAACCATAAGGCATGAAATTTAATAGAGCTATAGAGGAACACAAATGCAAACAATCACTAGTACATTTCTTGGGCTAAAACCCCACAGAAAACTTACTAGCATCCAACCAATAGGGCATGAAAATACTAGCTGAATTTCACACTTAGTGGAAATTACATATTTTCACTTGCTACCATTTTCATCAGAATAGCAAGTTCTCACAAGGAATAAAACTAGGATGCAAGTACTATGAACAATCTAATTGAACCAAATTGTAGATGGGTTCAACCACTACAATTCATGTCATTTGTGCAACCACCAAAGATAAACACATCCATGGGAACCAAGCTCACAACAGGGAAAGAAATCAACGGTCCCAACACATAGAATTGTTTCTAGCTATGCAAATAACAATATTTTCTTGACTTGAAAACATCAAGGGATCCACTAATCTACTGCAGTATCATGCCTGTCGGATTTTGGGTTCCGCGAAACCCTAAAGATTCGAACTCAGGGGCTTGTACGAAGATCTCTGGTGGGCTCGCCTCACCTAGCTGGCTACTCGATGAGGATGGCAGAGAACTCACTCAATGGTGAGGAAGACAAAGAACATGGCAGGTTACCCAGGTATGGTCCGCTGAGAAGCGTAATACCCTACTCCTGCTTTGGTGGACTGCCTCTCTTGGAGGTTGGTGGATGAACAAGTACAGTGTTCTTGGGTCTCCGGAGGCTGGGTGGCTTTGGTGTGGTGTGAGTGCGTGAATGAGTGGATCAGATCGGGGATGCAGGAACGGATCCCCCTATATGAAGTAACCTATCCTCTATATATAGAGGCGGCCCGAGTCCTCTTCCCTTATTGTCCGGGGAAGAAGGGATCCTACAATTGCCAATTTCGAAGGGGAACACGGGAACATGCTCCCGTGTCCCAAGGTGGTCTTCGTCTGCAAAAGTGGTTGTCAGCGCATCAGGGACGGGTCCAGGGGTGACGTCCGTCTGGCCGGCGGGCGGCGATGGCCTTGTTGCACCAGAATGGAAACCTTTTGGAGATGCCTTCGGAACCCGCGTATGTCCTTCCCTTCTTTGCACGAAAGGGGAAACTGCTTTGTCCTGTAATCCGTGTCCCGCCTGTTCTTTCTCCGTGTCATGCTTGACTCCTGAGGCTGGGTCTTGCCTCGGAATCTCCGTCGTTCCGAAGGGGTCCAGAAGAGGCCCCCTGCGGGTCTTGAAGTTGTTCCTCTTCGCGAAGCTTGGTCCCTCGCGACGGCCTTTCCTTGAGTGGTGTCGGTCCTGTTGGTTTTTGGTCGATGAAGTGGGCCAACCCTGGGCCGCAGGCAAGCAGGTCTGGGTACCCCCATTCTCAGAACACCGACAGTATCCCCCGGGCCAAGGCGTGCTCGGGTTGGCTTCCCGGCGAAGCCTTGAGGGCAGCCTGAAGCGCCGTGGGCACTTAATGCTTGTGGGCCAGGTCTGCCGCGCGTCACGCAATTGATGTCGGGTTCCCTTGCCTTCTTTCTTGACTCGAGTTATTAGGGACCTGACTCGCTACGTTGGTCCATTATTCCTTTCCCTTCTCCTCCACTCGCTCCTCCTTCTTGGTCTCCAACTCCATCCGGCGTCTTCCAGATCCAGCACCGCTCCGCTCCCTTTCCAGTTCAGCGATGGCGCCTGCCGGAAAGCAGAAGCCACAAGCGCAAGGTCCTGCCCCAGCTCCTCCGCTCCTGGAGTGCGCCCTTTCCAAGGATGTGGATCTCGCCCTCGTGCTTCCATGAACTGTGGACAATCCAACGAGCACGGGCGGACCCTGATCTAGCCTGGCGCTATAGAGAAGTGGCCCGCATCGAAGGTGGTATACCCCCTATTCATCCATAGCGTCTTCGCCAGGCTGGTGCAACCTTTCTCCTCATTCTTCACCGCCATCCTGAATCACTACGGGATCCAAACCCTTCATCTCCAGCCCAACTCCATCTTGCTTATGTCCGTCTTCACTTTCTACTCCGAGGCCTTCATGGGCGTGCGGCCTTCAGTAGCCCTCTTCTGCCATTTCTTCAGTCTGCGCTTGGACGACGGTGCCCATTTATCGGCATGCGTCTCTTTTGTAGTGGCCCAGAGTGCTAATTTGCTCATGAAGGCCGGGAAGAAGGTGGAAAACTTCAGGCACCGCTTGGTTCTCATGAGTCTCAGGGACGCCAACCCTCGGCTGGGGGAGCCGAAGGGGCTACTAGAGAAGACTTCTGCGTGGAGCTCGGCAAAGCTCTCCGACCCTTGGGTCGTGCCCATCCTGGAGCGCTTGTCCCATGATATCAGCGCCAGGAGGCTGACTGGAGGAATGATAGTGAAGGAATTCCTGGTGCAACGCCTGGCACCCATTGAGGCCCACTCCAGGCTCCTGTGGGACTACCGGGGTGGTGACAACGAGCTCAGGCTCCGGTCCCAGGACCTTCCCACTTAGGAGATGAACAGGGTCATGGCGATCTTACTGGGTGGGGACCATGGAGAACTGCCCGAGGCTCTAGGTCCGATGTACCGCCTCGACAACCGGGGCGATCTAATCGCCGTGCTGCTTGTCTTTGGTGAGCAGGGGCTCTTCCCGGCCGAGGGCTCTGGTCCTGTGGAGGTATCATCGGATGACACCTCCGGCGGGGGGGGGGGGGGGGAGGGGGGGACTCGAAGAAGACCGTCTAAGACTCCCCGCGAATGCGCCTCCCCCGTCGCGGGCCATCCTTCTGCGCGAGCTTGAAGATGATGAGGCCACCAGCAAGGTTTCCGTGGTGATCTCCTTCCGCTCGTGAAGGACCTCCTTGGGACCCGCGTCGGCGCCGCGCGCCATGCGGTCCGCTTGCTAGCTCTCCCCTAGAGGTATGGGGCTGAGCCGCCCTTGGCGCATCCCGCCTCTGCCGGCGGGAGATCTGAGGCGACAGGCTCGCCCCCCTCCATGGGGGGGCCTATCGCCCCTGTCATCGCCGGGACAGAGAGGAACAAGAGGTGGCACGATGTTGAAGAGTAAGCGGCTCATCTTGGCACGCTCCACGCGCTCATCATCCGTGCATGGTTGATTCTCTTTTTTCCTGATGTCCATGGACATTGCTTCGCCGGGGGCGAAGAAGAACAAGGCGAGGGTCAAGCCGAAGACGACTCGTGACGCACCGCCGACTCTCCCCAAGGCGTCGCAGCCTGCCGATGAAGAAGAAGAGGCTCACGGGGCGACCTCTCTGGCCTTGGTCGCCGAGCACCCCGAGCCCCCGAAGCATCCTAAGGCGGTCGCGGCGGTGCCGTTGCCCGAGCGGCAGGCTCTTGAGGCCTCTCGGTCCACTGATGCGCCAATGCTTGCTATATCCGAGAAGCCTCCAGAGCCCCCTGTCCTTCATGATGATGCCTCCCCGACGGCACCATCCGCGACAACACTATGGGCTCATCAGGATTGAAGACTTTGGTATTCACCCAGGGCATCCTGAACAACGCCTTCACTACGCTGGGCAAGGCCGCGGTCGCGATGGCGAAGGGAGAGAAGGTGGCCATGGCTGCTTGAGCTGCGCGCAAGGTGGTGCTGGAGGAAGCCGCAACAGCTGCCAAAAGCTGCGAAGAGGCGGAGGCTCGCCTGAAGGCCTTCCAAGCAGAAAAATCCAAGCTAACCGAGCAGCTTCGCCCGTGGGGCGAGGAACTCGCGGCCCACAAGGCCAATCTCACTGCCCAGGAGGAAGATCGCCTGGGCGCAAACTAGGCTCCCTTGGACGAGCAAGAGAAGGCTATCACCTCGAGGAAGACCCTTCTCGATATCAAGGGGGGTGCCTTCGCCACGGCCGAGAAGAAAAAGGCCGCGGAGCTGGTCGGCTTCCATGATGTTGAGCTCAGGCTTCGCACGGCATGCCGCACCATCTGCCGGGATGGGTTCGACGAGCCTCTGGCCACCCCAGAGAGTGGCTTCGTCGTGCTCGTGGCGGAGCTCGTCGTGGCGTTGGAGGACGCCATCATCCAGGTGGACAAGATCTTTGACGTCGAGTGTTACAACCTCTTCGTTGAGGCCGCAACAAGCGTCTTCAGTCACCTTCATCTTCGCGAGCCGGAATTTGACTTTGGCTCCGTGATACTACCGGTCCCCACTCAAGGCCGCCAAAGCGCCGCGGAGGTGGTGAAGGGTCCCGTGGAGGCGTTGGTGAAGAGGTTCACCCGCGTTGCAGTTCCTTCATCTCCGGATGCCGCTAAAGCCGACGACGGGGAAGACAACGCTTCTGAAGCTGATGACAAGCCACCTGAAGATGGAACGTCCGGCGGGGGCGGCTCCTTTTGTTTTCTTCTTCCTATTTTTTTCCTACAATGCACATCGTGCCTCGTGGAGGTGTTAAACTTATTTGCGTTTTCAATAACTTGTTCAAGCTTGTAATAACTTGGTGACTGCTAGAATGGTTTCTTTGCCTCGTTTATTTCATGTTTGCTGTTATACTCTGCGTCGCCAACGCCTGCCCAAGACGTACCTCCGCCGCCACTGAACCGACTAAAAACCAGGACGGCCCAAAGAGGGAAGGGGCTACGAGCACTGTTAGGCCCCTGAGTCGCGATGCTCAGGGGTCCCTCTTAACGTGCGAATAACCCACATGAGGGGAACGCGGTGAGGATTTTGAAACTTCAGAACACTTTCAGTACTCTACGTTGGCAGGGCCCGCCTCGCGCGTACCTCTGCCGCGATTGGACCGACTGGAAACCAACACGACCCAAAGGGGCAAGGGGCAACGGGCGCAGTTCAGGCCCCTGAGTTGTGATGCTCAGGTGTCCCCCTTGACGTGCAAGCGACTCCGATGTCCCATATAAGAATCTGACAATTTGAGACTACCGAACTCCTTTAGCACTCTCCATCGGCAGGGCCCGCCCCACGCGTACCTCCCCTGCGATTGAACCGTCCGGAAATCAGGACGGCCCAAAGGGGGAAGGGCCTACGAGCAGTGTTAGGCCTCTCAGTCGCGATGCCTAGGACTCCCCGTTGATGTAGGAGTGACTCCAGCATTCTCCCTGAGAGATTTTAAGTGGCTTGTTGAGCGCACTAGGCTCTGCATCGGCAGGGTCCACCCCACGCTTACCTCCATCGCCGTTGAACCGACCGGAAACCAGCACGACCCAAGAGGGAAGGGTCTACGGGCGTAGTTAGGCCCCTGAGCCGCGATGCTCAGGGGTCCCCCTTTATGTACGAGCGGATCCGTACCTCCAGTTGTCTGTCCCCCGCGCTGGGCGTGGCCGTGGTCGCTGGTGGACTGGGTTGGCTTCCTAGCTAGGTGTGGGCATAGTCATTGGTGGACTGTGTTAACTTCCTTCCCAACTACGGGCATAGTCATTGGTGGACCGAGTTGATTTCCTTGCCAGCTGCGTGCATAGTCATTGGCGGACTGAGTTGATTGCCTTCGTCTTCTCCCTAGCGTGGAGGGTAGGGCTGCCACTAGGCGTGGGAGGGACCCCTCCGCGTCCTCGGGATACAGCCTCGGCTCATTATCATGTGAGAGTGTCACGGTGGGGGTTTATCTGGGAGGTCGCGAGGACGCTTTGGCCTCGCGAGTGGCCCTACCCCCGAGGCATTATGCGCTTGATTCCTTTGAGTCTTCTCCCCAGCGTGGAGCATAGGGATTCCACTAAGCGTGGGATGGACCCCTCCGCGTCTGTAGGGGGCCCTGGGCGGATACAGCCTCGACTCATTATTAAGTGAGAGTGTCACGGTGGGGGTGTATCTGGGAGGTCGCGAGGACGCTTTTGCCTCGCGAGTATCCCTACCCCCGAGGCATTAGGCACCTGATTCCTTTTGGATCATTGGTAAACCCTGCTGACTTCTTCTTCTCTGGGAGTGAGGTTGGATGTCTGCTGACTCGGGAGGCCTGCGACGATAAGCTTCGACCGGAGTCCCCAAGCGGGGGTCGATCGCCCAAAGATGCAAGCAAGGTAGAATGTTATGGTTCAAAGTGGGTGCGACAGAAACAACTTAAATAAAAGTGGCGACTGGGGAATGCCCTGAACTCGTGGAGGCCACGCGGCCCTTTGGGCGACCTCGGACGGAGTGAGCCAAAACTTACCTGGCAGCAACCAACAAAAAGTCACCTGGCGGCCATGCCGCTGAAGCGCCGATTGCGCCACTATTACCCGATCTCCTGCTTCCATGATCGTGACCCTCGCGGGTCTGACATCTACCGAGGCTTGGGACCTTTGCTTGGCCCGAGAATCTCCTCCTCTTCCTCACCACGCCCCAGCAGGCAAGGCATGAGCATGGCCTCCTGGAGCTGTCGGTAGGTAGCAGCCGTGTTCCCTAGCCTGAGAGGCACGAGGGTGCCAGCGCCTGGGCACACCCACCGATGGTCAGCTCACGCGGGCCAAAAGAGGCCTCGAGCTGCGGCTCTGTCGATTGCGAGACCGTTGATGCAGATGCGGGGTCGATCGACTGTGCCAACGAAGGCGAATGCAATTGGTGATGTGCGGCAGTCCCTGCCTCGCACAACCTCGGCTCTCGAAGTTCTTGGATTGCTCTGATGACGGACTCAGGCGCGCTGGAGTGTGCCCTCGGGTTGTGCTCGAGCGCAACCCCCACCACACTGGTCAAGCCGGGGACCTCCCCGGTGGGAGCCCCCCAACCTTGACCCAGGGGGCGCAGAGCACGCCTTCCGATGTGATGGAAGGAAAGACCTCGCCCCCGGGCGCGGAGCTCCAAGTCCCAGGGATCTCCATGGGGAGGATCTGCCACTTCTTCTTGCGTGGGTCCTCGCGAGTTAGCTTGTCTTTTTCGTCGTCTGAGTGTTGTGCCGCTACTGCGCAGTAAGCTCACTCAAATGTACACACGACATCCTTCTCGTCGCAGGCGATGTTGATGATGCCGCCGCTCCCTCGCATCTTGAGGACGTTGTAGCCATGGTGCGTCACCGCCATGTACTTGGCGAGAGCCGGGTACCCAAGAATCGCGTTGTATGGCAGGTGGATCTGCGTGACGTCGAAGACGATGATCTCAGTGTGGTAGTTCTTGCACTATGTGATGGTGACTCACAGATTCACCTGCCCGATGGGCACGGTGGACCCCTCCGTAACTCCTGAGAAGGGCTTGGTCGGCATGAGCTGTTCATACGGCAACTTAAGTTTCTCGAAGGTCTCAACCGAGAGGACGTTGACCCTACTCCACTGTCGATAAGGGTATTGGTGACGTGGACATTGCTCATGGTCGGCGTGCACATCTTGGGGACTTTGCTGGCCATGAACGAGCACCTTAGCTGATCACTTGAGTCGAAGGTGATGGATGTTTGTGACCAGTTGAGGGGGCGCATCACTTCGGGCTTCGGGAGAGCGACATTCACCTCCCGTGTGAACTGCTTGAAGGTGCCGTTTGAGGCCGGTGTTTGGGCGCCGCCAAGGATGGAGGCCACCGCCTTGACGTCCTAGAATCCCCCAACCCCATTGTCCTGCATGTCTTCATCCCTCTATTTGGGTGGCAGAGGCAGCCCATCCTTACGAGGGCGAGCCTCACGAGGCTGACCGCATCGTTGCCCCTGCCGAGGGTCGTCGCGCCAGTGGTCATCCCGAGCCTGGTCTTCATGAGGCTATTCAAGCCACCCCTAACGCGGGTCCCGGTCGTCCCACCGGCCTCTTCCGCGACCACCGCCGCACGTGGGGCCTCTCTCTCCCCGTCCAGGGCACCTGCTGAAGTGCTCGGTATGGATCAGTCCGAACTCTTGGTACTCGGAGGTATCATGGCCGCTGGTGCCATGAAAGATGCACGTTGGCCCCCCTCCTGACGGGCGCTCTCCCCCTCGGCCGTACTTCGCCTCAGGCTCGGGTGCGAGCACCGCAGGAGCCTTGCGCTTCTTCTCTTCCTGTTCGGCCGACTGAGGCCCGAGGAGCGACAGGCGACCTTCTCCACCCCGGCGCACTTGTTTGCTAGGTTGAACATCTCTAGTGCAGTGCTCATTTCATCACTCATGGTGAGTTTCTTCTTCATCTCGATGTGGGTGATTCCGTCGGAGAAGGCCGAGATGACGGCCTCGTCCGACACCTTGGGGATCTTGAGGCGCATGACCGTGAAGCGCTGTATGAACTTGTGCAGGGTCTCTCCCTCCTTCTACTTGATGCGCCACAGGTCGTTCATGGTAGCAGCGCGATCGCGGGTGCCCTGGAAGTTGGTGATGAAGCTTCCGCACATACCATCCTAGGAGGTGACAGACGCCTTTGGGAGGTTGAGGTGCCAAGAGAGCGCGCCGCCCTAGAGCGCCATGCGGAACCCTGATGCTCAGCATGTAGAGTTGCAGGAACCCGGCCGGGTCCATGGTTCCGTTGTAGCGCGGGGGTAGGTCAGGCTTGAACTTGCAGGGCCATGCAGTTGGGTAGAGCTCATTGGCGATGGCGACGCACCCCATCGGACCGACGGGTGTAGTGCGCACGGGGGTGACCTGGTCCTGTTGGTCCAACAGGTCTGCTTTGATTGGGGCACGCTCGCTGGCCGGGACTTGCAGTGTTGGGAGCGCACGCGCGTCGGCCTATGGACGGGGAACCACCTGACAACTTGCTTCATCTCCTGGCCTCGCCCTAGGTTCGTGAGGACGGTCGTGGGGACGTGCTTCCTGCCTAGGCTCGGGGTGCGCTTCACGCCGTGGAGATGGGGGCGGCGCGTCCTGCTCCTCGTTGTTCGCCTGGGACAGTTGGGGTCGAAATGAGCAGGAGCGCACTGCAGAATCACCGGCAGTAGCGACGAGCTCCTCGATGAGCTGGAGCTAGATGTTGTGGCGGTCAGGGGCGGGTCAGTAGCGGAGCAGCTCGCTGGCCATGGCAAGCGCGCATCAGCGTGTGGCATGTCCGGCCGGGCGAGCGAGGCCGACCCGGAAACCCGGACGAGCGATGGAGTGGCGGTGCGGCCGTCGGGGTGCTCGGTAGCCGGTTAGGAGGAACCTTGAAGTTCTCGAGCGTCGGGGCCCTCTGGCGGCGTTTACCACGGGCGACGGTGAGAGGCGCGCGCCGGCGAGGCCTGCGGGCTCTGTTTGAGAAACGCTGGTGGCGCATCGCTCGGCACGAGCCTGGCGAGCGTCAGCCATCGGAGCAGCGAAGCTTGATGAAGGCGAAACTTAGAGGAGCACTTGACACGCCCCCTACCTGGCACGCCAAAAGTCGGATTTCGGGCTCCGCAAAGGTTCGAACTAAAGGGCGTGTATGAAGATCTCTCTTGGGCTGGCCTCACCTAGCTCGCTACTCGATGGGGATGGCAGAGAACTCACTCGATGATGAGGATGACACAGAACACGACAGTTTACTCAGGTTCGGGCCACCGAGAAGCGTAATACCCCACTCCTGCTTTGGTGGATTGCCTCTTGTGGAGGTTGGTGGATGAACAAGTACAATGTTCTTGGGCCTCCGGAGGCTCGGTGGCCTTGGTGTGGTGTGAGTATGCGAATGACTGGATCAGATCGGGGATGCGGGATCAGATCCCCCTCTATGAAGTAACCTATCCTCTATATATAGCGGGGCCTGGGTCCTCTTCCCATTCATCCGGGAAGTAAGGGATCCCACAATGGCCAATTTCGAAGGGGAACACGGGAACATGCTCCCCCGTCCAAAGGTGGTCTTTGTCTGCAAAAGTGGCTGTCAGCGCGGGAAGGACGGGTCCAGGGGTTACGTCCGTCCTTTCGACGGGCGGCGATGGCTTTGTTGCACTAGAACGGAAACCTTTGGGAGATGCCTTTGGAACCCACGTATGTATTCCCTCCTTTGCACGAAAGGGTAAACTGCTCTATCATGCAATCCGCTGCCCACATGTCCTTTCTCCGTGTCATCCTTTACTCTAGAGGCTCGGTCTTGCCTCGGAGTCTCTGCCGCTCCGGAGGGTGATGACGAGATGATGTTTACACTTCTCGCTCCTCGTTGGTTACCCCAAGTGGAAGGTTGAGATGTAGTCAGCAACAAGTTTTCCCTTACACGGAGACTGCAAGGTTTACCAAACCAGGAGGACTCCTAGGCTCAACAAGTAGGTGTCTCCCACCCTGGCGCTAGCAGAAGACATGGACCTACACACAGACAAATAACTTTGCTCCCAACGATTACAGAGAGGTTCTCAATATCTCCGGCCTTGTAGTTTGCGAAGGATGAAAACACAAGCGGAAATAGTATTAGTGATTGCAGTAGAAAAGTAAATGAAAACGGTAAATGTTGGAGGTGTAAACAATGATGGTGATATGGACTGGAGTCAAATGATGTTCACTAGTGATGTCTCTCTTCCAAAAGACGATAAACAACTATGCTTGGGTAAACAAATTACAGTTGGGCAATTGACAGAATTATGAACACACCACAATGCTAATTATGCTACTTGATAGTTAGAGGTTCAATAGTAATGAGCAGTACTCCAAGACATGTAGATCGTGTATTCATCAGCATCTATTTACTAATCATCCACCTTGAGATATATATCCAGAACATCTCGATGGTATTAAGTTGCGAGTCCCACCCAAAGTGTAAACTCAGAGCAACGGACAACTGCATTAACGAACTATGTGTAAGGTAAACAATCCTTGCAACCATGGTCACAAGCACAGTTGTTTTATCGCTGGTGGCAACAACACATCCCCTAGTCTCATGTTTCTATCACTCAAGCTAGACATCAAGGGGCATGAACCAGCAATCATCCATAACGCCCCATCTTGGAGTTACAATCTACTACTCGGCCAAAGCAATAAATAGCAACGGAAAACATGCATCAATCACTATGGAACATACTATAAAAGGATGATCGAATATATAACTCATAACAACCTCAACATACTCTCATAATCCATCGGATCCCAAGAAAACTAGCATATCAATAGCAAGAGAATTACATAGATGCCTTGATCATGCAGGGCAGCTCACCAGGACTAACCATTGAAGCACAAGATTGGAGAGAAGACATCACATAGCTACTGGTCATGGACTCATGGTCCAAGGAGGACTACTCACGGCAGGTTCGGGAAGCGTCCATGGCAGTGGAGAAGCTCCCGGAAGGAGACTCCTGACGCTCCCGATCTCAGAAGCGTTGCGGCGGCGGAACGATGACGAAATTCACGATTCTGGATCTTCTCGAAGGGTTTCCTCTCGGAGAGGTATATATAGGCCGAAGGAGAGCACCGGAGGATGTGGGACCCACCTAGGCGGCTTGTGGGCGCGGCTAGGGGGTTGGTCGCGCTAGGAGGTCGCCTGGACGGCCCTTGGGCCCCTCTGGCCATTCTTCGGTGATCTAGAAGCTTCCGGTACGCTGATTTTTTATATATTTTTCTCGGGATTTTTGAGGCTTCGAAAATTGGGTAAAAGCCCCTGCAAAAAGAGATCAACAGACAAGAACTGGCACTGGGTGCACTGAGTTAGTAGGTTAGTCCAAATATGTGTAAAAAGATATAAAAGTGTAGCAAAACATATAACAATGTCACCCAAAAGATCATGGAACAAGCAGAAATTATAGATACGTTTGGGACGTATCAGAGGGGTCCTGAGGAGGCCTCCTGCGGGTCTTGAAAATGTTCCTCCTCGTGAGGCTTGGCCCCTCGCGAGGCCCTTGCCTTGAGTGGTGCCGGACTTGTTGGCTCTTGGTCGATTAAGTGGGCCAATCCTGGGCCCCAGGCAGGCAAGTCTGGGTACCCCCATTCCCAGAACGCCGACAAGGCCAAACAAAAATTCCAGTCCCTAGTAAACATAAAATGCTAGAACTTTCATGATGGAAAAAACTCCAAACCATGCATAGAATTAAACCTACAAAAATGACCAAATGTCACCTCATCACAAAATGACATTTTTGCAAACTTGCCCAAAAGTAAAATCTAATGCCAGCATTGGATTCCTTGTGTTCTTCAACCCCAAAATCATATATCGCACCACTATACTTGCATGCATAAAACTACAACAAAATAGAAAAGAAAAATTACTCTAAATATTAAATCACTTATATGTCAAATGAGTGCCAAATTTAGCATATGCCAAATTTGGCCTATTCCACTTCTGGATTTATTCCAAAAATGGAATATCACATAAAATGCAATAAGAACTACACAGATTAATTAACACGGGGGTGCCTCTCGTCATAGACACCAGGGGGCCCCTTGTGCATGGCAGGTGGGCCCTGTGGCCCACTGTCAGTGGCACACTACAACAATCAACAATATGCAACAGAAAATAAAAAGGGTGAGAAGTGGGGGTCGAATCCACCACCTCTCTACTTCCAACACTACCGCCAACTGCTTAGCAGACAAACGCCAACGACGATCTCGCCATTGCACATAGGCACAACTACATGGTGCTACGCTGGCCTCTACATGGGGATCTACTTGGATGATGTGGTGGAACGAAGCAGGGGGTGCTACGAGCCCATGCACGCACGCATGCACACGCTCCAGCATGGGCTCACACCAGTGCATCTCCGGCATAGCAAGGCGATGATAGCGCGGCAAAGCAGAAGGCAATGGGGAAGAGAGGAGGTGCACACTCACCGATAGGGCACAAGAGAGGGGCTCGCACGATGGACAGGGAGGACGGCATCAACATCGTGGTTCTGCTACAGAAGAGGTCGCTTGAGGTGGCAAAAGAGCCGGTAATCGTGGACGTCGAGGTGGTAGACCTTGGCATCTGATTTTTGTGGGAACGGAACCTCACGGTCCTCCGTGAGCTCCTAATCCAGTCGAGGAAGAAGAGGGGCGCCGCTACACTGGTGACGAGCTACTGCAGGAGCGGGCCATGGTGTGGTGGTGGTGCTCGGGGGCTCGCCCCGACGGCTCTACTTGGGAGAGGAGCACGGAAATGGCGAGGCTAGGTTTAGGGATGCCGTAGTGGAGCTTTATAGCTCTAGCCACGAGCTCCTTGCCGTCTTATCAAGGTAAAAGGTGCATCGTCGGTATCTACACGAGTCGTACAACAGTTACATCGAGAGGAAAAAGGAAAGGTTCGCCAGCCAGGCCTTGGGCTGAAACAAACAATGACTTGGTCGTGGATACTCTCCTCTCTAATTAAAAGGGGTTTTGCAAAATAAACTAGCACAACTTTTGAATAAATGACAGATGCTAAAAGAAAAAGATTTTTTGTAAGATGAAAATATCTTTGGTCTTCTAAAATATTGCTACTATTTATATAAATAAGTGGGGCATTTTTAGAAGAGAAAAAATAAATTCTTTATATCTGAAATGGGGCTTTGTTTTAATTAAAACCAAAAGTAAAATGAAATCAAACCAGAGGGGGTTGCACTCCACAATTAATAAGAAGATTTTTAGAAGGGGAAGAACTTTTTTATGAAGGCAAAATAGAAACTTTCAAATCTGCCACGAAATAAAAGAAAGAAGGGCTTTAGGTGCTATGATGCAACAAGGGGGTTTTGAGTTGGATCGTGTTGCTCCCAATCACATTTCAAACACCAAGTCACATCCACACATTGCACTCACACTTACAAACACCAATGTGCAAGACAAGCACCACAAGACAAAGAGGAATGATGTTATTCATGATGCCATGATGCAACAGATAATGAACACAAGATCAATCTCATTCCACTTAAGATTAAGATAGCAAGGTTGCCATGCCAGGAAAGATATACAAAAGCGGAAGGTATTGCATTGGGGCTGTTACAGGTTGCTTGCCTATCAGTATGAAGATAACACTTCTCTTCAGTAGTTTCATTGATAACAACATCGGAACCATCTATGGAGGAAAAACAACCACCGGCAAACAAGAGGAAACAACATTCAATTCATGCAACGCATAACCACATGTATGATATGTCATGTTAAAACATTTAATTGACATAATGCAATAGATAGCCATATTAAGTGAAGGGGAACTCAAATATATGCTAAATTACAAGTCCAAATGTTGTTTCAAAAATTTCTTAACCATGATTTGTTCTGAAAAGGGTTGTTAACTTGTTAAACATACATGAACATAGCATAAACAGATTACTTGCATTTTGCTGTAACTTCTCATATATATATATATATATATATATATATTATTTTCATCTGAGTTATGGTTGAATTTCTATGATTTTTCAAAATTTATAACATTTTCTCAAAATAGATAGATCATTTAGTATTTATTTTAATTCCAGATAGGATTAATTGCGTCAGCACTACATCAGCATGACCTCTGCACGTCAACTGACTGTGCCAGGTCAAACCTGACGAGTGGGTCCCACTTGTTAGAGACTCATTGTGTTAAGAGGGTTTATTTTCTATAACTAAAACATTTCTTGCTAATTAATAAAGAAGGGCCAATTGTTAGTGGCTGTTACGGTTAATTAACAAGTAATTAGGATTAATCCTAATCACCTGACGGCTGGCCCCACTGGCTAGTGACCCAAGCCGGTGAGGTCGTTGCTAACGACATTGGGCACGGCAGAGTCCGCTCCAGAGGTCGTGGGGACGACAAAGGGAAGCACCATGGCGTAGCCCGAATTCAGGCGTATACCTAGGTGGTTGTGAGAGGTGGTGGGCTCGTCGCGAGAGCTGACAATGGCAAGCTCTCTCACGGCAGTTCAGCTACGGGCTCGAAGCTGCCAACACTACAGAGAGGGGCACAACAATCTGCTAGGGACGTTAGGCTCGTGGGAGCTCTAGGAGCGCGATGGGCAGCGCTGATAGGCGACAGGAGCAGGGGGTCTACGGGAGTGATGGCTATGGCGGACGGCGGCTCAGTCATGGCAGAGCCAGGGTCTCAAGGACGAGAACAAGCAATAGTGTAGAGGGGTTCGCTTCGTTAGCTCACCGCGAGTCAAACCGGGCGGTTAGGCGGCTCGGGGGCTCATTTGATGAAGTGAATTGATGGTGATAGCTTCAGCGGTCCGGCTGAGAAGACGAGCTTGATTGCGAGGCTTTGAAGCATCTCGAATGGCATGTCTCATCATGGATGAAGAACACGGTGAGGCGGGCTCTTGGACCCAACAAAAAGGTGGGGGAAGCACAACGCCTACGCAGGTGGCGAGCGAAGGCAACAAGTGCGATCGTCTATGGTCAGGCAAGCGAGAGAACGAGCGAAAGATAGAATGGGGAGGTCCATGCGATCCGGAAGACATCGGGGGTTAATCCCCTGTGGAAGTACAATTGCTCCCTAGGGTGGTTTCTATAATTGATCACAACATATGCATCATTAGACTAATGTGTTTTCCAAGTATATTTCAGAAAAGTTCAAAAGATTTAATGCTTAAGGTTTATGTGTAGATGCCACTAGATGCAAGAAAGGAATAATATTGTCTCAAGCCTCAAGCTAGAAGACTCTTCATTTTATATTTGTGAGAAATCACTTTTGAGTCTATAGCAAAGCCAATACTATTAAAAGACGGTGGGGTAGTAAAATGAAATAATTGCTCGAATGCTCAAAGTTATCCTCCAAAACACTAAGTTATTTTCCCACATATCCACTCTGTCAAGTTACACATATACAAATTTGGTGTCACCAACATTGCCACATCGTACCCATTGAGTTTGAATCTCAGACAGAACCCTAGCCATTCCCACCAAATCGGTGCAATCGAAACTGCATCGGTGCTACCGACTTCAGTGTGACCAACATCTTGTTGCCAAGATACACAAAATCAGAATTTCTGAGTTGGAGTATCGGTGCCACCGAGTGTGGACATTTGACCGTTACTCACCTTTTCGGTGCCACCAAGTGCTTTCTATCGGTCTTACCGAGATTTAAAACATCACACCTTTGAGCTAGTCGGTACCACCGAGTTGTCCAATTCGGTGTCACCGAGTTTGCACTTTTGTGCGTAACGGTTGGATTTTGGCTGCTGCCTATATGTGCCCCTTCACCCACCTCTCATTCGTGGGAGAAGCACTCAGAACACACACTTAATCTCCAGATCCATTCTCCTAGAGAGAACCACCTACTTATGTGTTGAGACCAAGATATTCCAATCCAATCATTTGAAACTTGATCTCTAGCCTCCTGTAACGACTAAGATGCGGTCCTTTATGATTTAGGGAACGAGCCCCAAAATGGAAAGAAGCGCATCTAAGCGTTTCGCAACCACGGTAACATAGCCCATACATAATAATAGAATGACAAATAGGGAATCATCGGCCATCTCGTAGAATATATGAGACCTTACATCACACATTTATTCAAACAAGGTAGTTCCGCTACAGACTACATAACATGAGAAAAGCTATGCTACCCTGCATGCTTGGGAAGCAACAAAAATACCTCACATGGAGATCTAGCACACCACAGCAACTATGCAAGCAAACAATGCAAAACAGAAAAGAAATGGCAAAAAATATAAAAGGAATGGGGGAGGGATTCGAACCCAAGAACCCCTGGTCACCAACAGCAGCTAACACCACTCTGCTACTTGCCATTCGCTTGACAGAACAGAGAGGTTTAACAGGATAAGATACTTCCTACAGCTACTGTGCCAAAATACACAAAAACAAAAGGGGTGCGCCGACGGGTTTCGAACCCATGACCTGCCACTGCAGCAAAATACCCCCTACCACTACGCTGCTGCTACGGTACTTAATAGAGTAGAGGAGGTTGCCCTATTGAGGAACCCCTCTGGTATTTCCTCTGCCCGACGGTGGCCGGAACAGGGGAAGGGAGATTAGGCTCCCATGGTTCCATTTCACTAACTATTACGCCACGAGATGGCCTACAGCTACGACTCCTCGTTGCGCGGCGTCACCGACGACAAAAAGGGGAACACGGCACGGCTACGGGCTACAGCTCACGATCTGGTGACAGGGAAGAGGGGGGAAGGATCTAGCTCACCCACTGGATGAGGTCGTCGTGCCTGCTGGAGAGGAGGTAGAGGAAGAGGGGGAAGAAGCCACGGCGGGGAAGAACGTCGGGGAGGAAGCCGCCGTCATCGAGGAAGGGGAAGCAGAGCAGATCCTCTTATCCTAGTTGCGGGAATGGGTCCCTTGGAGGTCCCGCGTGCACGCCGAGGGGTTGGAGAGGACGCAGGGGTACGACAGCGACGGTGAGGACCTCCTCAGCTTGCGGCCATGGTGGAGGAGCTCAATCCCTTACCTGATGCCGACAACAGAGAGGGAGGAGGAGATGGGGAAATATGTGACGGCGCAAGGGAGGAACCCTAGCCTTGCACGCATGCCAAGGGGGTTTATATGGAGGAGCAGGAGGAGGCGAGGGACGCGCGCCTCGACGTCCGTGATGGCGTTGCTTGCTGTCACGCTCTCTCTGTCTCTCTGAAGAAGACTGACGGAGGAGGAGGAAAGGGGAACGCCGTGTAGACGGAAAGGGCCACGCTCGAGGGAGGTTGGGCCAGCTTGTGGGAGGAAGCCCACTAGGTGGCGCCAGATAGGAAAAAGAAAACCCTCTGGGGTTTTGTAATTCAAAACAAACAGAGAAAAGAAATAAAGCAAAACAAAATATGTTGGAGTTAAAAATAAAACAAAATACCCCTGGTCATAAGGGAATTATGACCCATATAAATAAAATGGAAAAGGAATATTTGGAGCATCTAAATGTTTACAAAACAGAATTTAGTTGAACTATTTTGTGAATATTTGCACCTTTAAAACATAGTTTCAAAACAGCAAATTCATAGCCTCACATCCACCACAAATCATACTAAAACATGGGCATTTTTGAAATAGGGAAGGAGCAAATAAATCTTGAGCTTGAGATACATAGAGAAAGAAGAAGTTGAAACCTAGTGCAACCCAACATAGTTGCTTCCTAGTTTCAAACAACACCCACCTCACTTCACATATCAACATCACATCATCACATGACACACCAAAACATGGAACACAAGAACAACAAATACAATAGGCATGGATGAATGGATGCATGAATGCAAAGGGAAAACAAGACAAGTTGACATCACATGAAATAACATATGCATTGAGCTCTTATGGAAGTGAAAAGATGGACCCACATACAGAAGGTTCCAAATAAGGCAAGTTACACTTTTGGGGCATTACAAACTCTCCGACACTACAAAAAGATCTCGACCCGAGATCTAAGACTGAATGAACTCTGGGAATTTAGAACGGAGGTGATCCTCGCATTCCCAAGTGGCCTCTTTATCAGAATGGTGTGACCATTGCACCTTGAGAAATTTATTAGTCTTGTTCCGGGTCTTGCGCTCAGTCGCCTCGAGAACCGCAACTGGATGCTCACGATAGGATAGTTCGGGTTGAAGGTGAATGTCTTGAAGATGAACAGTGCGTCCGGGAGTCTTGAAGCATCTCCGGAGCTGAGAGACATGGAACACATCATGCACATTTGCAAAGTTTGACGGAAGCTCGAGCTGGTAAGCAAGGTCGCCTCTCTTGCCAACAACTCTGAAAGGACCCACGAAGCGAGGTGCAAGCTTGCCTTTGATGCCAAAGCATTGTGTACTCTTCATAGGGGAAACCTTCAGATAGACGAAGTCATCAAGCTCATAAGACATGTCACAATGCTTGCTATCACGATAGGTCTTGTGACGGGATTGCGCTGGTCTAAGATTATCCCGAATGACCTGACACATCTCTTCAGCTTCTTATATCAAGTCATTCCCAAGAACCTGATGCTCGCCTGTCTCGGACCAGTTGAGCAGGGTACGACAGTTCCTGCCATAGAGAATGTCAAACGGAGCTTTGCCTGAACTTGCTTGAGAACTGTTGTTATACGAGAATTCAGCAAAAGGCAGGCAGTCTTCCCACTTCATGCCCAAAGAGATAACACAGGCTCTTAGGATATCCTCAAAGACCTGATTGACTCGCTCCACTTTACCACTAGTCTGAGGATGAAAAGTTGTGCTGAAGCGTCTCTTCGTGCCCATCGCAGACTGAAAAGAGTCCCAGAACTTGGAAATGAAGATACTCCCATGATCCGAAGAAATCATCATAGGCACGCGATGCAAAGACACTATCCTGGAAGTGTACAACTCTGCAAGCTGAGCCGCGGAGATGGATTCCTTGACTGGAAGGAAATGAGCCACTTTACTCAACTTGTCGATGGCGAAGAAGATGGCATCATTATCCTTCTTAGACTTCGGAAACCCGGTGACGAAATCAATCTCAATATGGTCGAACTTCCACTCGGGGATGTGCAATGTATGCAAAAGACCTGCTGGACGTTGATGCTCTGCTTTCACCCTTCGACATGCATCACATTCATTTATGAACTGAGCAATCTGACGCTTCATGCGAGTCCACCAGAAGGTCTGTTTCAAGTCCTGATACATCTTGGAGCTTCCAGGATGTATAGAGAGAAGAGAGTTATGAGCTTCTTCCATGATTACTTTTCTGAGATCACCTTTCGGAACGACAAGACGATCCTCAAAGAACAACATGTCTCTGGCATCAACACTGAAGCACTTATATTTGAGAAGTCCCTTTTCCACGCCAATCTTGACTTTCTTCACCATTGCATCAAGAAGTTGTGCTGGTCGGACCTGATCTTCCAAGGTAGGAAATATATGGAGATTTGCAAGAAATCCCTAAGGTACTAACTGAAGGTTGAGCTTTCTGAAAGATTCACAAAGGTCAAGCTGGAGAAGCTTCAGAATGAGACTGTTGCAGTAAGCCTTCCTTCTCAAAGCATCCGCCACGACA
This sequence comes from Hordeum vulgare subsp. vulgare, assembly GCF_904849725.1. Classification (NCBI taxonomy): domain Eukaryota; kingdom Viridiplantae; phylum Streptophyta; class Magnoliopsida; order Poales; family Poaceae; genus Hordeum; species Hordeum vulgare. The sequence continues at coordinate 211,861,680 of NC_058523.1, read as the reverse complement.
TTAGCTTTGCCTGGCGTGTACTCAACACTCGGATTAAAATCTTGGAGCATTTCCACCCAACGAGTTTGCTAGAGATTCAGGTTAGGCTGGGTGAAGATGTACTTGAGACTCTTGTGATCGGTGAACACATCAACCTTTCGTTCCAACAAGAGGTGTCTCCCAGTCATGAGAGCATGTACCACTGCTGCCAGCTCAAGATCATGCACAGGATAATACTTCTCCATTGGCTTCAACTGCCTGGAGATATAAGCAACCACTTCCTTCTCTTGCATCAGAACTGCATGAAGACCTTGAAGAGAGGCATCGTAGAACACTTGGTAAGGTTTGGAATCATCAGGAGGAACCAAGACTGGAGTAGAGGTGAGCTTCTCTTTGAGTGTGTCGAATGCCAACTAACACTCTGGAGACCAAGCATACTTCACACCCTTCTGGAGAAGATTTGAGAGAGGCTTAGCAATCTTGGAGAAGTTCTCAACGGACCTTCTGCAATAACTTGCAAGCCCGAGAAAGCTTCGAAGCTGCTTGACATTCCAAGAGGCTCCCACTCAACAATGGCCTGCACCTTCGACGGATCGCCTTTGATGCCCTCGGTAGAGATGATGTGCCCAAGATAGACGACTTCTTTCAACCAGAACTCACATTTGGAAAACTTGGCATAGAATTTGTGCTCTCTCAGCTTATCAAGCACCAGCCCGAGATGTTCTTCATGTTCTTCCTCAGTTTTTGAAAAGACCGGAATATCGTCGAGATACAACAAGACGAACTCATTCTTGAACGGAGATAATATGTAGTTCATCATGTGACAAAATGTAGGAGGAGCATTTGCCAGACCAAAATACATGACCCTATACTTATACGAGCCAAAACTAGTCCTGAAAGCAGTCTCCGGAATATCCTCTTCGCGAATGCGAATTTGATGATAGCCCATTCTGAGATCGAGCTTGAAGAAGATCTTAGCCCCTTTCAATTGTTTGAACAACTCATTTATGTTCGGAAGTGGATACTTGTTCCTGATTGTCTTCTTGTTCAATTGACGGTAATCGACACACAACCGGTCCGTGCCATCCTTCTTCTTGACAAACAGAACTCCACAGCCCCAAGGAGACGAGCTCGGTCTGATCAGACCCAAAAGCTCCTGCTCATCGAGTTGCCTCGTAAGTTCCTTCAGCTCTTCTGTACCCAATTTGTACGGCCATTTGCGCACAGGTTCAGTACCTGGTTCAAGATCAATAACAAATTCAACTTCTCGGTGCGGAGGCATTCCTGGCAGCTCTTCTGGAAACACATCTTCATATTTGCAGACCACTGGGACTTGCGAAATAGGATTAATATCACCCTTTTCATTCAAAGAGAACAGACGGATTGTATCATCGCGCGCCGTGAATATAATCACGTCCTCAGAAGAGTGAGTAAGCTTCACTTCTTTAGCTTTACAATCAATTGATGCCTTGTTCATGGCCAGCCAGTCCATACCAAGGATCAAGTCAATGTCGAAATTGCCCAAGACAATAGGAGATGCCAGAAAAGAATAACTTCCTATCTTGACAGAGACATCATGAACCACTTTGTTGGTGCTCATAAGAGTACCGGGTGACACCACACGTAATGCCTTCTTCAAATACTCAGAATCAAAATCATGCTCAGCAAAGAACATTCCAGACATGAATGAATGAGAAGCACCAGAATCAAACAACACTTTAGCAGGAATATCATTAACGAGGAGGTTACCCATAATCACATCCGATGAGTTTTCTACCTCAACCACATTCACCATGTTAACTCGAGCAAACCTGGGGTTGAACTTCACGAGAGCATTGCTTGGAGGTTGCCTGGAGGAGGAGGCGGAAGACGGAGCTGAGAAGTGCACTTGTTGGCATAGTGACCCTTCTGCCCACAGTTGTGACAAGTAAAATCTGCTAGCTGATGGTACTACGTCTGAGGAGGCCCTTGCTTCTGCTGCTGGACTCTCTACTAGAAAACTGGGTTGAGTGGGTGGGAAGAACCACGGCCACCAGAATGCTTGAACTGCTGCGTGTGCCGAGGAGGAGAAGGAGACACCCAAAAGTTATATTGCTTCTAAACCACCTGAGTAGAGGAAGACGAGCTGGAATCTCTGAAGCACTTCTTAGAATTATCCACCCTGAGCAAAGCTGCCTCAGCCCTGAGAGCTAAGTTGTAGAACTTATCGAACTCCTCAGGATCGTGCAAAGTGAGAGCTAACTGCAATTCTTCTTTCAAGCCACCTCTGAACTAATAAATCTTGCTCTTCCGATCAGGGATATCCTGCAAGGCGTATTGGACTTGCTCGTGGAACTCGACGTTGTACTTGTACACGGAGTTACCACCTTGCTTCAAGCGCCTGAAATTCTCACGCATTTCCTCCACGAAGCTGGACGGAATGTAGTGGGATTTGGAGTCACGGCAGAACTCATCCCAAGTGATCACTCTAGCACCCGTGGAATCCTTCAACTGTTGCCACCAAATAGATGCTTGCCCCTTCAGCTGGAATGTTGCAAACTTGACGAAATCCTCAGGACGAACATTGCTGCATTCAAAGTGCTTGTTCATGTCGCGGATCCAATCCTCGGCATCAAACGGCTTGTCACAGGAAGTGAATGTGTTCGGCTGATTTGACAGGAACTGACTCAGATTAGCAAACTGATTGCCACCACGCTGGAAATTGCCTTTCTGCTGATTAGTCCTCTCTTGCAACAACTATACCAGCATCTGAGTGTTTGCATTTGTAGCAGACATCACCGCTTGCCAAGCCTCTGCAGGAGGAGGCGGCGGTGGAGGAGGATTCTCTGGAGGAGGAGGTGGTGGCGGCATATCCTCACGACCAGGATTCTGACAAGTTGGTGGAGCCATCCTGAAGACGAACGACACATTACCCCACAGAATAAATTGAAGGTATAGCTGAATCAAAAAGGCAAGAATAACTGAACATGAATATTAGCAATTGCACTCGAACAAAATAGTAAGAATGCTTCCTCAAAGTAACGGTCGACAAAATTATGATTAAGACTACTTGCAAACAAGTATGAGCTAGAACTGCTTGGAACAAACCTTCTGGTGGACTCGCATGAAACATGAGGTTTGTTAGTTTGTGAATGAGTGTGATGTGTGTCATAGAGTGAAGGAGGAACATCAACGTCCAGCAGATGTTCTTCATCCTTTGCCTATACCCGACTGAAAATTGGATCATGTGGAGATGGATTTTGTTGTTGGATTTCCTTAGTCTTAAAGGGGCAATGATGCCATCATTGTGGTCGTCAACAAGCTGACAAAAGTTACCACTTCCTTCCGGTCAAAGAATCAATCTCGGCAGCTCAACTAGCATAGCTGTACACTTAAAGGATATTTTCTTTGCATAGTGTTCCAAAGCTAATTTCGTCAGATCGAGGAAGCATCTTTACTTCCAAGTTCTGGGTTTCCTTCCAAACTGTAATGAGCACCAAGGTCCCTTTCAGTAGAGCCTTCCATCCCGGGACTAGTGGTCAAGTGGAGATGGGCAATCAAATTCTTCAATACATGCTTCGAGCACGTGTTATCTATTTTGTCACGGAGTGGGAAGACTGCCTCCCGTTTCCTGAATTATCCTACAATAATAGTTTTCATGCAAGTTCATGCAAGGCCACGTTCGAGATTATCTATTGCAGGAAGTGACGTACCCCGCTCAATTGGTCTGAAACTGGTGAGCGTCAAATTCTTGGGATGATATGATCACTGAAGCAGAAGAAATGTGTCGTATCATTCGTGATAATCTCAAAGCTGCTCAATCCCGTTAGAAGAGTTCCTATGAAGGAAAACACCGTGACTTGGCTTTCCAGATCGATGATTTTGTCTATCTTCGAGTATCTCCCATGAAGGGTTCTCAGTGTTTTGGCATCAAGGAAAGCATTCTCCATGCTTTGTGGGCCCTTTGACGATTGTTGGCAAAAGAGATGAACTTGCTTATCAGATAGACCTTCCTTCCAATTTCTCCAATGTGCATGATGTCTTTCATGTATCTCTGCTCCACATGTGTTTTAAGACTCCTGAGCGCACCATTGACTTCCGATACTTTGATCTCCAGCCAGACCTTTCTTATCATGAGCATCGAGTTGCTATTCTTGAAGAGACCGAGCGCAATACTCGCAATGAGTCTATCAAATTCCAAAAAGTTAAGTGATCGCACCATTCTGATAAAGAAGCCACTTACGAACGTTAGGACCTTCTCCGTTTCGAATATCCTGAGTTCTTTCAATCCTAGATCTCGGGTCAAGATTATGTTGTGGTGTGGGAGAGTTGTAACACCCAAGTGCAATCCTTCCCATCTTTGTAATATATTCCATATAGAAACCTTCCATGTTTGCCATCATGTGGTTTGATTTCATAATTGTCTTCCTATAGTTTTTTTTCATCATGGCATCATGTCATCATTCCATAATTATTCTTTTGCATCACATGCTATGTTGTGTGGATAGGTGTTGTGGTGTTTATGTGCTTTCATTAGGTGGAGTGCTTTAGTAGTTTGCCCTCATAAGAATTCATTAGCTTGCCACCTCCACCTCTCTTTCATTAAAATTATGACATGTGGTGATTTTTCTTGCCCTAATCCACCCACATAAATGTTGAAAATGTGCCTAATATTTTGTAGGGTATTTTAAAATAGTACTTGTCCATGTGTTGATATTTTTCCTTTTGTATATTTTTGCAAACAACTTCAATGGTAATAAATAGGTGGTTTAATTATCTTTCCAAAAATTCCCTAAAGGAAATTTATAAAATCTGATCTATTTTCAGCATGTAAGGCAGGAGATCCATCGGAGCCACGTCGGCACCCCCGGTTTATCTGACGTCCGTTGGCACCCTAGCCCCTATATATCTTGCCCAAGCCCTGGCCTCCCACATCCATTTCCTCCCCTTTTCATCCGTCTCTGTCGCTCGTAAGGCTCCCCAAGCCCTCATGATCACCCTGCGTGCCATGCTCAGGCCGAGCTTGAGCTCGTGCTCGGGGTAGCATCTCCGCCTCACCTCAGACCTCCCAAATGCCATGGTTTGAAGCCCTGGAGACTGTGTCGTCTTCCACATGTAGTCATGCGGTGCCAGCAACCCTGGAGCTCCCTCATCGTAGCTGTTTTCTTTGCTGCGTTCGGATCCGAGGTGGACCATATTTCCATCGGTCCTCGCATCATTTTTGTCTCGTCATCGACCTCCACTTCATGTCCTAGGTGAGCTAGGTAAACTCTCCTTCCATTTCCATCGCTCGCTCCGTCGTTAGCCTCGCGTGCGCGTAGTTCCGTTCGTGTTATCAGCGTACTCCTGTAGCTCCCGCAAAGCGCATTTCTTATGTTGTTGTGGTAGCTTGTGTGTTTGCCCCTCTTTCCAGGCCTCCTAGTACTCCGACAACGTGCGGGCGCTGCGCCGCCTTGTCTTGCTACACCTCTCCTTTCCGCTTGCAGCCTCGGGGCGAGCTCAAACTTGAGCTTGAGCACCACGTTAGCTTGCTCCTCATGCGTCTTCGACCCCAGGAATAGAACCCTCGCTTGTTTCCACAACCCCGCCACCGGTCTCCTGCTCTGATGATCGCCGGAGAACCTGCCGACACCACCATTTCCTCTGTCTCTAGGTAGAACAAAATCTTCCTCCACTTGGGGTTAGCTCAAAAGAGTTCGAGCCCCTCCAACTCCAAAGTCCTCTTCCTAGCCCAATGGTACCCTGCCTCGGTTTTTAGTTAGGAGACCTAGGTTCGAGTTCCCTTGGGCACAATTAAATCCCCAATTTTTTTGTTTATTGGAGAGCTCACGTCTGGACCCCTCTTTTCATCCACTAGAGCCTGGTAGTGTCACTGTCCAGTGGACCCTCGTGAGCATTTATATCTTTGTTTTATTTTTTTGGTTTTATTGTTTTTATTTCCTATTACAAATTACGCCATATAGGTTAATTTACATTTCTGTCTATGTCCCTTTTGGGCATATGCCTAATCTCGCATATACTAGGTTATACCTAGTAGTTGTATGTTTTGCAATTTGTTTGTGGCATTATTTTCGATGGGAACATAGGCTTGTGATATGTGATTTTCGATGCCATTTTGTTCTATGATATGTGATTTGTGATATGTGCAAGAACATAAATTTATCATTAAATTTTTATACCCCAAATTAATGTGATTTTGGGGTATAAAATTTTTCTGATATGTGATTAACAAAATTTAATGATATGTGATTTGTGATACGTGCAAGAACATAATGCTATTTTGTGCTAAGATGCCATTTTGTTAATTTTGTATGATTTAATGCTTGCACCCTTTGATAAATTTATGTACATGAAAGTTGTAGTGTTTAGGAATTACTAGGTCTTGGTATTTTTATTTAGCATGAAAACTTTGTGAAATTTCGGGTTTCTTGCTCAGAACATGCCGACCCAATAATGTTGTTTTGTGATATGTTGAAATATGACCAAGTCTGAAAACTGTTTCAAGTGGCTGTGTTCCCATGTTGATTGCCATGATTCTACAAGTTCTTCGTGTTGGTTCTTTGGTGGGAATTAAGGAGCGTGTTGCCCTCTGTAAAATGTTGCCACTACTTTGCAAAATATGTTTTGCATCTTAGCTATTCTTCCTGTCAAACATGCCATGTTGATCTAAATTGTTGTGAACTCACTTTGTGAAATTTTGGCTGTGTGAGAATCTCCTATTATCTTCATGCAATGTTTAGAGGATGCTATCATCATTTTTGTGTAGTTTTAGCTCATGTTTAGTGCAAGTGATTTGAAGTAGTTGTTGCCCTCAATCACCTTGTTAAGTTTCGTGCCATGAAATTTCTTGTAGAGTAGAGTTTTATTGCTGTCAAATGTCATCAAGGTAAAATTGCTAGTGTATAACTCAGAATTTCACTAAGTCCTAATTTGTATTATGTTTGGCATGTTATGAGCTTGATTGCCATTGATATGTGAGCATATACATATTGCTGTTAGCTAGGTGTTTTTGCACTCTTTGATATCTTCATGTTCATGTCATGGTTGAACTTGTTGGGTGGCTGTAGATGCTAGTTTTAAGATGAACAAATTGGCATGTTGCTGTTTGTGGATAGATTGATTGTTGAATTGATTTGTCCCTTGTGTGAGTTGTACTCCTTTGTTTTTTTCAAACTTTAGGTCTATTTCACCTAGAAATTCGTCCCCAATCCATTGGCGCACTTGGAGTTCCATGAAATTGCCTATAGCCTCTCTCAAGTGTTGTTTTAACATCGTTACCTTTTGTATCTTGTTTTGTGAGTTCCCACAGATCCGACACTCGGTTTGCGATGATCTTTATATGCATTTGTATCATTTTCTTGTGATGCATCTTGTTGGAACACTAGAAACTAGGGTCTCCCATGCCCCAGACATGTGCACGGGCACCAGCAACATGCTTAGCGGCAGCACACCAAGCCGGCCGATGGGAAAAGGAACCCCAGGCTCACCAAGACCACACCCTGTCAAAGGTGTGTAGATCCACCCATGCTACAAGTCCCCAGAGAGCCCTCCTCGCCGGGAACACTCACAATGCCCCGCCGATCCATCCTTGCCGGGAAGACTTGCAAGGCCCCGGCAAGCTCTCCTTTCCAGGAAGATGTCCAGGACCCCGGCAAGCCACCCTTGCCGGGAAGGTGGGCGAGGCCGTAGGCAAGGGCGCCAGGCCGGCAGCCTCTCTTCGCCTACCAGGTGTCCCTCCTGTCACAGTGTCGTCGACCGCCACCGCTCTAGCGCATCCCTCATGCGCCAGCGCAAAGCTCGGGTGTCAACACACCTGGGCACGTGTCAAAGCCACCTTGATGCAGACCAGGGGCCAAACAAGGCATTTACTACCCCTGACCATAGTAGAAAGATAAGCGGTGACCATGTTCACTATGCAACCCGTGAGCGCACTGTTGGTGACCCCTTTGCATATAAAAGGAGGCCCAAGGCTCATTTTCTAGGGGTTCGACCTTTTTGGGTTTTGAGACTCCCTAATCACCAGCTAAATTACTGTAGCAAATAACCTTACACTAAGCCCCCAATACAAACAAAGCAGGAGTAGGGTTTTACGCGCCAAGCGGCCCGGACCTGGGTAAAGGACCTTGCTGGTGTTGATCACTAGCTCCGCTCTCAGCGCCACCTCTCTCCCTTCGCCAAACGATCAAGGGACCCTTAGAGCTTCCCCTATGTGTTGATTTCCCCGACACATCCATTTTTGCCATATTCATGCATGCCCAAATAACTAATCTTGAGGTTTTGTCCAAAATGGTAACAAATAAATAAATGCATGAGAAAGATGACTACGGTAGCATTGCCATGCTTCTTTCATACCATACTCATGCATCATGTTGTTTTGAAGCATTGTGCCTTGTTGTGTGTTCATTGGACGTGTATTTTCTTTTGGATAGTATCAGGTGCTGAGAACGAGTATGAGGATTCCATTGAGAACGTTCCTAAAGAGCAAGAGATTTATCCCTCAGAAGAAGTGTGAGGCAAGATAAATGTGACATTGATTTCGTTTCTAATTTTGTTGTGCTTAGTTGTCACGTTTCCATAGATATTTCTACCTGCCTACCACCTGAATGTCCAGCCTCAAAACATTGCCATGAAAAGTCTCTAACCCTCCATATCCTAGCAAACATTGATTGGCTAAGTAAGTGCTTCCTCAAACCATCTCATAGCATTGCTAGTTGCAGGTGCAGGCTTATCCATGTGTTAACATAGACATTTTGAATATCATCATACTACTGCTATTTAATTTAATACACATATATACTTGTGAAGGCGGAAGACATGTATTTTTCTCGTTGTTTTGCTCAGCTTTTACCGCCCTAGTTTCGGTTACCGGTGTTATGTTCAATACTAAGCGCTCCTAACACGCTTGGGGTTGTTATGGGGACCGCCTTGATAAATCATTTTATGTTAAAACTTGTCTGGCAAGACCCAACTTTGGTACTCCATTTGCTAACAAATTAATAATTAAAAGCCATAGGTAATAGCTACCCCGAGGATAATTAATCCACCCCTAGGCCGCTGCTCCTCATGAGTGTTGGTCCAACCCAGAGCACTGTGCGGGACCAACCCACGGCAACTTGGGTGATCTCTATCAGGCCCCCGTGTGCGTAGCTTATGCAGTGTGTCTTGAGACTGAGATACTTGCTAGATTTGTTTTTACCTTATAGAAATATCTTGTGCATCAGGATCTCGAAGATACTTTGGGCTATGTCAAGGTTGAGATTTTACACCAAGGAATCCAAGGAGATCACACGTTTTCTATGGTCGAGGCCTCCTATGCAGCTTGTGGTAGTTTGTGATGGACTGATTGGAGCACCCCTGCAGGGTTAATATCATTCAGCAAGCCATGCCCGCGGTTATGAGGAAACTATGAAATTTGTTTAACACTCGGTTATAGAGAACTTGAAATAAACTTAATTCAAATATTTCAATCGTGTGCGTAACCATGACTGTTTCTTTCGCGAGCTCCTACTCCGATTGAGGACATAGTAGGGTTATGAGTGACGTAAGTAGGTGTTCAGGATCACTTCTTGATCAGGCTAGCTCACGATTTTTATGCGTAGACCTCTCCACTTTAAATTATGTTCCCGTAAGGTAGCCACCAAATATGCTTAGTGCTGCTCCAACCTAAACACTTAAACTTACCACACCCAATAACTTGATTTATCCCGATATCATGGATGGAAGATTGTCGAGTCCTCATGGCTCATGTATTACGACAAGACCATAGGTCTAGGTACCATAGATGTAGAGGCGTTCGACGCTTCACAACTCAGTGGGAGTTCTATGAGGGAAGCGGGCACATGTACATGATGTACCCCCATGTGTAGAGGACCTTTGTTGTCTCCTGGGCTAGCGAGATAAACTCATTGTTATTTTATCGTTTTTCTTTCATCCGTAGCCGGACCCTATCTTATGGATGATTAAAATAATGTAGTGTGACTTATAATTTAGTATGTGGTGAGTGTAAGCCAATCCATATACTCATATATTTATAAATGTATCTGCAATGATTTTTGTACTTGCGAAACATCGAGATGCACCTCTATCCATGTAAAGGCCTCATCCCCAAATATGGATAGTGCCTCATCTTGGGCATTTCAACACTCCTCTCACTAAATAAATAACAAACTACTTGGCCAAAGCAGTTCAATAGATCATGCATAATCATGAAGCTATGATGATCATGCAAATAAGAATCATAATAATTTAAGAGATGAATCAAATACTTTTCATGAATAATGTGAACATAAACCGACAATTCATCGGATCCCAACAAACACACCATACAAAAGAATTACATAGAATAGATCAAAGCGAAGACGTGATGATCATTGAATTGAAGATCAAGAGAGAGAGAGAGAGACAGCCATCTAGATACTAATACGGACTCGTAGATCTATGGTGAACTACCCACACATCATCACGAGGGTAGCAAGGTTGATGAAGAAGCCCACCGTGATCGATCCATCCTCCGGCACTGTGCCGGAATGGAACTCCAGATGGGACTACCGTGGAACACAGACTTGCAGTGGCGTGAAAAGTGTTTCGTGATGATATTTAGGGTTTCTAAAATATTTGTGAATTTATAGGCCATAGAACGGAGAAAGAGGGGCCACCAGGGAAGCACAAGACATCAGGGAGCATGAGGGAGTCTGACATTAAGGGTCCTCGGGCGGTCGCGGTGTTGTTCATGGGCCAACCCAATGGGCCACATTGTGAAAGACCAGACGGCAGGAAGACTTTTTATGCAAGAAGGAAAGCTCCGAAGGCTGGAATATCGCTGAAGTTTGGTAGTCTAGGTCGACACCTGTGCCCCCGGCCAAACGTCGGTTATATGTAACCTTAGGGACCCCTAGTGACTTTATAAACCGGAGGGTATCATCCGCATAAGCAAGTTGATTCATCTAGGGTTTAGCTCATGCAATCTCGAGGTAGATCAACTCTATAATCCTCATACTCTATCAGTATAATCAAGTAGGACGTAGGGTTTTACCACCTCAGGAGGGCACGAACCACGATAAAACATTGTACCCTTTGTCTCATGCAAACCATCAATCTGTGGTCCACAGTTCGGGACCCCCTACCAAAAATTCGCCGGTTTTGACACCAACATTGGTGCTTTCATTGAGGGTTCCGTTGTAGGATCAAAGGAAGGATTGATGGCACGACTAGTCATCCCCGAAGAGATCCACAACAAAGACATCTTTGTACCTCGAGAGATTTTCGTGTTCAAAAGTATTGTTTTGCATGTTGATCCGGCTAGACACCTTAGCCAGGTGGGAAGCTTCACTCCCGAGCAGGAAGTAAGGTTCGTGAGTCTAGGGTTCGTCACCGAGCCTCGAGGAGATATTGTGTTAACAAGGCTCTTAGATCCTTTCGAGGAGCCCACGAGTTTCGATGCCTCGACTTCGGAAGAAGTGGACCCTGCTATCGGGGCAACTTCGACCCTTGGGCCGGCCTTAGAGACCGACGTGGTCGATATGCCCGGATTCGGCTAGGACGAATACGGCCCGGGAACATCCTAAAATGATTCCAAGCAATAGGAACTACAGTCTAATCCCGAACACTCGAACAAAACGAGCTCCACCGAGACTCCATCTCTACACGAGTTACCCGATCGGATCCGGTCCATGGCCATGATCGGCTATCAATCCCCAATCTATGATCCAGTCGGGCTTAGGCCCGACGGTTGGGAAATTCACGTTACACCCATTACGCATTTGGTCGCCACGGCTGAGTGCCCGACTAAAGGCACCCCACATCAGCTGCCGGAGTTAAGGAAGGTCTACATCCCGGTTGCCGAACATCCAGACTCCTCTGATAATCAACAAGATCTTGTCCCTAGATAAACTCGGGACTCGGGGCCTATCATACACGCGACCCAAAACCAATGCGGCAAGAGCTCGTCACAATCATGAATTCTTATCCTGCCGTACCAAACCCCGCAAAAGCACGGACGAGGTCGACGAAGTCTCGGAATCGTACCTCATGGGAACATAAAATTGTAACCCACCCACCACCTGGCTCGAACATCCCTTGGGAAAACGTTAAGGTCGGCCTATCACACCCACACAAGGTCAAACAACAGCCAGGGGAGTCAATGAACCAATTTTGGGCTAGATTCCTCCTCAACAATGGTAGGTAGAAGGCGCCGGTGATTAGGAGGTGATCAAATCCTTCCGACATAGCTACCATGATGAGGGCATCCTTAACTCCCTCGCTCGTCGTCGAGTCCAAAACTTCACCGAACTATTGCACCATGGAAAACACTTGGTAAATATAACTAATGCGCACGGAGCCCACACAAAATAAGCAAGCTAGAGGAACCCGAAGCAGGCGTGCTCCCCCATTCTCGGAACCGAATACTCCCAATGCCTTAGAGAAGAGGAACAAAACATGGACGAGATCGGTCCTCGACACATTACTGGACGAGCCTTGCCACATACACTCGACGCCGCCAAATAAAAGCTCCACCCACAGTCTTCGGGCATGTTGGGTCGTTACACAAGTTGCAAAAAGTGGAGAGGGCATCTTAAAAACTCCCCTTGTCAAAGAAAGGTCGTGACCGCTACTGGAAAGCATCTCGAAGTTCTTAACGATATACGCAACATTTTCCTCAAAAAATCAAAGAAAAAGAGCTCTTCAAGAGTTCCACCAAATTCACCATGTTGCGATGGTCAGTCCATGGTCAGACACACCAATTACTTTTGATAAGGACGACCAGCCGATCACCAGTACGGGCCGAGAACGTGCCGCCCTAGTCCTAAACCCCGCAGTCGATGACTTTTGACTGAATAAGGTTGTAATGGATGGTGGTAGTGGTCTAAACCTCATTTACGAGGATAGATGGAAAAAATGCAGTTCGACACATATCAATCCGAAGTAGCAACACCACCTTCTGAGGCATCTTCGCTCCGAAAGAAGACCACTATACCGGACGAGTAGCACTCGACGTGATAATTGGCGTACCCGAGAACTACTAATACGATTAACTTCTTTTCCATATTGTGCCATTTTGTAGTGGCTACCACGCCGTGTTAGGACGCGAAGCCTTCACAAGATTCCAGGCCATACCACATTACGGGTACATGAAGCTCAAATTGCCAGGTCCGAACAGTGTGATCACAGTCATGAATGACCGCAATAGAGCTCTCCGAGCTGAAAACAAAATGACATCCCTAGCCCTTGAGGTACTAGAGGAAACCCTCGCCGCAGAAGAGCTCACGAAACTCCGCTCCATAATGGACAAGGACGATGTGATGCTCGGCAAATGGCCCAAGTCCACGTCCTTTAAACCAACGGCGGGGATCATCAAATTTCACGCATCCAACGGACCCTAATAAAACGGTGTCCATCCGAGCTTAGCTGGACCCCGCAATCGATGAGGCATTGCACAATTTTGTGCGCAAAAGTTGGGACATGCCAGGAATCTCTCTGAGGTTTTCCGAACACAGCCTGAATATAATAGAAGGCTTCAAACCTGTCAAACAAGCCTTACACCGATTCTCTAAACCAAAGAGTCAAGCCATGGGTGAGGAGCTGGCCAAACGACTAGAAGCTGGGTTTATCCGAGAAATCAAACATTCTGACTGGTTGGCAAATTTGGTCATGGTACCAAAGAAGGACAAATCTTGGCGGCTATATGTCGATTTCAAACACCTCAACAAGGCATGTCCCAACGATCCCTCCCCCTTACCGCGAATAGACCAAATCATCGATGCAACAGCCGGACACGACTTTCTATGTTTTCTTGATGCCTACTACAGATTCCATTAGATTAAAGTGAAGGAGTCCGATCAAGATGCAACCGCCTTCATAACACCCTATGGACCATTATGCTTTAACACCATGCCTTTTCGGTTAAAGAATGTGGGCGCTACTTACCAGTGCATGATCGAAACATGGTTTGAGAACCAAATCAAAAAATAGTAGAGGAATAAGTGGATGATATGGTCATCAAGACTAAGCACGTACACCAGTTTTTAGATGACCTCAAGCATACCTTTGCCAGCTTACAAGCTTATGATATAGGACTAGGATCTGTAATAGTTGTATCTGCTTTCCTTTGGTTTGCATGGGCACGTGATACATTCCTAGCATGACGTTGGAACAAGCAAGGACCCAGCGTGATCACGACTTAACCAGGACAAGTGTGCCCTGAGAGTCCCAGCCGGTAAAATTCTCATAATTATGATCTCGCAAAGAGGGATAGAGGCTAGTCTGGCCAAGATCCAAGCTTTGTCACAACTCGCGGTTCCTACAAAACTGGAGCATGTCCTAATATTTGTAGGTTGTTTGGCAGCTTTATGCCGATTTATCTATCTCCTCGGCTAGAAAGGACTCCCACTTTACATGTTGCTCATAAAGAATGATAACTTCGAGTAAACCGACAAAGCTGCGATGGCTCTGGAGGAAATCATAGCACTGCTCGCCAATAACCCCATCCTCGTAGCACCTTGCGTAGGAGAACTAATGTTGTTATACATCTCGGACACCAATCAAGTGCTCATCGTAGTCCTCGCCGTAGAATGGGAGGCTGAGGGCACCATTTACGGATACAAAGGCTGATCTATTACTTGTCCGAAGTGCTTAGACCATGCAAAACCAGATATCCACACTACCAGAATATTTCCTACACAATGTTTATGGCATCACGTAAGCTCACGCACTACTTCCGAGAGTGCACGGTCACGGTAACATCCAAGGCCCCCCTGAACAACATCATAAACAACAAGGACGCGACCGATCGAATAGCTAAATGAGCCATCGAACTCCTGCTATTCGAGAGTACCTAGAAGCCACGATGAGCCATCAAATCTCAAGTGATTGCCGACTTCGTCGCTGAATGGACGGAGGTAGAGCTCCCCAAAGAGTACAAAATTGTTTGCTCACTGGACCATGTACTTCGAGGTGTCCGAAACCGTCACCGGACTAGGGGCTGTCATAATCCTCACATCCCCTACTGGGGATAACGTCCGCTGTGTGCTACAGATCATGTACGCCGACTCGAATAATGTGGTAGAATATGAAGCACTACGACACGGTCTTCGGATGGCAACCGCAATGGGGATAGAATGGCTTGAGGTACGGGGGACTCCAACCTCGCCATCTCTCAAATCAATGGCGAATTCAATGCAAAAAAAATACAAAATGGGCAGCATACAGAAACGTCGTCCTCAAGATACCAGCACGGTATGAGGGATTGGAGTTTCATCATGTCTCGAGGGAGAACAACCAAGCCGAGGATGTCTTTGCCCTCTTAGGCACGAAACGTAATCCCGTCCCCCACAACACTTTCCTAGAGATGCTTTCCAAGCCATCTGTGGTATGGAGAGATGAGGATACTCACACGAAAGCTGATGGTGCATCATAGGTTACACCCTCAAATCCGAGCCAGACAATAGGATTATCGACAGATCCACAATCAAAGAAACACCTTTGTCTCACTAGCTCATGGCAGTGATTGCGCCATGGACCGACCCCTTCCTTCCTTACCTTCTTTGCAAAGAACTCCCAAACATCCAGACTGAGGCAAGACGTATCATTCGCCGATCAACGGCGTACAAGGTCAATGAGGGTGAGCTATATAAGAAAAGTACCACAGGAGTGCTCCAACAATGTATCTCTGAAGAAGAAGGGAGGCACCTCTTGGCCGAAGTACACATAGGCATAGGCGGCCACCATGCAGCTGCACGGGGCTTGGTGAGTTAGGATTTTAGAGACGAATTATTCTGGCTAACGGCCCGAGAAGACACCTACACACTCGATCAGCATTGTGTAGGGTGCCAATATTTCAAAATCAAAGCCACATGACCCACATGGCTCTTTGGACAATTCCGATCACTTGGCCCTTTGTAGTTTGGGGGTTGGATACGGTCGGGCCACTTAAAGGGGGGACTAAGAAAAAGAAATACCTTCAGTTATGGTTTACAAATTCACTTAATGGGTTGAAGCCTAGCCCGTAAGCTCGGCCAAAGCAAAGCTGGTGATTGAATTCGTTTCCTACATCATACACCATAATGGTGTCCCGCACGACATAATAACGGACAATGGATCCAATTTCCGTGCAGAGGAGGTCAAAGATTGTGCGCATACTTGGGCATTAAGCTCGATTATGCTTTCACTACTAGAATTTATAATTTTGCCGTCTGCCATGGGTGACGGCAAAGGGGGGAACCACGGACGGCAAAGGCTTTGACGTCCGTAAGTAGACGGCAAAGGCTTTGACGTCCGTCAGTAGACGGCAAAAAAATCAGGTGAAGACGTTCTTTGCCGTTTGCTTTTGTAAAGCGGACGACAAAGAATCTTTGACATGAGGGGGCAGACGGCAAATTAAATGGGACGACAGATCCACAAACGGTCCCGTTAAGTGTTAACGGCACGCCTCCCCTCTTTGTCGTCTTCCCTCCCCCCTTTGCCATGAGGGGGCTAACGGCAAAGGGGGGAACCAGCCCCTCTCTCCCCTCTTTGCCGTCTGCCCTCCCCCCTTTGCCATGAGGGGCCTGACGGCAAAGGGGGGAACTAGCCCCTCTATCTCCCCTCTTTGTCGTCTGCCCTCCCCCCTTTGCCATGAGGGGGCTGACGGCAAAGGGGGGAACCAGCCCCTCTCTCCCCTCTTTGTCGTCTGCCCTCCCCCCTTTGCCATGAGGGGGCAGACGGCAAAGGGGGGAACCAGCCCCTCTCTCTTCCCTCTTTGTCGTCTACCCTCCACCCTTTGCCATGAGGGGGCAAACGTCAAATGCTGAAAACAACCCCTTTTTATTTTATTTCTTATTATATCCAGCAATTTTGACAATAATCAGGATATATATATATATTTGAAAAAAATAATTTTTTTCTGTACTCATAAGCATATTAAAATAACTTTCATCCATAATACATACATATTATGCAAGTTGCATCCGTACCAAACCATATATTACACCAGTTTCATCTAGATGCATACAAAGTTTCATATATATCCATATACTACCATAGTTTCAATACAAGCTTCCGTGAAGCCATGGTACAAGAAATCATATTCAAGCATTCCATCAATATAATCCAAGCTTCCCGTGAAGTGAATGTAATCTGCAAAATGACAAATAAGAAAGTTAGAAGAAGAATACTAGATGAAGAAGTATATATAGGTTATTTCGGAGAGAACTTAGCTAAGTATAGGCCATTTAATAGCTAAGTTAGGTGGAATATGTCATCTTGAAGCTACATAGCCTTATTATGTCATTTAGGAGAGAACTTAGCTAAGTATAGGTCATTCTAGAGCTAACTTGGATAAAACATGTCATTTTGTAGCCAACTATGATTACTAATCCATTTTGACCTTATTATGTCATTTTGGAGCTAAATTAGTCATTTTAATGAGCTAACCAAGGTTCTTATGATGTTTTTAGCTAATTATGCTAATTATGTCATTTTGGAGGATAATTAGCTAAGTATGTCTTTGTTGGGGGAAAATAACCTACATAGAAGAAGAAAGAGAAGAAGCAAGAAGTGAAGAAGCAAGAGGAGAAGAAGAAGGAGAAGAAAAATAAGAAGAAGAAGAAGGAGCAGGAAAAGGAGAAGGAAGAGGAGGAGAAGAAGAAAAGAAGAAGGACAAGAAGAAGGAGAAGAAGGAGGAGTAGGACTCCTTCTCCTTCTTCTCATCCTTCTCCTTCTGCTTCTCTTCTTCTTCTCTTCTTCTTCTTCCTTCTTTTCTTTTTTCCAATTTCTTCTCCTCTTGTCCACTTCTTCGGGCTAAATTCGCTAATTATGCCTTTTTAGAGCTAATTATGTCATTTTGAGGATAATTAGGTAAGTATAGGTCATGTTTTATTAAATGGACCATTTTGGATCTAATTAAGCTAATTATGTCATTTAGGTTGACGCCTAGCTAACTATAGGTCATTTTCGGAGCTACTTGGGTAAAATATGTCATTCCGGAGAAAACTATGCTTATTAAGCCATTTTGGATCTAGCTAAGCTAATTATAGGCCATTTAATACCTAAGTTAAGGGGAATAGGTCATCTTGGAGCTACGTAAGCCTTATTATGTCATTTAGGAGAGAACTTAGCTAACTATAAGTCATTTTTTGTTAAATAGGTCATTTTGGAGCTAACTAAGCTAATTATGTCATTTAGGTGGAAGCCTAACAAACTATAGGTCGTTTCGGAGCTCACTTGGGTTAAATATGTCATTTAGGAGCTAACTATGCTTATTAATCCATATTGGAGCTAAATTGGCTAATTATATCATTTAGGTGGAAGCCAAGCTAAGTATATAATATTCATGAGCTAACCAAGGTTCTTATGCCATTTTGAGCTTATTATTTCATTTTTTAGCTAAATTGCTCATTTTAATGAGCTAACCATGGATATTATGATGTTTTCACCTAAGTAAGCTAATTATGTCATTTTGTAGGATAATTAGCCAATTTAGTCTTTGTTGGATGAGTCTAAGCTACATAGAAGAAGAGAAAGAGAAGAAGCAAGAAGAGAAGAATAAGTAAAAGAAGAAGAAGGAGGAGGAGGAGGAGGAGAAGGAGAAGAAAGAGGAGGAGAAGAAGAAAAGAAGGACAAGAAGAAGGGAAGAAGGAGGAGAAGAAGGAGAAGGAGCTTCTCTCCACCTTCTCATTCTTCTCCTTCTTCTTCCTCCTTCTCCTTCTCCTTCTTCTTCTCTTCTTCTTCTTCTCTTCTTCTTCTTCTTCCTTCTTTTCATTTTTCCTCTTTCTTCTTCTCTTCTCCCCTTCTTCGGGCTAAATTAGCTAAGAGTGACTTTTTGGAGCTAATTATGTCATTTCGAGGATAATTAGCTAAGTATAGGTCATGTTTTATTAAATATACCATTTTGGAGCTAAGTATGCTAATTATGTCATTTAGGTGGAAGCCTAGCTAACTATAGATCATTTCGGAGCTAACTGGGTAAAATAGGTCATTCCGGAGCAAACTATGCTTATTAAGCCATTTTGGATCTAGCTAAGCTACTTATAGGCTATTTAATAGCTAAGTTAGGGGGGATAGGTCATCTTGGAGCTATGTAAGCCTTATTATGTCATTTAGGAGAGAACTTAGCTAACTATAGGTCATTTTTTATTAAATAGGTCATTTTCAAGCTAACTAAGCTAATTATCTCATTTAGGTGGAAGCCTAGCTAACTATAGGTCCTTTCGGAGCTCACTTGGGTTAAATATGTCATTTAGGAGCTAACTATGCTTATTAAGCCATATTGGAGCTAAATTAGCTAATTATATCATTTAGGTGGAAGCCAAGCTAAGTATATAATATTCATGAGCTAACCAAGGTTCTTATGCCATTTTGAGCTTATTATTTCATTTTTTAGCTAAATTGGTCATTTCAATGACCTAACCAAGCATCTTATGATGTTTTCACCTAACTAAGCTAATCATGTCATTTTGTAGGATAATTAGCCAATTTAGTATTTGTTGGATGAGTCTAAGCTACGTAGAAGAAGAGAAAGAGAAGAAGCAAGAAGAGAAGAAGGAGGAGGAGGCGGAGGAGGAGGAGAAGGACAAGGAAGAGGAGAAGAAGAAGAAAAGAAGAAGGACAAGAAAAAGGAGGAGAAGAAGGAAAAGGAGATTCTCTCCTCCTTCTCCTTCTTCTCCTTCTTCTTCCTCCTTCTCCTTCTCCTTCTTCTTCTCTTCTTCTTCTTCTTCTTCCTTCTTTTCATTTTTCCTCTTTCTTATCCTCTTGTCCCCTTCTTCGGGCTAAATTAGCTAAGAATGCCTTTTTGGAGCTAATTATGTCATTTCGAGGATAATTAGCTAAGTATAGGTCATGTTTTATTAAATTGACCATTTTGGAGCTAACTAAGCTAATTATGTCATTTAGGTGGAAGCCTAGCTAACTATAGGTCATTTCGGAGCTAACTTGGGTAAAATAGGTCATTCCGGAGCAAACTATCCTTATTAAGCCATTTTGGGTCTAGCTAAGCTAATTATAGGCCATTTAATACCTAAGTTAGGGGGAATAGGTCATCTTGGAGCTAAGTTAGCCTTATTATGTCATTTAGGATAGAACTTAGCTAACTATAGGTTATTTTTATTAAATTGGTCATTTTGGAGCTAACTAAGATAATTATGTCACTTAGGTGGACGCCTAGCTAACTATATGCCTTTTCAGAGCTAACTTGGGTTAAATATGTCATTTTGGAGGACAATTAGCTAAGAATGCCTTTTTGGAGCTAATTATGTCAATTTCAGGATAATTAGCTAAGTATAGGTCATGTTTTATTAAATAGACCATTTTGGAGCTAACTAAGCTAATTATGTCATTTAGGTGGAAGCCTAGCTAACTATAGGTCATTTCGGAGCTAACTTGGGTAAAATAGGTCATTGCGGAGGAAACTATGCTTATTAAGCCATTTTGGATCTAGCTAAGCTAATTATATGCCATTTAATACCTAAGTTAGGGGGAATAGGTCATCTTGGAGCTAAGTTATCCTTATTATGTCATTTAGGAGAGAACTTAGCTAACTATAGGTTATTTTTATTAAATTGGTCATTTTGGAGCTAACTAAGCTAATTATGTCACTTAGGTGGACGCCTAGCTAACTATATGCCTTTTCGGAGCTAACTTGGGTTAAATATGTCATTTTGGAGGACAATTAGCTAAGAATGCCTTTTTTGAGCTAATTATGTCATTTCGAGGGTAATTAGCTAAGTATAGGTCATGTTTTATTAAATAGACCATTTGGGAGCTAGCTAAGCTAATTATGTCATTTAGGTGGAAGCCTAGCTAACTATAGGTCATTTAAGAGCAAACTTGGGTAAAATGTGTCATTCCGGAGCAAACTATCCTTATTAAGCCATTTTGGATCTAGCTAAGCTAATTATAGGCCATTTAATACCTAAGTTAGGGGAATAGGTCATCTTGGAGCTAAGTTAGCCTTATTATGTCATTTAGGAGAGAACTTAGCTAAGTATATGTCATTTTTATTAAATAGGTCATTTTGTAGCTAACTAAGCTAATTATGCCATTTAGGTGGAAGCCTAGCTAACTATATGTTGTTTCGGAGCTAACTTGGGTTAAATATGTCATTTTGGAGGATAATTAGCTAAGAATGCCTTTTTGGAGCTAATTATGTCATTTCGAGGATAATTAGCTAAGTATCGCTGATGTTTTATTAAATAGACCATTTTGGAGCTAAGTAAGCTAATTATGTCATTTAGGTGGAAGCCTAGCTAACTATAGGCCATTTCAGAGCTAACTTGGGTAAAATATGTCATTCCGGAGCAAACTATTCTTATTAAGCCATTTTGGATCTATCTATGCTAATTATAGGCCATTTTATACCTAAGTTAGGGGAATAGGTCATCCTGGAGCTAAGTTAGCCTTATTATGTCATTTAGGAGAGAACTTAGCTAAGTATAGATCATTGTTTATTAAATAGGTCATTTTGGAGCTAACTAAGCTAATTATGTCATTTAGGTGGAAGCTTAGCTAACTATATGTCGTTTCGGAGCTAACTTGGGTTAAATATGTCATTTTGGAGGATAATTAGCTAAGTATATGTCATTTTGGAGCTAATTATGTCATTTCGAGGATAATTAAGCTAAGTATATGTCATTTTTATTAAATAGACCATTTTGGAGCTAACTAAGCTAATTATGTCATTTAGGTGGAAGCCTAGCTAACTATAGGTCATTTGAGAACTAACTTGGGAAAATAGGTCATTCCGGAGCAAACTATGCTTATTAAGCCATTTTGGATCTAACTAAGCTAATTATAGGCCATTTAATACCTAAGTTAGGGGGAATAGGTCATCTTGGAGCTACCTAAGCCTTATTATGTCATTTAGGAGAGAACTTAGCTAAGTATATGTCATTTTTATTAAAACACTAGAAATAACATACCATTATCGTCGTCACGGCGGTGAAGCACGGTGGCTCTAGCTTGTTTCACCTGGAGAATGCTGCCTTGGAGATGGCTCCACTGTAGAATGGTCGTGCGATGCATTTCGGGAGATATTCTGCACCAAACATCATTTGCAATGTGTCGTTAGCATGAGGACACTATTAAGATCACTACACTCAAATGAAACGCACCGTCCTCGCCATGTTAATGACTGGTATCGCCGGAGGGACTTGGCCGGTGTTCTCGCACATAGACTGTACATTTGGTTTCGACCAGTCAAACTTTTTAGTTCTTAATGAAACAAACATTAAAATGCAAGATTTGAAATAATATGAAGAAGAAACTTACCACGAAGAGCTCGTATATGGCCCTGTTAGACACATCATTCCGTGCCCTCTCCGCCTCCACCAATGCAATCGTCCTCTCCTCCAGCTCCCTCATCTCTTTATCCTTCTCCTCCATAACCACCTGCATTGCCTCTCTCTCTTTCAGAATAGCAGCCTGCAACACAACTCATTGTTAGCATTGTAATCATATTGGTTCCAACGCACAACATAATGCAGAAAGATAGTTGAGTCCATTAAACTAACCTCGATGGCGAGCTCGACTGGCCGTGGACAAGATGCTATCTCCGGACAGGAGCTCGTTTGGCGTGTCTTTATCTGCCGGAGAGTGCTAGGACAACGTATAAGGCCGTCTCCAATGGAGTTCGAGCCATGGGGCCTCCCGTTGCCAGCTATCATCACCAGCTCTGGATCAATAGGCCCGTCGCTCGGGTTAAAGTCCTCCCCTTTCCTCGCCTTCCCGTGATATCTATACTTCGCGAGCTTGTGGTGGGAGGAGATGTTGGTGAAGTTTTTTGGATGCTCGAGGTCAGACTCAGAGAAGTCCTTGACCTTCTTGTATGAGGCAGTATGGGCCATCGCATACAGGTCGTACATCTGTGGCACCTCCGTTTTATTGTGACGCGCCTCAAAGAGAGAGAGAGGAAAATTGTATTTATAAAGGGCTCAAGATAGCATTAATAATGAATTGCATGAGGCATGAAGCAAACCACATACCCAGTTCCCGCCAAATTGGATTAAGTTGACGCTCTCTTGATGGTGTGGCACACCAACCATTTTCCACGCCTCTCCTTGGCGTTGTTGTGGCTGGCCTCCCACGTTTGGGAGAACCACTGATCCACCAAGGCCTCCCAACAATCCATCTTATCCACACACCATCTCGGGGGCACCTAAGTTAATAAAGAGAAATTTGAGCGCGTAAGAACCAAATCAAGGAAACTAACTACAAAGCCTTAATAATATGTAATTACCTTCATGTAATGCTCCTTCTCCATCTTAGAATCACGACACCTCGCCTTGTCCTTCCTAATACGCCACGTGGCATAGTAGTCTCGAACAGCCTGCACCCGAGCCTCGTGCCGAAAGTTTTGAAGTAGGCGGCGACATTCGGTTTCGAGAACCCTTGCCGCGTCCTCCTCGTATCCCTCCTCACACTTGTAGTAGGTCTGCAAATGAGACAACACCGATTAGTACATTAACTAGCTATGGTTTATTTATAATTGTATGAAGGAGAAATTACCCAGAACTGTTGGATCTCTATGTCGGCCCTCGTGTAGCACAAAACACTGTCTATCTCCACCTCCGGTGGGGCCGGGGCACCCAAGTAGTGCTCCTAGGTTATTCCTACCTCCCGCTCCCGACCGGGCAACATAACAAACCCTGGGAAGTTTTGACGGCAAAGCACACCAAGGACGCTGTTGGGCTTGCGGACAACCTTGGCAACAATCCAACCCCTACGTTATGACAAATTAAAGCCAAAACATTAGATATTTGACAAAACGTGAAGGCAAAATGTTAAATAAGAGTAAATTAACTTACTTGTCCCCATTTGGCTTTATCGACCACCTGTGCTCGCGGGTCGCCGGCACGAGCGGGAGCCCCGAACTACCACGCAGGCAGACGGTAGCCCCTCACCCAGCTCCTCGTTGCTACCAGCATGGCCACTTGGCTCAGCCCAGGTATCCCACTGGGTCTCTGGGGACGTACCCTCATCCCTGCTTTCCTCTGGAGTCGGCTGGAACGAAGCCTCTGGGACACGAGTCTCGTGGGACGAAGGCTCGTCGACCAGAGGCTCATCGACCCGAGGCTCGTGAACCGGAGACCATGTAGCCTCCACCTCAGACGAATCCACCCTAGAAGTCCTGTGCTCAGGTGAATCAGCTTGGGATGGTGGCGGAGACCGTGTAGCCTCCACCTCAGAAGGCGTGGCAGCCACCTCCCTACCTCTCCCGCGCCCACGTGTACCTTTAGTACAACATAAATACGAACATGAGTAATAAAATGTATATAAATACCAATATGCATACAACATGAGTACAACATAAATATCAACATGAATACAACGTGTACCTTTAGTACCTCTCGGCTTCGCGGGGGGTCGACCTCCTCTCATGGGGGGCGCTCCTTGCAGAGTAGAGAGCAACGTTCTCCGAAGAGGCGAGGCAGGAATGGAAGTACCCATCCCACCACCCGCCGATGAAGAAGGAGCCGCAGAGTGCTTTTGACCCTTTCCCACCATCTTTCAACACCTGTCATGACAAAGAGTAAATGAAATTAGTACAACATAAATACCAACATGAGTAATAAAATGTATATCATTTAAGTGTATCATCGTCATAAATGAACTCAAAACATGAACTCAAAACTTATATATAGTAATAGTTGAATACCTAACATGAACTAATAACAATCGTGCTCGTCTATATATGCTTCGGGGTCAATAAATGCATCATGATCATCACTATAATCAATAAATGCATCATCATAATCACTATCAGGAAGAACGTGTGGAAGGCCAGCATTATGTAATCGGTCAAGAAGTGACAGGTCATCCGTAGCAGTAACCTCTTCTTCTTCCAGCTCTTCCTGTTCCGGCTCAGGGGTTAAGACGGATTCACTGTCGCTGTCTACTTCAATCTTCTGGGATGAAGTAGACCGGTTCTTGAGACGTTTCTTGGACATACGTGTTTCTTGGAAGAATTCTCCTTCATATGTGTCTGGGTTAATGTGAGGTTCGTAATCCTCTTCATTGAGGGTAGGTGGTCTAAAATGTGGTGGCATTTCATAAACGACATCCCAACCTTTGAGATTGGGATCAGTTTGGCAGGCCCATGGTAGATAGAAAACTTGTGTCGCCTATTAAGCCATAATATAGACATCGGGAACATCTAAGTGGGTGTTTTGGTTTATTTCGACTAGTCCTATATGTTCATGAGTCCTTCTAGTATCCCTCGACTCAAACCAATAACATTTGAAGACTACGACGGTCGGTGGGTTTTCACCATAGAATAGAAGTTCATAAATTGCTTCAACTCTTCCATAATACTCGGTGCCCCTTCCCCGTTAGCACAGACAGAACAATTTGTAGTCTTTAGGTCGGGCATAGATAACTCTTTGCCAAAGGTACGAAAGTGATACCCGTTGATGTTGTATTTGTCAAATGAACGGACCTTATAGTCAAAACCATTAGCGACTTGTCTCAACTCGGCGTCCATAGACTCTGCATCAGCCTACAAGTTTAATCCAAAAGAATGGATGCCTTAGCCGCAAATTAGACCAAGAAATCAAATGGGCCCTTAATGGTAATTAATTACCCTTTTTTTGAACCAAGATATGAAACCAAGATAGTCGCCTCCATGCTTTGCGAGAAGCTCATACTCTTCAACGGAATCCTTTTCGATGACTACTCCATCCGAGAATTCGGCCACGTATCGACTATATCAAATATCCGTGAATAAGAGTAGTTCAAAGCAACTACAAGTTGCGGAACAATAATTTACCGAGAACTTACTCGATGTATGGCCGCACTTCTATTATGTTGGTGAAGATATAAAATGAAATGGTCCGCCATTCTTTGACATCCAATGATTTTCCTTTCGAAGCACCGGATGGTGCGAGCTTACCTTTGAATAGGCTGAGGTTGGATCGAACTTTTTTTGGATCGCCATCATTGTACCGAGGCTTCGGGTTATGCAAATGATGATGTTTGGCGTCGTAGTATGCTGTCACGAAGTTTGCCGCCTCCTCAGTAATGAATGCCTCGGCCATCGATGCTTCAATTCTACGTTTATTTTTACACTTAACTCAAAGCGTCTTCTGCATCCTCTCAGTTGAGTAGCACCATTGATTTTGAACGGCCCCCCCATTCTTGCCTCGGTCGGGAGATGCAAAATCAAATGTTGCATTGGATTAAAGAAGCTCGATGGAAAGATCTTTTCTAATTTGCAGATCAACTCCGCCGCCAACTCATCATTTCATGTAGCACGCCAGGCTATAGTTCTTTCACACAAAGAGAACGGAGGAAATAGCTCAACTCTGCCAATACTAGCCATTCATCCTGAGGGATAAAGCCACGCAACATTACCGGCATTACCCGCTCAATACATATGTGCCAATCATGACTCTTGAGACCAAATATTTTCAATTTCTCAAGACTCGCTCCCCTCTTTAGATTCGCAGCATACCCATCGGGGAACATCAACCGCATTTTCACCCACAATAGCATTTCCCTCATAGGTGGCCTTTCAAGATTGAATCAAGCCTTTGGCTTCGCTATGCTTTGCTTTCCTTTCCGTTGTCGCAAGTTTTGCAACGGCCTATCACATAGAGCCTCCATGTAGATTCTAGCCTTAGAATTATCTTTTGACTTCCCCTCTATGCCGAACAATGTACCAAAAATGGCATCCGCAATATTATTTTTCAGTGTGCATCACGTTGATGTTGTGTGGGCAAAGGAGGTCTTTGAAGTAAGGCAGATCCCATAAGCATGACTTGTGAGTCCAGGCGTGTTCCATATTATACGCTTTGAAGTATCCTGGACGCAAAGGATCAAGCTCGAGAGCGTTTAACTGATCAAGGGTCATTTGGCCTGTCAACGCAGCTGGTGCAGTGTTTTTGACAACTCTACCTTTGATGAAATTCTTCTTGTTTTTTCTGAAGTTATGGTCAGGATCCAGGAATTGTCTATGCATGTCGTAGCAAGAAAACTTGCGACCAGCCTGCAGCCAACGGAACTGAAGAGCTGCCTTGCATGTGGTGCACGGGAACCTTCCATGCACACACCATCTAGCGAATAGCGCAAACGCCGGATAATCCTGCGTCGAGTACATGTACCAGACATGCATTTTGAAATTTGTTTTGGTAGCCGCGTCGTAGGTCTTGATCCCATTATCCCAGGATTCTTGCAACTCATCCTGAAGCGGCTGCATGTACACATTCATATTCTTCCCCGGATAGTTGGGCCCCGCAATTACCAACGCTAGGAATATGTTCTTTCTTTTCATAATCTCTCCGGGTGGCAAATTGAGTGGAATGACAAATACAGGCCAACAACTGTATTGTGCTTCCGTCATACCATACACATTGAACCCGTCCATGCTGATGGCAACTCTAGGTTGGCTTGGATCTACCAATTTATCCTTACGTAATGCATCGAAGTGCCTCCACGCAAAACCATCTGAAGTGTGTACCAGCATCTTGTCCCCATCCACATCTAGTTCGGTTCTTTTGCCCAATTTGTGCCATGTCATCTGTCTGGCTGTCTCTTCGACCATGAAAAGACGTTGAAGTCTTGGTACGATTGGCAGATACCGAAGAACACTAATGGGGATTTTGGTCTAATTCTTCTCACCCATACCGTTGTCTACCACAATATACCTGGAAGAATTGCAAATGGGGCAATAGTTCAAGGCCACATACTCAAGCCTAAATAAGTCACATCCATTCTCACAGGCATGTATCTTCTCAAGTACACGGAGGATTTTCTCTGACTGGTACAGGTTTGCACGCAGTACATGGCCTTTGGGTAGAAAGCGTCTAAATATCGTCATCATCGCGTCATAGCATTCTCTTCCTAGGTTGAATTGAGCCTTCAGAGCCATTACTTGCGCGATGGCATCTAGCTGACAAAGCTTAGTCTGCTCGTGGAGAGGACGTCTTGAAGACTCCAACATTTCATAGAAGGACTTTAAAAATTCCTCCATCTCATCGTTCGAATCCCGAGCATCATCAAAGTCTTTCACCATGTCTTCAATCCCGGTACCATGCTCGTCGGTGCGATGACGAATCACCTCAGCTCTGGCACGTTGGTCAGACTCACCTTGAAAATTCCACACCGTATAATTAGGCATAAAACCCCACTTCTGCAGGTGTTTACCCATTTCAAACTATGTCTGCTTTTTAGAGTTGTTGTAGTTGGGACAGGGGCACCATGTTTTTTTCTAGCCATTTGCAAATGCGGCTTTCACAAACCCCCTGGTTTTTGTTAACCATTCATGGGTCATGTCTTTCTGCCTAGGGTGACCAGTGTACATCCAAGCACGATCACTCATGTTGCCTAGCTACCTATGGGCGCACAAGAAATAAATATATAATTCATCATCTATATTTATACGCTAATCAAGTTTGTCAGTTTTATTACGTCCATGCAACTTACACGTTAATAGGTAAAGATAGGTCCTAATCCCACCCAAGTATGTGTAGATTGGGTTTGTTTTCCCATGCTCTGCTCCAGATGCGACGCGGAATTTCGGTAGCACCTCCCGGCTTTTCTCCTGATACACGTCTCGGCAATAAGTAGAGAGGATGTGTACCCGGAGAACAACAGGGAGGCACTAACGAAATTCTGCATCGGATCCAGACCATAGCATACGGCAAAACGAACCCAATCTACACATACTCGGGCTGTCCATGGATAATGTTGGACAATTCAAAAGGACGCGGTTATAAATATGCAAAGAAATGCATATTTGTAGATGTCGCCCTTTCGAACGGGAGACGCATACTGGTCACGCATACTCATGATTGAAGAAACCTATAGCTAGCAAGATTCATCGGCACAAAGACCGGGACAGAGCAAATTAAGGGGGTAGGAGGAGAAGTCATTTGTGCTCACCAACAAACGCAGGGGCGAAGCTCGTCCAACGCACGTGGAGGTCGTCGAACAACTTCACATTGAAATTCACACGATCAACACAAATATGATGTTTATATAATTAACATAATCGGAAAATATGTGACCTAACTCATAATTTACAAAACTATGACCCCGTAGGCCTCTAAAAGGCCGAAAAGCACCTTCTCGTTCAACGGTAAGTAGAAGAGGTGTCGGGGGTCAGGGCTTAGTGGTGTCGAGGGTCGGTGGTGTCGGGTGTCGGTGGTCGGGAGTTGGGTTAAATGCGTCGATGGTCGGGGGTCGAGGGTCACTAGCGTCGGGGGTTGGGGTCTTTTCGATCAACAAGAGACCAAAGAGGTGTCGGGGGTCCAGGGTTAGGCGTTTGTGGCGTCGGGGGTCGGGGGTAGGGGGTCGGGGATCGATGGTCAGTGGCGTCGGGGGTCGGGGGACGGGGGTCGAGGGTCAGTGGCGTCGGGAGTCGAGGGTGAGTGGCGTTGGGCATCGGGGGTCGGGGGTCGAGGGTCAGTGGCGTCGGGAGTCGAGGGTCAGTGGCGTCGGGCGTCGGGGGTCGGGAGTTAGTGGAGTCGGGGGTCACGGGTCGGGGGTCAGTGGTGTTGGGCGTCGGGGGTCGGGAGTCGGGTGTCAGTGGCGTCAGGGGTCGGGGGTCGAGGGTCGGGGGTTGGTGGCGTCGGGCGTCGGGGGTTGGTGGCGTCGGGCGTCGGGGGTCGTGGGCGGGGGGTCGGGGGTCGTGGGTCGGGGTCCTCTTCTTTCTTCTTCTCCACTCTCCTCTTTTTCTTCTTCTTCTTCTTCTTCTTCTTCTTCTTCTTCTTCTTCTTTATCATCTTATTACTATTATTATTATTCTTTTTTCTCCTCCTCCTCCTCTTCTTCTTCTTCTTTCTTTTCTCTTTCTCCTCCTCTCCTCTTTCTTCTTCTTCTTTTTCTTCTTCTTCCTTCTTCTAGTTTATTATTCTCTTATTTTCTTGTAAGTTTTTTTGTTTTCTATCTACTTTTTCTACCTAATAAACTAACTATCTAATTTAACATAAAAACAGAAAAAAAACTAACCTTCCAATTTAACACAAAAAAGAAAATAAACTAACTATCTAAATCAACTATATAATTTAAAAAATACAGGAAATAAAGCCAAAAAGGAAAAAAAAACTCACCAGGCCTTGCACAGGGGCAGTGGGCGGCCGGGGCACAGGGGCAGTGGGTGGCCGGGGCAGTGGTGTCGGGCGGTGCCAGGGCGCGAGGAGGAGGGGCGTGGGGAGGAGGGAGCTGGGGCGGCGCGGGAGGAGGTGAGGGCAACTCCGGAAGTGGGGAGGAGGGGCCAGGGGAGGAGGGGGCTGGGGTGGCGTGGGAGGAGGGAGGGCGCGGGGAGGAGGGGCCTAGGGAGGAGGGGGCAAGGGCGGCGCAGGGGGCGGGAGCAGGGGGCGGGGGCGGCGCAAGGGGGCGGGGGCGGCGCAAGGGGGCGGGAGCAGGGGGCGGGGACGGCGCAGGTGGTGGGAGCAGGGGCTCCGTCGGTGGTGCTGGAGCGAGGCGGAGCGGTGGCGGGGCCGAGTGAGGTGAGGGGAGAGAGACAGTGGGGAGAGAGAGAGACAGTGAGCGAGGGGAGTTGACGGCCGTTATAGGGTCGGCCCCTTTTTCGTCCGCCCCCTGACGGCAATGGGCCACATGGTAGACGGCAAAGGCCCCCGGATGGCAAAGTTTGCCTTCCATCGGACACGGCAGGCATGGGACCCACCCGTCGTCTTTGCCGTCTGCCCTAAGTCTCTTTGCCGTCCACTTGCAGACGACAAAGGGCCGACACATGGCAAATAGTATGTTTGCCATCAGTCAGCCCTTTGTCGTCTACTTGGTGTCAACTGACGACAAAGAGGATCTTTGCCATCAGCCAGCAGACGTCAAAGAACTGGCTGACGGCAAAGAACTGGATTCCAGTAGTGTTTGGTATATCACCCCAAACAAACGGCCAAGTCTAACGAGCCAACGGCTCATTATGAGTGGTATTACACCTTGGCTGGTCCGATCTCTCACAGAATCTAACTGTCACTGGGTGGAGGAGCTTCACTCCGTGCTATGGGGTTTGCGCACCACACCGAATCTCTCAGCAGGGTACACACCATTTTTTCTGGTGTATGGGGCCGAAGCGGTCCTCCCTTGCGATATCATCCATGACGCATCTCGGGTACACATGTATGAGGAAAGAGAGCCTGGGTTAGATCAGCAAGACGACCTAGACGCATTGGAAGGCAAGCGCCATATAGCACGGTCCCATTATACCTTTTATCAATAGCAAGCTCAGTGCTATCAAAGTAGGGAAGTCCGGGAAAAGGCATACAACATGGGCGAACTCGTCCTATGCCTCCCAAAAAAGAAGATGCATAAACTTAACCCTAAATGGGAGGGCCCTTTATAATTGCTGAAGTCCTGACAGGAGGAGCTTATCGCCTGCATAACCCATAGGATAATCGCCTCGAGCCAAACCCATAGAATGCAGCTCGTCTTTGATGTTTTTGGGGCTAGACCGTCCTCACTCCCTTCTTCATAACTTTGCACTTCTTCTTTATCAAAGTTTTTCTTGTTTTAATTATTGTAGGATCACCTAAAATTCCCCAGGGTATGTTCGGATCAACCGAACTGCTACAAGCGCTTACCGGATCCCCAGGGTGTCACCCCTCATTTTGCGTGGGGGCTTCTATAGCGAAGACGGTCAAAGAATTTATTTCTCCTACATCTTTATGTACTATATGCCTCGACTAAATATCGATTTATGCCACTATATGAATCAATTGGACTTAAGATCCTTGCAAAGTTGGGTAGCCTTGCTCCTGTGCTTAGCCCCTACGTTTCTGAATGTTCGGCTAGGGGGTAAAGGGAGCACCTGTCCGATTGTTACGACCAGTTTGCCAGGATACGTACCTCAGACGGGTGAAGCCCAAAGCTAGCGGTTCTTAAGACACAACTTGGTCAACCACGAGTGAGGTTCATATACTCGGCAATCTTTGCCACAAAAGGGGACTGTTCATCCCGAAATAGTAGTTATCCGCATTAGAACAACACATAGCACTAACACCTACGTTTTCCGTAGCACCCCGAAGAAAGGAACCCATAAAGGAACTGTTCTCTTTGGAAAAAAATTCTTACATCTTATCGTAATATAACGTAATCCCACTGTGAGATCTCTATCTGTGCACACCACATGGCCGGATTGCCTAGTTACTAGAAATTAGTTCATGTTACCATAGGATACACAGTATGAGACACTGCCCAATTATTCATAGGGTAGATAGAAGCCGATGACTGGTTTATGACAGAGTATTCAGACACGTAATGAAGTGTCTTGCTACATGAATATAAAAATTACATATCATCAAGCGTTAGGGGAGTGGTCAACATGATCTATTATAGCATCTATAGCACAATCTTCTTGTGAAAGGCGGGCAGCATGTATCACTTTGTCGTAAATCAGATGAAGCGGAATATCCTTGCCATCCGGCCTTGCCGGCCCTACCCTGGCCATGTGCTTCGGATTCAGCTATGTGAAGTCGGTATTCACTATAGCCCACACCTCCCGAGCTCCTTCGCGGCAGGCCGAAGTCTTCCAGACCTCGAAGCTATTTCGATGTCCTTGGAAACACTGGGAAGCTCGTCGATCCCCTGTGGAGGGCTCTCATTCGGCCATAGCGAGTTGATCAGACTTAGCATAGCTTTTCGAGATCTCTCGTGCACAATGGATAACTCCTTTAACAAGTCCCCCACAAAGGAGCTCGCCTCTTAATCTGGCTGACTAGTTAATAGACCTGGTCAAAAGGAAGTGCACATCTTTACAACCAACGCGATAAAAGTATCACAGTCCAGTATTGGGATTTTACTTACGGAATAGACCACCCTTTAATTTGCGATTCTCTTCATGGTCTTGCAACAATTGATATTTCAAACTCTCATTCTCTTCAGCTTGCCCCTAATTATCCCCCTTGAGTTGATTATTTTCCTCACGACATCGCTTTAATATGCGATGACTAGCTTGATATGCGATGACCAGCTTCCAGTTGGGATTCGGCATACCTCTGAGAAACTCGGGATGTGTTGTGGCGTTTTGCAATTGGCCTAAAGATTCGACTTCTATGACAAAGTTTCGTGTCACAAAAGTAATCCCATGCAAATCCTGCATACTAAAAAACAATTCTACTCATTGTGTGCTTCTGCGGTGAACTCCTTCACCACTTTTAGTTCGACCCTGCTATCCTGCAGCTCAGCCTGGCTTCGCTCAAAACCTTTGGCCAGTTTTTTGTTGTCTTTCTTTAGAGCTTGCATGACGGTAAACTTTTAAAATCAACCCTTAATTGGGCCGTACCGACCAAACTATGGCTCGGGGGCTACTGGGTCCGAACTAATGTCCAGTTACTGAAAACAGATGACTTACCTCCATGTATGAAGATATCAGCTTGGCCGCTTCCTCGGGTCCGGCTCTCGCAGCCCCAAGGCACCCATCCGCGAAGTTGAATGCATTAAGCTCCTATTCTGAAAAAATAGGGTGGCGCAAGGACTCCTTTCGCCGCGTGTGATTCATTAAGCTCTCAACTTTGGAATGAGACACTAAAAATTCTACGGGGTCATCAGGAAATACATTTGTATTAAGACCTCGTGCATTAGCAGAGGACCTCAGATTATCATGACTGTCGGACACTTCGGCAGTGTCTTCGGGTAAAGACGGTTGTGTATGCCTCCTGAGAAATTCGCCTGAGGGTGAGGAGTAGTCAAGGCAGTCATTATTGTGGAAAAGGGAACCATCGATGTACATACCTTTTGGTTGAAGGGTAGGCCGATATGTTTTCCGCCGTTACCACTTGAATGGCAGCCTTGTGTAGCTTGGCGCGGAGTTTGGCATGTGGATCGACGACCTTTAGGTACGGCTCCTCTCTGAGTGCCGGTTTTCCTCTTGCTGGCGGTGGAGGAAGGAAGGGGCCTAGGATGGTTAGTCCGGAGGGCCACCTTGACCTCATCGACGTTGTCCTTGTAAAATATTCCGTCCTTAAAATCAATTGAAACCTCTGTATCCTCATGGAATTTGGGGTCTTCGTCGCGGGAGAAGTTCTTGGGTTGATGGGCAGGACAGTTGACCGTCTCAATCCAACACCTCCAAGTGTGTTAAGAAAAGCAAGGGGTTGTTGATCGATAAAGTCAAGCATAAGTGTCTGAACTATGGGACTGTGGTCACACTCATCCATTCAACGGGATTTTATGCCAAGTAGCCGTCCCTGACGGTAAGGTGGGCAAAGTTCTCTTTTTCCCCCTTAAAGAGTTCGGCCAAAATAGCCACCAAGGACTCTTGGTTATCCGGTCCCTATTGCCTGGAACGAGTAGTATCGCTTGTCCCGTTGTAGTGCCACAATGGGTTCGTCCGTTGTTGTAGTGGTTGGACACAACGGGTAATTGTTGCTTCCGTCATCTTGACGATGGTCAGTCCACTGTGAGAAAGTAAGGTCACCTTCACGACTAGTAGTTGTACTTTTGGACCCTCGTCTTGAGAGGGACTGATCGGCTGCCAGGTGAATCGCTTGTTGAAGGAATCCTCGGCATATTCAGGAAGACCCCTCCGAACTGGGTGAAATAAGGGAATGTTTTCAATATAATCGAGGATCACTCATTGGTTTCCTTTTTTGGAGTGTCGATCGGGTATCTGGTTCCGACAATATGCCACACCTCGGCTCCTCCTACTTCTAGAATCGATGTTCCCCTACTTTGGTTAATGAGGCAGAAGTACTTTCTCCATAGGTCTAAGTGGGGCTCGCATCCCAGGAACATCTTGCATAGGGGCACCAACCTGAGATATGAAGGATAGAGCCAGGGGTAAGGTTGTGGAGATGAAGCACGTAGAAGTCTAGTAATCCCCTCAGAAAGGGGTGCACCAGAAAGCCAACACCCCATAGGAGGAAGGAAACAAAGCAGATCCTTTCGCCATTTTATGGGGTAGGGAAATACTCTATGAGGACCCCGCCATTGGCGGAGGTCAGTATAACACGGGTGGGTGCGAAATCCGATGAGGGAAAGTATCCTTGTACTTCAAGGTCCCGCAACTGGAGCAAGAAGTTAGAACAACTTGCCCAATCTCCCGGGAGAGGGCCGAAGGGACACGAGGAGGAAGCCTCCATAGCTATGGGTGCTGGAACTCTAGGGATTTCTGTTGGTGGTGCCTAAGGGTTGGTGGTTGCCCACGGACAAATTTGATCTTTAAATAAAGGGTGGTTTCCCTCGCGGTTAGGAGAAGCGGAACCGAGTGGTACTGCTGGAATTCTTATCCTCATTAATGCGCAGAGGGATCAAGTGATGTTATCGATTATCGAGTGGAAAGCTTGGAGGTTGTGGGCCCCGTGACGCTTCGGTAGTCGAGATTTGGTCAACAATTGGATCGTCATTCCACAAATAAGGGAGGATAGAGAATCTTGCGTCCCAAGCCGATTACTATGGAGCTGCCGAAGACAATTTACACCGGCATTGGCTCCTAGTTCGAGGCTACTGAGCGAGTCTGGGATGAAGGGGTCCTCGGGCGGTCGGGATGTTGTTCATGGACCGACCCAATGGGCCACATAGTTGAAGACCAGACTGCATGACTACTTCGTATTCAGGAAGGATATCTCTGATGAGTGTAGTATCGCCCAAGTTTACGAGTCTAGGTCGGCACCCCTGCCCTCGGGCAAAGGTCGGTTGTATGTAACCCTAGGGACCCCTGGTGTCTATATAAACAAGAGGGTTTCATCCGCATAGGCAAGTTGATTCATCTAGGGTTTAGCTCATATGATCTCCACGTAGATCAACTCTGTAATCCTCATACTCTATCAATATAATCAAGCAGGATGTTGGGTTTTACCTCCTCAAGAGGGCCAGAACCTGGGTAAAACATTGTCCCCTTTGTCTCCTACAACCCATCGGTCCAAGGTGCACAGTTCGGGACCCCCTACCCGAGATCCGCCGATTTTGACACCAACAACACGATCACCCCCTAGCCGCGACCTTTTGGCTTGTGGGGCCCTCTTGTGGCTTCAGGTCTCCTCCTCAACCTTCCACATCTTCTTTTGGTCCAAAAAAATCATAAAGAAGTTTCATGGCAATTGGACTTCATTTCTGAATATCTGAAAAACAAAAAATAAATAGAAAATAACAACTCGCCATCGGCCTTAGGGTAATAGGTTAGTGCTTAAAAATAATCTAATGTGGTGAATTATGACCCAAAAAGTATCCTAGGATTATAATATAATAGCATGGAACAATGAAAAATTATAGATACATTGGAGAAGTATCATCGGGTGAGATCAAATTCAACCCGGCCCCACTATCGACCAACATCGTCGTGACCTTGAGGTTGCGGATTGTTAGCAACACGAACAACGACACACATCCAACAGTAGTGATGCAATCAGGGTGATCCACG
This sequence comes from Hordeum vulgare subsp. vulgare, assembly GCF_904849725.1. NCBI lineage: Eukaryota > Viridiplantae > Streptophyta > Magnoliopsida > Poales > Poaceae > Hordeum > Hordeum vulgare. The sequence continues at coordinate 211,825,442 of NC_058523.1, read as the reverse complement.
GCGTCAAATATAATGGAAGTGTTGGACCACTTGAGAAGTTTCATTGCTTCTGACACTTGTTCTGCTGTGTTGACCTCACAAACCACTACTTGAGCTACCGATGGGAGAAGTGCAAAGATGCACCTCCGTCAACACACATAACATCTATAGCTTTTTGGATTTCTTGGCCATCAGACCCCTCTTCATCGTCATCATCATCGTACTCGCCATCAGACTTCTTGTCTTAGCCTCTAGCGAGATTCTCCTATTGCTGCTTGGCCTTGTCGCGGCGATCTCCACGAACACCGCGGTTTTTCTTGTCAGAACCACCAACATCGTCTTATCCTTTCTCCTTGTCGCACCTTTCATACTCTTGCTTCTGCTTCTCGACATGCTTCTCTACTTGGTGTCATTCAGTGATGTCGTGGCCCCTAGTGAGGTGGATCTTGAAGCATGGCCTACACGCCTTTTCTCTTGGTGCAGCCTCGTTGTCTTTGGAGTAGGCGGGAGGATCCATGCCGGATCCTTCACACTTAGCCTTCTTGTCATTATTGGATTTGTCGGACCCTTTGACGACCATGATTTCCTTCCCCATGCACTTTCAACTGCACTTTTGACTCTTTCCCTTAGAGGCGGGTGCATCTTCATTGTTGTTAGAATCAACTTCGGTGCCATCATCCTCTCTGGAGAGCCTTCTGCAACACATGCACACTTTTCAGCAAGGGCATAGAGCTCGGCGACATCCCACATCTTGTTGATGCTCATCTCCTCGCACATTCACACAAAACACGGTAATCACAGCGGCAGGATGGATGTCACAGATGTTGTGTTGTACACAACCAAATCTCTGGATGTACATGTATAGGGACTCGCCGTCTCTCTGGGGAAGCACATGCAGATCACTGTGTTGCGCTCGGAGTTTGTGAGCCCATGGTACACGCCAACGAACTGGTTGCATAGATCTGCCCAAGAAGAAATGGACCGTTTCGGCAAGTTCACCAGCAAACTCCTCACATTAGGATTGAGTGCCAATGGCAAGTAGTTGATGAAAACTTTCTCATCGCGTCCCCCGGCAGCTTGTACTGGAATTATGTAGATGTCGAGGAACTTCGAAGGGCTGATCTTGTTATCGTACTTGTCCGACTGCTCAGGATTGACGGCCCGACTAGATGGCCAGTGGACTTGCCGTAGCTCATGGGTGAAAGCTCGGCAACCTATCTCATAAGGTAGGCTGCTGGGTACCTGAGGCACATGCTTGTCTATGGCTAGGTCTCCACAGCCATTCCATTGGCGACGTGTATCCCATGCCTCTCGATGGTGGTGTGGGCGTCCTCCTTGCGCATGTCCTTCAATACCTCGCATTGATCTTGCTTTTTCCGCATGTCCGTCGATGCATATGACACCTCATCGTGCGCTCGTTCCGGCGGGATGGTAGTTGTTGCTGCAGGGGCCACTTCACCATGGGTGCTCCGCCTGCATTGCATCCAATAGTGGGCCGCACTGGACGGACTCTCCACCTCTTTATTGTCGCGGTTCGTGAACCTCGGTAGGCTCTGTATGGTTGCCCTCCAGTCTTCCATCTTCTCCAATGTAGGTGGAAAGTTTAACAATAGCTTGGCCTACGCGAGAGCTTCCACTGAGGTCTTGGGCATGTAATGGTGCGAGGCATGGGTGGTTCTCTTACTCCAAACAGTGTCAGGAGGAGCGCTCTCCCGTCCCGTCGCACATTGTCTATTCTCACCGGGAGGTTGATGATGGACTTGGCCTTGCGCGCTCTGAGAACGGAGCGCATGGGTCTTTTCCGCACACAACCCATGGTTGATGTCCGGTGAGTGCTGGTCACGGTTATCTTGTGAGGGGCGCGGCAGATGTTCCGCCGTTGCCGCTACTACTACTGCAGCCACATCGTTGTCCGAGGATGTCGCTGGGGCATCTCGCTTTGCCACGATGATGAGGTCCGGGTCGCGGCTCACGGAACTCTCTCCTGTGTTGTGGCTATGCTCTCCAGTACGGTGAGTATGATGCCCCCCCCCCCCGCGTGCGAGGGCAGCTTGGATGAAGACGAGACGACCAACTACATGGGCTTGGCATTTTTGGGAGCCATGGGCGTTGATGAAGACATGCAAAAGTTGATGACGGTTAGCGCACACAGCCCCATACCTGGCACGCCAAAGATATCAGGGTACAACAACTATGGGACCCGCGGGGTGCCCTTGTGGTTCAACTATGGGGATCCACAAACACAAAGAGCATCACCAATTCCTGCACACTCAGGGGTTTAGACAGGTTCGGGAAGCTCGAAATCGGAAAACGCTACATCCTGTGTTGTGGATTACATGGGTCCAATTACAGGAGCGCAATACCCTGACAAGAATGCTCGAGAAGTGTGGCTCCGCGTGCAAATGGAGAAAAGTGTTGACCTTTGTAAAGTAGGCTCGGACCTTCTTTTATAGATCAAGGGGTTTCCTCGGTGGCTAAAATGGTAATTACACGGCGTAAATTGTAGATCCTATAGATGCCAAATGACTAACAAGAGCTAAAGTGGGAAATACATGACCATGATGGATCAGAACATGGGCATTAATTGTGTCTTGAGGTGTCATGCTGGCAACATGTCCCGGCAAGGATTGCCTCTCCTTGTGTGGCATTCGCCCAACTACCTTTTATTCATCTGTCGTGCTGTGGGACGAGTGTCATTAAAGCTATTGTAAATCCCCTTGAGCCACCACATGACCATAACAAGGTTTACCTAACTGCGTGCCCGCTGGACACCTTGTTGATGTTGACAATCAACCGATGAGGTGGAGGAGCAAATAGGTACGTAGTGGAGTCCTTGTCGGGTATGGCGGATGCCTATCTTCATTGCCGGCAAGGCGGCTTGCCAGCGGCTCGGCCTTGATGCCTGGCGTTGTGTTGGGCACATCGTATTCCCACAAACCTTGCTGGCAAGGAAGCAGCAGTTGTCTGTGCAGAAGTTAGGGTGCTAAGGGACCCATTATTTTATAATTTTTCTTATGCATGATTGTTATAGCTATGTATTTCCCTGCCATCTATCTGATTGGTTTGGCCAACTACATTGATTTATCTTCTGTGGGAGTGGTGCGTTGTAGTGGATTAAATCTTGCGGTGCTCTATATCATGTGACAGAAGGGACAAGACATGTATTTTTATTGTTGCTACTAAGGATAAAACAACGGGGGTCTGAACATATTGCTTGTCTTACTTTGTGTACATCATGTCATCTTGCTCCAAGAATTATTCTATTTGTCACGAACTTAATACCTAGAGAGGCAAGCATAGAAGCACTCTCTAAGTGGAGTAATAGTAGTAGATGTAGGAAGGAGTCGATCTACTTGGTTATGGACGTGATTGCTATATACACATAATCGTTGCCATGAATAAGATGTCATAACTATGCGCTATTCGGTCAATTGCCCGACAATAATTTTTTTACCCACCATGCGCTATGTTCGAGAGGGAAGCCTCTAGAAAAAACTATGGCCCCCAAGTATACTTAATCCAATTTGTTAAAACTCAATTTATCTTGCTTCACTTTATTTACTTGACAACCCTTGCATGTAACAAGTTCATGGGGCTTGACAACCCTCCTGCCCGCGTTGGGTGCAAGTGTTTGGTTTTATGTATTTAGGTGTCGACGAAGATAGTTTTCTTGGTTCTCCTATTGGTTTTATAACCTCGATTCTCACCAAGGGATGTACTTATCTCTACTATACCGCATCTCCGCCTCCTCTCCGGGGAAAACCCAACATAGTTTCCAAGTAGCAGGAATAATTTATGGTGTCGCCGCCGTGGATATGTCATCAAATTCTCATTAGGTTAATTCATACAAATTTTCATGCACTTGTTCTACTTTTTATTTGCCTTTATATTTTTTTGCTTAAAAATATCAAAAACACAAAATTTTTACCTTTGTAAGCTTAATTATTTTGCTTGTTACTATGGCTAGTTCGCCTCTTGTTCTATGTACTCGTGAGAATGAGGTGGTTAATTTTAAACAAACAGAAGCAGAAAAATCTAAAAGAAGCTTGGTTTAGAATTTGTGAGGGTCAAAATAAATCCATTCGTAGGCAATCCACTACTATTTTGCTTCGTAATTTCTACATGGGTGTTACTACGTGGTATATATTTGTGATTGGCACTATTACCATTGGTGATTTATTGATGGGTCATCTATGGGCACTTTCAATGCTAAGAAGATTAAGTACGGCCACCACCTATCATTATTACTCAAACAATATAAACATTGGAAGATCTCCTGCGTAGGCTGGATGCTATTGAGAATAAAATTCCAACCATCGAGCATATTGAATATTTAGACAAAAAGGTTGACAATCAAGTTAATAAACTTGGTTCTAAAGAAGGGATTGTCCTAAAGATGTTAAGAGATAATGAACCAAAGATTAGTGAACGGCTAGGGAAAGCCCATCTAGATTTGACAAGTTGGAAGAAATCATTAGCAGAGTGGGATCTACTTTTTCTCCTTCTAAAACTATCGAAAGGACCCCCTTCAATAAGAATTCCCATGTTATGTATGTTCCTAAAAATTTGGGGGCCACACCTAGTAATAAGAATGAGGATCTCAAAATCATTAGTGTGCACCCTAACTTCATTAATGTGATATCGGAACCTATTATTGAAGTCCACTCTTTGTGCCTATTAGCATGGTCATTAATTAACTTGTGTGATAAATCTCCTAGGAAGCGTGGTTGTGTAATTGAGGTGCTGCACTTGAAGGAGGACAACACGAGATACTATGCATTACGCCTAGTTAGGGAATCAAACAATAATATTTGCTGGAAGTCAACCCAATAGTTATCTTAATATTACTTTTGTTTTACTTTATGTTTTCTTGTGTTGACATGATTGTTTCTACTGTAGTGATTGTCTTTTTGTTTTAATTAGTGTTTGTGCCAAGTAAAGTCTTTGGGATAATTTGGATGATAGTAGAGTTGATCCTGTGCCAAAACACAAACTTTCACGTCCAGTGCATAATTTCTCTGATTTTACTCGAATGTCTTTTTTATCTGATTTTTCTAAAAGTATTGGTATACAAATTTTCTAGGTTGTCCTAATTTTTCAGAATTTTCGTAGTTCGAGAAGCATGGTTTTAGTGTTGATACTTACAGACTATTTTGCTTTGGATAGTTTCTCTCTTCGCTTGCATAGTTCTTGTTTTTAGGCTGCTATGGATTATATCAGGGAGTATAACTCAAGGAGAAGTTATAATAAAATACCTTATGAAATAATTAAATATGAATCAATTTACAATAGTATCTATAGTTTATGATTTGCCTATTATAATGGATCTCACGAGGTTTTTGTTGAGTTTTGTGTGCTGAAGTTTTCATGTTTTGGGTGAGACAATAATGAATGAAGGAATAAGGTGCGACATGACCTACTGTTGTGGATGCCCAAGGAACCCCAAGGTAATATTAAAGGAAGACCAAAGTGTCTAAGCTTGGGATTCCCGGATGTAATTTCCTCTTTTGTCTTCATTCTATCGGTATGTCACTTCGAGCTATATTTTTATTCATCAGATGATATGAGTTTTGCTTGGAGGCTCGTGTGTTTAAGTTTCTTTTATTTTAGATTGCCACAATCATTGTTTTCTGGACACAAATGTATGAGAGATACACAAATGTTCATAATAATTTGTTAGAACACTCTATATGATTCACTTATATCCTTTGAGCTAGGCGGTTGCTCCAGTGCTTCACTTATATCTTTTAGAAAACGGCGGTGTTCATATTTCATAGAAATAATTGTACTCTCATGTTTCTTTGGAACCCTAGACCATAGAGAAAAATGTTCTACATTACATTTTTATAAATATTAATAAACAATACATTAATGGTTCAAAAGAACCTATAAGGATAATCCAATTCCTGCTCTAGGTATTACAATACTCTTATACTTCACTTAAATCTTTTTAAGTGTCTAAGAAAAAGGAATGGTAATGTGCACATGTTATAATACTATTCCAACAAGAATAGGTATTTAAGGGCGGTATAATAAAAACTTTCATGTAGCTCATCACAAAAGACAAGCGTGGGTTAGTTATGTTGATGTAGTAATATGAAAGGGTATGAGTACATTATCATTGCTTAGTATAAATATTGTTATTGAAGCTTGTTGTTTTCTAATCATCTAAATATTGGTTATGTCATGGTGATGACGTGTGAGCATTCTTATACTTGATTGAAATCCTATGAGCCCGATGGTTAACTCCTACCAACCTCCTTCACAGCGGCATGCGGTAGTACTTGCTTAGAGATAGATAATAAGGCTTTACAATAAGTATGTGAGTTCTATATGACAAATTTGAATCCATGGCTATACACACTCTCACCTCTCCATAATTTTCTATCCTCCTCAGTATCGTGCAATGCCCGTTATCACCTTGAGAGTCAGTGCAGCCTTTGCTGGTGCATCCAAACCCGATGATATGGTACGCTCCATCGCACATAAGCCATCCTATATCTTCCTCAAAACAGCTACCATACCTACTTATCATGGCATTTCCATAGCTCCCGAGATATATTACCATGCAACTTCCACCATTCCGTAACATTACTTGTGTGTTCATCATCATATTGCTTTGCATGATGATGTATCTTACGTAGTATTCGTGGCACATCCATCGTTCATCATTACATGCATGTTATGCTAGATCAGTGCACATACTGGTAGGCTGTGAGAGGCATTCATATAGAGTAAATTTGTATAGTTTTCCATATAAATTTGTATGTAAGTAAAAGTATGATGAACATCATTATTAGAGCACTGTCCGAGTGAGGAAAGGATGACGAAAACTATGATTCCCCCACAAGTGAGGATGAGACTCTGGACGATAAATAAAGTAAAAAGAAAAAGAAAAAGGAAAGAAAGAAATGGGGGAGGAAAAAAATAATAATAGAATACCCATGATGGAAAAAAATAAAAGTAGGAGAAAAATAATAAAAAAGAAAAAGAAAAAGAAAAATGAGAATGAGAGAAAAGAAAGAAGGGGCGACATTGCTATCTTTTTATCGCACTTGTGCTTAGATGTAGCACCATGTTCTTCATATTGATAATCTCCTCACTTATTATTTTCATATGCTATTGGGAATTTTCTGTTATAAACTTGCCTTGTATATTACGATGAAGGACTTCCTCAAATGCCTGAGGTCTTCAGGAGAAAGCAAGTCTGATGCACAACCACTTAGTTTCCATTAAGCTTTCATAGACTTATAGATCTAGTGCATCTGTTACATGGCAATCCTTCCTCCTTGCATTGATATCGTTTGATGGGCATCTCCATAGCCCGTTGGCCGCCTAGTTGATGCGAGACTTTCTTTTCCACTTTTACTACTTTCATACCTACCACCATATTCTATTCCACCCATGTGATATGTCCATGGTTCACGCTCATTTATTCATTGTAGTTGAAAATGGTGAATCGAGATCCAATTTCTAGAATTAACATAGTGGTGCTCCAAATTTGTATTTATGTGGTGAAGATAGAGTCATTCCATGCTAATATGATGAAATGAGTAGGAAATAACATTACTTAATGATCTTATATTTTAAATATGAATGATTATGCTTCTTATGTTTATGGATATTATTATGTTGATATCACTTAGTTCATCCTTTCTCAAAGAACATTCCTAAAAGAGATTAAATGTTGGGTACTGCAACTTGTAAACTGCATTGGGATTTCCCCCAAAGAGGAGAGGATATGCAACACAATAGTGATAAGTATTTCCCTAAGTAAGAACCAAGGTTATCAAACCAATAGGAGAATCACGTAAACTCTCGTCGTAAACACATACACACACACAACCAAACACTTGCACCCAATGCGGGCAAGAGGGTTGTCAACCCCCAAACTCGTGACATGCAAGGATTAAATACCGATATATAGATAATAGAAATGTAGAAGTAAATTACAGAAAATGAATGGAAGGAATATATTTGCATTTTTTGTATTATGATTTGAGTATACCCTAGGGCCATGGTGGGAATACAAATTATTGTTGGGCGATCGACAGAATAGTGCATAGTTATGACATGTTATTCCCGACAATGATCATGTATATAGACATCACATGCATAAACAAGTTGAATGACTCCTGCCTACCTCTACTACTAGCACTCTACTCATCGACCAAGGTAATGCTTGGAGGATGATGACATAACGTAGACAACATAAACTCAAGCAATATGAATAAATCCCATCATTTTATCCTTAATGGAAGCAATACATATATGTATCATGTCCCTTTCTTCCATTGGAATTGAGCAACTCAAGAATTAGCCAATCATAACGCACCAGTCCCATTGAAGATAAATCAATCTAGTTGGACAAACCAAACCGGTAAATAGGATAGAATTAGAAACCTATAACGCGTATAAGATTTTAGAGAAGACTTAATATATATATTCATTAATAATCTGATCATAAACCCACAATTCATTGGATCCCAACAAGCACACCGCACAGAAGATTACACTGAATTGATCACCATGGGAGTCGTGGTGAAATTTTTATTGAAGATCAAAGAGACAGCAGAAGCCATCTAGGTACTAGCTATGGACCCATCGGTATGTGGTGGACTACTCACACATCATCATGGATGTAGCAAGGTTGATGTATATGGCCGCAAAGATTGATTGCCCCTCCAACAGGGAACCATAAAAGGTCTCCAGATGGCCTCCCGATGGAACAGAGACTTGTGGTAGTGGAAAAAGTGTTTCGGGTGGTGAAAGCACATTTGATTCCTTGGAGGTTCTGATAATTCCTGACAACATACATAATCTCTTGGACTAATGGCTCTACCTAGTGTTTCAGATTTAATCCAAAAAGATTTCTGGCTAGGAATGTGAGGAGAAACCCCCATGAAGGAAAGAATAGGTTTCACTAAGATTCAAGCTCCAAGACTCTACATTTTCCATTTTGTGAGAAATCACATTTGAGTCGATAGGAAAGTCAATACTATTAAAAGGGGATGAGGTATCTACGATGATCTAGTTGCACACGTACTTAGAGTTAGCCACAAAAAACCCTTATGAATTGTGCCACAAATTTATTCTGTCCAAACCCCAAAGCCTAAATTCGGTGGCACCAAGTTTACACATTCATCCCTACCAAATTTTCCTTAGACACAATCCAGAGCCAAACCAAGACACTTGGTAACCCCAAGTACTATTTCAGTACAACCGAAAATAGTGACCAAGGTTTTGGTATCCATTTTTAAAAAGTCGGAATTTTAAAATTCTGTGAATCGGTGCCACCGAAGTGAGGTACTGCCTAAGCTAGCCAAAATCATACTCACCGGTTTTTATATATCAACCTCACCGAAACGCCGAAAGGAGACAGATTTCGCACTAGTCAATGTAACCTAGTTTTGACTTTGGTTCCACCAAGTTGGGAAATAATGTTGTAACGATTAGATTTTTGGAGATGCCAATATATACCCATTCACCTTCCTCTCATTCGTAGAGAGAGCACTCGGAACAAGCCAACACTTGTCCCCATCCAGTTTTTGAGAGAGAACCACCTACTCATGTGTTGAGATCAAGATATTCCGCTCCAACCGTATGAGTCTTGATTCCTAGCCACCCCAAATTTCGTTCCATCCTATCAATCTATTCTAGTATGACAACTCTACGAGAGAGTGATTGAGTGTTAAGGAGACTATCTTTTGAAGCACAAGAGGAAGGAGTTCGTCGTCCATACCAAATCTATTACCTTTTGGGGAGTGGTATCTCCTAGATTGGTTCGGTGTCGCTTGGGAGCCTCCAATGCATTGTGGAGTTGAACCAAGAAGTTTGTATGGGCAAGGAGATCGCCTATTTCATGAAGATCTGCCACGAGTGAGGCTCTCCCTTCATGGATGTAAGCAAAGGTGGTATATACAAGGTTGCTTATTCATGGACCCCTTTTGGGTGGAGCCCTCCATGGACTCACGCAACCGTTACCCTCCGTGGGTTGAAGACTCAATTAGTATCGGAAACACGCCAAAAATCCCCATGTCATGTTTGCATTTGATCTTCCTATGTCTACTCCTTACTTACATATGCATGCATTTACTTTCTACTTCTATACTTGTTGACTTGTATGTGTAGGGTGTACGAGACATGCTAGAATTGCTAAAACTTTCCAAGTAATAAAATTGGAGAAAGGTTAGGTTTTATTTTGTGAAGTGGTCTATTAACCCCCATCTATACGTCCCTTCTCTATTCCACAATTGTTACGAGAGCTTTGGTCTCTATAACTTTGGTTTAATCACCATTGGAGGAACATGGATGTGCTTAGTTTGGGGAGTCTTAGTTGTAGAGTGCCTATTAGCAATGGGGGTACTATAGTCAATGGAAAGAGAAAATGCTTAATTTATTAGATGAATTCCATTTGAGCAAGTATGTTGAAAATACCTATATGCCTCCCATTGATCCCTTACATCCTTCTTGCGGGGAAGAAATTGATATGCTTCATAATGTTAGAACTGTCAATGTCATCATTAGGGGATTACAAAGAATCATGTTTGATCAAAAGAAGAAATTTAAGTGTGCTTATACTCTGTGGAATGATTTCGAGAAAATATATCCAAACTACTCTTTTAAAAATCTTCATGTTATTCTTGATAAAACTATTGCCTTTCAAAAAATGAGGCCTTGTGATCCAATCTTTGATAAATACTTGTTTGAGCTTCGTGACCTCATGCGTGTTAAAGAAGATTGCACTGCCATCAATAACATCGTTGTTGAAGCCATTCGCATTCATAAACTTGAACATTGTCATGGTCAAAATTCTAACGAATATTTTGATGTTTGTGACGAGGATATTCCATTTGATGATGACGATGTGGAACATGGCTGCTATGATGAATATGAGAAGTTTGACACTGAATGTGAGAAGACTATGATGAGTCTAAGTTCCATGGCAAACTTCGAAGACTACATGTGTGGAGGAAAGGAGTGGATTCTTGATAGTGGATGCACCGATCACATGACTGGAGATAGAGACATGTTTCACAAGATTACACCAAACCATGGACCATCGAGGTATGTGACTTTTGGAGACCACTCCAAGGGTAAGGTACAAGGTCTTGGTAAGGTGGCCATATCTCATGATAGTTCCATTCAAAATGTCATTCTTGTTGAATCCCTTGGCTACAATCTTCTTTGAGTATCTAGACTAGCTTATTTCGGTTTCAATGTGTTACATACTAAAGTAGATTGCCAACTGTTTTGTCAAGACAATCATAACATGTTATTTAACGCTTTCCATAGGGTCATCTGTAAATTTTGGATTTCACTGAAAGTTCCCAACCTCGTACTTGTCTTATTGCAAAATCTTTTGAAGCTTTGCTATGGCATAAAAGGCTAGGATATGTTGGTATGCATAATGTCGACAAGCTCATCAAAGGTGATCATATTCTAGTTGTTAATTATGTTATCTTTGACAAAGATAGACTATGTAGTGCCTGTGACGTAGGAAAACAGGTGGGTGGAAGTCATCCTGTGAAGAACATCATGACTATTAGGAGACCACTTGAGTTGCTTCATATGGATATATTTTGTCCTATGTCTCCAGGAGATGGCTAGAATGACGAGTAAAATGCACCAAGATACTTTTGGGTGGAAGCCTTGGAAACAACTTTTCACGCTATGAACCGACTCTACCTACACAAGCTTCTGGGTAAAACGACATACGAGCTACTCACCGGTGACAAAATGCAAATTGGATACTTTCGGATATTTGGATCAAGGTGTTATATTCTTGATAAGCAACTCTATTCTAAATTTTCTCCTAAATCTCATGAACGTTTCCTACTTGGTAATGGATCAAACTCTCACACTTACCGTGTCTACAAAATTTCACTCAAAAAGTTGAAGAGACGGTAGATGTGACTTTTGATGAGACTCATGCTTCTCAAGTCGAACAATTACCAAATGATGTAGGAGATAAGGAACCTTGGGAAGAAATTCATGACTTGTTCATCGGCAAGATTAGTCCCATGGAGGTGAAGGAAAGTACTTCATGAAAACAAGTGGAAGCTCCTACTTTGTGTCAAGGCAAACCACAAAACAACATGGAGGCTGCCGCAAGCAGTACATGTTAATATGAAGAGGAAGAAGAAGTACGTCAAGATGATCCACCTCAACCTCCTTCACCACCCCCACAAGGAAACAACACCTTCAACAACAACGAAGAATATGATGGTGACGAGGAAGACCCACCATCCAACAAACAAAAGCTACCACGAGTTCGAGCAAGAATGAACAAGAGTCGTCTCATAGAAAAAGTTCTCGGCGACATACAAACTGTGAGATTCACTCCCTCTAAAACTCGTTTAGATAACTTTAGTGAGCACTAGTCATTCGTCTCTACTATTGAGCCTATGAAGGTAGATAAAGCACTTGAGTACACGGATTGGGAGAATGCCATGCACAAAGAGTTTCACAACTTCGAGAGGAATGATGTGTGGACACTAGTGGAGAAGCCCAACGACGAGCACAACATAATTGGAACAAAATTGGTATTTCCGAACAAGCATGATGAATATGGTCAAGTAGTATGAAGTGAGGCACATCTCGTAGCACATGGTTACACTCAAGTCGAAGATATGGACTATGGTGAGAATTGCACCCCCGTTTCTAGACTTGAGGCCATTCACATACTTCTTTCTTATGCCAATCACCCTAATATGACTCTTTACCAAATACATATAAAAAGTTCTTTTCCAAATGGTTAAATTGGGGAAGAAATTGAAGTTAAACAACCTCCCGGCTCCGTGAACCCTAAGAAACCTAATCATGGTTATAGACTTTGTAGAACACTATATGTTCTTAAACAAGCCCCTCAAGCTTGGTACAAAATGTTAACAAAGTTTCTCATTGAAAAGGGTTTTGCGATTGGTAATATTGACGAAACCTTGTTCACTAAAAAAGTTAATGGTTAATTATTTGAGTGTCATATTTATGTATATAATATTATCTTTGGATCTACTAACCAAATTTTGGTGAGAAATTTGGAAGGTTGATGTCGGAGAAATATGAGATGTCCATGATGTGCGAGCTGAAATATTTCCTTGGTTTGTAAATAAAGCAAACCAGAGAAGGTAAATTTATAGCTCAAACCATGTACACCAATATCTTATTCAAGAAGTTGAACATGCAAGAGTGAAAAGGTATGAGAACCCCCATGCCTACTAGTGGAGATGTTGAACTCACAAAGGAGGACACACCATTTGTTCAAGAAGTTTATGGATCAATGATTAGTTCATTGCTATATCTGTGTGCCTCCCGTCTGATATCATTCTAAGTTTGTGCAGGTGTGCCCATTATCAAGAGGCATCCAAAGAGTGTCATCTTAAGGCTGTGAAAAGAATTGTTACATACTTGATACATACACCAATTTTTGGCATTTGGTATCGGATGGGATCTTCATTCAATCTTATGGGTATCCCGACTTGGACTATGTTGGAGATAAGGTTGATAAAGAATCCACCTTAGGACTTGTCAATTTCTTGGGAGATCTCTTGTTTCTTGGTCATCCAAGAAAAAAAAACTTAGTATCTCTATCCACCCCGAAGTGGAATACATCACCATCGAATCTTGTTGTGCTCAATTGCTATGGATGACTCAAACTCTTAAAAAGTATGAAATACAGGTGAGACATTTTCATTGATTTGTGATAATCAGAAAGCTATTAAGATTGCTCACAATATCAGGCAACATTCACGAACTGGACATATTTAAGTTCATCATCATTTTATTCGTGATCATGTTGCCAAAGGGGATATTAATCTCAAACATGTTTGTACCAACAAACAATTAGCATATATCTTTACTAAGCAACTTGATGAGATAGTTTTTGTTGTCTGAGGAGTGAGTTGAATGTCATTGATGCTTCCAACTTGAGATAGACTCACTTGGATGCAGGTAAGGGCATGAGCTTATCTTTACTATTCCTCAATACCATTGAGATGATGATACTTCATATATTGGAAATCTATGCTCACTTGTATTACATCTAACCCTTTGTAGGTACTTGGAAAAACTATACTCTACAAGATTTCCATCAACTCATTCCACAAGCAATCTTGTTATGGCCAACTATCAACACCCCTATCTTGACATGGAGGAAGGATACAACACAAACCATATCATTGACAAACATTTGTTGAATCATTCATCTTTTCACTTGGATATATCCTGAACTTCCTGGTTGACTAATCCATGAAGGTGGATGTGAATAAAACGAATCAAGGATTGCTCCTAACTCAAGAGGTGATATTCATCAACCTTGTGCATCCACAACAAGTTCACCTACATGTCAAGTCATCTACAGCTTTCGAAGGTATGTACTCATATCCTTGAAGAAGCTTTACTCCAAGTCACGAGTTCTAGAATTTCAAGTGGTATGATGACATTAAAATGCTTAAAAAATTGGTAACTCCATTTTGAGCTTAACGATAAGTATGACCTTTGATCAAGCATTCTTGTGTGGCTCTTGAACGCAGTGTACTCTAATTTAGGTGACCTAGTCACCGCCCAACATCTAGATATGAGACTTGAATGGATAATATCTCTTTTGTTTCCCACTTCATTGCTTCAAATAAATTCTAACCTAGATGAAATATTCCTTGCAAATCATCTGAAAAATCATTGCAAATATATTCAACATTCTTTGCACAGATTATGACAAATTTGTGACAAATTTGCTCAAATCTCTGTGGAAGTTTTCTTTGGGAAAATGGCCAAGAATGCCTCTCCAAGTGTGTGTTTGTAACTCGGACCCTCTGAAGTGGGGAAATCAGTTTCACCGATATGACAGATAAACTGCTCTAAGCTTATTCTATTATGCCAACATGTAATGCTCTAGCTATACTAATTTCTCCCTGAGTCCTAAAGATCATTATCGGTTTTACAGATCAACTTTTCCTCAGAGTCCTCGATTTTAGTTACTAGTTGGGTTCCTTGCTATATTGCTGATATTTTCCAGGAGAAGCTCTCTATGACCCTCACTATCGAGGATGTCTGTCACACCCTGTATTTTGACTCTCTTGGCTAAACTAGCATAGGCCAAGAATTAGGACCTATTAAATTTTTTGTGAATGCTTGTGATGCTTGATGTGATTGTTGCTTGCTGCTTGTTTGTTTGTGTATCAAAACACAAGGTTCCTACTATTCTCAAAACTCACCTCCTTAGCCCACACCTTTGTCCAATGACCATACCATGTGTATAGGACTAGAAACTATTTTTACCAAATATTATTTTGACCAAAAAGCATTTAGTTTATTTAAACTTTCAAAAAAACCCTAAGGTTCCCAATCTATTTTATTTGAATCCCGTTGTCAAAAAGACTCCCCAAAATAACAAAATTATTATTTTAAAAGCTATTTTCCTATTTTATTTAAATTCTTTTTTCTAGAGGCCATAAACGATCTTTTACAAAGGAAGATTATTTTTCTTGCTTTCAAAATTATTGAGAAAATTTAGCGAAACTCATTGGATATATATATCCCATATATGAGAGTTTCAACACATGGTCAAGTTCAAAATTTTCATAGAATCCTTCAAAACCCTTTGTGCCTATTTCAAGCTTTTGGAATATTTCCGTAAAAAATATTATCAATAATATCTAGTAAAATTATAGCAAGTAACACATGGTATATGTGATTAGCGTTCCAAGTTTCATCTCAATCCAAGTTGACTTGATTCAGCTAAATATACCAAAAGCCTATCTGTCGAGATCCAAAAATTGAGCAACTCTACATTGCCAAGTGTCTCCAATTGTGCTCAAATTTTGTGGATAAGTTTTTATACTCCAATAATGCATCCACACCAAGTGGTGCAACAAGAAGAATATATTAACTAGTCCAAAACCCGTCATAACTTTCTTTGTTGATTTCTAGAATTGGGAAACTTTACATTGTGAAATTTCTCCAATTGATCCCAAACGTTTTGGTCATGTTTTAATACTCAAATAATGCCACCATACCAAGTGGTGAATTTGTGGGAATTAAATTGCATGGGTTTATCTTCAGAAATTCATTTTCACCAATCATGTGATCCTATAAAGTTTAATACCAATTGGAATCCATTTGCTAGCCCTAACACCCATCAAACACCTTCAGCTCATTTACCAAACTTGCTTCTTTGACGCCTTCTAGTATTCTCCTTGAGTCCAACTTTTTTACCACAATATTCCCTAACCCTATTTTACCTCCAGTAACCTTTCCATGGTCTCTGGTAAATTATTGGTGGTGACTCCCTCTCTTTACCTCTTCTTTTTACCATGGCATCCCCTCTTTTACTCTGTTCCAATAATTATGTTCAAGCCAATGCCCCGCATCGTTCCAAAGCATCTGTAGTATACTAGTGCACTATTTCAAGCAAAAATATGACAGGCTCATGTGGGAAATATGAGCAGCCCATCTGAAACTTGATTTTTGGCAAAATGGGGCCTTGAAGTGCATGTGCCAGCTAAACTCATCTCCTTGAGCAGAAACTTGGCACTCTTGTAGTCCTTCCATACCTAATCCTACTAGACATGGTTTCATCCCAAAATTCCCCCATTGAAAACCTCTTTTGCTAGCCCCAAGTTTACTGTTGCAAAATTAACCACAGCAAAACCCACACGTACCGTGCCCCATATGAAACCAAAACCCTCCATCACTTTCCAGAGATCATGCCTTGCATGTTTCATAGCGTGGCTTGACTAGAGGGTGGTCCTGGACACGTAGTGGCGTGGTGTGACCATGCCACTGACCTGCAAAACTGGTGCTCTGCACCTTATCTTTGCCCTACATCTTGGGTCCAGCAATGGATGCGTGTGCCATCGGCGTCACCGCTCCAGCGCATAGCTGGGCTGGCCCACTTTCTATTTGACGCCATGCATGCAGGATAGCCGACTGGTATAATTCCTTTCTCTTTTCTCATTTCTTCGGAGACTATAAATTTCATAAATTATTCATATGAACTCGAAATTTGGTGATTCAAATATCTAGGAGCTAATATAATCAAGGCCTATCAAGTTATGTGATTTGAATTTTTTCCCAAAATATTTCCTGCAATGATCTAATGCAAACTTGAATCTGATATATTCAAACTCCAACTTTGTAAATTCTTGCAGCACTCAAATCAACTCCAAATGGAGTGATTGTAATTTCCATAGGCTTATAAAATAATGTTCTAATTTTACAGCCTTACTCAACATTTTTATCTGCTATATTTCTGTTGCATCAATTAAATAACACCTATTCCTATTTATTCCACATCGTAAAACCCTAGAATATTCATATCAACTCCTAGAATATTCATATCTTATTTCTTCAAAGACTATAAACCCCTAGAATATTCATACCAACTCCAAATCAAGTGAAACCACTTCCTAAATATTTCTAAAATCATGCCCCATTAAATGAGTGCATCCACTCATTCTTAGCAGAATATTATCTGTAGACTTCTTGTGGGGCCAGTGTTGCCTCCATATCCACCATTCAAAAATTTCCGGTGATCCAAATCCCTTAGAACAACTTAAGGCATTCTTCTTATGACTAGAGATGTCCAAGAGTAATAAACTCCTATCTATAGAGCACTTTGAGTTTCTGCTATTGTGTGGCTTATCGCTGTTGTTTCCGACGATAGTTGTCGAAATAGACAAAGTACTTAGAGATAGACGAGAAGCATGAGAAGACCTCGAAGACCTTGCGGAACCAGGTGAGCAGCCCTTTGACCATGCCTGAGATTTCATGAATGCCATGTTTATTATTTCATTATGATGCATGTGATCATGATTGAATCGGTAAACCCCTTGGTATGGTGTTTTTGATGGTTCTTCGATAACACTTGCATGTGAGCATGACCCTACCATTTATGAGGGTCACGTTGATAAAAAGTTGATGGCTTGCTCAGTAGTGCTACGCATAGGGTGAGCATATGCTTGGTGATGGTAACATCGAGGTGATTACAAAAGGCTTTTTGAAAACCACGTCGGGTGCCACTAATGCCCGAGGGTGGTGGTGTGGAGATGGATGACCGAGAAAGAAGTGATGTATCAAGAAAGATTTGTGTGTTTGTGGTTTCGGAAATAGGATTAGATTTAAGATTTCTCGACCAGCCCAACCTTACATATGCGACCATTATACCCCTTATCGTATGAGGATTTGTTGATAATCTTGGTCGATACTAGTAGAGAGCCCAGATTACTAGTGGCAAGAGTGGCGTGGTCACTCTCGTGTCGCGATCGTGTGAGGAAGGACGACTATGCAGTTTTTACATGTGCCGGGAACACCGTTGGTCCCTGCATGGATGATACGATTTAGAGCGAGGCTCCTAAGATCTACATCATGTGGGATGGGTACCAATCGAGTGGAATCTTTGTTTGGTGTCGTCAGGGGAAAGGCATTGTTCGGGTGCTTACCTCGGGTATGTTACATACCGCGACTCGTGGATTACACACAAGTTCCCCGAGTCTCATGGGTACAATGTGCATCCACTGCAGAGTGTAAAACTATTCGAATAGTCGTGTCCACGGTCAAGGATAGTTGGGTGGTGCTTCTTAAACTACGTCTAGTTGTTTTGGCATAAACCAAGTGTGTGTGTGTGTGTGGGGTGATATGAGGAAAAAGATGGAGAGATGGGAAATTTGACGTAGGAGTTAACTCACGTGACTTGGCATGATGGGTGAGCACGGGATGTTCAACCCTCAGTTGACATTGATATCTGTAACCTGTTCACTGGGTTACGCTAAGCCTTTTGATGCATGTTGCACGAGAATTTTATCATGTTATTGCACTAGGGAAAAATCTGCTTTCCTCAAAAATAGCCTACCAATGTTATATCATGCTTCATTATTGCCTTATTCCAAGCATGGGTTGTTTGCGAGTACATTCAAAGTACTCATGGGCTTGACAATGGTTATTTCATTGACCACGTAAAAGAGAACAAGAGATGGTGAAGAGTATCTTGGTGACTTTCCTATGAGCTAGGACACTTCCCAGTGAGAACGCGTGTAGGTTAAGACTGATGGCATGGGTTCACCCTTTCAACCAAGATTTACGCTACTAGTTGAGTTTAGTGTGTTGGCCTTCATGGCCCTATCTATGTAAGAGTTGACCTCAATGGTACTTATTTGTATCAAACAATATGAATGGATGTAAGACTCTTGTTATTCACTTTCTGTGTGTCCAGTGACCATTGATATCTGGGATAACTGAGCACGTACATTCGGCAACCTCGACCTACAAGTCAGGGTCCCCATAATACCTTACCCACTGACCCTTCTTGGAATTTAATGTCGAAGGGGAAGAAAGATCGAAGCTTAAATTCAAAGCTTCAAGGAGAGAATCATTAAAGCCCAAAGCTAAATATTAAGGCCGATAGATCAACTCAGTTCATTATTCTGAAAATGAGAGAGAGATAAAAGATTAAGTAATTTGGATGCATTCTTTTGCATTGCTACACTTCTTGTATCCTTTTCGATACAATTGTCTCACCCTACCTACTCCCAATATCTACATGCTAATATTCAAGGGGGAGAGGAGAAACTAACATCTACATTCAGAGGAGAAAAGCTATAAAATCACTTTTGGATACATATAGATTTTGAGAAAATAATACTCCCTCCGTTCCTAAATATAGGGTGTATAGTTTTTGGCACGAAAATTAAAGAACGCACATGGAGGGAAAATTTCATAAGTTTTGGGTGAGATTACACCTAACTGATTGACATCAAAAAATAGAGGAGCTTGTTGGATATAAGGAAATGTAATCAAATCCCTATAACAAATATCCAAACGAGTGGTGCAATGCAACACACCTTATATTTCAGATTGTTTCTAAAAAAATCTATACCCCTTTTATTAAGGAAAGGAGGGAGTATCTTCTTCATGTTTTCCAAACCTTGGTGAAATTGGAGTTTTTTGCATCTTTATGAAAGAAATATCCTTGTGTTATCTAACCTTGTTTTCCCAAGTATGTTACCTCAGTAGAAATTCTCCACAACTTCAATGTAAGTATATGCATTATACCCTTGTTCAGGACAACCTCTTGCTTCTTGCACATATTGTTTTGCAAGAATGAGTCCTCAACATGGACATTCTTCATTCTCATCTATCTGATGCATATAGCCAAGGAACATATGACTTATCAAATCCTATCTACTATATGTGTGCACTCATGAATTTCAAAGCAACTAATCCTTAAAGGGGATTGCACACATTTAGGGGGAGCTTGTACTAGTCATATGTATTTCAAAGCTATCATATATTACTGCCTAAGTTAAATTGAAACTTTGATTGTATGTTGTCCTCAATTACCAAAAAAGGGAGATTGTAAGGACATATGCCCCCTTGGAGGTTTTGATAATTCATGAAAATAATTTATGTGAGCTCCCACAGTTCTGTTTTAGTGAGTTTTTATTATATCCTCGTTGAATACATATCCCTTTTGGACTAGTCTTATAACCCATGCATATTTCCATTACTATTTCTTAGACTCTCAAAACGATTTAAGTTAAGCATGAGAATACAACTATTTGTATAAAATTTATACGCCACCGTGCTCTAAAAGATATAAGTGAAGCACAAGAGCAATTGCCTATCTCAAAAGATATAATTGAAGCACATAGAGTATTCTAACAAATTATGTTGATATGTGTCTCTCTAAAATATGTTTCTCCAGAAAACAATGATTGTGGAAAACAGAAACAAAAGAAAATTATAATACATGATGCTCCAAGCAAAATACATATCATGTGATGAATAAAAGTATAGCTCCATGTGACATACCGATCTAATGGAGACGAAAGCGGGGATGCCTTCAGGTGCATCCCCGAGCTTAGGTGCTTGGGTTTTCCTTGAATATTACCTTGGGTTGCCTTGGGAATCCTCAAGCATAGGGTCATGACACTCCTTATTCCTTCATCCATCATTGTCTCACCCAAAACATGTAACTTCAGCACACAGAACTCAATAGAAACCTCGTGAGATCCGTTAGTATAATAGGCAAATCATAAACTTTAGATACTTTTACAAATTGATTGATATTTAATTATTTCATAAGGTATTGTATTATAAATTCTCGATGGCTTATACCCCATGATATAATCCATAGCATTATCAAAACAAGCAAACTATGCAAGCAAAAAATAGAAACTATGTAAAATATAAGAGTTCATAGTTATAAGCCTTAAAACCATACATTGTAACTATGAAAATTATAAAACATTAGTAAAACCTGGGAAATTTGTATATCAATACGGTGTAAAAAATATCACTTCAAAAATATGTTCCAGTCAAACCAGATAAATTATGCATTCAACGTAAGAGTTTATCTTTTTGCACATGATCAATTCTACTATCATCCAAATCATCCCAAAGGCTTTACTTGGCACAAACACTAATTAAAACATAAAAGGAAAAATTATTATAGTAGAAATAATCATGTTAACACACCAAAATAGGAAGTAAAATAAAATTTTAAGATAACTATTGGGTTTCCCCCCAACAAGCGCTATCGTTTTACACCCCTTGCTAGGCATAATGCATAGTATCAAGTGTTCTCATCCTTGGCATCCGGTCCATAGGTGTCCCTCATGATAGATTCATATGGTGGTTTAGATATCTTTCTAGGGAATTTTTTCATCACTTTCTTTAATGATAACTAGAATCTTACGTTTCCTTCCTTCATATCTATAAGATCACCTATAGTTTGTAAGAAGGGTCTACCAAGTATTGTTGGAGAAGAAGGATTACAATCAATATCAAGCACAATGAAATCTGTAGGCACAAAATTTCTATTAGAAAAAATAAGGACATCATTTATTCCACCCAAAGCTTTCTTAATATTAGAATCTACAAGATTCAAGTTAAGGGAACATTCATGTATACCGATGAGACCTAGGAGAACACATCAAGATTTAGGTATAGTAGTAACACTAGCACCAAGGTCACACAAAGAATTATCTTTAAAATTAATTTTAATAGTAGGTATTAAAACCTCTAGTTCAAGTCTCTCCTCATGATCTTTTACCATTTCTTC
This sequence comes from Hordeum vulgare subsp. vulgare, assembly GCF_904849725.1. NCBI lineage: Eukaryota > Viridiplantae > Streptophyta > Magnoliopsida > Poales > Poaceae > Hordeum > Hordeum vulgare. Next base: position 211,803,406 of record NC_058523.1, on the reverse strand, counting down.
TATGATGTGTTTATTAAAAGCCTTATTTCGTTCATAAGCAATAGACACTATAGGAAACACGAGATTTGCCATCAGTTTTGTGCTTTGTTGTGTACTTTTCTTCGGCGCAGCCGACAAAGAAATGATGACGACAAAATATATTTTGCCGTGCGCTAAAAAAACTAGCAGCAAAGACCTCGCTTTTCCCGCCGGAAAAATACTGACGGCAAAGAAGTTTTTGCCGTCTGTGTTTTTTTTGCCGTCCGCTAACCTGAAGTCTTTGTCGTCTGATTTGTTTTAGCGAATGGCAAAGAGGAAACACTCCACGCGGATTGATCACCTCGATTGATGAGGTGACACAATCCGCACCACATGATCTCTCTCACCACATACCGCGCCACCTTCTCTCTCCCCCACGTTCTCTCTCTCTCCAATGTTCTCTCGCTTATCCCCAACTCTCTCCCTCTTTCTCTCGCATGGGGCAGGCGGCCTCCTCCCGGCGCCGACGCCTTCAATCCGAGGCCCCGCCGCCGCCGACCCTAGCCCCCCGCCCTGGCATCCCCACGGGCCTCCTCGCTGTGTGGGCCCCATCCCTGTGCCTCGATGCCCCCAAAGGCCCCCACGCCCCGGTGGCCCCAGCTCTGCGCCCCGGCGCCCCGGTGGCCCAAGCCCCTTGCCCTAGCCCCCGTAGGCCTCCTCGTCCCAGCGGCCCTAGCCCTGCGCCCCCGTGCCCCGGCCCTGGCCCGTCACCCTCGACGGACACGACACTTACCTCATCCTTTCCTTCGCCGTTCATGGCCATCGCCTCGTCCTCGCCGACACCAGCCACAGTTTGTCTCCATCACTAGACATGGCCTCGTCCTCGTTAGCTCCATCCACCGTCAGCCCCGGGCTCGGCCCGTCACCCTCGTTGCCACTGCCTCGTCCACCTTGGGCCACGACGTCACCGGCCCCACACGCCTTTATCGTCCCACCCTGGAATGCGGAACAAATGAACTAATATTGGACAAAAAACCCGGCATAAACGAATGACTATCGAAAAAAATATGCAAGTGAAGACTGTGTCTACCTTACGACTGGGCACTTTGCCATCCGCAAGGCTGGGATAGGGCGGCTGACAAGGTTAAAAACATTTGTCATCAGCTGACCTGAAAGGCGGATGACAGACCCCTTTTCCATCCATCTATTTAAAGAAGACAGCAAAGCAGGGCTTTACAGTCGAGAACTTTTCCCATTTGTTTTCCATCAGCAAGCGAACAAGAAAGCCTTCACCATCCGCTTTTGTGCCCTTTGCCGTCATCTTTTTCTGACGGCAAACCTCGTGTTTACAATAGTGCGGGGAGCTAGTTATGGATTGTAACAAGGAAATCCAATCAAGTAAAGAACAACTTTCGTAATTAAATCATTGTAATCCAAAATAGTGGGCACATCACTTGTTAAAGTTTTGACCTCTCTAAACCCATTTTTCTATTTTTGTTATTAGGACCATCATCCTGAGAACAAGCGGAACGTCTTGTAGATAAAGTTGACTCATGTCCATTTCCTTCATCATCAATTTTAAGATTAGTAAATAAAGATTCAATATGAGAAACACCAATCATTTGAAGATATTCATCATGATTACGGTAAAAACCGGGTGGAAGAGCTTTTTCTACGAATTCTTGCTTAGCTCTCAACGTAGCAGTCCTCTCCTTACTTTCATTAATAGATATTTGAATATATTAGATTGTATCATTAATATCATGTTTATGTGGAAAAGTTTTACTTTTAAGAGTATCCACATCACGAGCAATCATATCCATGTTTATAGTAATATCGTATACCTTATGTCGTTTTTCCTCTATGATAGTGTTGAAAGTCTTTTGAGAACTAATAAATTCTTCAATTATGTTCTGAAGGTCAGAGCGTATCCTATTATTATTAGAAGAATTTTCATATGAATTACGATAATTATTAAAGGAAATATTGTGATACGGTCTAGCATTTGAATTCTCTCTCTAAGCATTGTTGTTGAAATTATACCGAGAGATAAAATTCACGTCCATAGCATCATTATTTTGTTATAGAAAATTAGATAGGTGCACATCAATGGGATCAACGTGAGCATTTTTATTAGCAACCATAATCATAATAGCATCCATCTTTTACCAAAAGTAGCTATTTCTTTGAAAGAATTCACCTTCTTACCCATTAGAGCTCCCTCGGTGTGCCATTGAGAATAAATTGTCATGATATTGCTTAGAAGTTTTGTAGCTTATAAAAATGTAACTACCATATATGTACCACTTGTAGCAGAATGTAGAAGATTTCTAGGCACAAAGTTTAGTCCTTCATTGAAATTTTGTAATACCATCCATAAACTTAGGCCATGAGTGAATAGATTCTAATTATCAATTTCATTCTCTCCCAATCTTGTGCAACATGTTCTTGCTTATGTTGCTTAAGAGAGAAATAATCTTAGCGCGAGGAAATAATTTAGCAAGGAAAGCATCCTTAGACATATGCCATGTTCCAATACTATTATGATGTAAGGATGAAAACCTAGCTTTAGGTTTATCTCGTAGTGAGAAAGGATATAATTTCAACTCAACCACATCATTATCCATATGATTTTTTGTTTTGCATATCACATAGTTCAACAAAGGTATTACGATGCAAAGCACGATCCTCATAGGACTTCCACTGAATTGTTCTTTCATAACAATATTTAGCAATGCAACATTAATATCATAAAACTCTGCACTAGTGGTGGGGGGTATATGAGTAGTAATATATCATGATTATTAGTATTTGAGAAATCACACGGTTTGGTATTTTCTTGAGACATAGTCACAAAGCAATCAAACTAACAAGCAAAGTAAGTAAACTAGTAAAGATCAATATTTTTGTGTTTTTGATATTTTTAAGCAAGAAAATATGAAGGCAGTTAAAAAGTAGAACAAGTGATTGACAATTTACGTGAAGGAACCAGATAAGGATTTTTTTATACTCCCCGCTAACGGTGCAAGAAATTCTTCCTACTACTTGTAAACTAGGGTAGGATTTCCCCAGAAGGGGAGAGGAGATGCTTTATAGTAGAGATAACTATTTCCCTCTGTGAGAACCAATGTTATCAAACCAATAGGAGGATCACGCAAACTCTCTTCGTTAGCACTTACACACACATAACCAAACACTTGCACCCAAAGGGGGCAAGATGGTTGTTAAGCCCCTTGAACTTGCTACATGCAATAATTAAATACTGATGGAGAGATAATACAAAATAAATGTAAATAACAGAAAACACATGGCAGAAATTTTATTTTTATTTTTGGTAATATGATTTGATTAGACCCGGGGCCATAGTTTTCGCTAGAGGCTTCTCTCTTGAAAATAGCATACGGTGGGTCGACAAATTACTGTTGGGCAATTGACAAAATAACACATAGTTATTACATGTTATTCACGGAAATGTTCATGTATACAATCATCGCATCCATAAACAAGTAAACTGACTCCTACCTACATCTATTAGTATTACTCCACTCATCGATCGCTATCTAGCATGCATCTAGAGTATTAAGTATGAAATAGGTTATTGCTTGGAGCAAGATGACACGATTTAGACAAAGTGAACTCAAGCAATACGAATAAACCCCATTCTTTATCCTAAATGGCATCAATAAAGATACATCCCATGTCCCTATCTGTCACTTGGATTGAGCAACACAAGATTTAAACCATCACAACACACCCCTCCCACTTAAGATAAATCAATCTAGTTGGGCAAACCAAACCGATAGATTGGAGAGAATTACGAAGCTATAACAATCATTCATATAAGAATTTATATAAGACTCAATATATATTCTTGAATAATCTGATCATAAAACCACAATTCATCGGATGCCAACAAACACAACGCAAAAAAATTACATCGAATAGATAAGATCAAAGAGAGAGAAGAAGCCATCTAGGTACTAGATATGTCCTATAGGTCTATGGTGGAGTACTCACACATCATCATGGAGGCAGCAAGGCTGATGTAGATGGACTATGTGATCGATTACCTCTTCTACAGGGCACCAGAAAAGGTCTTCAGATGGCGTCCCATACGAAGAGAGACTTGCGGCAGCGGAAAAAGTGTTTCAAGTGGCACTGAGTTGTTTTCCCAATATATGAGAATTTATAGGGGTGGGATTAGGTCAGATGGAGCCACAGGTGGCCCAAAAGGCAAGAGGGCATGCCTACCCACTCAACGTGCCCCATTGCCCTGTCTTATCCTCATGTGTCATCTATTCTTCCTTCAAAGCTTCCAGGTTTTATTTTGGCCAAGAGAAAATAATCAAAACGATTCGTAATATGTGGACTCCCATTGGTACTTGTTTTAGTGAAAGGCCAAAAACACGCAAAAAAGAGTAACTCACACTTGACATTGTGTTAATAGGTTAATACGCAAAAAATGATATGAAATAGGATATAATTGCATGCAAAGTTGCCAAGATTGATAATATAATACTCCCTCTATACCTAAATACTTGCAGTTGGGGGGAACTAGACTAGTTCTCCCAAACTACAAGTACTTATGTACATAGGAAGTAGAATGGAAAAATAAAAAATTATAGATATATTGGAGACATATTAGGTAGCATGTCGTATCAATTTTTTTGTTTTTATCTTTTCCCTACTCGAGGATGAGCTGGAATAACCTTGGGGATGTTGATACGACTCCAACATTTCGATAATTTTTTATTGTTCCATTCTATTATATTATCCATCTTTGATACTTTATATTCAATAATACTCTATTTTATATCATTTTTGAAAACTAAAATCGGTAAACCAACAAAGAGCCACCAGGAAAACAAAATCTGCCGCCGCAAGTCTTTGTTCCGTCATGATCACATCTGGAAACCACTTCGGTGCCATGCCGGAAGGGGAATCGATTAGGGAGGCCATCTACATCCACCTTGTTGCCTCCATGATCAGGTGTGATTTTTCCACCATGGACCTATGAGTCCATAGCTAGTACGTAGATAGCTCCTTTTCTCTCTGTTACCATCAAAATAATTTTTAACTCGATTCCCACGGTAACCTATCCAATGTGATCCTTTTTCCGGTGTGTTTGTTGGGATCCGATGAATTGTGGGCCTATGATCAAATTATTAATTTAAAGTAATTGAGTCTTTTCTGAATTCTATTATACGTGATTATTATCGCTTTTTATTTTCCCTCATCTATCCGTTTGGTTTGGGAAACTAGATTGATTTATCTTCAGTGCCAGTGTTGTGTTGTAGTGGTTTCAATCTTGCGATGCTCTATATCTCAGTGATAGAATGGGACATGACACATATTTGTATTACAGTTACTAGGGATAATCGACATGTTCTGAACATATTGCTCGACTTACTTGGTCAACATCATGTCATCTTCGTCCAAGCATTACCCAGTTGGTCATGAACTTAATACCCTCAGAGTCAAGCATAGAATCCCTCTCAAAGTGGGGTAATAGTAGTAGATGCAGGCATGAGTCGTTCTGCATGTTTATGGATGTGATGCCTATATACACATAATAATTGTCGTGAATAACATGTCAGAACTATGTGCTATTCTGCCAATTACCCAACATAAATTTGTTTACCCACTGTGTACTGAAATCTATTGCCCCAGGGTCTACTTAATCCTATTGTTAAAAACTCAATTTACCTTGCTCCACTTTATTTACCTTCGTTATTTCTATCATGTATCTACCAGAATTAATCTTTGCAAGTAAAGAGTTCAAGGGGCTTGACAACCCTCTTGCTCACCTTGGGTGCAAGTGTTTGGTTTTGTGTGTGTGGGTACCGACGAGGAGAATTTGCTTGGTTGTCCTATTATTTTGATAACCTCGATGCTCACTTGAGGGAAATACGTAGCTCTACTATACTACATCTCTCCTCTTGTTTGGGGAAAAACCCAATGCTGTTTACAAGTAGACGTGGACGAGGAGCTTAGTAATCCATGCCATACGACCGCTCATGTGAGCGGCCATGGTCGTGTGGAACACCGTCTTTGGTGTTATTTCTTCTAGTGCGACTCTTATTGATTTCCTCTATCTCCACTTTTACTCCTATCCATGCCCATACATGATTTTTTCCCTTTTGTCCCATTCCGTGTGGAAACACATCGAAGCAAGGATTTGTGGAATCCTTTGAATTCATTAGTCATTTGGAACAATATCGGTATGAATAAATCAGTTTTAGTGATATAACTCAGTTTAAACAAGATGTGAATGAGTGTAAAATATCACTCATGAACTCCCCCAAGCTTAAACTTGATCATCTTCGAGCAACATAAAGAGAAATCTGAATCATAAAAAACTTAGTTGTTTTAATCGAAACGACTATAAGGTTTTGGTTCACTTACAATCGGTACGCCTAGACAACCCTCCTCTTCTTGAACTGAAAACCTAGTATAGATGTGGCAATGGCATGGTTTATTATGCAAGTTTTAGTGAAGCAAAGATAATCAATACAAAGTTTTCTGATCTACTAGATGGTACAAATCTAAAACACTCAATAATATTTATCCTAGACAACACTTGCTTGCCAGGAATGCACAAAAGATTTTAGGTAATAAAGACACAAAAACATAGGTTGTACAGTAAAAGGCATGTAGAAAAATGATGCAATAGTGCTCATAAACATATCAACAATTATGTCCTCCTCAACGCTCGCAAGCACCTTATTTCAATCATTCTTTGCTAGAACTTTGGTTGTCACATGAATGAATTATGCCAAATAAGTGATCAAGTATAGAGTTTCGTTGTGGCTTAATTTTAGGATCTATGGATGTTTGATAAATGTATGTTTAGAGCTCTTATGATCAGTTCCATGCATTTACCACATACACACCCATTCAAGGGAAAGCCAAATAATATTTGCTTGTAGTGTTGCCAACATGTAATGTAACAAACTCATACCCAAAATCTGAGTCGTAGCTCGGGTGGATAATTAATTGGCTTGCGGTGTCCTTAGTATAATATCAAGATAGGTGACAAAGCCACATTTACACACATGCATGTGCATATAGTATGAATGGCCATGGCACCAGGGAGAAATGATACATCTCCAATGTATCTATAATTTTTGATAGTTCCATGCTATTATAATATCATTCTTGGATGCTTTATATGCATTTATATGCTATTTTATATCATATTTGGGGGCTAACGTGTTAACCTAGTGCCTAGTGCCTGTTGTTGTTTTCTATGTGTTTTTGTATTTTTAGGAAATCAGTACCAAACGAAGTCCAAATGCAACAGAACTTTTGACATTTTTTCTGGACAAAGATAAGACTAGAATGATATATCTGGAGCACTTTTTCGACCACCGCAAGCTTCTGTTCCGCCACGATCCCATTTGGAGCCCGGTTTTGATGCCCTGTCGAAGGGGGGTCAATCATGGTGGGCCTATACATCAATCTTGTTGCTCCCATGGTGATGCGCGACTAGTCTAACATAGACCTACAGGTCCAAAGCTAGTACCTAGATGGTTATCTCCCGCTTTATTCTTCGCTACAAAGTTCAAGGTGATTCCCAGGTGATCTATTCGATGTAATCCTCTTTGCAGTGTATTTGTTGGGATCTGATGAACTGTGGGTATTTGAGTCATCTCTGAATTCTTATATGCATGATTATGATAGCTTCGTATTTCACTCTGATCTATCTGTTTGGTTTGGCCAACTAGATTGACTTATCTTTAGTGGGAGTGGTGCATTGTGATGGGTTCAATCTTGAAGTGCTCAATCCTAGTGACTGAAGGGGAAATGACACATGTATATATTGATACCATTAATGATAAAAAATGGGGTTTATTAGTATTGCTTGAATTTACTTTGTCAACATCATTTCATCTTGTTCCAAGCATTACTCCGTTTCATACTTAATACTCTAGATGCATGTTGGATAGTGGTCGATGAGTGGACTAATAGTAGTAGATGAAGGCTGGAGTCGGTGTACTTGCTTATGGACGTGATGCCTATATATATAATGATTTCCGTGAATAAATATTACATGACTATGCACATTTCAATCAATTGCCCAACAATATTTTGTCTACCCACTGTATGCTATCTTCAATAGAGAAGCCTCTAGCATGAATATGGCCCTGGGGTCTTCACAAATTATATTACTACAACTCTAAAAATATTGCTGCCTTTTATATTCTCTTATTTTATTTTACATTTATGTTATATATCTATCACTACTTAATACTTGCAAGTAACGAGTTCAAGGGGCTTGACCACCCTCTTGCCCGCTTTGGGTGCAAGTGTTTGCTCTTCTATGTGTAGGTGTCGATGAGGAGAACTTGCATGGTTCTCCCATTGTTCGATAACCTTGGTTCTCACTGAAGGAAATACTTATCTCTAATGTGTTTCATCTCCTCTCCTCTTCGGGGGAAAACCCAATACTGTTTACAAGTAGCAGGAAGAATATCTCACGTCCTTGTCGTGGAGACATCATCAAATTCTTATCAGGTTCCTTCATACAAATTATCATTCACTTGTTCTACTTTTTATCGGACTTTCTCTTTGCTTTCCTAAAAATATTAAAAACACATAAATATTTATCTTTGCTAGTTTACTTGTTTTCTTTTTATCATTTCTAGTTCTTCTTTTGTTCCGCTTACTCCCGAGAATGAGGTGTGAAATTTTAAACAAAGAGATGGAGAACGTTTAAGAGGTGCTTGGCACAGGAGTTGGGATTCTCAAAATAAATCCACTTGTAGGCAATGCACCAACATCTTGCTTCATAATTTCTATGTGGGTATCACTACTTCATATAGATTTGTGCTTGATACTATTACTAGTGGTGGTTTTTTAATGAGTTGGAATATAGATGCTCTCAATGCCATGGAAAACTTAGTGGGAGAACCACAAATCAATATTAATGAAATAACATTAACCTTGGAGCAAGTTATGCAAAGGTTAGAGATTATTCAAAATAATATGCCTACCATGGAATACATAGAGGATTCAGATAAAAACACCCCAAAGAACGGACGAGCATGAGGGAAGCCTAGACATCGATGCAAGGTTACCATAATGGAGGCACAGACAATGGTGATACAAGCAATGACAACACTAGAAATGTTGTCGCCACCAATGATGATGTAAGAATGGACGATGTTGATAACATAGCCTTCACTATCAATAAAAATAAAGGCGATCACATGATAAAAGGGGACAACAGCAACCCCAATGATGGTGACTATACTCTAGAGCCCAAGAAGGAAGCAAGCCTTGACTCTGAAGAGTATGATGCTTTCGAGCAGCCCCAATAGGCACCTCGGCTAAATTTTTTAAACAAATGATTGTCTAGTACAGCCAAATGCATTGAGAACAGGTGTGAGCGTCTTATAGACGAAGAAAAAAAACTAAGTAACAGATGTATTGAGCCCGTTTAGGCCGAGCAGGCATTTGAGGAAAAGCTCCAATAGAGTGGTGTTTACCATTCTTACCCTCATAGAAACTTGTTGGATGATTCGAACATGAAGGCCGAGGACATATGACTGGATTGTAACACTCATATGTCTTTCCCACAGCACAGAACGGCGAACAGGCACAACAAAATACGCCTGATAATTCTAAAATTTAAGGAATCATTGTGGCGCTTTCCAAAGAGAAATGGTAAGTATGGAGTGTCAAACACACAAGTAGTTAAAGGTAAGATCAACATTCTCTAAGGTCCCATCTACCACTGATAGAATCCCACATACACCGAGCGCTAGATTTTATCTGTAGACGAGAAATAATGGTTGGTTTGCTTGGTTTCCTGTTGGTTCGAAAAACCTTGGTTCTTAACTCAGGGAAATACTTACTTCTACTTTACTATGTCAACCTTCCTTGTGAGGGGAAAATTCCAACACCATCACAAGCAATAGAAGAATTTCTAGCGCCATTGTCCGGGAAGCCATCCCTTCACACACATTATCATTTACCTCTACTTTTTTACATGCTTTTATTGCAACTCATATAAAAAATAAAAATACCAAAAATATCTTGTGTTCTTGTTACTATGGCTAGTTCTTCACTTCTTTCTTCTACCAAGAGAATGAATATCTTAATGTTGTGAAAGGGGAGGAGAGAGTTTAAAAGGTGCTTGGTATAGTATTTGCAACACTCAAAATAAATCTATTTGTACGAAATCCACCACTATCCTTGTCCATATTTTTTATGTAGATGTCACTACTTGGTATAGATTTGTGCTTGACACTATTACTTGAGGAAATTATATAAGTATTCATCCTTTGGATTCTTTCAATGCCATGAAAAATCTAGTGGGATCACCACATATTATATTAATGAAATGACATTCACCTTGGCAGACCTTATTCAAAGGTTAGATATCATTGAAAACAAAATGTCTACTATAGAACAAATTTAGACCTTTAATGAAAAGGTACATAACCAAGTGATTAAACTAGGGTCTATGGTGGGACAAGCTTTAAAATTACTAAAAGAAAAGGAACCCATCATCTACAAAGTTGAAAAAAGTCCCGATAGAATACTCTCGACTCCGCCTTTTCAGCAACAACTTATCATGATGAACCTCCTAAAATAGTAAGGTAAATTTTGTTTATGTGTCCAAGGTTGCTATGACTGATAAGGTGTACTCTTCTAGTAAATAAAAAGTGGATTGTAAAATGATTAGTGTGTCACACCCTGTTTTTACCTCACTTCAAGTGTAGCCTTTTCAAAATCTTAGTTTATTAAAACTTTTTAAGAAAGTGCTATGAGTGATATGAATGCTATTGTTTGTATGTATGCTTGCATGAGTGGATCCAAAAACCTTATTTTTATAGCATGTTATTTTATAAAGACCCTTGCTTTGGGTTTGCACTACAAGTTCTTGATTTTAGGGGAGTGCCTTCACCCAAAGATTGTATTGTGTTTTTGGCACTATTATAACTCCCCAATATCATAAAATAATTATTTTATAAAACATTTATCTACTTTTTTTTGCATGTCCTTTTCTCTGGCCAGAAATGATATTTCTGTATGAAAAAAATACTTTTTTGCCTTAGAAAAATCTGAGAAAAGTTGGAGATACTCAGAGGACATATATTTTCCATACATAAGATTTTCAACCCCTATTTATGTTCAACATATTTGAAAAAATCCTTGAAGACCTATTCTGTGTGTTTTGACCTTTTGAAATATTTCCAAAGGAAATATTTCCAATAAATTCCCAGAAAATTATAGCATGCTTCCCAAGCTATATTTGGTGGCCATGCCAAGTTTCACCTCAATCCAAGGTGATTTGGTTCACCAAATAATCCTAAAACACTCTGTGTCTAGAATCAAGTTGAAGCAACTCTACATAGCATAGTTTGTCCAAGTGGCTTGAAACCTTGCAGGAGTACTCAACACCCAACTGAGGAGACCCTGCTGAAACTTGGATTTGTGGGGATTAATTTACCCACATTCCCTTTTGAAGGGACATTAGTGCGCATTTGGGGGTGATTCCAAGTTTGCACTGCCAAACTTGTCCAATGCGGCTCAAATTTGGTGGAGCATCCTATTTTTGCATCAAACCCAATCCTGTTAACTTTCCTCACCAGTGGTGAAGTGTAGCTACCCAAAACACCTGTCGAACACCTTCTGCCAGCTTGGTAAATCAGCTCTTAACTCACTCTACACCCACACCCTTTCCACCAAACTATTAGTCCAAGCAGCCAACACCACTCCTCAACTGCATACGAGTGGCCCCTCTCTGGTTCCAAGCAGAAGAGCCAAAATCTCCATTCTAGCTTCTGGCTCAAGCCTAGCATCACCTCTTTAACCACTCCCTTTGACCAACGGTGAGTACCTCGGCTCTCAATCGGATAGGGATTATCTAACCCAACCCAGGACACGCCAGACACACCCAAAGCACCCCAGAGCGCGCCAGCATGCCATGGCATGACAAAACTATGCTCTAGGCACGCGACATGGCGCACCCGAGGCAAAGGTGGCCAGCCCTGGCCGGTTCAATCCTCCCCTTGATGCCTCTCCACGTCCCCCACAACCCACCTGCATCAGGGCAGCCTCAGGGCCCCTACGCCCCCTCTATGTTGACCAGGGCGACGCATGTCCGCACGATCCAGATTCGGCCAGAAGAACGCGACCACGCAGCATGCGCGCTCCTTAGTCTCTCTCCCTCTCATTGAGTCTCTTGGGTCCTAAACCACGTCCACAAACTGTGGTTTCGACCCCAAGCTCTCTCTGCTTCTCCTGCGAGCCACCGTGAAACCACCGACACTTCCCGCTCGGTGCACCGTCGCTGGCCTATAAATAGGCCTCCCCCTCGCTCCAGTACCCTCACACCATTCCTCCAGAGCCCCAATCGAGCCCCTAGCCACACCATTCAAGCACAGCGAGCTCTGGTGCTCGAGATCGACCGAGGCCCCTCTGCTTTGGAGCTCCGTTGATCTCCGGCTACAGGCCAGCTCTCGCGCTCCTCTCACCTCCTCCGTGACCGTAGTAAGCTCACGGAGCTTCTCCACCACTCCCCCGAGCGAATCCTAGCCCGTAGCAGCCATTTCCTCCACCTCCCGAGTCGGCTCCGCCGCTTCCACCTCGTCATCAGTGACCTAGGGCCTCCCCGTCATTTCCTCGACCACCAGTAGGTAGGCGGTGATGTGTTGGTTCCATTCCTGCCGTCGTTGGGGCATGAGGGCATCGGTGTCGCCGCCGGCGTACCTCCCCTCCCCTCTCTCTAGAGGAGGAAGACAACCCCGACAGGCGTGCCCCACCTGCCGGTTGCTCATATCTCCTCCTCTCTCCTCTCTCAGCCGCTGACTGCAGGGGCCCACGCATCAGGTTTGAACCTGACAGCGTGTGCGCTTGGGCTGGCTGGCTGGCTGGCCAATTGGCGAGTTGTGCCGGCCGAGCCAGGCCAGGGCTGATTCTGTTTTTCTTTTTTATTGTTAATGTGTTTTAAATGAATTTTGTATAGTTTTTTATTTAATTAAATTTAATAATTTTTCCACCACAATTCTTCGAAAAATGAGTAGAATTTAATAGAGTTGTACAAATTTTTGTGACAACTTTTCTGTATATTTATAATTAAAAGGCTTGTTTTGAATAATTAAACTCCTGTTAAATTTATTATAAAAATAATCTTTTCACCAAAGCCAAAGACAAATATTTTCAAAACTATAGCATAGATTTATTAGAATAGGATAACATTTTTAAAGTGAGTTTGTGTTCTATTTTTGAGTGAGCTACTTATTTTATTCATATTATTATGATGATAGATTCCATGTTTGACGTAGGAGTTGGACTCGAAGACCCCGAAGACCCCGGATACCTGGACGACCAAGGCAAACAACCCTTTGACAATGTTTGTGCAAAATATTATTTGCATGCTAAGTAGAGCAATTATTCCCGTTGTATATGATCATGAGAATTCGGTAAATCATCAATATGGTTTTTACCGATGGCTCCTCCGAAGCACTTATATTCGAGCATGATCCTACCACCTATGAGGGTCACACTAATATTATGTTGACAAGTAGAAAATAGAGCTAAGCATTATAGAAGAATGAGCATGATGATGGTATATATCAAAGGTTTTATGAAAACTCCGTCAGGTACCACTAATGCCCGAGGGTAATGATGAGTTAGGTGGTCACTTGTGAAGCAGTGGTGCACCGGCTATATTTGGTGTGAGTGGTTTCGGAAACATGATTAGAATTATGATGTGTCGACCGTACCAACCTTACATGTGTGACCACGATACCCCTTTACGGGACGAGGCTTTGTTGATTACTTTGGTCGGTGCTAGCAAAGAGCCACATTACTAGTGGCGGGAGTGATATGTGGTCACTCTCAAGACGGTGTCGTACCAGGTAGGTCGACTATGCCGTTTTTACGTGTTTCGGGCACACCGTTGGTCCTCGCATGGATGATACTATCCAGAGTTGGTGCTCGTAAGACGTACATCATGTGGGTTGGGTACCAATCGAGTGGAAATCTTTGTCTAGTATCGTTAGGGGAAATGCATTGATCAGGTACTTACCTCGGGTATGTAATATAGCGCGAGTCGTGGATGACACGGAAATTTCCCGGTTCTCGTGGGTACAATGTACAACCTCTACATAGTCTAAAACTATTCGAATAGACGTGTCCACGGTCAAGGACAATTGGGTAATCCTGTTTAAACTACATCCAGTCGTTTCCGCGTAAACCAAGTATGTGTGTGTTCAAGGTGTTGTGAGAGTAAGAGTTGATATAACCAAGTTTTGTGACTTAGCGTATTGGGTGAACCCGAAGTGATCAGCCCACAGCATATATGTTTATATCTGTAACCTGTTCTTCTAAATACCATCTAGCTTATGATGCACATCCATACCCGTCTATGACCATGTTTATTTACGATCTCCTTTCCACCAATACTGCATATTACTTGTTACCATACCAACTGCATTATCCATATCATGGGCTGTTTGCGAATACATTCAAAGTGCTCATTGGCTTGCCACTAGTTATGTTATTGACCAGACATGGAAGGACCAGAGTTTGGAGAAGAATTCATGGATGGAGACGGACACGCGAACTAGGATGCTTCCTAGTCAGAATGCCTATTGGTGAAGGCTGATGGCATGGGCTCCCGTTTATCAGCAAGATTTCCACTAGTGGATGTATGGGTGTGATTGGCCTTATTGGACCTACCTATGTGAAACTTGACCTTGATGGTCATTTGTTGTATTAAACAGTCTGTTGGATGTATGACTCTTAATATTCAGTATTTGTGTCTTCGGTGAGCATTGATCTCTGGGATCACTGAGCACGTTCATTCAGCGATCTCGACTGGTAAGTCGAGGTCCCCACATAGTGTCAACCGTGATACGTCTCAAACGGATGTACCTTTCCAAACACTTTTGTTTCTGCTTTAGACTCTAATTTGCATGATTTGAATGAAACTAACCTGGACTGACGCTGTTTTCAGGAGAACTACCTTGGTGTTATTTTTGTGCACAAATAGAAGTTCCCAGAATTGGACAAAACTTCTCGTGTATTGCTTCTACAATATATAATGAATTATGGAGTCAAGAACCACCAATGTAGGGTTTCTTGTGGGCCACAAGACAATTGGGCGGGCCCACCCCCTAGGTGCACCCTGATTGCTTGTGGGGCCCATGTGGCTTTCCTAACCTTAATTCTAGTCCTATAAATTCATATCTTCAGAAAAAAATCAAAGAAAAGATTTCATCGCGTTTTACAAGACAGAGGCACCGCTACCTCCCATTCTTCCTTGGGAGCGTTGATCTTGAGTCTGTTTGGGTCTCCGGAGAGGGGGATTCATCTCCATCGTCATCACCAACCCTTCTCCATCAACAAACCCATGGTTCTTTGCACCATGAGTGAGTAACTCCTTTGTAGAATTTTGGACGGTGATCGCTTTTGGGTGAGATTGATCATGTAATCAAGTTAATTTGATAGGGCTTGATCTGTAGTATCCATTATGTCCTGAGACTGACGTTCCTATGAATTTGCTATGCTTATTGCTTGTCACTAGGCCCTGAGGCCCTAATTTTAGGTCTGAATATGAAAGTGTTTAGATCCTATTTTGCAAGTTGTATGCACCTATTTTGAGTTATGATCCGCATACCCCAAGGTGACAATAATTGGGATTCTTTCGTGGTGATTGCCCTAATTTGAGGAGTTCATGTATTCGCCTTGTGTAATTATTTGTTTTGGTTCTCTATTAACAGGAGGCCTTAATATTTCCTTATGGACCCCGCTGCCACACGAGGATAGGACATAAGATGTCATACAAGTTCTTGTCGCAAGCACGCATGACTATATAGGGAATACATGCATAAATTATGTCGATGATTTGGAGCTAGTTCTGTGTCCCTCTTGTGTGTAACTATTACATGATGAATGTCGTCCATATCTATCCATCACTGCGCCTTGTGCCTACGCTTTACATATAATAAATCTTGCTAAAGTTACTATTGTTGTTGCTACTGTCACAACTGCTACACATTGGTGCTATCACTATTACTATTACTAGTATTGCTTGTTGTGCTACTACTTCTTTACTTCACAGATATATCCCAAGTGTGGTTTAATTGAAAACTCAACTCTAAGGCCAATAAATATTCTTTGCCTCCCCTTGTGTTGAATCAATAAATCAGGGCAAAATACTACCCGCAAAGACCGTTCCTGTCGGGACCCCGATCCTAAGCCATAGGAATACAGCCTGTAACACATCGCATCCCTTTGCGGTCTCACGCACGGTTAACTCCACGGCTGCAGCCTTACCTTAGCCGGGACCGTTTGCACCTTTTGACTCACGTATGCAATTGTGTCGCTAGCATTCCAATGTCAAAGAACCCGGATCGACAAGTCTAGTCATAAACCAAAGTGGCATTACTGCACAAGGACACGCATACATGATCCAACAAACCAGGTGTCGGTCACCAGCGAGTGTAGACGAGTCGTAGCAAGCTACAAGGACTCCATTACATCGCGTGACATTTCCCCAAAGGGGACAGACACAGCAGCTAAGAAGGACACATGCCGGTCAACCAATGTGTCCGGAGCAGTAGCGAGCTACCATGGCTCGTTGGATCACAAAGGGGCATTTCCGTGTAAGGAGTGCTACTAAAGTTCACGGCTAGGTAATCGAACCCCATGCATAACAAGTATGACACACGTACTCATGGCATACCGATATGTATAGATACATCGATGGCATCACAACATAACCATAAACATACAAGCTTTATTTAAGAGGCTCGGAAGAGCCACACACATAATATTACATAGTAAGGGTCTCACAACCCGTAATAGCAGTCATTCAGTTACAAGCCAGCGGAAGTGTTTAAAACTTTCTGAGTACAGACAGGTGCAACTAGAAGGCACATGGCCTAACTATACTACAGACCCAACCTAGGGCCAGACCGTAGCTGGGACACCAGCTACTCGTCGTCGTCGATGTCTATGAAGAACCCTCCATTAGGGTCATTATTAACCTCTGCAACATTTATTAAGCAAACATGAGTACGGAGGTACTCAGCAAGACTTTACGATAACTAACTACTCATGCAATGTATCAATAAGGTATGGTGTGGTTTCATGCGGAAAGCCAGCATTTGACTCATGGCTAGACAACTTGCATTTTTAAATAATTTTGGCAACTTGATTTCTCGCACACGAGTCCACTAACACCACAACAATACTCCATCGTGGAATCATTCCATCTCCATACGGAAATGCCGTCCACGACACTCACGCTTATCTTGACAATTTTATGAGTAGCCATTGAAGTTATCTATGAACAACATATGTCTCCAAGTAGTCCATATCCGCGGACGCGGCTATTCGAATAGATCATAACCCTGCAGGGGTGTACTTCATCACACACGCTCTCGCCACTTATCGTCATGTGCACGTCATGCACCTCAGCAACCTTCAAGCGGAAGACCAGCGAGGAAGTCGGCCACGACCGTTAACCACACTAGTACCTAGTCCAGGTTTATCTCCTATCTGAGAGTAACCCGTATGGAAGTCCGGCCGAGGTTTCCGTCACGGCCCCAAACGATGTGCGCAGGGTTCCCAAGCCCACCATCCAGGTGCCACTTGGTACACCGTGCCACTGCCTACCACCCGAGTTCCGCAGGTTAATAGCCTATCGAGAGAAAGAGCTCGACCGAGTGCCGATAGTCTGTGAATACCTGGACATCTTTCCTGATGAGCTACCAAGAATGCCTCCTGATAGAGACATCGAGTTCATCATTGACATCACGCCCGGGTCAAGGCCTATCTATAAGAAGCCTTATAGGATGGGATCCGAAGACCTAGCAGAGCTGAAGAAGCAGCTGAATGAGCAACTCAGGAAGGGATTCATTCGTCTGAGTGCATCACCTTGGAGATCACCTGTTCTGTTTGTGTCTAAGAAGAATGGGACTATCATACTCTGCGTCGATTACCATTCTCTCAATGAAGTCACGATCAAGAAAAAGTACCCACTCCCTAAGATTGAAGACTTGTTTGACCAGTTAAATGGAGCCAAGGTATTTTCCAAGATCGATCTCCTATGTGGATCTTAACAACTGAAGATCCAACCTGAAGACATACCTAAGACTGGATTTGTGACCCAGTATGATCTTTTCGAGTGCACAGTCATGTCATTTGGGCTGACGAATGCCCCAACATACTTCTTATACCTCACGAACAAGGTCTTCATGGAATACCTGGACAAGTTTGTCCTCGTGTTCATCGATAACATATTAATCTTCTCCAAGTCTGAAGAAGAGCATGAGAAACACTTGAAGTTAGTGTTGGAGAAGCTTCGATAGAACCAACTTTATGCCAAGTTCAACAAATGCCAATTCTGGCTGCACGAAGTTGGATTCTTGGGTCATACCATGACGGCAAACAGATTGGCGGTCGATCCTTCCAAGATTACTACGGTAACCAACCGGGAGACACCAATCGATGTGAAGGAAGTCAGGAGCTTCCTCGGACTCGCGGTATATAACCGCAAGTTCGTAGAAGGATTCTCCCGAATCGCTCGACCCATGACTCAGCTCTTGAAGAAACGCAAGAAGTTTGAATCGACGCCGGATTGTGAAGAAAGCTTCCAGGAGTTGAAGAAGAGATTGACTACCACCCCGGTATTGGCTACTCTAGATATCAGCAAGGAGTTTGTGATATATTGTGATGCCTCGAGAACTGGGGTCGATGGAGTCCTGATGCAAGACGGCGGGGTCGTGGCATATTTTTCACGGCACCCATGATCTCGAGTTGGCAGCAGCAGTGCATGCCCTGAAGACATGGCGACGTTACCTTCTGGGGAAGTGATGTGCAATATACACTGACCACAAGAGTCTGAAGTATATCTTTACTCAAAGGGAATTGAATATGAGATAGCGAAGATGGTTGGAGTTAATCATAGACTATGACCTCAGCATTCAATACCACCCCGGTAAGGCCAATGTTGTGGCCGATGCCTTAAGCCGGAAAGCCAGCAGCTTGAATGTTATTCTCAAGGAAAGGCTACCCGCCTTATATGAAGAGATGGAGAGCTTCGGTTTGAAGCTAGTTGAACCAGGATTCCTAGCCAACCTAGAGGTCAAACCAACGCTGGTAGACGACATCAAGGAGGCCCAGAAGGGGCCCAAGAGCATTGAAGGCATCAAGACGAATATCCAGGAAGGCAAGGTCCTAGAATTCTCGGTGGATGACATGGAGTAATGTGGTTTGGGAACGTTTATGCGTACCCAACAAGGAAAAACTCAAGGATCTGCTCCTGCAGGAAGCCCATGACACACCCTACTCTATCCACCCCGGTGACACCAAGATGTATCAAGACCTCCAAGAAAAATTCCGGTGGCACGGTAGGAAGAGGGAAATAGCGTCCTATGTTGCCAAGTGCGATGTGTGCCAGCCAGTCAAATCAGAACATCAATGACCTGGTGGACTACTACAACCTCTCCAAGTGCGTGAATGGAAGTGGGACAAAGTCGGCATGGACTTTATCATTGGGTTGCCCAGATCATGGAAAGGGCACAATTCCATATGGGTCATTGTCGACCACCTAACCAAGGAGGTCCATTTGATTCTAGTCAACACCAATTATGATGGTAGCCAGTTGGCTAGCCTGTATATCCATCGTATAGTGAGTCCTCACGGAGTCCCCAAGGAGATTGTATCTGACTGAGGCACGCAGTTCACCTCAAGATTCTGGAAGAAGTTCCAAGAAGCCCTCGGAACCAAGCTCTCTTTCAGCATCGCTTTCCACCCGTAGACGGGCGGACAGACGGAGAGACTGAATCAGATACTCGAAGATATGCGCCGCACTTGTGTCTTGGCACATGGGGCCAAATGGGAAGACTGTCTTCCGTTCGCTGAGTTCTCATACAACAACAACTACCAGTCCAGTCTCCAGATGGTCCCATTTGAAGTGTTGTTAAGTGCCGCACCCCGCTCAACTGGTCCGAAACTGGCGAAGGGTTGATTTTCGGGGCGGAAGTTTTGCAAGAGGCAGAAATAAGGTGCAGCTTCTCCGATAAAACCCGAAGGCAGCCAAGTCGCAACAAAAGAGGTATGCGGCTTCTCACTACACAGAAGTGGAGTTCGTTCCCGGAGACCAGGTGTACCTCCACGTCACACCTCTCAAAGGAACCAAGTGTTTCCACATCAAGTGGAAACTTGCTCCAAGGTTCATTGTACCTTTTAAGACCATGGCAAGGCATGGATAAGTTGCTTACCAGTTAGAGCTACCTCCAGAACTTTCAGGTGCGCACAACGTTTTCCACGTGTCACAACTCCAGAAGTGTCTACAAGCGCCAAAACGTCCAGATCTTTATAAGGACATTGACCATCAGGCCATCGACCTCCAGCCTGATCTTACTTATCGTGAGAGACCGATCCGCATCTATGATCAAGCCCAACGCTGCCCCAGAAGCCGCACCATCAAGTATTTCAAGGTTTAGTGGAGCAACCACACCGTAGCAGAAGCAATATGGGAGCATGAATACTATCTCCGATATGAATTTCCGTACTGTTGGGGATATTATCTGCGACATGACCCACCATAGTTGGGCCGGGTCACCATATGGGCGACTCATCCTTTGGAGGGCCCAGGAGTCGGATGGCGGTTCAAGATCAATATGGACGATAGGCCATCGAGGAGGTCTCCAGTCTTGGAAAGTACGGCGACTTAGAGATAAAGGAAACCATGATCTGTATCGTGGTTGGGACTCTTGTAAACCCTAAGGCCTCGACCTATATATAAAGGCGAGTCCCAAGGAGGATAGGGGGATTAGAAATCATTGAGAGCTAGGTCAGGCGAGTTACGCCCTCCTTGTAATCGAATCACCATCAATACAACACAGAGTAGGACGTAGGATTTTACCTCCTCACGAGGGTCCGAACCTGGGTAAATCCGAGTCTCGCTCCCATTTAACCCCTTTGAGTCGCCACCAAGGTGCGATGGCTCCATCATTAAATCCTTTCACTAGGACATCTACCGTGACAAAACCACGAAAGTTGACGCGTCCAGAGTCCAGCTGTTCTTCCCAGTGACATTAGGCATGACTCGCCCAGAGTCGCCGCTTATGTGGAACAGGATAATGAGTTGGCGCGTCAGGATTCTTTGGATGCTTTGGAGGAAGCACGCGATTTGGCTGCTTCTCGATCGACTATTTATCAGCAAGACTTGCGGCGTTATCATAGCCGCCGGGTCAAGAGCCGAGCTTTTCAGGAGGGCGACTTAGTGCTCCGTTTGATCCAAGATCGCACAGGCATGCATAAGTTGTCACCACCATGGGAAGGACCGTTCGTCGTCAGCAAAAACCTTCGCAACGGGTCATCCTATTTGGTGGATCTTCGGCCTGATCGGTCAACCATGGAGGCTGAGTGAACTTGCCCCTGGAACATAGCCCACCTGCGGCCTTACTACAGTTGAGCTATTGGCTCCGTTTTTTCTGCTCTCATCTTTTGAAGATTGTAAGTCTTTCATTTATATAAAGCAATAAAGTTGATACCCACGAATTCTGGGTCTTTCCTGCCACTTCATCTTCTTGAAAGCATGGATCTTTATTGCTCTTCGACAAGTCGCCCAAGCATGGACACTATC
The DNA here is from genome assembly GCF_904849725.1 of Hordeum vulgare subsp. vulgare. Classification (NCBI taxonomy): domain Eukaryota; kingdom Viridiplantae; phylum Streptophyta; class Magnoliopsida; order Poales; family Poaceae; genus Hordeum; species Hordeum vulgare. The sequence goes on along the minus strand of NC_058523.1, from coordinate 211,781,829 downwards.
AATACCAGAGATCATAAGTTGCCATGCTGCACTTATTACAACATTGGGTATCGATAAGCCAAAGAGGATCAAGTCGCTACAAGCGCACGATTGAAGCATGGGCGCCATATATGATTCTAAGGATTACGCCGGCTTACATGGGGGGCTATCATCTCCCATGTCGTTTTGTGGTAAGAGCTTATACGCTTCTACAATCCTATGACTGGTCTTTCCCCTAATCATAGGTCACTTGGGGGCTTCCTCTCACTGAGATCAGCCTTACTACCCATTTGGCTAGCGAAAAATTACCGCATTACAAATGGTTATACTAGACTGTGTGTTGGCCAAATCGCCATATGGACCCATGAACTCTTGGCGAGTCAATCCGCTTTATGGACCCTGAACTCAGCTTGGTTAAAACATGCATGGTACCGGCTAGCGCCCCACATGGAGAATAGAGAAACCATTGGTTCATTGAACCTGCTTCACTGAAGCTTGACTCGCGCCTGATCAGCCGGTCTAAATACTTGAGCTTTTTTACAGAAAAAGTCTCCCTCGGGTAGTACTTGAGTTTGTCTAACTCGTCCTTTCCTGTCGCGACTTGAACGAGCCGAAGAAATTCTTACTCTCACCTTCCTCGCACCGCCACAAGGTTTCACAGATTTATACGACTTGCCGGATCTTTTTGAACCGGGTTTTTCTGCATATAACTTGTGAGAACACTTGAGTCGATTATTATTTATTATCATCCATTACTCGTTGAGGTGGTTAGATGTGTGTTTTTAGCCCAACATGTTGGTGATCAAAAAATTTACTGACATGGCGGGTCAAGCATCATAAGGCGCCTTAAGGGCGACACAAGGTTTTTTAAGGCTCACAGAAGAGTTTCACAACAGGCATAAGCAAGGGATTGTTTTCTACAATAACCTATTACATGGCTCGGATGGCCAAATCAGTAACATTTATTCTGCTAGTGCCTCCGGGTGAACTTGCCCTGAGCTCTGGCCGACTTCAAGTTGTAAATTGACCAGTACCCAATTGCACTTGGATAGAGCGGCAAATTCATCTTCATCATTCAAAAATGCCGAAAGATCCGCCTGCAAATCAAAAGTGTTTTTGGGCCGACGAGGAGTCAAGCTGGTTGTCACAAAGGTTGGTGGGTTTACTTTCTTGTTCTTGTCGTCATAACCAGCTTGGTATTTTGACAAATCCAAGCTTGCTGCTAGCTGAGTCGCCGGTGAGCGTGATTCCCTGACGACACGCTGATAGCCATCTTGAGTAAATTCTGAATCGTCGTCCTTGAACTGTGCGAAGCCTGCTGCTACTTCTTCGGGTTTCAGTTCTGGAGCATACGCCAAACACAAACTCAACGTAGTCAACGCCCCTTTCCAGTCGGCTGATCGGGTTAGCTCACCTATCTGAGGCGGAAGGGTAGATAAGCAGTCAAGCATCTTTTTGATTGATGTGATTGGTTCCTTGGCGCCCATCACTGCCTTCACGGTCAGCATGCTCCCAGTATACAGCTACTCAGTTAATGTGTAAATCTCCTTTAACCTCAAGATGCAGTCGTCCTGAAGGTTGGTGGCTCTCGGGCCTGCATAAGGGACAATAATGGTGAGTGCTTTTCTCAGACTATTTTTTTCTTTTACAAAGTACAAAATCAGGGATTCCTTCTTACCAAAGATGGTCTGTGTCATGTTAGAGATATGTTTCTTTAAGCCGGCAAGCTCTTGCTACACGGCTTCCAGTTTTGCTTTAGCTATTTCCGCTCGCTTTAGCGCGGGGGCCTGGTCAGCTTGAGACTTCTTGTTGGCGGCTTTTAGCATTTCCATAATAGCTAAGATCAGCTTGTATTTTTGTTCTGCTTTAGCCCGCGCGTCTTAATGGTCAGCTAAACTTTTCTTTAAGTCGCCCAGCATGGACTCAGATTGGGCCACAGATTCCTGTCAACATATTATCAAGGGACAAGTCTCAGAATTATTGCAAGCAACATCCCTCACACTTGGGGGCTAATGTATAATTTTTTAGATAAAATTATACCACATCAAGACCCAGCTCATCTTTCAAAAGATGACCCGGCCCTTGGGGGTTACAGGTCGAAAGTTTTTCTACAATCAAGACCCAACTCATCTTTCAGAACATGACCCGGCCCTTAGGGGTTACAGGTCGAAAGTTTTTTATACAATCAAGACCCTTCTCATCTTTCAAAAGATGACCCGGCCCTTGGGGGTTACAGGTCGAAAGTTTTTATACAATCAAGACCCGGTTCGGCTTTCAAAAGATGACCCGGCCCTTGGGGGTTACAGGTCGAAATTTTTTCTACAATCAAGACCCGGCTCATCTTTCAAAAGATGACCCGGCTCTTGGGGGTTACAGGTCGAAAGTTTTTTTTATACAATCAAGACCCGGGTCATCTTTCAAAAAGATGACCCGGCCCTTGGGGGCTAATGAGTAGGGTATGCATTAAGGCTTACCTCATGTTTATTCTTCATCATATGGAGCAGATTCTTCTCCATTGCATAACTTGTTTCCAGGTGACTTGGGAAGCCGGAGTAGAGCTCTTTAAACTCAAGATTTTCATATTGAGAGAGTTTGGCCTTGGAAATTTCATGTCCAGTAGAAGGATGGGACGATGTTGATACATGCTTCGATAAGACTGTTGAAGCCGGCTTAGAAAAGCCACTACCAGTAATGATTACAGCGTCAGGATCTTCAGTCGCCTTGAACGAATTTGGCGGGTTGGGCCCCTCCATGCCTTCCTTAGGAGAACTTGGAAGGTCAACTCGGTCATCAGATATATCTTTCGTCGGGTCCGCACGTGTCGGCGCTGGGATTTCTTTAAGCTCTCGAGCCGGGGTGGAAGTTGAGCCGCCAGTTTTTCTCTTCTTCGCTTGCGCTCTAAGGAAAAGATGGTCATGCTTAAAGTAAGCATCATGATCATCAGGAAAACATAAGTATTATAAAAACTTACCCTTGTACGCGAACCATTGGCGGAAGGGCCGACATCACTGAGTCGCCTGACAAAGGGGGAGAAGTCTGCAAAAGTAATATCTAAAAATATGACCGAGTTACAAGTATGATCCAAAAGAAAACGAAGGTGGACATTGATAAAGGATACCTCATTTCGCCGTTTCTTGGTAGGAGTTTTCACTAGTAACCCGGGCACCAAATCTCCTAAGTGGCTCCGAGTCTTCCGATAGGAAGCGTGTTGCGCCTTCTTCAAGAGGAAATTAGGATCCAGACAAGCATTCGAGTGAGACATGGGAACTTTCCCACAAACCCGCTTGGCCGGCTTAGGCGGAGGAGAAGATGAGTCGGAAGAAATAGAAATTACCTCTACGGCGTCATCTTGGATTTCTTTATCATCATTCTATACATAAGAGATGCAGAGATATAAGCACAAATTAGAGCAACGTGTGTCAACACAAAGAAGATAAAATTTTACCTCTGAAGATGCATCGCCGACTTGGGGTTCGTCCACATCGGACGATTCAGTGATGGCGGATTTGTTTTTACCCTTGGTTTTCCTTTTTGGAGGCGGTCTGGCTTGCTTCAGGACCATCTTCTTGGGCCTTTTTGACCAGAATCGGTCACCTTTCTGAAGTAGAATTTTCATTATGCAAATCAGAATCCGAGTAAGTTCGGGAAGAATGAACCAAGGGCGGGTTAAATTATTTACCTTAGGAGTCGGGTTAATCTTGCAGAATGGGTTAATCCCTATCTGGCTACATTTGGCCAAGGGCTCGTCGGTTAGCTTCTTGATGATGGTCACAATATCTTCCTCTATGAGTGTTGTGCGGAAGTAGCATTGGGGGTGGTCCAAAGTGCCATCAATTTCACACATCAAGCCATCTCGGCAACTCAAGGGAAGGATGCACCATTCCACCCAGCAGCGGATCAGATCAACTCCAGTAAGACTGTTGTTTGTTAAAGATCATAACTCGGATAGCACTGGAATGAAATCCGACTCCTCTTCTTCAGTGAGCTTGTCTGGAAGTTTGAAATTTGTGGGCATACGTTCATTCCTATAGCCGAGGAGTTTGTTTTCACCCGGAGGGGAAGTGTCCTGGCAATAAAACCAAGACTCGCCCCAGCCTTTGGGATGGCTAGGCATGGCGAGTGACGGGAATGAGTTGTCCCTGCATTGTTGAACGTTGACCCATCCAAGTTCTAAGCTAGGGCCGTTGGCAAACTCGGTCTGGCGATTCAAATGGATGAAGTACCAAAACAGAGGGACCGATGGTTCCATTCGCAAGTAAGCTTCACAGAATACTTGGAACTGGCATATGTTGCTGATCGAGTTGGGGCCCAGGTCTTGGAGTCGGACGTTCATGAAGGCCATAGCGACTCTGAGGAACTTTGATCCTGGCGGCTTAAACCCCCGTTCGAGGTGCTCAGCAAAAACAACTATTTCCCCTTCTTTTGGGTTGGGGATTTCTTCGCCTAGTCCGAACCGCCATCCGATAACTTCCTTCTGGTCAAGATTCCCCGTTTTCACGCAATCATTAAGGAAGGCGTCATCAACTTTGGTCGCGAGCCAATCGGCCTTGAAAACAGTACCCATAGCTACAGAGGAGAAGGTCACGGGTAACTTAACTCGCTGAACACTTGTTGAGTGGCTAAGAGGATCTATTAACCCGCCGAACATTTGTTGAGTTGCTAAGGGAATTTGTTAACTCGCTAATAAGGGACCAGATCTGGGCACAAGGGCGACTTAGGAATTTCCTATTTACTCAGAGAAGGTATCCCAGGGCATTGGGGACGTGCGGTAAAATGAGAAAGTGCGGATCTATAAACAGGTTTCTACACAGCAGGCAGTGAAATATAGATCTACGAGCAAGTTAAAATGACAGGAAAAGGGCCGGGATAAGGCGAAACAGACCATCGCTAGGGTAAATGCAGTAAGGATGATCTGACCGAAGCCTGTTTGGTTCCTCAAACAGGAGCTAATCGATTGAGGATACGGTCGATGCTACCGTGCCTATTGCTGCTATGAATCAATCAGTGTATGCGGGGGTGTTCGAGTATACGAACATCGAGGAGTGAAGATCTATTTATAATGGCAACGGATTGACCTGAGGATGGCGATTGGAAGGAACCGTGGGAAATCCGCGGTGAATGTCGCGTCCTTGGTTGGCTCGGAGATGGGCCGTACGCAGTGGCCGGTGACGGAGTTCCTCGGGCGGTGACGGAGTTCTTGCTGCGGTAGCGAGGAAGAAGAGGCAGTGGAAGCGAATCGGTGGTAATGCTTTTCGTCCCCTTCCCCGAGCCTATTTAATGGGACGGGCGCTGGAATCAAGGCGCCTCGAGCGGGAACCAAAAGAGACAAGTTAAAGATTCGCAATAATAGCGCCAATATTTTCAGGATAACTGTGTCGCGAGATCCGTTTGGGATTGTGTCATCATTTTTACGAGATTAAAGGGAAAAGGTGATGTCATCAAGATATGGTTCGGCAGCTTGGATATTCCTGTGAAGTGTGGCGGCTTAAGCGTATGATGCATAAAAGAAGCGGAATGAGTCGCCCCTAAACTAGGTAAGGGTTTATTGGTGTGAACAGGTTCAAGTCAATCTAGGGCCTAATGTTGGGGATATTATCTGCGACATGACCCACCATAGTTGGGCCGGGTCACCGTATGGGCGACTCATCCTTTGGAGGGCCTAGGAGCCGGATGGTGGTTCAAGATCAATATGGACGATAGGCCATCGAGGAGGTTCCCAGTCTTGGAAAGTACGGTTACTTAGAGATAAAGGAAACCACGATCTATATCATGGTTGGGACACTTGTAAACCCTAAGGCCTCGACCTATATATAAAGGCGAGTCCCGAGGAGGATAGGGGGGATTAGAAATCATCGAGAGGTAGGTCAGGCGAGTTACGCCCTCCTTGTAATCGAATCACCATAAATACAACACAGAGCAGGACGTAGGCTTTTACCTCCTCACGAGGGGCCGAACCTGGGTAAATCCAAGTCTCGCTCCCGTTTAACCCCTTTGAGTCACCTCCAAGGTGCAATGGCTCCATCATTAAGTCCTTTCACTAGGACATGTGACGTGAGAAAACCACGACACGTACCTTTTTAGCACCAAGCTTAGGAATCTCGGGGACGAGATTCTTGTAAGGGGGATAGTTCTGTCACACCCTGTTAACACCATAAAATAATTATTTTATAAATTATTTTCCTATTTTATTTGCATGTCCATTTGTGAGGCCAGAAATGATATTCCTATATGGAAAAAAATCTGCCTTAGAAAAATCTGAGAAAATTTGGAGATACTCATAGGAGATATATTTTCCATACATAAGATTTTCAACCCCAATTTATAATATCAATAATTGAGTAAAACCCTGAAAACCTATTTTGTTTCTTTTGACCTTTTGAAATATCTCCAAAGGAAATATTCTCAATAAATTCGTAGAAAATTACAGTAACCTCCCTAAGCCGTATTTGGTGCCCATATAAAGTTTCACCTTGATACAAGGTGGTTACGGTCACCAAATAATTCCAAAACTATTCTTGTCCAGAATGACGTTAGAGCAACTCTACATAGCAAGGTTATCCAATGGAGCTGAAACTTTGCAGGAGTACCTAATACCTCAAATTAGGAGCCTCTGCCAGAAATGGGATTTGGGGGACTTGATTTGCCCACACTCCCTTTGGAAGGGACAGAACTGGCCATTTAGGAGTGATTTCAAGTTTGCATTGCTAAACTTGGCCAATGGACCCCAAACTTGGTGTAGCCTCATGTTTTTGCACCAAACCTAGTCATGTTAAGTTTCGTAGCCAGAGGTGGAGTGTAACCACCCCAAACCACAATCAAGCACCTTCTGACAGTATGGCAAAACCCCACTTAACCCTAGCTACACCCATTATCTTTCTCTCAAACTCCTAGGTGGCGAGCATCAATGCCTAACGCCAGAAGAGTGGCCCTTCTCTGGTTCTAAGTAGAAAAGCCAAAAACCCCAATCTAAGCTTCAGCCCAAGGCTAACAGCATCTGTCTTCCACCCCTCCTTTGACTAGCAGATGGTCCCACGGTAGTCAAACGGCTAGGCATCTCCAAGCAAGGGCCCAGGACACACCAAACGCGTCCAAGGTGCCCCAGAGCGCACCAGCATGCCAAAGCTGTGCTATAGGCGTGCTACAGGGAGCAACCGAGTGGGGCAACCTTCCACGGCCATTTCCAGCCTCCCCGCGGTGTCACTCCTCTCCCGCGACAACTCCACTTCATCAGGCAACCTCTAGGGCCCCTACTTTCCCGCGCTGAGGGCCGGTGCGACGCGTGCCCGTGCGCACCAGGTTCGGCCAGAGTAGTGCGGCCACGCAGGGGCACCACTCCTCACTCTCCTCTTTCTCGCAGTGATCTCGGAGGTCCAAAACCACGTCCTGAGACCGTGGTTTCGACACCAACCTCTCTCTGCGCCCCCCTGCATGCCACGGTGAAACCACCGGAGCTTCCCGCTAGGTGCACCGTCACGGGCCTATATATAGCCACCCCCTCGCTATAGCACCACTCAATCCACTCCACATAGGGCCCAATCGTCTCCCTAGCTACCCCATCGAGCAAGAAGAGCCCCGGTGCTCGAGATCGAGCGAGGCCCCTACGCCTTCGAGTTCCTGTCGATCTCCGGCTACACAGTGGTTTTCGTGTCCCTCTGCCCTCCTACGCACTCCCCGTGACCCCAGGAACCTTTCCCCTCACTTCACCAATGGATTCCCTACCCATAGCCACCATCCCCATCGTCGACCAAAACCACTCCGCCATGGCCACCTCGTAGCCGGTGAACCAGCCCCCCCGCCCCGTCGTCGACTCAACCACCAGTAGGTAGGCGACAACGAGTTGGACCCATTCACACCGTTGTTAGGGCCTGAGGGGGTCAATAGCCACGTTGGCATGCCTTCCTTCCCCTCTGTCTAGAGGTGGAAGACAACCCCGATAAGTGTGCCCCACTTGTCAGTGGCACATCCACCCCTCCCTCGCGCCCCGCAACCGCTGACCGCACGGGCCCGCGCGTCAGGTGTGAACTTGACGGCGCGCGCGCCTGGGCAGACTGGCTGGCTGGCCATCTGGGCTGGCCCAGCCCCAGGCCGAGCCAGGCTAGGGTTGTTGCCTCCTTTTCTTTTTATTTTTAACTCTGTTTTAAAAGAATTTTATAGAAAGATCTAACAAGTGAAAATTAATGATTCTTCCACCATTATTCTTCTAAGAATAAGTACTATTTAACACACCCTTTACACAAATTTTTAGGACAACTTTTCTGTTTTATAATAAATAAAAATGCTATTTGGAATAGTTTTTCTTGTATTAAATTGATTTTTAAAAATAGTCCTTTCACTAAAACCAGAAATAAATATTTTTAAAATAACAATATGGATTTATCAGAATTAAACAACATTTTTAAAGTGACTTTGTGATCTGTTTTGAGTGAGCTACTTATTGCTTTTTATTTAATACGACGAGAGAAACCACGCTTGACGAAGGAGTTCGACTTGAAGACCACGAAGACCCCGGATACTTAGCTAATCGAGGAAAGCAGCCCATTGACCATGTTTGAGCATATGTTATATTCCATGCTAAGTAGCACAAATATTTCCGTTGCATGTGATCATAAGTATCGCTAATCATTGAAGTGATGTTACCGATGGCTCCTCTTGAACACTTGCATTTTGAGCATGATCCTACCACCTATGAGGGTCACGCTAATATCATTTTGACAAGTAGAGCTAAGAATAATAGTAGCATGAGCATGATGATGGTATAAAATCAATGGTTTATGAAAACCCCGCTGGGTGCCACTAATGCCCGAGGGTGATGTTGAGTTTGGTGTGCAGTTTTGGTGACATGGTGCACCGAGTATTTTCTGTGTTTATGGTTTCGGAAATGGGATTAGATTTATGATGTGTCGAACGTCCCAACCGTACATGTGCGACCACGTTACCCCTTTATGGGACGGGTCTTTGTTGATTACTCTGGACGGTGGTAGCAAAGAGCCACATTACTAGTGGCAGGAGTGATGTGTGGTCAGTCTCGTGACGGGGTCGTGCCAGGTAGGAATACAATGCCGTTTTTACGTGTTCCGGCAACACCGTTGGTCCCCGCATGGATGATACTATCCAGAGTCGGTGCTCGTAAGATGTACATCACGTGGGCTGGGTACCAATCGAGTGGACCTCTTTGTCTAGTATCGTAAGAGGGTAGTCATTGATTGTGTACTTACCTCGGGTATGTTATATACCGCGAGTCGTGGATGACACGGATATTTCCCGGATCTCATGGCTACAACGTACAACCACTTCAAAGTGTAAAACTATTCGAATAGCCATGTCCACGGTCAAGGTTAGTTGGGTGGTGCTGCTTAAACCACGTCTAGTCGTTTCTGCATAACCCAAGTGTGTGTCTGTTTAGTGGTGTATCTGAGAAAGAGTGGATATGACCAAGTTTGGTGACTTGGCATATCGGGTGAACCCGGAGGGTTGAGCCCATAATAGATATATTGATATCTGTAACCTGTTCTTCTCAATACCATCTAGCTTATGATGCATATCCATGAACATGTTTATTTATAGTTAAGCTGCTATCCACCAAAATTGCATAGTACTTGTTAATCCAATTGCATTGTTCATATAATGGGCTATTTGCGAGTACATTCAAAGTACTCATTGGCTTGCCATTGGTTATATTATTGACAAGACCTGGAAGGACATGAGTTTGGAGAAGAGTACATCTTCGGAGACGGTCCTACGAACTAGGACGCTTCCCAGTTAGAATGCCTGTTGGTGTAGACTGATGGCATGGGCACTCACTTAGCCCTAAGATTTCCGCTACTGGTTGTATCAGTGTGATTTGGACTTATAGACCCTACTTTGTGAACTTGACCATTCGGTCATGTGTTGTAATAATTCGGTACTTGGATGTAAGACTCTTAATATTCAACATTATGTGTGTTCGGTGAGCATTGATCTCTCGGATCACTGAGCACGTTCATTCGCCGATCTCGACTCGTAAGTCGGGGTCCCCACACGGTTCACCCAAAGCCCAAGCCCCCGGAACGTCGCGTGTGGCTAGAGTTCAACATCACCTTCGGCCCCGATGATCACCCCAAGGCCACGATGGCCGCCGGGGCGCTTCACATGCTGTGCACGCCGACATGGCTGTCTCCAAAACCCTCATCGATGGCGGCGCGGGCCTCAACGTCATCTCGATAGAGGCCTTCGACGCGCTACGGTTACCCCAAGAGAAGATTTCGCCCTCGACGCCCTTCTCTGTGGTGGTGGCGGGATCCGTCGTCCCCGTGGGACGGATCGGTCTCCCTGTCACGTTCGGCACCTGCTCCAACTTCCACACTGAGCAGATCGACTTCGACGTCGCTCTTATCCAGGAGCGGTGGCGTGCTTACCATCATGGGGGACTTCAAGGAAGCCTCACGGGTGCTCGGGCTATCCCCTAAGGCCGCGCTCGTGGCGCGTGCCAACTCCAGGTGTGAGTCGCTCGCCGCGGAGGACCCGGGAGACGTCCACGACAACGCACCCGTGAAGAAGACGCAGTTGGTTTCCCAGGACCGGCAGAGACGAAGCAAGTGTCGGTGGATGAAGGAAGCCCGAATCCCACCTTCACCATCAGCGAGAACCTCCGCCAAGACCAAGAGAAGGCCGTGGTGGGTTTCCTCAGGGTGAACAAGGACGCGTTCGCCTAGAGCGCCTCCGACCTTGTAGGGGTTCCAAGAGACATCATCGAGCAGCACGTCATGGTGTGCCCAAACGTGCGTCCTCTGTAGCAGAAGACAAAGAGGCAAGCCTCGGAGAAGCAAGCGTTCGTTGCTCAGGAGGTGCCCAAATTGAAGGAAGCAGGGGTCATAAGTGAGGTGCGCTACCCAGAATGGGTGGCTAACCCGGTGGTTGTCCCGAAGAAGTGTGGGATGGACAGCATGTGCGTCAACTTCATGAACTTCAACAAGGCTTGCCCTCAGGACCCGTTCCCACTGCCACGAATCGACCAGATCATGGAATCCACCGGAGAGTGCGACCTCCTGTGCCTCTTGGATGCATTCTTGGGTTACCACCAGATCAAGATGGCAGTGGAGGACGTCGAGAAGACAACTTTCCTCTCTCCGTGTGGGGTATAATGTTAGGAGTGCATGCCTTTCGGGCTGCGGAACACTGGGGCGACCTTCAAGTGGTTGATGCACATTGCCCTGGGGCTGCAGCTCGGGAGGAAAATGGAGGCCTACGTATACGACATCATGGTCAAGTCAAGGCAAGCAAAAAACTTTGGTGGAGGACCTGGAGGAGACCTTCGCCAGCCTGCGTGAGGTGAACCTGATGCTCAACCCCGATAAGTGCGTCTTCGGGTCCCATCAGGCAAGATGCTCGGTTTCCTGGTGACCCACCGGGGGATCGAGGCAAACCCAGTAAGGGTCAATGCCATAAACAAGATGAGCGTGCCCACAACCCTCAAGGAAATGCATAAGCTAGCGGGGTGTGTCACCTCCCTGGGTCATTTCATCTCGAGGCTTGGTGAGCGGTTATAGAAAGTCTGTGAGGGTTTCCTCTCGGGACTCTAAATATAGCCCAAAGGAGGGCACTTGAAGAGGTGGGGCCCACCCAGGCAACCTCCTGGCGCGGCCTAGGGCCTGGCCACGCCAGCAGGCCGCGTGGGAGGCCCCTGGCCCCCTCTGGCCCTCCTTCGATGATCCAGAAGCTTCTGTTTCGCTGATTATTTATATATGTTTTCTGGATTTTTTCGGGCTTCGGAAAATTAGGTAAAAGCCCCTGCAAAATAAACATCAGCACATAGAAACTGACACTGGGTGCAGTGAGTTAGTAGGTTAGTCCAAATAAGTGTAAAATGATATAAAAGTGTAGCAAAACATATAACAATGTCACCGAAAAGATCATGGAACAAGCATAAATTATAGATATGTTTGGGACGTATCAACGGATGTCACCCCTACGCTCATCTCTGCGGTGCTGGCAGCGGCTTTGCAGGTGAAGACCGCTTTTGACAGGGGAGGCATGTTCCCCTCTCTCCCACCGAAACTGGCCATTGTGGGATCCCTTCCCGCTGATGATATGTCTCCAATGTATCTACTTTTCCAAACTCTTTTTCCCTTGTCTTGGACTCTAAATTGCATGATTTGAATGAAACTAACCCGGAGTGACGATGTTTTCAGCAGAACGGCCATGGTGTTGTTTTTGTGCAGAAATAACAGTTTTCAGAATGACCTGGAAACTTACGAGGATTTTTTATGGAATATATAAAAAATATCAGAGAAACAATCAACTGAAGATACGTTGCCGGTGGGCCACGAGCACTGCATGCGCCCCCCCTAGGGCGCGCCTAGCAGGCTCGTGGGGCCCACGTTGGTCCTTCGACTTCATATCCAACTCCATATAACCTCTCTCACCCAGAAAAAAATAGGAGAGAAGAGATCATCACGTTTCACGATACGGAGCCGCCGCCACCGCGTGTTCTTCCTCGGAAGGGCAGATCTGGAGTCCTTTCTGGGCTTTGGAGAGGGGAAATCGACACCGTCGTCATCATCAACCATCCTCCATCGCCAATTCCATGATGCTCTCCACCGTTCGTGAGTAATCTTATCGTAGGCTTGCTGGACGGTGATGGGTTGGATGAGATCTATCATGTAATCGAGTTAGTTTCGATGGGGTTTGATCCCTAATATCCACTATGTTCTAAGATTGAAGTTGCTACTACTTTGCTATGCTTAATGCTTGTCACTAGGGCCCGAGTGCCATGATTTCAGATCTGAACCTATTCTGTTTTCATCAATATATGTGTGTTCTTGATCTTATCTGGCTAGTTGTAGTCACCTACTATGTGTTATGACCCGACAACCCCGGAGTGACAATAGCTGGAACCACTCCCGGATATGACCATAGTATGAGGATCCCATGTATTCACTATGTGCTAATGCTTTGTTCCGGTTCTCTATTAAAAGGAGACCTTAATATCCCTTAGTTTCCATTAGGACCCCGCTGCCACGGGAGGGTAGGACAAAAGATGTCATGCAAGTTCTTTTCCATAAGCACGTATGAGTAAATACGGAATACATGCCTACATTACATTGACGAACTGGAGCTAGTTACATATCACCCTATGTTATAACTGTTACATGATGAATGCCATCCGACATAATTATCCATCACCGATCCAATGCCTACGAACTTTTCCTATACTCGTCCTTGCTAAGTTATTTTACAGCTACTACTGTAACACTTGGTATTCAAATTACTACTACTACTGTTACGGCCGCTACCGTTACTATCATACTACTTTGCTACTAAAACTTTGGTGCAGATACTAAGTCTTTCAGGTGTGGTTCAATTGACAACTCAACTGCTAATACTCGAGAGTATTCTTTGGCTCCCCTTGTGTCGAATCAATCAATTTGGGTTGAATACTCTACCCTCGAAAACTGTTGTGATCCCCTATACTTGTGGGTTATCAAGAGCCTATGATAAGGGAAGAGGACCCTGACGTCCACTATAAAGAGAGAGGGTAGGATACTTGAGAGAAGGAGAGAAGACCATGAGAACCCTAGGACAACACACCAATCCACTTACCTCCGGAGGCACAAAAGCATTGTACTATCTCGTTCCTCAACCTTGTAGAGAGGCAATCCACCAAAGCAAGAGTAGGGTTTTGCGCTTCACAGCAGCCCGTACCTGTGTAAACTACTGTGTTTTGTGTTCTCCTCACCTTCGAGTGAGTTCTTTTCCGTTACCATCGAGTTGCGGGCTAGGCGGGGTGAAGTAGGGACGAACATACGCACACGCCCCTTGTGTTCGAATCCTTAGGGTTTTGCGGAGCCCGAAATCCGACATTTGGCACGCCAGGTAGGGGTGTGTTTGAATGTTTTATTACAGGTTCCTCCGTCCCAGACTGCTGCACCGTTGGCCGGCGATCTACCGGCTCGTCCGAGCCTCGTTGAGCTGATCTCCGACCACCACGTCACCGCGGCTGGAAGCTCGCATACCAGCATCGCGAGATCAGGCAGCTTGTACCAGGTCGTCAACATTGTCTCCGCCGTGACGGCCACCATGCCACCCAGGTGCATGGGTGCTGGGCAATGGCCCGGGCGCCCGCGGTGCGCCACATCGACTTGGGGGACCACAACACACATGAGCGTTGCGGATGGCGAGAGAGATGCTCCGCCAACGACCGACTCCAGGGGGTTCGACGCTTGGGCAGACCATATCATAGAGCTGATCGCCATTGCCCAGAAGATCATCTAGCCTGGTACATCTTCAAGGCCACAAGCGCCGAGCGCCAGGCGCTCACACCGCGTGCCGTCCCCCGAACCCGCAAGTTTCGGGGCCATGCCCGCTCTGGGCGGGGCCGAGAGGAACGCGCTCCGTGCTGCCCTCCACGTCCTCTAGGCCGCGGCGACCGGCCCTAAGGCGCACAACATCAACAACCACCAGGGACGAGAAGCCAATGATGGGACAACCGACGTGCATGCAGGCACGCATCACCAAGACCAGGTCGCCCCCCGACAGCCCGGGGCGGATAGACAGGAACGCTCCCTTCGATGAAGCCATTCGAAGGCGGAGGCGATGGCACACACAGGTTATGACAGTAGAGACACGCCGGGACACAAAGGAGGGAATCAGCATCGGGCGGCGCAACGACCAGCCCATGGCGGCAACAGGAACAAGCGACTCCGCGTGGAGGCCTATCGTAGGAAGAACTCCGAGCAGCGCGTCAAGGGAGATCCCCCTCCACAGCCGAGGGGGACCGCCACCGTCGCGCTGATGGCCGGACACGGGGGACGGACAAGCGCCTACGAGGAGCCATACATGCCAGAGTACGTGGTGCTACCTGATCCCCCCGACGAGGAAGAACTTCAGGCGTCCCTCGCGGCGCCTACCCTCCTCAGGAGTGAAGGGCGTTAGGGGGCTCCACCCTGGACCAAGCCTAAAGGGGGCCCGGACGGGGGGCCCTCTAGCAGTGGGGCGAGGCACCAACTATCTTACCGGCGGGAGGACTACGCGATGCCGAACTGACGGGCCTCGGGAGAGCGAACCGAACACCCCCACGAGACGCTAGCCACACGGATCATCCGCGACGACCAACATTCAGGTGCGGGCGTTGGGGATCAGGCCCCGAGGGGTGATCTTGAGGTGCAAGGGGGCTTCGACTATCCGATGAGATAATTTTTTGGATTTACTGCCTTAAGGAGTGTCTGCTTACCGTAGGGACTCCAACTACCTAGGTCAACAGGATAAAATCAAAGTTGCTTGAGCGTCTAAGGGGGCTCCGGAGCATGGTTCTCTATGAGCCTTACCGGAAACAAGGCCACCTGCCACCCTTGATATCATCCATGGACAATCGGTCGTTATAATGGGCGGTAGGGCTTGACCCCGTAGCTACGTCCTCTCAGTCGGTCGCACGCAACGACAGTCGGGAAATGTGCGGGACCGGGTCATGGTGACGCAGAGTTTCTTTAGCGTCACAGAGGGGCTCCTAAGCATCGTGCCTCAGGGGCCTTACCGGTCACAAAGCCACCTACCACCATTGATATCGTCCACGAACATTCGGTCGTGATCAGGGCGTGACCTCGTGGCTACATCCATTCAATCGGTCACACGGAATGGCGGTTGGGAAATGTGCGGGACTGGGTCTCAAAGGCGTAGAGCCGCTTGAATGTTAAATGGGGGCTCTTGAGCATCGCGTCTTAGGAGCCTTACCTGTCACAAAGCCACTTGACCACCCTGGAGCTGCCCAGTCTCGGTCGGCATCAGCGGGTGTCGGGACCTTGCCTCGTGAGGTGCCTCACGACGGCAGGGATATGCGCGGGACTACGACCTGTCAACGTAGAGTCATAAAAGCCCTATAATAGGCATCTTGGGAAGGAGTGCAAGCACGCAAGATCCACACCAACCCGTCGCCCCTCTGCATCGTCCTTCAGTACTTCCGGAACCTACTTCATCACGTGACACTCTCACGTAATAACGAGCCGAGCCTGTTGATACGTCTTCATCGTATCTACTTTTCCAAACTCTTGTGCCCTTGTTTTGGACTCTAATTTGCATGATTTGAATGGAACTAACCCGGACTGACGTTGTTTTCAGCAGAATTGCCATGGTGTTGTTTTTGTGCAGAAATGAAAGTTCTCGGAATGATCTGGAAATTTACGAGTATTTTTTGTGGAATATATAAAAAATACTGGCGCAAGAATTACCTGGCGGGACAGAGCCAGGAGCCCACAAGCCCAGGAGGTGCCCCCCTGGCCGCGCCTGGCAGGCTTGTGAGGCCCTCGTGGCTCCGCCGCCTCCAACTCCAGCTCTATATAGTCTCTATCACCCGGAAAAAATTAAGAGAGAAGAGTTCATCGCGTTTTACGATAGGGAGCCACCTCCACCACCTGTTCTTCCTCTAGAGGGCAGATCTGGAGTCCGTTCTGGGCTCCGGAGAGGGGGAATCGGCGTTGTCGTCCTCACCAACCATCCTACATCGGCAATTCCATGATGATCTTCATCGTTCGTGAGTAATCTCATCGTAGGTTTGCTGTACGGTGATGGGTTGGATGAGATCTATCATGTAATCCAGTTAGTTTTGATGGGGTTTTACCCCTACCATCCACTATGTTCTGAGATTGATGTTGCTACTACTTTGCTATGCTTAATGCTTGTCACTAGGGCCCGAGTGCCATGATTAAGAATCTGAACCTATTATGTTTTCATCAATATATGTGTGTTCTTGATCCTATCTTGCATGTTGTAGTCACCTACTATGTGTTATGACCTGGCAACCCCGGAGTGACAATAGCCGGAACCACTCCCGGAGATGACCATAGTATGAGGAGTTCATGTATTCACTATGTGCTAATGCTTTGTTCCGGTTCTCTATTAAAAGGATACCTTAATATCCCTTAGTTTCCATTAGGACCCCGCGACCACGGGAGGGATGGAAAATAGATGTCATGCCAGTTCTTTTCCATAAGCATGTATGACTAAATACGGAGTACATGCCTACATTACATTGACGAACTGGAGCTAGTTACATATTTCCCCATGTTATAACTGTTACATGATGAATTTCATCTGACATAATTATGCATCACCGATCCAATCCCTATGAGCTTTTCCTACTTGTCCTTGCTACATTACTTTACCGCTACTGCTGTCACTGCTGCTACTTTTACTGCTACTGTTGTCACTACTGTTACTGTTACCGTTGCTACCATTACTATCACACTACTTTGCTACTGAAACGTTGCTGCAGATACTAAGTCTTTCAGGTGTGGTTGAATTGACAACTCAACTGCTAATACTCAAGAATATTCTTTGGCTTCCCCTTCTGTCGAATCAACAAATTAGGGTAAAATACTCTACCCTGGAAAACTGTTGCGATCCTCTATGCTTGTGGGTTATCAGCTGTATACGCCCAGGGCCCCCCGAGGATGCGGAAGGGGTCCACCCCAAGCCTAGTGGAAGACTTTAGCTTTGTGCTGGGTACAACAAGGTCCCCATTGACTCCAGAAGCTCAGGCCCCAATGCCTCGGGGGTAGGTACACTCGCGAGGCCAAAGCGTCCTCGCGACCTCCCATGTACACCTCCGCCGTGACACTCTCACGTAATAACGAGCCTTGGCTGTATACGCCCAGCCCCCCCCCCCCCCCCCCCGAGGATGCGGAAGGGGTCCACCCCATGGCTAGTTAAAGAACTTAGCTCCGCGCTGGGTACGGTGACAAAAGCAATCAGCATGGCCTGCCAATGACCATGCTCGCAGCTTGGAAGGAAACCCATATAGTCCACCAACGACTATGCCAACTTTAAATACTGGACGTGGCACTTGCTTTCTTTTGAATTCGAACTAATTTTCACTGGGTTGAATTAGCTGATTTCTTAAGTTGGTTTTCTCTGGTCTTCTGCTTGGGGTTTGACAATTCAAGAAGGGGAAAAAGGCTCTCTCTGACATTTCTCATTTCACTGGCTTTAAAAACTCCCTTCCGAGGGAGGCGTTTGGGGACCACTACTCCGGGCCACCGCAGGGAGTCTCGGGAAGCCTCAGGGCACCTCCGGGGTAATGACCAAAGGGACGAAGTGTGGAATCCCTCAGGGGCTAGAAAGGGGGTTCCTGGGAGCGCCTCAGGAGCCTACCAGTCGTTAAGACGGGGGCCTGACGACGCAGATGTCTTGAGTCTCGAATGAGGCTCCTGAGGAGTGCGTCTTAGGAGCCTTACGAGTCGCAAGGCCACCTGGTCTCCGGGTCAGGGCTTTTACCCACGAGGAACAACCTTGGTAATGGGTTGTGCCTTACGGGGGCAGGGTAATGTGCGGGACCAGGACCTGTAGACATAGAGTGTTAAAAGGGTCTCCAGCCCGTCCCGGCTGCAAAACAGGAGCCCCTCAGTAGGGACTACGCAAGGAACCGACACAAACCCACAAGCTAACTGCCTCACAGGCCCTAAACGGGACCCTCTCACCTTACGGTAAACTAAAGATGAATTGATATATGCACGCTAACAAAGAATGCAGGGCCTAAGGATTTGACGGCAGGAAGGAGCAAGTTCAGCACTCAAGCACGCGGCGGTACGAAAGGTGCCTTAGGAAGGAGGAACCTCCAGAAGGTCACCCTCGCTATGGCAACTGCGGCGAGGGCCCCTAAGATTCACGGCCCCGCTACCACGACCACCATCACGCAAACCATCACCTCAAAAGCGAAAGAGGAGAGCAACAAAGGGAATAACAACAAAACCTTAATGCCGAGCATGGCAGTGTTCTTGGTTCACCACTACAGGAGAGAAGCAAAGGAGCTTGGCGCACTAAGGGGAGGGTCTGCCAGCATCGCCCAAGCCGTCGGTCGGCCCAGCATTAGCACCACCCACCTCACTCGAAGCAGGCACCTGGACGTACCGCGCCACTAGGGCGTCGACATGCGGACGGACCTCATCCCGGAGAAGGCGGCGAAGCTCAGCGGGCGCTGGCTCGACGACATGCCGGAGGTCGAGCTCCGGGGCAAGGCGACACACGTTGGTGAAGACGAGCGTCAGGGCAAGGCCTAGAAGCTCGCGCGCGCTGGACGCGATGTCCTCCTCCATGTGTTCGATGCCGGCCTCCGGTGCCTCCATGACCTCGTGGAAGAAGATGAGGTTGCCCCCGTCGCTCCTCACGATGTGCAGCGCCGGGGCCCTCCTCGCGAACCGATGCGTCGAAGCAACCGCCCGGTCGGCAATGTCGTCGAACTACAGGGCGCGCTGGGACGCCAAACACCGCCTACTGGACCTGCAGCTGCCGCGATGCTAGCTCCTCCTTGGGCTCTGCCTTGCCCCGACGAGCGGCATCAACGGCGGCATGTACGCTCTCAAGCCGGGCCCGGAGTTCTACCACCTCCTCTTGGAGCGCGTTGATTTTCGGCTTCTTGGAGGAGGCCATGCTGAAGAAGAAGGAAGATCAACCCAAGGACAGCAGACGGCGGGAAAAACAACGGAAACGCAGCGCAGGACTTACTCATCAGCTATCACCCAGCGAGAGCGGAAGCGCGAAGGTTCCGTAGGCCCTCCACCGCCGCCCCCGGCGGCGGACGAAAGCTTAGGAGGCGCCGCACGCTTTCCCCAGCCAGAGCCATCTCCAGGGGATGCCATGAAGATGAAGAGTGAAGAAGGGGAAGAAATCTCCTCGCGGCGGATGAGGGAAGCACAGAAGGAGCCCAAGGTTGCGGTACCTTCCCCCACGGGAGGCAGCGCGTACTTATGGGCGAGCCCTAGCCACCAACCATTGCGGGAGCGTGGGCGTCGCACGATTCGCAAGTGTCGCGAGGTGGGCCGACGGAAACGCTGCCACTCACGTCGCCTCACCTGTCCATCGATCGGTCACATCCGCTAGGCCGTTGGGTGCGGTCGCATTTAATGGGAAAAATGATGGCATGCGCGACTCTTGGGAATCGCACCGGCGTGGCCTGACACCGTTGGGGCACCTCGGGGGGCGAGGGCGTCGCGCGTAGTTTGGAGACACATGGTTCGCCAGAGCCGCCGGCAAATCGGGCCCGCGGCGTTTCTGGTCGTCTTCGAGGCTTCGCGAGGAAGCCAACCCAGGCGCGCCTTGGGCCCGGGGCTACTGCGGGTGTTCTTGGAACGGGGGTACCCAGACCTGCCTGCATGCGGCCTAGGGCAGGCCCACTTCGTCAACACAAGATCGGCTAGGAACTGCCCACCCTGAACAAGGCCCCCGTCAGGGGCCAAGCCTCACCAGGAGGAACAACGTCAAGGCCCGCACGGAGGCTTCCTTAGGACTCCTCTAAAGAGGCGGATATTCCAAGGTAAGGCTGGGCCTCAGAAGTCAAGGGTGACGCCGGGAAAGGGCAGGCGATCGGAATGTGGCAGAGCATGACAACTTCCCCTTTCGGTGCAAAGAAGGCAAGAGCGAATCAGTACCCCAAAGCAATCTTCTAAATGTTTCCCTTCCGGTGGAACAAGGCCCTGGTCGCCCGCCAGCAGGACAGACATCACCCCTGTGCTCATCTCTGCGGTGCTGATAGCGGCTTTGCAGGCGAAGACCGCTTTTGGCAAGGGAGGCATGTTCACTTGTCTCCCATAGAAACTGGCCATTGTGGGATCCCTTCCCGCCGATGATAAGGGAAGAGGACCCTTGCCTCCACTATAAAGACAGAGGATAGGATACTTGAGAGGAGGAGAGAAGACCACGAGAAACCTAGAACAACACACCAAGCCACTTGTCCTCTGGAGTCACAAAAGCACTGTACTATCTCGTTCCTCAACCTCGTAGAGAGGTAATCCACCAAAGCAGGAGTAGGGTTTTACGCTTTGCAGCAGCCTGAACCTGGGTAAACTACTGTGTTTTGTGTTCTCCTCACCTTCGAGTGCGTTCTTTTCTATTACCATCGAGTTGCATGCTAGGCGGGTGAAGCAGGGAGGAACCTACGCACACGCCCCTTGTGTTCGAATCATTAGGGTTTTGCAGAGCCTGAAATCCCACAGCTCCGGACTACGTCCAGGCGTCGGGGGCTCGACTGCTCCTGCCCTGGAGGTTCAAGAAGATGATTGGATGTAGGAACTCGGGAATATCTGCTCCACGACACATTACCGGAGAAGGAAGAGGATGCGGAACACGTAGTACGACAAGCCTCAACCTACCGCGTGCGAGATGGCGCCATGTACCACAAGCGCCCGAACGACGTCGCGATGTGGTGCATTTCTAGGGAGCAGGGGTGCTAGCTACTGTCCGACATCCACGTAGGGAACTACGGACATCACTCCTCTTCACGCACACTTGCGGTTAAGGCGTTGAAACGTCTAAAACGTATATATATTCTTTGATGGTTTCATGCTACTTTTATGCTTTTGATAATTGTTTTTATATTAAGTTTACGATTTATTTGGACTAACCTACTAATAGTTGCAAAATTTCACAATGTTCTTGTTTTACACTTTGATGTGTAGGAACTATGAAAAATAGAAAAGGAAACCTTTTTGGAGTGGGACTCTGACTTTCCTGAAATCTGCCCCCCCCTACAAATTTTAGAGATGGTCTGTTTCTGCCTCGAAGATGACATCAAATGGAAAACTAATACATGCAAAAGTTGTGGCGAATTTTGTGATGATAATTTTAGAAATACAATTAGGCCCATTTGAAGTTCGGACGAGCGAGGAAAGCTCGTTTTACTGCAGGACAAATATCTGATTACAGGATTACGGGAATCGGTGGCGTGATTGAGTCCAACTCTTACCATATTAGATGGATTCGGCCAAACAAAGACATGGGGACCTCATTAGGGCTGATATGGGTTCCTAGGAAGGTTCTAGAGATACCCATCACCCCTTGGATAAAAGGGGAATCCATCGGAGGGCCAAGGATGATCGTCCCGACTCATATAAGGAGAGGAAAAACCTTAATTCTAGAAAACCACCAAGATCTATGAGATTTCCTCCTCCCAAGCAGCCGCATTGGGGTGGAGAACCACCTTCATACCAGCACCATCTCCAAGGAAGAATGGGGGCGAATGTCCCCCTCCCCCAAGGGCTGTGGTTGCCGCCGTGGCCGCCGTCGGCCCCCGTCTCCTCTCCGGCCTGCACCTCTCCATCAACCTCTTGCTCACCATGGCCATGTGTGAGTAGTCTCCCTCGGGGCCGAGGTCTTCTACGTGTAGCTATGTGGTCACATATCTCTCCCATGATGTCATCTTGATTGTGATGATAGGCTATGTTAATCTAGGGTGATCTCATGATGTTTCCCCTTCTTCTATGTATTGGATTGATGTACTTACTTGATCTTATCTAGTATAATCCCCGAGACCATGGAGAAAGCGGTCTGTTGGACATGGATTAGAAGAATATTTTCGTGAGTGATTTCCTATTTTGTGAATATATTGAATATTGAGAGTATCTTGTTGCTTGTCTTTAACTATCCTTGAGATATGTTGTGGTGATTGTGGTACTCTCTTTGGATGGCCGAAGTGACATTGGGAAATCCATAGATGAGAACTGCGAACTATGAGTTGTGCTTTTGTAGCCCAACATAATTATCGTTCTCTCTTGATAACAAAGGAATTACCTCCAAGTATGTCTCCATTGCATGTTTTAGTGGAAATATCATGTGATTAGATTATGTTAATGTTGTTGGGAGTTTCCACTAGTGAAAGTATGAAGCCTAGGCCTTGTTTTCCACCACCGAACACCGTTTACTTTCAAATTTGTCTCATGTTTTCTTGCTGCCATTTTTATTTCAGATTTATATTACCTTGTTTTACCATACATATCACTTGCCTTTTAACATTTCATCGCCGAACTAGTGCACCTATACAATTGACAATTGTATTAGTTGTGTTGGGGACACAAGAGACTTCTTGTATCTTAATTGCAGGGTTACTTGAGACAGACAATCTTCAACCTCTACTTCCCTGATTTCAGTAAACCTTAGGTCATCCACTTGAGGAAAATTGTTGTTGTCCTACAAACCACTGCGCTTGGAGGTCCAACATAGTCTACAAGAATAGAAGCGTGCGTAGACATCAAGCAATTTCTGGCGCCGTTGCCGGGGAGGTGAGTGCTTGAAGGTATATCTTTAGATCTTGCAATTAAATCTTTTTGTTTCTTGTTTTTATTTCACTAGTTAGTCTTAATGGAAAACAAAAATATATGAGAGCTTTATAAACTTTATCTCGAACTAGGACATGAAGTGTTTGAGGAGAAAATTAAAAAACCTATGGAACTTCATTATTTGCATAACAATTATGATGGTGGGAATGTTATTAGTATGCTTCGTTTGAATACCAATATTTCTAATGACAAGGAAAGCTCTACGCTTGGGGATGACGGGTTTGATGAACATGATAATTTTAGTCCCCCAACTTCTGAGGAAATTTTTTTCTATGATGATAATGATAGTCCTACTCCCACTATTACAAATGAGAAAGATTATGCTTATGTGGAGAGGAAGAGTACCTTTTTGCATGTGGATCATGGTGGCAATGCTTTATGTGATACTTAAATTGTTGAGTTTATTCATGGTCCCATTGAAAATTCTTATGAGAAGGGAAGATATGCTTGTAGATATTTCAATAATACCAAGTTCCCTCTCTTTATGTCGAAGGTTTTGAAGTTGCACTTGTTTTGCCTTCCTATGCTTATGTCTTTGTGCTTCAGTGAATTATTCTATTACAATATTCCTATGCATAGGAAGCACCTTAGACTTAAATGTGTTTGGTATTAGCTTCTTGATGCTCTTATTTGTTCTACAACTCTTATTCCTACGAGAGCATCATTAAAATCTTAAGCCTATCTTTATGGCTATAAAGAAAGAGCTCTAGGGAGACAACCCTTGTTATCTTTACTTTGAGTTTTAACTTTCAGTTTTCGGTGGTCTTGATGCTTGTTACTACTGTAGCAACATCATTGTATCTTTATTTTCGAACTTTGTGCCAAGTTTTAGCCTCCGATTGCAAGAAAGTTCAAAAGTTGTGACATGATGTCCATAAACAGATTTTGTGTGCTTGATGGCAAAATTCGCCAAAAATAACCAGATCATCTTTTTGACCTGAATGTTTTTGACAACATGCCTATATAATTGTATTTCTGTCATCGGTTCTGAGTTTTTTTATTTGAGTTGCATAAGTGCCCTGATAATACTATTTACTACCTGTTGTTCTGTTTTTCACAGATTCTGCCACGTTTTGCGTTTTCAACATTTTGCAAATCTCAAGCTTGCTTTTCCTTTTCATAAAACCTTTTGGCAATCATGAGAAAAAATATATTTTCATGAAAATATTTATTTCCAGTAGATAATGAATTATTTTATCATGGGTACTAACCACTCTAATCAGCTTAGAATGAGTTTCGTATGAAGGGAGTTTTCAAGTATGCGATGGAAGATAATGAAAGAAGATCCAGGAGTGTCAAGTGCTCAAGATTGGGGATGCCCCCAAGCACCCCCAAGAAATATTCAAGGGGCTCAAGCGTCTAAGCTTGGGGATGCCCCCATGCATCCCCTTCTCTATCAACAATGATCAGTTCGTCCATCTCCATGCTATATTTTTAAAACTTCATATGTTATGTGCTATGCTTGGAGCGTCCCGATCTTTACTTTTTACTTTTTTTTGTTTTGCTTGCTGGTCATAAATAAGTTACATCATATCATTCTTATTTGGGAGAGAGACACGCTCCATTTTAACTACTTAGAACACTCTGTTTTTCACTCTTATTGTTCTGTGAGTGTTCACTTTTTGGTAGTACTGCGTTTAGCTCTTGTTTCCCACTCATTTTTTGTTTAGAGCTTGTTAGTTTGCTTCAGTTATATATGATTATCTCTCTGGTCTTTAATTAATATTATCTATCAGAGTTGTTTCAAGAAAGTTGATTGGTGTTGGAGAAAATAAAATATTTCATGCTTATACTGGTGCAATAGGAAGCTTCTTTAGACTATCGTTTGGACTTTAACATGTCATGTTAGATATTATCTTAATTATATGCTTAGTAGTTATTGATGTAGCATGACTTGTCTCAAATAGCTGAGAGTGCTTAATGTGCCATTGAAAGAATCATGTGTTGTTTTTATCATATCGAAGCATAATATTGTGGTATTCTCCTTTACTGCTACATTTGGGTTGACTTGGCGCATGCTCACACCATGTTATCTCTACAAACCAGTCACCTCTAGCCTCTATGATCGTTTAGTTTTTGACTTGTAATATTACTTATGCTTTGGTTAATAATGTTTTGTCGCTATGCAAGATTATGGCTGTTATTTCTCTCTTAGTTGGTCGCTCCCAGTCTCTTGGTAGCCTCCACCTGTACTGAGGATGAGCTCTACTCGTGCATCCAACTACCCAACAAAAGTTTGCCAAATGTGTCCATCATACCTACCTATATGTGGTATTTAACCTCCACTTCAAATAAATTTCTCATGTGCTACCTTTAAAACTTTCAAAATTACTCCTGTTTGTGACTATGTTTTATCTCATGAGTAAGTAGTAGATAATTCATGATCTTCTCATACTTGACAAGCTTTGTCTTGGGTTTGCATGTCTAATCTGCGAACCCCTAATACGAGGAGGGACTAGCATGAGTGCTCCCAGCTCAAAAAAGATAATAGCAACAAACAAAACCTCCTTCACGCTTTGTTCATGAGAAATCAGAATAGTGATAAACAAAGGAGACTAAGGGGATATGATCGTCCCCACTTTGGGATCTGTTCCTCAAAACTTGTCCAACATGAGAAGTATTGGGCTATCTGCTAGCATGTGTTGATGAATTATGCACCTCCCAAAAGCTTGTTTTACAATCTTATTGATTTCAAAAATCTCTAAAAGCACTAGCACATGAGTAATCCCTGCTTCCCTCTGCGAAGGGCCTTTCTTTTACTTTTATGTTGAGTCTTCATCGTGTAACTTTATTCACCAATTAAGAGAGCACAGTTGTCATTCTGAGTATAATGTGCATAGTCCCAAAATTTACTATTGACTGATTCATGATTATGTTATTACTTGTTCTCAAATTATTTGTATCTAGTCACCACTTGAACTTTTAAGGTGTCCTGGCATTTATGTTTTTCCTCACTCTTAAGGACAAGCGAAATACCACTTTGCTATGTTTTCTTTATGCTCGAAACAAACGAATAACTTTCAAGTGCATGATCTTTTGTTTGTGTTACTTTTCATGTTGCAACATGGTTGCTAAGTTTCATTGTTAGAGTTATATCTATCATGCCTATGTTTAGAGTTCTCTGATCTCAGCTTACAAATGTTTTTACAAATATGATGATCAAGGTTATGTTGGTAGTATGTGATCTCAAAAATTATTTTTCTTTTATCGTTTCACCTACTCGAGGACGAGTAGGAAATAAGCTTGGGGATGTTAATACGTCCAAAACGCATTTATAATTTTTTATGGTTTCATGCTACTTTTATGCTTTCGATAATTTTTTTTATATTAAGTTTATGATTTATTTGGACTAACCTACTAATAGTTTCAAAATTGCACAATGTTCTTATTTTACACTTTGATGTGTAAGAACTATCAAAAATAGGAGAGGAAAACCTTATTGGAGTGGGACTCTGACTTTCCTGAAATTTGTCACCCTACATATTTTGGATATCGTCTATTTCCGCCACGACGATGACGGTAAATGGAAACCTAATATATGCGAAAGTTGTGGAGAATTTTATGCTGATAATTCTAGACATACATTTTGGCCCATTTGAAGTTCGGACGCTCCAGGAAAGCCCGTTTTACTGGAGGACAAATATCTGATTAAAGGGATTACGGGAATCGGTGACGTGATTGAGTCCAGCTCTTACCATATTAGATGGATTCGGCCAAGCCACGACTAAGGACCTCATTAGTCTGAGAGGGGTTCCTAGGAAAGTTCTAGAGGTGACCAAGAGACCTTGGATAAAAGGGGCATCCATAGGAGGGCCAAGGATGATCGTCCCGACTCATATAAGGAGAGGAAAAAACCTGATTTCTCGAGAACCACCAAGAGCTACAAGATTTCCTCCTCCGAGGAAGCCGCCTTGGGGTGGAGAACCACCTACATACCAGCACCAACTTCAAGGAAGAATTAGGGCTAAGGGCCGCCGCCCCCAAGGGTCAAGGCTTCCGCCGCGGCCGCCGTCTGCAGTCGTCTCCTCTTCGGGCTGGACCTCTCCATCAACCACTTGCTCACCATGGCCATGTGTGAGTAGTCTCCCTCGGGGATGAGGTCTTCTACGTGTATCTATGTGGTCGTCTCTCTCTCTCCCATGATGTGATCTTGATTCTGATCATAGGCTATGTTAATGTAGGGTGATCTGATGATGTTTCCCCTTCTTCTATGTATTGGATTGATGTACTTACTTGATCTTATCTAGTATAATCCCCGAGACCGTGGTGATAACGGTCTATTGGACATCGGTTAGAAGAATATTTTCATGAGTGATTTCCTCTTTTGTGGATTGATTGAATAGTGAGAGTCTCTTGGTGCTTGTCTTCGACTATCCTTTAGATATGTTGTAGTGATTGTGTTACTCTCTTTGGATGGCTGCGGTGACAATGGGAAACCCATATATGAGAACTAAGAACTCCGAGGTGTGCTTTTGTAGCCCTACATAATTCTCGTCCTCTCTTGATCACAAAGTAATTACCTCCAAGTATGTCTCCGTTGCATGTTTTAGTGAAAATATCATGTGATTAGATTATGTAAATGTTGTTGGGAGTTGCCACTAGTGAAAGTACGAAGCCTAGGCCTTGTTTTCCACCATTGAACACCGTTTACTTTTAGTTTTGTTTCATGTTTCCTTGCTTCCATTTTTATTTCAGATTTATATTACCTTGTTTTACCATCCATATCACTTGCCTTTTAACATCTCTTCACCGAACTAGTGCACGTATACAACTAACAATTGTATTACGTGTGTCGGGGACAGAAGAGACTTCTTGTATCTTAATTGCAGGGTTGCTTGAGAGAGACCATCTTCAACCTCTACTTCCCGGAGTTCAATAAAACTTAGGTCATCCACTTGAGGGAAATTGCTGCTGTCCTACAAACCTCTGCGCTTGGAGGAACAACATAGTATACAAGAATAGAAGCATCCATAGACATCAGGCGTTCAAGTCGGGTTTCTACTGGCCTATAGCTTTGGACGACGAGACCGAGCTGCTCCGGTCTTGCGAGACCTGCCAGTTCCACGCCAAGAAGATCCCCCAGCCCGCGCAGGGCCTCCAGACTATCCCGCTTTCCTGGCCTTTTGCGGTCTGGGGGCTCGACATATTGGGACCCTTCCCGCGGGCAGCGGGGGGCTTCCGCTACCTCTACGTCGCCATCGACAAATTCATCAAGTGGGCAGAGGTAGAGCTAGTGCGCACCATCCCAGCCGTGTTTTCCGTCAAGTTCATCAAGGGCCTCGTTAGCCGCATCAGCGTCCCCAACCTTATCATCACCGATAATGGTTCGCAGTTCACCAGTCAGCTCTTCATGATTTATTGTGCTAACCTCGATACACAGATATGCTATACTTCGGTGGCCCATCCTAGAGCAATGGCCTGGTGGAGCGCGCCAACACGGAGCTCCTGTGGGGTCTCGAAGAGAGGAGTTTCAAGAAGAAGCTCGAAGCTTGCGCCGGGGTTCGGTACTGTGGTCCATCCGCACCACTGCAACAAACACCCACTGGCGAAACCCCGTTCTTCCTCGTCTACGGAGCAGAGGCGGTCCTTCCCACGAAATCAAGCACCGGTCCCCGCGGGTCTCGACATTCGATGAGGAGCGTCAGGAGGCTGCTCGGGGGACGAACCCTCGTACTTGGAGAGGAGGCGCGCTGTCGGGCCTCTCTCCAAGCCACGAGGTACCAGCAGACCTTGCGGCGCTACCACTGCCGCAACATCCGCTCTAGGACCCTCGAAGTTGGCGATCTCGTCTTGAGGCGGGTCCAATCCAGGGAAGGCTTGCATAAGCTTTCATCCATGAGGGAAGGCCCATTCAAGGTCGTCCAAGTCTCGAGGCCTAGCTCAGTGCGTCTGGAGACTGAAGATGGAGTTCCCATCAAGAACGCTTGCAACATCCAGCACCTCCGCAAGTTCTACCCGTGACGACTCTGCACCGCCCATGCACTGCCTCCGCGCCGCCTCTGCGTCGACCCTGCATCGTCCTTCAATTCTTCCGGAACCTACTTCAACCAGTGACACCCTAACGTAATAACGAGCCGAGGCTGTATACGCACAACCCCCCCCCCTCGAGGACGCGAATGTTGGAAATATGACCTAGAGGCAATAATTAATTAGTTATTATTATATTTATTTGTTCATGATAACCGTTTACTATCCAACTATAATTGTATTTATTGAAAACACAAATGCATGTGTGGATACATAGACAAAACACTATCCCTAGTAAACCTCTAGTTGACTAGCTCGTTGATCAAAGATGGTTAAGATTTCCTAACCATAGGCAAGTGTTGTCACTTGATAACGGTATCACATTATTGGAAGAATGATGTGATGGACAAGACCCAAATTATAACCGTAGCATATGATCGTGTCAGTTTATTGCTACTGTATTCTGCATGTCAATGTATCTGTTCCTATGACCATGTGATCATGCAACTCCCCTGCACTACCTCCGCGCCGCCTCTGCATCGACCCTGCATCGTCCTTCAATTCTTCCGAAACCTTCTTCAACCAGTGACACCCTCACGTAATAACGAGCCAAGGCTGTATACGCACAACCCCCCCCCTCGAGGACGGAAGATGTTGGAAATATGACCTAGAGGCAATAATTAATTAGTTATTATTATATTTCTTTGTTCATGATAATCGTTTATTATCCATGCTATAATTGTATTGATTGGAAACACAAATGCATGTGTGGATACATAGACAAAACACTATCCCTAGTAAATCTCTAGTTGACTAGCTCGTTGATCAAAGATGGTTAAGGTTTCCTAA
This sequence comes from Hordeum vulgare subsp. vulgare, assembly GCF_904849725.1. Lineage (NCBI taxonomy): Eukaryota > Viridiplantae > Streptophyta > Magnoliopsida > Poales > Poaceae > Hordeum > Hordeum vulgare. The sequence continues at coordinate 211,751,959 of NC_058523.1, read as the reverse complement.
CCATAGGCAAGTGTTGTCACTTGATAACGGTATCACATTATTGGAAGAATGATGTGATGGACAAGACCCAAATTATAACCGTAGCATATGATCGTGTCAGATTATTGCTACTGTATTCTGCATGTCAATGTATCTGTTCCTATGACCATGTGATCATGCAACTCCTGGACACCGGATGAATACCTTTTTTGTATCAAACGACGCAACATAACTGGAATACTATAAAGGTGATCTACAGGTATCACCAAAGGTGTGTGTTGGGTTGGCATGGATCAAGACTGGGATTTGTCACTCCGTGTGATGGAGAGGTATCTCGGGGGCCCACTCGGTAATACAACATCACAACAAGCCTTGCAAGCAATGTGACTAAGGAGTTACTTAGGGAATCTTGTATTACGGAATGAGTAAAGAGACTTGCCGGTAACAAGATTGAACTAGGTATTGAGATACGGACGATCGTATCTCGGGCAAGTAACATACCGAAGGACAAAGGGAATAGTATACGGGATTATATGAATCCTTCACATAGAAGTTCAACCGATAGAAATCTTCGTATAATATGTAGGAGCCAATATGGACATCCAGATCCTGATGTTGGTTAGTGACCGGAGAGTGTGTTAGGTCATGTCTGCATAGTTCTTGAACCCGCAGGGTCTACACACTTATGGTTCGGTGACGTTTCGATATAGTTGAGTTATATGTGTTGGTGACCGAAGGTTGTTCGGAGTCCCAGATGAGATCCCGGACATCACGAGGATTTCCGGAATGGTCCGGAATGGAAGATTGATATATAGGAAGTCTTGTTTTGGTCACTGAAAAAGTTTCGGGCTCATCGGTAGTATACCGGGAGTGCTGGGAGGGGTGCCGGGGGCCATCGGGAGGGGTGTCACGCCCAAAGGGGCCTGATGGTCTGTGGGAAGAGATAAACCAGGCCCTAGTGGGTTGGAATAAGTTCCCACTAAGGCCCATAAGGTTTGATAAGGAAAAAAACAAGGTGGAAAGAGTTTCCCAGTGGGAAGGAGGAATCCTACTCCAAGTAGGATTGGAGTAGGACTCCTCCTCCTCTCCCTTGCGCAAGGGAAGAAAAAGCTAACCTAGGGCTCCGCCACCTCCCTCCTCTCCTCCTATATATACTAAGGGTTCTGAGGGTTTTTAGACAACAGACAACAGCCACGTGTTGCCCTATATCTCTAGATCTGCTTCTCCTCTAGTTTCAACGGTGCTTAGGCAAAACCCTGCTGGAATAGGTGCACCAACACCACCACCATGCCGCCGTGCTAGAGAACTAATCTACCTCTCCGCGCCCTCTTGCTGGATCAAGAAGGCGGAGATCGTCATCAAGCTGTACGTGTGCGGAACGCAGAGGTGTCGTTCGATCGACACTTGATCGGGACAGATCGTGCGATGGATCTTGAGACGGTTCGTGGGATGGTTCGTGGGACGGATCGTGAAGACGTACCACTACATCAACCGCATTTATTAACGCTTCTGCTTAGCTATCTACAAGGGTATGTGGATCCGATATCTCTCTTGTAGATGATCATCACCATGATAGGTCTTCGTGTGCATAGGAAATTTTTTGTTTCCCATGCAACGTTCCCCAACAGTGGCATCATGAGCTAGATTCATGCGTAGATGAAATCTCGAGTAGAAGAGAAAAGTTCTTTTGGGCATTCATGTTTGACTTGCCGCCCTCCTTAGTCTAACTTATTTTTGCAGGGTATGCATGCGATGTGATATGGCCAAAGACATGATATGATATATTGGATGTATGAGATGATCATGTTGTACTAGTTAAATATCGACTTGCAGGTCGGTGCTACGGCCACCGGCAGGAGCCATAGGGTTTTCTTTAAACTAACGTTTGTGATTGCAAATGTGTTTACTATATTTCTAGGTTGTAGCTTTAGTAGAAATAGCATAGATAGCACTTAAACCTCGATGGCGGCATGATGATGGAGATCATGATGATGGACATCATGGTGTGGCGCCGGTGACGATGAAGATCGTGCCGGTGCTTTGGTGATGGAGATCAAGAAGCACAAGATCATGATCATATCATGTCACTTATGAATTGCATGTGATGTTAATCCTTTTTATGCACCTTATTTTTCTTAGAACGACGGTAGCATTATAAGGTGATCCCTCACTAAAATTTCAAGATAAAATTGTGTTCTCCCCAACTGTGCACCATTGCGGTGGTTCGTCGTTTCGAGACACCACATGATGATTGGGTGTGATAGACACAACATTCACATACAACGGGTGCAAAACAGTTGCACACGCGGAACACTCGGGTTAAACATTATGAGCCTAGCATGTACAAACATGGCCTCGGAACCCAAGAGACCGAAAGGTCGAGCATGAATCATATAGTAGATATGATCAACATGGAGATGTTCATCACTGAAATTATACTCAATTCACGTGATGATTGGACTTGAGTTAGTGGATTTGGATCATGCGCCACTCAAATGATTAGAGGGATGTCTATTTTGAGTGGGAGTTATTAGTAATATGATTAGCTAAACTCAATTATCATGAACATAGTCAAAGAGGTCTTTGCAAATTATGTTGTAGCTTGCGTTGTAGCTCTACTATTTTTATATGTTCCTAGAGAAAGTTTAGTTGAAAGATGATAGTAGCAATTTTGCGGCCTGAGTCCGTAAATTGAGGATTGTTCTCATTGATGTGCAGAAGGCTTATGTCCTTAATGCATCGCTCGGTGTGCTGAACCTCAAGCGTCATGTGTGGATGTTGCAAACATATGACATACACGTTTTTGATGACTACGTGATAGCTGAGTGCGTAATGCTTAACGACTTAGAATTGAGGCGCCAAAGACGTTTTGAAACGTCACAGGACATATGAGATGTTCCAAGATATGAATTGAGACCTCCAACAAGATTTTTTGTCTGCAAAGTAAGGGAGAAAATCTCAATCATTGAACATGTACTTAGATTGTCTGAGTGCTACAATCGCTTGAATCGAGTGGGAGTTGATCTTCCAGATGAGATAGTGATGGTTCTCCAAAGTCACTGCCACCAAGCTACTAGAGCTTCGTGATGAACTATAACATATCAAGGATACATATGATGATCAATGAGCTATTCGCAATGTTTAACACTTCGAAAGTAGAAATCAAGTAGGAGCATCAATTGCTGATGGTTAGTAAAACCACTAGTTTCAAGAAAGGGAAAGGGTAAGAAGGGATACTTTATGAAACGACAAAACAGTTGCTTCTCTAGTGAAGAAACCTAGGGTTGAACCCAAACCCGAGATTAAGTGCTTCTGTTATAAGGGAAACGGTCACGGAGGCGGAACTACCCTAGATAATTGGTAGATGAGAAGGCTGGCAAAGTCGACAAAAGTATATTGGATATCCTGATATTGATGTGTACCTTAATAGTATTCCTAGAAGCACCAGCGTATTAGATATCGGTTCACTTGCTAAGTGTTAGTAACTCGAAGTTATAGCTACGGATTAAAAGGATACTAGTAAGGGTGAGGTGACGATGTGTGTTGGAAGTAATTCTAAGGTTGATGTGATCAAACATCGCACACTCCCTCTACCATCGGGATTGGTGTTAAACCTAAATAATTGTTATTTGGTGTTTGCGTTGAGCATGAACATGATTGGATCGTGTGTATTGCAATATGATTATTCACTTAAAGAGAATAATGGTTATTCTATTTTCTTGAATAATTACCTTCAATGGTTTATTGAATTTCAATCGTAGTGCGACACATGTTCATAATATTGACGCCAAAAGATACAAAGTAGTAATGATTGTACCACTTAGTTGTGGCACTGCCACTTGAGTCATGTTGGTATAAAATGCATGAAGAAGCTCCATGCTGATGGATCTTTGTACTCACTCATTTTCGAAACCTTTGAGACATGCAAACCATACCTATTGGTATAAACGTGTGAAGAAACTCCATGCAGATGGATTGTTTGGACTCACTTCATTTTGCATCACTTGAGACATGCAAATCATACCACATGGGAAAGATGACCGAAGGCCTCGTTTTCCAGTGAGATGGAACAAGAAACTAACTTGTTGGAAGGAATACATTTTGGATGTGTGCAGTCCAATGAGTTTTGAGGCACGCAGTGGATATCGTTATGTTCTTACTTTACTGACGATTTGAGTAGATACAGGAGTATTTACTTGATGAATAACAAGTCCGAAATATTGAAAAGTTCAAAGCTATTTCAGAGTGAAGATCGTCGTGACAAGAGGATAAACTGTCTACAATATGATCATAGAGATGAATATGTGAGTTGCGAGTTTTGGTACACAATTAAGACAATGTGGAAATTGTTTTACAATTCATGCCACCTAGAACACCATAGTGTGATGGTGTGTCCGAACGTCATAGTCGCGCCCTATAGGATATAGCGCATACTATGATGTCTCTTATCGGAATACCACTATCGTTTTGGGTTAGGCATTAGAGACAACCACATTCATTTTAAATAGGGCACCACGTAAATCTGTTGAGATGACACCATATGAACTATGGTTTGGAGAAACCTAAGCTGTCGTTTCTTGAAATTTGGGCCTATGACGCTTATGTGAAAAAGTTTTTGTCTGATAAGCTCGAACCCAAAGCGGATAAATGCATATTCATAATTTATCCAAAACAGTTGGGTACATCTCCTATCTCAGATCTAGAAGCAAAGTGTTTTTTCTAGAAACGGGTCCTTTCTCGAGGAAAGGTTTCTCTCGAAAGAATTGAGTGGGGGGTGGTGCAACTTGATGAGGTTATTGAACCGTCACTTCAACCAGTGTGTAGGAGGGCGCAGGAAGTTGTTCCTATGGCGCCTACGCCAATTGAAGTGGAAACTGATGATAGTGATCATAAGCTTCGGATCAAGTTACTACAAACCTCATAGGTCGACAAGGTCGTGTACTACTACAGAGTAGTACGGTAACCCTGTCTTGGAGGTCATGTTGTTGAACAACAATGACCCTACGAGCTATGAAAAAGCAATGGTCGGCCTGAATTCCGGCAAACGGGTGGAGGCCATGAAATCCGAGAGAGGGTACGTGTATAAAACAAAGTATAGACATTGGAAGAACTACTTGATGGTCGTAAGACTATTAAGTACATATGGATCTTTAAAAGGAAGACAAACGATGATAGTGAAAAGTCACCATTAAGAAAAGCTCGACTTATAGCAAAGATGTTTCCGACAAGTTCAAAGAGTTGACTATGAGGAGACTTTCTCACTCATAGCGATGCTAAAAGTCTGTTGGAACTATGTTAGCAGTTACTGCATTATTTATGAAATATTGCACATATGATGTCAAAACATTGTTTCCTCGACGTTTTTCTTGAGGAATGGTTGTATGTGATACAGCCAGAAGGTTTTGTCGATCCTAAGGATGCTAACAAGTATGCATGCTCCAGCGATCCTTCTATGGACTGGTGCAAGCATCTTGGAGTTGGAATATACGCTTTGATGAGATGATCAAAGCTTTTGGATTTATACAAGGTTTATGAGAAACTTGTATTTCCAAAGAAGTGAGTGGGAGCACTATCGAATTTCTGATAAGTATATGTGGTTGACATATTGTTGATCGGAAGTAATGTAGAATTTCTGGAAACCATGAATGTTTGTTTGAAAGGAGTTTTTCAAGGAAAACCTGGATAGAGCTACTTGAATATTGAGCATCCAGATCTATAGAGATAGATCAAAACGCTAAATAGAACTTTAAATGAAATGCATGCCTTGACAAGTTTTTGAAGGAGTTCAAAATAGATCAGCAAAGAAGGAGTTCTTAGCTGTGTTGTAAGGTGTGAATTTGAGTAAGACTCAAAGCCCGACCATGACAAAAGAAAGAGAAAGGACGAAGGTCGTCCCCTATGCCTTAGCCATAGGCTCTAAAGTACGCCATGCTGTGTACCGCACCTGATGTGTGCCTTGCCATAAGTCTACAAAGGGTACAAAGAGTGATCAAGGATTGAATCACTGAACAACGGTCAAAGTTATCCTTAGTAACTAATGGACTAAGTCATTTTTCTCGATTATGGAGGTGATTAAAGAGTTCGTCATAAAGCGTTACATCGATGCAAGCTTTGACACTAATCTGAATAACTATAAGGAGTAAAGCGGATTCATATAGTGGAGCAGTCATTTGGAATAGTTCCAAATGACTCGTTGACTAAAACCTCTCTCACAAGGAAGACATGATCAAACCGCAGAACTGTATGGGTGTTGGATTCGTTAAAATCACATAGTGATGTGAACTAGATTACTGACTCTAGTGCAAGTGGGAGACTGTCGGAAATATTCCCTAGAGGAAATAATAAATTAGTTATTATTATATTTCTTTGTTCATGATTATTGTTTATTATCCATGCTATAATTGTATTGATTGGAAACACAAATACATGTGTGGATACATAGACAAAACACTGTCCCTAGTAAGCCTCTAGTTGACTAGCTCGTTGATCAAAGATGGTTAAGGTTTCCTAACCATAGGCAAGTGTTGTCACTTGATAACGAGATCACATCATTGGGAGAATGATGTGATGGACAAGAACCAAACTATAAACATAGCATATGATCGTGTGAATGTATTGCTACTATTTTCTGCATGTCAATGTATTTGTTCCTATGACCATCAGATCATGCAACTCCCGGACACCGGAAGAATACCTCATGTGTATCTAACGTCGCTACGTAACTGGGTGACTATGAAGGTGCTCTAGAGGTGTCTGTTGGGTTGGCATGGATCAAGACTGGGATTTGTCACTCCGTGTGATGGAGAGGTATCTCGGGGGCCCACTCGGTAATACAACATCACAACAAGCCTTGGAAGCAATGTGACTAAGGAGTTAGTTACGGGATCTGATTTAACGGAATGAGTAAAGAGACTTGCCGGTAATAAGATTGAACAAGGTATGGAGATACCAACGATGGAATCTCGGACAAGTAACATACCGAAGGACAAAGGGAATAGTATACGGGATTATATGAATCCTTGACATAGAAGTTCAACCGATAGAGATCTTCGTGGAATATGTAGGAGCCAATGTGGACATCCAGGTCCCGCTGTTGGTTACTGACCGGAGAGTGTATCAGGTCATGTCTGCATAGTTCTCGAACCCGAAGGGTCTGCACACGTAAGGTTCAGTGACATTTCGGTATAGTTGAGTTATATGTGTTGGTGACCGAAGGTTTTTGAGAGACACGGATGAGATCCTAGATGTCAGGAGGGTTTCCAGAATTGTCCGGAAACGAAGGTTGATATATAGGAAGTCCTGTTTTGGTGACCGGAAAAGTTTCGGGCTCATCAGTAGTGTACCGAGAGTGCCGGGAGGGGTGTCGGGGACCATCGGGATGGGTGTCACACCCCAAGGAGCCTCTTGAGCTGTGGGAAGTGATAAACCAGCCCCTAGTGTTCTGGAATAAGTTCCCACTAAGTCCCATAAGATTTAGAACGAAAAAACAAGGTGGAAAGAGTTTCCAAGTGGGAAGGAGGAATCCTACTCGAACTAGGATTGGAGTAGGGCTGCTCCTCCTCTCCCTTGCGCAAGGGAAGAGAAGGATGCCCTAGGGCGCAACCCTCTCCCTACTTTCCTCCTATATATACTAAGGGTTTTAAGGGGTTTTAGACAACAGAAACCAACCACGTGCTGCCCTCTCTCTAGATCTGTTTCTCCTCTAGTTTCAGCGGTTCTTAGGCGAAGCCCTGCTGGAATAGCTCCACAAACACCACCACCACGCCGCTGTTCTGTAGAACTCATCTACCTCTCCGCCTCTCTGGCTGGATCAAGAAGGCGGAGATTGTCATCAAGTTGTACGTGTGCGGAACGCGGAGTTGCCGTCCGTACGGCACTTGATCGGGACGGATCGTGGGATGGATCTTCACACGGTTCGTGGGAAGGATCGTGGGACGGATCGTGAAGACGTACCACTACATCAACTATGTTTATTAACGCTTCCGGTTAGCGGTCTTCAAGGGTATGTGGATCCGATCTCCCTCTTGTAGATGATCATCACCATTATAGGTCTTCGTGTGTGTACAAATTTGTTTTGTTTCCCATGCAACGTTCCCCAACAGCGGAAGGGGTCCATTCCATGCCTAGTGGGGAAGACGGAGGAAATCAACACAGTCCACCAATGACTTCCAGAATCAGGCGCCTAAGGCCTCGGGGGTAGGGACACTCATGAGGCCAAAGCAACCTCGCAACCTCCTAGATACAGCCCCACGATGACACTCTCACGTAATAACGAGCCGAGGCTCTATACGCCCAGGGCCCCCCGAGGATGCGGAAGGGGTCCACCCCATGCATAGTGGAAGCCATATGCTTAGTGCTAGGGGGCGATGGAGGCGGAGAATATATTAGGTGATATTTACAAAATCTTAGCTGATATTTATGATATATTTTTTTTGGCTTGGATTTGCTCATATTTACGAAATCAAACTCGGGGCCTTTCCAAATGAAGCTTTTGCAAAAAAATATTTTTACTACTACTCTTCGTGTCACACTCTATTCTTCTGAGCCGAGCATTCGCCTACCCCCACCCGCTCGTACCCCGCAAGCGGGGGCTGGGGGCACGATGTCGGCACCTTGCCAAGGCCTTGGTGCCCAGAACCACGCGTGGTACTCACTAACGAGTCGGCAGACTCATGCCAACCAATACTCGCTCAAGGTTCCTATTTGCGGCTCGACGCACCATCCCGGAGAGGGAACAAAATTTAGTGTTTCCTCACAACAGTTGTTTATCTTGGGACAGTTTGAGCGCCTAAGGGGGCTCTTGAGCATAGCGCCTCAGGAGCCTTACCGGTCACAAAGCCACCTGGCACCCGGGTGTCATGACCTGGCCCCGTGAGGAACCACCTTGTTAATGGGTCGCGCCTCACGACGGCGGGGAAATGTGTAGGACTGGCACCTGCCGAGGCAAAGCTTCCTGAATGCAGATTAGGGACCTCCAAAAACAGAACTCGCGAGGGACTCTTGAACATCTAAGGGGGATCCTGAGCATCGCGCCTCAGGAACCCTACCGGTCACAAAGCCACCTGGTACTCGGGTGCCAGTGCCTTGTTCCACGAGGAGCGACTATACAGGTCTTGCCTCGCGGTAGGGAAATCTGCGAGACTGGGACCTGTCGACGTAGAGCCGCTTGAATGTCTAAGGGCGCTCCTGAGCATAGCGCCCAGGGAGGCTTACCAGTCAGAAAGCCACCTGGCACCCTGGTGCCAAGGCATTGCCCCTTGAGGAACGACCTTGGTAATGGGTCGGGCCCAGGGCGCCAGGGAAATGTGCGGGACCGGTGCCCGCTGACATAGAGCATTGACCCACTCCACCTGCAGTAAGGAAAGAACCAACCGACCAACAGGCCAACCCCAGAGTGCCACAGCCATGCGACATCACTAAGCTAAGTATCTAAACCAGCAGAGAAGCAACATCACTAACAAAAGGGGGCGGCCGCCCAAATCAATTACATGCCCGAATGGCCTATCTATGTTTCCATGGATGCAGTATCAAAAGCAAGGAGGAGACAACTACAGATGAAAATCCCAGAGGAGGGCAGCCGCCGCCGACGCCCGACACCCGCACGCCGACACTCAGTCCGTGTCCTCCTCCAACTTCATAGGCGTCGCAGGAGCAGACGGGCGGTGCTGCGCTTGGGGGATCCTTCCCGAGGCTCGGGCACAGTGGTGAGGCGTCTCGTCGTAGCTGCTATCGCTGTTGTCGCTCGGGCTCCTTCCGGAGGGAGTATTGACGCTACTGGAGGATTGGCGCCCACCATCAGAGACATGCTTTTCTACAGGGCCGCCACGGCCGGCGTCCTCCGGGAAGCAACCCAGGCGATCGCCTCCCTGTCGAACTTGAAGTGGAGGTAGCGCCTCCCCTTCTGGCCTCGGGGGCGGGCGAAGGTCTTCCATCCGCTGTTCAGATACACATAACCGTTGGGGGTGACTTCAACCTCCATCCAGGATGCCCCGCTTCAGCAGCCGTCGGCCTGCAAACACAGGCCCCGAGGCCCACCGGTCGGCAGTGCCTCCGCGAAGAAATTCGGAAGGTGGAGCCAAGCAAATTCGGACCTCTCCACCCACATCATGAACTCCATCGCCATATCGGCCGAGCGGTTCCATGGGCGAGGCGGCCGAGTGGCCATCCCCCACCTCCCAATCCGACCGCTACGGGCGCCCCCACCAGCCGAGGTCCCGCCATCGCCGCTGATGGTGATCCCCAGGTGGGTGGAACCACGATCGCGCCCGCCGGAGGCCGCTATCGCCGCCGCCGCATACTTCCGAGGGTGGCCTCGTCCCCTCTTGGTTGGTGGAGCAGCAATACCCTCGCCAGGGGCCTTCCCCTTATCGGCAGTAGAGAACCTCCTCATCAGCGCCATGATGAGAGGGTGGAAAGCTCAAGGTGGGGGCGGAGAAGACTGAGGTGACGCAAGCCTTATCACCCCCGTCGGGTTAAATAGGCAGCCGAGAGCAGGCAGGCGCCCCTTCGCGTCCCCGGGACCACACAATTCGCGAGGGTATGCGCCCGCGTGGCATGTGTACAGGCATCGCCCCTAAGGAGTAATTATTGCTGGCGTCGCGCCCACGCATCACATCAATTTGACCAGGCGTGCCTCCGGGGGCCTGGGTAACTGGGGAGTTGCCACTGTGTTGCGCTGCGCGTGTGAAGCCTGACCCACACACATTTAGGGACCACGACGCTTCCGACTGGCCCCAAGTCTTCCCCATGAAGCCAGCCCGGGCGCGCCTTGGGCCCGGGGGCTACTATCGGTGTTCTGGGTTCGGGGGTACCCAGACTCGCCTTTGTGTGGCCCAGGGCTGGCCCACTCCATCGACCAAGCATCAGCAGGCTCGACAAGGCCCTCGTGAGGTGTTAGACCTCACAAGGAGGAACGGGATCAAGACCCGCAGGGGGCCTCCTCAGGACCCCTCCAGAGCGGCGGACATTCCAAGCCAAGGCCCAGCCTCAGGGGGGTGACGCAGAAGGAGGACAGGCAAACCGCAGATGGCAGAGCAGTGCAGCCCCCCCTTTGTCCAGAGTGGGCCAAGAGGTACGCGGGACCCGGAGGCATCTTGCAAAGGTTTCCACTTTGGTGAAACCATGCCACCACCGCCCGCCAGCAGGGTAGACGTCACCCCTGCGGCGCGGGCAGCCACTTTGCAGGCGAAGACCACCTTTGGACAGGGGAGAAGGTTCCCCTTTCCCCTATTAAAATTGGCCATTGTGGGATCCGTTCCCACCGAAACGATAAGGGAAGAGGACCTCGGCCACCACTATATATAGAGGATAGGTTTCTTCGTAGAGGGGGATCAAAACACTAGCCATTCACTGATCCACGATCACACCGCTGAAGCCTCCTAACCTTAGGAGGCCGAAGAATACTGTACTAGTTCATTTACCAACTTCCACGAGAGGCAATCCACCAAAGCAGGAGCAGGGTTTTACGCTTCCCAGCGGCCAAAACCTGGGTAAACTGCCGTGTTCCTTGTCTCCCTCACCATCGCGTGAGTTCTTAGTCTTTCCCACCGAGTAACGAGCCTCGTAAATCGAATCTGTTGAGTGGCCTCCGCGCGTGTCCCTATGTTCGAATCTTAGAGGTCTTGCGGAGCTCGAAATCCGACAGACCCGGCCCCATAGTGCGGGTTAAATCCTAGAGTTATACCCCCAACACACCGTCGTGCTTTAATTTATATTGATGTGGTGAAGACGGAGCCATGCTTTGCTAAATGAAAGATGAATGGGGGTAAACATTCTTTGAGGATCCCATACTTTCAAAGATTGATGATTTGGTTGATGATGCTTATAATTGTTACAATGTTAATGTTTCTTAATTAATGTTCTCTCAATGAACATACATGCAAAATATTACATATTGGGTAGCATGCCACATAAAAATTCTGTTCTTACCATTTACCTACTCGAGGACGAGGAGGAATTAAGCTTGGGGATGCTTGATACCTCTCCAACGTATCTATATATTTCTATTGTTCCATGCTATTATATTATCATCCTAGGATACTTTTTGGGTCATAATTCATGAATTTATATTATTTTGTAGCACTAACCTATTAACTCAGTGCCAAGTGCAAGTTGTTGTTTTCTGCTTTTTTTCAGGCTCCAACTACAAAATGAAGTCCAATTGCCTCGAAACCTTTTTATGATTTTTTAGGACCAAAATAAGACCTCAAAGCTTCAGGAGGAGACCTGAAGCCACACGAGGGAGAAACAAGCCAACAGGGCACGACTAGGGAGGTGGCCACGCCCTGATGGATTGTCCCTCCCTCGTGGTATCTCTTTCTCTGTTCTATGCCCTATTAATTAACATATATTCTAGAAACACTAAATATCAGAGGGAAACACTTTTTTTGCCGCCGCAAGTCCCTGTTCCACGAAGAGCCCATTTGGAGCTCCATTTTGGCACCCTATCGATGGAGGGTTGATCATGGAGGGCCTCTTCATCAACCTTGCTGCCCTCGTGATGATGTGTGAGTAGTTCACCATAGACCTATGGGTATGTTGGGGATATTATTCGACTATGAGACTCGCCCTAAGTGGGCCGGCTCAAGATGATGGCAGATCCAACGTTTCCTACTCAAGATGGGCCATGACTTATCAGGGAGAAGGCGTAAGGTCAAGTCAGAAGAGCCGGCTTTGGCCCAAGACATAAAGTCGGCGACTTGCGGCCCATAAAGGAGAGGGGCTTCGGGATGTCTCCTTGCGATAAAAGTCACGCGAGTTAGAGATATGTCAGGTCACGAATAACATGTGATCTGGACTCTTGTAACCATGGAGCCTTGACCTGTATATAAAGGCGAGTCTCTAGGGCTGATAGAGTTAAGTTAACACCAATCGAGAGCTAGGTCAGGAGAATCCGCACCCTTGTAATCGATTTCTATAGAAATATACACGGAGCAGGACGTAGGCTTTTACTTCGGTCAAAGGGGACGAACCTCGGTAAAATCGTCTCTTGCTCCCTGCTAACCTCTTTGAGTCGCCACATGGTTGCGATGCCCCCATCTCTAAGACCTCTTATGAGGAAATCTTTGTTGGGGAACGTAGGAGTAATTCAAAAAAAATTACATTACAGCAAGATCTATCTAGTAGATGCTAGCAACAAGCAAGGGGTAGAGCATCTTCATACCTTTGAAGATCGCTAAGAGGAAGCGTTACTATGAACGCGGTTGATGGAGTTGTACTTGTAGCGATTCAGATCGTGGAAGATTCTGATATAAGCGCCGAACAACGGCGCCTCCGCGTTCAAAACACGTGAAGCCCAGTGATGTCTCCTTCACCTTGATCCAGCAATGAGAGAGGAGAAGTCGAGGGAGAGCTCCGACAGCACGACGGTCAGGTGACGGTGGAGCTGCGTGGTACTCCAGCAGGGCGTCACAAAGCGCTATGGAGGAGGAGGAGGAGGAAGAACAGGGCTGCGCCGAGGGAGGAAGAAAACTTGTGTGTTTGCAGCCCCAAACCCTTGGGTATATTTAGGAGGTTGAGGAGTAGGAAGGCCAGCCACCCTACGGTTTCCCCTTGGTGGTGCAGTGGCCAAGGAGGTGGCAATGGCGAGGGTTGAGGTGGCTTGCCTCCCAAATTGGGAGGGGGCCACCATCGCCCTTGGGTGCCCAGCCCAAGGCGCCCTTGGGCCTTGGTTCGGCCGAGCCATCCACCTAGGTGGCTGGCTCCCACCTTATTTTGGCCCTTGTGCCCCTGCGGTGCTCGTGGCCCCTCCCAGTGGACCCCGGAACCCTTCCGGTATACCCGGTACAATACCGGTGATCCTTGAAACATTTCTGGTGATCAAATCTCCACTTCCTATATATGAATCTTGACCTCCGAACCATTCCGGAGCTCCTCGTGAGATCCGGGATCTCATCCGGGACTCCGAACAACCTTCATTAACAACGCACTATTCCCATTACAACTCTAGCATCATCGAACCTTAAGGGTGTAGACCGTACGGGCTCGGGAACCATGCAGACATGACCGAGACACATCTCTGGTCAATAACAAACAGCGGGATATGGATACCCATGTTGGCTCCCATATGTTCCACGATGATCTCAGCGGATGAACCACGACGTCAGGGATACAATCAATCCCGTATGCAATTCTCTTCGTCTACCGGTATGATATTTGCATGAGATTCGGTTGTTGGTATCCCTATACCTTGTTCAATCTCGTTACCAACAAGTGTCTTTACTCATTCCGTAACACACCATCCCGTGGCTAACTCCGTAGTCTCATTGAGCTCATTATGATGATGCATTACCGAGTGGGCCCAAAGATATATCTCCGGCACACGGAGCGACAAATCCCAATCTTGATTCATGCCAACCCAATAGACACTTTCGGAGATACCTGTAGTGCGTCTTTATAATCACCCAATTATGTTGTGATGTTTGATACACCCAAAGCTCTCCTACGGTATCTGGGAGTTGCACAATCTCATGGTCTAAGGAAATGATACTTGACATTATAAAAAGCTCTAGCAGACGAACTACCCGATCTTGTGCTATGCTTAGGATTGGGTCTTGTGATCCCGCTATCTATGACATCCAATGTCCATGATCAGGAAACCATGACCATAAATTGATCAACGAGCTAGCCAACTAGAGGCTCACTCGGGACATGTTGTGGTCTATATATTCACACATGTATTACGGTTTCCGGTTAATACAATTGTAGCATGAACAATAGACAATTATCACGAACAAGGAAATATAATAATAAGCACTTTATTATTGCCTCTAGGGCATATTTCCAACAGTCTCCCAGTTGCACTAGAGTCAATAATTTAGTTACATTCTGATGAATCAAATACCCATAGAGTTCTGGTGCTGATCATGTTTCTCTCGTGCAAGAGGTTTAGTCAGCGGATCTGCGACATTCAGATCCGTATGTACTTTATGAATATATATATCTCCATCCTGGATGAATCCACGAATGGAGTTGAAGCGGTGCTTGATGTGCTTCGTCTTCTTGTGAAACCTTGGCTCCTTGGCAATGGCAATAGCTCCAGTGTTGTCACAGAAGAGAGTCATCGGGCCCGACGCACTGGGAATCACTCCTAGGTCGGCGATGAACTCCTTCATCCAGACTCCTTCATGTGCTGCTTCTGAAGCACCTATGTACTCCGCTTCACATGTAGATGCCGCCACGACGCTTTGCTTGCAACTACACCAGCTCACTGCCCCACCATTGAAAATAGACCCGCATCTAGTTTGTGACTTGGAGTCATCCAGATATGTGTCGAAGCTAGCATTGACGTAACCCTTTACGCCGAGCTCTTCGGCAACTCATAAACGAGAAACATATCTTTAGTCCTTTTCAGGTACTTAAGGATATTCTTGACCGTTGTCTAGTGATCCACTCCTGGATCACTTTGGTACATTCCTACCAAACTTATGGCAAGGTTCACATCAGGTATGGTACACAGCATGGCATACATAATAGAGCCTATGGCTAAAGCTTAGGGGACAGTACTCATCTTTTCTCTATGTTCGGCTGTGGTCGGGCGTTGACCTATGCTCAACCTCACACCTTGTAATACAGGCAAGAACCCCTTCTTGGCCTTATACATATTGAACTTCTTCAATATCTTGTCAAGGTATGTGCTTTGTGAAAGACCAATGAGGTGTCTCGATCTATCTCTATAGATCATGATGCCTAATATGTAAGGAGCTTCTCCAAGGTCCTTCATTGAAAAACTCTTATTCAAATAGGCCTTTATGCTTTCCAAAAGTTCTATATCATTTCCCATCAACAATATGTCATCCACATATAATGTTAGAAATGCTACAGAGCTCCCACTCACTTTCTTGTAAATATAGGCTTCTTCATAAGCCTATACAAACACAAACGCTTTGATCACCTCATCAAAGCGAATGTTCCAACTCCGAGATGCTTGCACCAGACCATAGATGGAGCGCTTGAGCTTGCATACCTTGTCAGCATTTCTAGGATCAACAAAACCTTCTGACTGTATCATATACAATTCTTCCTTAAGAAAGCCGTTGAGGAATGCCGTTTTGATGTCCATTTGCCAGATTTCATAATCGTAAAATGCGGCAATTGCTAACATGATTCGGCTGGACTTCAACATCGCTACGGGTGAGAAAGTCTCATCATAGTCAATTCCTTGAACTTGTCGATAACCCTTAGCGACAAGTCGAGCCTTATAGATGGTCACATTACCATCCGCGTCAGTCTTCATCTTAAAGATCCATTTATTTTCTATGGCTCGCCGATCATCGGCAAAGTCCACCAAAGTCCATACTTTGTTGTCATATATGGATCCTATCTCGGATTTCATGGCTTCTAGCCATTTGTTGGAATCCGGGACGGCCATCAGTTCTTCATAGTTTGAAGGTTCACTGTTGTCCAACAACATGATTTCCATGACAGGGTTTCCATACAACTCTAGGGAGGAACGTGTGCTTGTGGACCTTCGAGGTTCGGTAGTATCTTGATCCGAAGATTCATGATCATCATCATTAACTTCCTCTCTAGTCCGTCCAGGCACCTTAGAAACAATTTCTTGCACTACTCTACTCTCTGGTTCGAGAGGAGGAAAAATTACCTCATCAAGTTCTACTTTCCTCCCACTTACTTCTTTCGAGAGAAACTCTTTCTCTAGAAAGGATCCGTTCTTGGCCACAAAGATTTTCCCTTCGGATCTAAGATAGAAGGTATACCCAATAGTTTCCTTACGGTATCCTATGAAGATGCATTTTTCCGCTTTGGGTTCGAGCATCTGAGGTTGAAGTTTCTTCACATAAGCATCACAACCCCAAACTTTCGTAAACAACATCTTAGGTTTCTTTCCAAACCATAATTCATACGGTGTCATCTCAACGGATTTAGAGGGTGCCCTATTTAAAGTGAATGCAGCAGTTTCCAATGCATATCCCCAAAATGGTAGCGGTAGATGAGTAAGAGACATTATAGATCGCACCATATCCAATAAAGTGCGATTACGACGTTCAGACACACCGTTACGATGAGGTGTGACAGGCGGCATGAGTTTTGAAACAATTCCATATTTTCATAAGTGCATGCCAAACTCGCGACTCAAATATTCTCCTCCACGATCAGATCGTAAGAACTTTATTTTCTTGTCATGTTGATTCTCCACCCCACTCTGAAATTCGTTGAACTTTTCAAAGGTTTTAGACTTGTGTTTCATTAAGTAGACATACCCATATTTACTTAAGTCATCAGTGAGGGTGAGAACATAACGGAAGGCACCGCAAGCCTCAATGCTCATTGGACTG
Source organism: Hordeum vulgare subsp. vulgare (assembly GCF_904849725.1). NCBI lineage: Eukaryota > Viridiplantae > Streptophyta > Magnoliopsida > Poales > Poaceae > Hordeum > Hordeum vulgare. Next base: position 211,734,686 of record NC_058523.1, on the reverse strand, counting down.
CAAACATACGTATGTATTATTTCCAGCAAGTTTGTTGCTCGCTGCATTGTACTGCAAAATAGAGTCTTGTTAATCTTGCCAACGAGGCATAGTTCGCATCTGTCATATCATTCAAAATCATGAGACTCCAAAAGTCCATCTGTATAGAGTTTCTTCATGCGCTTGACACCGATACGACCAAGGCGGCAGTGCCACAAGTATGTGGGACTATCATTATCAACCTTACATATTTTGGTACTCATACTATGAATATGTGTATCATGACGTTATAGATTCATTAAGAATAAACCATTGACCAGCGGGGCGTGACCATAAAACCTATCACTCATATAAATGGAACAACCATTATTCTCAGATTTAAATGAGTAGCCATCTCGCATTAAATGAGATGCAGATACAATGTTCATGCTCAAAGCTGGTACGAAATAACAATTATTGAGGTTTAAAACTAAATCCGAAGGTAGATGTAGAGGTAGCATGCCGGCGGCGATCACATCGACCTTGGAACCTTTTCCGACGTGCATCGTCACCTCGTCCTTTCCGAGCCTCCGCTTATTCCGCAGTTCATGTTTTGAGTTGCAAATGTGAAAAACATCACCGGTATCACATACCCAGGAGCTAGTACGAGCGCCGGTAAGGTACACATCAATGACATGTATCTCATATATACGTTTGACAATGGAGACATTCTTATCCGCTAAGTACTTGGGACAGTTCCGCTTCTAGTTACCAGTTCCCTTGCAGTAATAGCACTCACTCTCTCACTTGGGTCCTTTCTGTGGCTTCTTCCTGGCAACTCGTTTATCGGGCGCGGTAGCTTCTTTGCCGGCCTTCTTGAAGTTCTTTTACCCTTGCCTTTCTTGAAACTGGTGGTCTTATTCACCATTAACACGTGATGTTCTTTATTGATTTCCACCTCTGCTGATTTCAGCATTGAATACAACTCGGGAATGGTCTTCTCCATCCCTTGCTTGTTGTAGTACATCACAAAACCCTTATAGCTAGGTGGAAGCGACTGGACGATTCTGCCAATAACCGCGTCATCTGAAAGTTCAACTCCCAGCTGAGAGAAGCAGTTTTGCAACCCAAAAATTTCGATTATGTGCTCACTCACAGAATTATTTTCCTGCATCTTAGAGCTGAAGAACTTGTCGAAGACCTCATATCTCTCGAATCAGGCATGAGCTTGGAAAACTAGTTTCAGCTCCTCGAACATCTCATATGCTCCAAGTTGCTCAAAACGATTTTGGAGCCCTGGTTCTAAACTATACAACATACCACACTGAACGAGAGAGTAGTCATCATTTTGCGACTGCGAGGCATTCTGAACATCCTGGGCTGCCGCGGGAATGGGAGGGTCGCCTAGTGGTGCATCAAGGACATATGCCTTCTTGGAAGCAATGAGGATGAGCGTTAAATTACGAGCCCAGTCTGCATAGTTGCTACCATCGTCTTTCAGCTTGGTTTTCTCTAGGAACACGTTGAAATTGAATGGGACATGTGCATTGGCCATTGGATCTACAATATTTGTAAAGACAATTTTCGACTAAGTTCATGATAATTAAGTTCATCTAATCAAATTATTTAATGAACTCCTACTTAGATAGATATCCCTCTAGTCATCCAAGTGATACATGATCCACGTCGACTTGCCCGTGTCCGATCATCACGTGAGACGAACTCGTCATCAATGGGGAGCATCTCCATGTTGATCGTATCATCCATATGACTCATGTTCGACCTTGCGGTCTCTCGTATTCCGAGGCCATGTCTGTACATGCCAGGCTCGTCGAGTCAACCTAAGTGTTTTGCGTGTGTAAATCTGGCTTACACCCGCTGTATGCGAACATTAGAATCTATCACACCCAATCATCATGTGGTGCCTCGAAACAACGATCCTTCGCAACGATTCACATTTCGGGGAATACTTATCTCGAAATTTAATGAGGGATCATCTTATCTTTGCTACCGTCGTAATAAGCAATAAGATGAAAAACATGATAAACATGACATGCAAATCATATAGTGACATGATATGGACAATATCATCTTGCTCCTTTGATCTCCATCTTCGGGGCACGTCATGATCATCATTGTCACTGGCATGACACTATGATCTCCATCATTCTATCTTCGCGAAGTCATCTAGCCAACTATTACTTCTACTACTATAGCTAATGGTTAGCAATAAAGTGAAGTAATCACATGGCGTTGCATCTCATACAATAAATTAAGACAACTCCTATGGCTCCTGCTAGTTATCATACTCATCGACATGCAAGTCCTGAATCGTTTTACAAGAACATGATCAATCTCATACATCACATATATAACATCACATTCTTTTGGCCATATCACATCACATGTCATACCCTGCAAAAACAAGTTAGACGTCCTCGAATTGTTGTTGCAAGTTTTACGTGGCTGATTGGGGTTTCTAGCAAGAACGCTTCTTACCTACGTGATAGCCACAATGTTGATATGCCAATGCTATTTACCCTTCATAAGGACCCTTTGCATCCAATACAATTCGACTAAAGTGGGAGATACAGACACCCGCTAGCCACCTTATGCAACAAGTGCATATCAGGCGGTGGAACCAGTCTTACGTAAGCGTACGTGTAAAGTTGGTCGGTACCTCTTCATCCCACAATACCGATGAAAAAAGATTGGTATAGTAACGGCAAGCAATTGACAAAATCATCGCCCACAACTTTTGTGTTCTACTCGGGCATAGAATCTACGCATAGAACCTGGCTTCGATGCCACTGTTGGGGAACGTAGTAGTAATTCAAAAAAAATCCTATGTCACACCAAGATCTATCTAGGAGATGCTAGCAACGAGCAAGGGATAGAGCATCTTCATACCTTTGAAGATCGCTAAGCGTAAGCGTTACTATGAACGTGGTTGATGGAGTCGTACTCGTAGCGATATAGATCGCGGAAGATTCTGATCTAAGCGTCGAACAACGGCGCCTCCGCGTTCGACAGACGTGCAGCCGTGTGATGTCTCCTTCACCTTGATCCATCAAGGGGAGAGGAGAAGTTGAGGGAGAGCTGCAGCAGAACGACGGCATGGTGGAGGTGGAGCTGCATGGCACTCCGGCAGGGCTTCGCCAAGCGCTGCGGAGGAGGAGGAGGAGGAAGAGTAGGACTGCGCCGAGTGAGGAAGAAAACTTGTGTGTTTGCGACCCCAAACCCTTGGGTATATATAGGAGGGAGAGGAGGAGGGCCGGACACCCTAGGGTTTCTCCTAGGTGGTGCGGCGGCTAAGGAGGGGGCGGCGGCCAGGGTTGAGGTGGCTTGCCTCCCAAGTAGGGAGGTGGGCCACCATCGCCCTAGGGTTCCTAGCCCTTGAGCTTGGTTCGGCCGAGCCAGCCCACCTACACTAGTAGGAGAAAGGCTACTAGTAGCACTGGTTTTACCCTTAGTAGTAGCGCTGGGCCCAACGCTACTACTAACGCGTTACAACTAACTTTTAGCAGTAGTGCGTTATTGAAAGAGCTACTTGTATCTACGTTAGCAGTAGCGCTGGGTTAAAAAAGCGCTACTGCTAAGCCAGCGCTACTATTAATATTCCAGTGCTACTACTAATATTCCTGCTTTTAATATTTAATTCGCATCCTATTTATGTCGCCCTACGTATTTGTGCATGCTCTATACAATGGTTTGATCATATCATAATAAACATGCATAATTTGCATCACATCATACACATAAAGTATCATGTCATATAACTCATCTAAGAACTCATCATCATCTTAATCATATACCAAGTTATCATATGATACACATAAAGTAATACAGAAAAACATCATCATAGTCATTATATGCATGCATCCTAAATGATCATGTCAAGTTAATATAAACCAGAATAACTTGTCTCTCATAAGACCTAGTCCTCGCTCCTAGGTATAATGTCATAAAACAGAATAACACCTATGTCTCCATGATGAAGCACAGAGATCCAACAGTCTCCAACTTGTGTCTTGCGATCCTTCTTTATTTCTCTCCATGCTTCAATTTTGAGCCTTTTTTATTTTGATTTGCGGTTACTCGAGTATGGAGCATCGAACTCAACCCTCAGCGGGCTTTTAATTTTCATATGACCTTCTGGGTGCATCCACAGAGGCACTACATCATGTGGCAGTTCTTGTTGAAGAAGATAATAATAACCTAGTTAGCAATGTAATCAACATCATTTACGCAATAGTAGAGCGTACTTAATTAGGAAACTCCTACCAAGATATTTCGGCGAATGTCATCCGTCCTCAACCTATGCACTAGTGGCATGTAAAATATATAATTTTGGCCAATTCCCAAATTATACAGGAAGTTATCCCTAGAAACAAGAACACCAACAAGAAAGTAGAGAAGAACATCCTTCTCCTCCCAAGTTAGATGTGATCCAGACGTGTAGTGTGTCGTGTCAATTAATTTCCGTAATTCACTCGAAGAAACAAAATAAGCTGTAAATTATAATTTAACAAATTTAGTATATGGATGAACATCAACTATTTCTAAATATAAATGCAAATTACTTGACAAATATGGTTGAGGAACTCACATGGAGGTAAAACAGGAAGCATATCGACAACCACCCAAATGTCGATGTTACTTGGCATATTATGTTTAGGATGAAGATCGAAGGTTATTTTCATACCCTCCTGAAATCCATATGCCTTGCAAAGATCTTCCCAATATGGGCACCCCATTTCTGTGTGAGAAACTGAATTAAATACTTTGATAACAAGTGTGTGACCATGTATAGTCCTCAGGTTAGCGCTCCTCGTCTCCATTCTCTCGTGGTCTTAGAAACCGAGCCTCTGCAATACATATCTTCTTTCATGGCAAGGGAGGAACGTATCTCCATTCTCGTCAAGCTTCATGCTGAAGAACCTATCGTCTCACAGGTGAGGCGTGTCGCACATACCCCGACAGTCGCCACAATATTCACACTCCCAATATTCATCGCACGTGAGGCGTGTCGCACATAATACGTGCAACATGTTTGTAAATGTGTAAACAACAACCGTAACACTATATCGAAAGAATTGAACATCTATATATAAACAGAAGCATGAATAATAAAAAGTGATCAATATTTGGTCGAAATGTCGATTCATTACCCTTTCCGGCAATTCCCAAGCACTCTATATGTCCTAGTTTCTAGCACTAGTCATGTCGAAATTCACGAAAATTTTCAGCATGACCTTTGCTAAATAGTGGACATATGGAGTGCCTGAAATTTGCCGGAATGAAAATGAATCAACATTCCGGCAAAACATAGGCCACTCGGACATTCCGGCAAAACATAGCACAACTTAGCAAGCAAAAGTGAGAAACTCACTACTGTTTTATGCAATAACACCAACAAAAGGATGATATTTGTAGTCTTCATTAATTGATTAATTAACTAATTAGTTAATTATGCTCAACTTAGCACAATGTAGCAAGCAAAAGTGAGAAACTCACTAATGGGTCTACTTACATGAAATTTACAATCACGAATGATTTATTTAAGTGTGATCCATATGATTTTTTTCCTCCTCTCTAGTTAGCCCATCAAAACATCTTCAACAAACATATCTTGATTTTCTTATTAACATGTATCTCAACATGACATCTTGAACCATAAACACCGTTGGAACTATAGTTCCTACTCATTAGCCCATCATTCCAGGTTCACGTGGTTCATGCTCATTTTATTTTACTAGTGTAACATAAAAAAATCATTAGTGTAACCATCAAAACTGTCCTAAACACCACTTCCCTAAACATCAAACAATCATTAGTGTAACCAAAAACACCACTGGAACCGTAAACACCATTTGAACATTAGTGTAACATAAAAATTCATCAGCTCCAACCACGGAATTAAAACTATCCATCTCGCCAAAGCGATGGCCCTAAAATGAAAATGGCAGCAGCCTTGGGGCGCCTAGAGCGGGAGGGGAGGGGGGCGGCGCGTGGAGGGGGTGGGGGTCTTATCGGAGCGGGATGGGGAGGGGGCTTACTAGAGCAGGAGGGGAAGGGGGCTTACCAGAGCGGGAGGGAAAGGGAGCTTACCAGAGCGGGAGGGGAAGGGGGCTTACCAGAGTGGGAATGGAGGGGGCGGTGGCGACGGCGAGGGAGGCGGGAGCGACGACAACGAAGACGACGGTGAGGGAGGCGGCGACGGCTTGAGATCGAGGAGAGATGGGGTGGGGAGAGGGGGAGAGTTAGGAACTTTTTAGCACGCGGTGGGGTGTTAACTCAACACAGTAGTAGCGTTGGTTCTGTTAAAAATGAGTGGAGGCACCCATTTAACAGAGAATGATTTTAGAAATATTTAGGAAGTGGTTTCACTGGATTTGGAGTTGAAATGAATTTACTAGGAATTTCTAATGTGGGATAAATAGCAATAGGGAGCTATTTATTATAAGCAACAGAAATAAGTAACACAAAAATGTTGACCAGGGTTCTAAAAATGGAGAATGATTTTAGAAGTCTCTGGAAGTTTGAATCAATCCATTTGGAGTTGAAATGGATCCTCTAGGAATTTGCAAAGGTGGTGATTAGTATGTCTAAATGGGAATTTAGATATTATTATCACAGGAAAGTATTTTGGAAAAAGGTGCCATGCCCAGATCTTTATAGAACAGGATTTTAGAAACCTGCAAAATTTTGAATCATCAAGTTTGGACTCAAAATTAATATTCTACGGATTACATAAGTAACAAAAGAAAAACAATAAGGAAAAGGGAGTGCCCAACGGGCCTCGGCCTCGCACTAAGCGCAGCATAGCACTGTGGCGCACTGGGTCGGCCCGGTTGCGCGGCTGCGGGGGAGAGAGGAGCTACGCCGATGGCGCCTTTTCCCGGGGGCGTTTTCCCCACACGAAAACGGAAACAGTGAGGGTGCGCCACCACTTATGGCGCTGGGCCCGGCTCGGCTGTCTTACATGGAGGGCCCCCTGGTCAGGGCCTTCTCCTACCTCCTGCCCACGCGCATAGAAGGCAGGGAGGAAAGACCGGCTGAGGGAGGGGCTCCTGAGGTGGCTCCGGCCACTCCCCGGAGGTTCGCCGGCCACCCGCGCGCTCGGGGCGGTTAGCCGCACCTATTGCCCTGCTCAGCGCCTGCAGGGGAGGGCTGCAGGAGCGCCGACAAAGAGGCTACGGGGAGGCCGTCTACCCCCAGATTTTGGCACCAGCAGCGTAGGGGAAGAGTAGGCGGCGTTGCGGTGGAGTTGCGGCGTCCTCGGGGTCTCTTGGAGGGGAGGAAGGAGGACGGGGGAGGCCCTGCGTATGCCAACCCGAGCGGAGGCCGGAGCTCCACCCTTCGGCCATGGGAAGAGGAGTGAGCCCGAGAGGGGAGGGCTCGAGTGGGAGTTCCTAGGAGGAAAGGAGGAGAGTCTGGGGGAGCTCTCGGGTGCACCCGTGGGCACGGGTGCCACACGTCCCAGAGGGACTTTGGAAGCTAGCCCATGGGTGGAGATGCTTTGAATGGTCAAGGGGAGGAGGAGGCAATGATAGAGGAGGAGGGAGATAGGAAGGGAGAGGCCGAGAGAGCTCGGGACTCTCTGGAGCTCTGAGAGCACGGGTAGACAAGCATGCCAGAAGGGTTTTGGAGGCAAGCTGGTGTCGGGGAGTCATTGGACTGGTCAAGGGGAGCGTTCTGGCGCGTTGAAGCATGCTCCCAAGGAGGGGACCGAGCTGCAGAAGCAGAAGAGGGTGCAGAGCACCAATACTGCACGCTGGAGTGGTGGTCACCACGGGCACCTGTGTCTACATGGTCCAAATGGCCAGCAAAACATGTCCAACACTCAAGGCACACACGCAGGAGAGTGACTCTGGAGTTTGGAAGCATTTGAGGTTGGTTAAAGATGGGTTTGACTGCTGCTAAGTCTGCAACCGAAAACTTAAGGTGGGTAGATAGGGCACTAACTTGAGAGATAATGGAATAAAAACATGTCTAGCACTCTTGTTTATAGAAGGACTACAAGACTGCAAAGTTGCAGCTCAAGAAAACAAGTGTAGCTAGTACTTGTTGTACAAAGCCACATTTCAGCCAGAAATGAACTTGAGGAGGTGTTGCTCATTTTCTCCACATGAGCATGCCATATCGTTGATCTAAATGAATCCTTGGCACACAAGGGAGGCTCTGGAAAGAATTGGGGGTCTTTGGGTTAAGCAGAAGTGAAACAGGAGGGTAAAAACAGTGATCCCATGGGTGAAAATGAGAGAAGTTACAAAGGGTCCTTCCCAATTAATTGACCAGTGGTCATAGGTAAGTTACTGGAGGTGAAATGTAACTATGTGAGGCTGTGGTAGAAAGTTGAGCTCAAGGCTAAAAGTAGAAGGGGCAATAGAAGCCCAATTAGTGAGTGCAGACAAGGTGTTTGATCTGTGGTTAGGCTATCAGATGAATTCCAATGGCTATGAAACTTAACAGGATCAAAGAATAGATGAAAATAGGCTTGCACACAAAATTTGGGATTTGCTGGATAAGTTTTCCAATGTAGACTTCAAAAACCCTAGAAAGGGGCAGAAATGGGTTTCTGCTTAGAACCCTATTCAAATAAATTCCCAGAAATCCAATATTTGGTGTAGGGGCCTTATTTGAGCATTAAGGCATGCACAAAAAGTTTGACATCAATTGGAAAAACTTTATAATGTAAAGTTTGTCAAAGTCAGAAATAACCAAAGAGGGTTTTGAGGGTTTTAGGAGAAGTTGCTCTATTCTCCTTGGTGTATCACTTGGTGTGGATGCCTCATTGGAGTACTGGAACATGTCCACCAAATTTTATCACAATTGGAGATACTTCACAATGTAGAGTTGCTCAAATTTGATTCTGGACAGATATGTTTTTTGAGGGATTAGGGGAGTCACATCAACTTGGATTGAAATGAAACTTGGCAAGATCATCAAGAACATCATAGATGACTTGCTAGAATTTTACTGGAATTTATTGAGAATATTTCTTATAGAAATATTCCAAAAGCTTGAAATAGGAAGGAATGGTTTTGGAGGGTTTTGCCCAATATTTCGAACATGACCATGTGTTGAAACTCATAAATATGGAATAAATATATCCACTGAGTTTCCCTAAAGTTTCTTAAATATTTTGAAAGTAATAAAAATAACTTTCCTTCATAGGAGACCATTTCTGGCCTCATAGAAAGCCTTTAAATGAAATAATAAAATAACTTTTAAAATAATAATATGGTGGTTTTTGAAAGTCATTTTGATAATGGGTTTTAAATAAAACAATTGGTGCAATAGAAACTCCCTAATTTGAGGACTTGTAGTGCAAACCTCATCTCATGGGTTTGAAAGTTTTAATTCAAGGAAAAGCTTTTTAGTGAAAATAATATTTGGTAAAAATAGATATCTGTCCTAAACACATGGTATGATCAATAGGCAGGAGATCATGGAATGAGGAGGTGATTAGGAGAGTGACAGGATCTATTAGGTATCAAACACAATCATGCAAACAAGCAAGGCAACAATAGTCACTCCAAGCATCACAAGCATTCACAAAAATTTTAATTGGCCCCAAATTTTGAAATAAGTTACTTAATCAAGAAAGCCAAAAATTGGGGTGTGACAGACCTTACCCTCTTAAGAGAATCCCGTCCCCGAGATTCCTGGGCTAGGGGTTGGTGAGATACAGAATCTTGAGTTGGAGGTAGTCTTCATGTCCCCATGTTGTTGTCATGGTCTTGAGGTGCTTGATGGTACAACTTCGAATGTTCACAAGTCCTCGACTGATCGTGAGCGGGATCTGGCAATAAGTTAGGCTTGACCGAGGTCAATGGCTTGGTGAGCTAAGTCCGTGCAAGGTTCTGGCTTGCGAGTATATTCCAAGTGAGAATACGTGGCAAGATGATGTGTCTAGGATCTGGTCCTGGCTTCGCATGTCGGTTAGTGACATCACGATGTCTCGTGTTAGAACGCACTGCCAAAGTCTACACATGGCTTCCTGCTTACGGGGAAGTCCTTGACTTCCTTTCAGCAGTCAAGCTATTGTGGCAATTAGTCTTCGTAGGCTTCTCGTGGAAGGGTCCGGGCTGGGTCTCACCTATGCGTCTAAGCTGGGAGGCTCAGGTCCCGAACAGGTCTTGCCATCTTGGGAGGATTGCGAGGGTTTCTGCATAGGCTGGCTACCTAAGAGTATAGACCAGTCATCCAATCCCAAGGTCTGCGACTCGGCAAGCGGAAATCACCTTTAGCAGGTTTCCACCACGACCTACTAGTACTCGCGTCCTTGATTTGGACCAAGGAGAGGTCGTCTGATCATTCCGCTTGTCGAAGAGCTTCATCATCTTGAATCGTTGAGGTTTCTTGACGTCGTTGATGTGGTCGGTGTGCGGTCGGTAGTTGACTTATTGTGGCTTCATCGTCGTTGTTGTGGCTTCCTTGTCACGGTGGTTCTTCGTCTTGACTTGAGTAGGATAGTCTTCCGTCGTCTTGGGACTGCTTCGAGAAGTCCACCTTCTCGAGATAACACTGCACCCTCGAGAGGTACAATAATCGGCGTTCCTGGGCTCGACCAAACACGGCTAAGGTGTTCTTCCTCTTACTGGGTGAGTGAGTATGTCATCAGCGAGGATGACATCATACCTTCCCCAAACACGACATAAGCACAGTGCTCATGGGTCAGGCGAGGAGAACGGGAACTTGCTATGGGCGGGTACTGGCCACATTTCAACGACTTAGAGTCGTCTTCTATGGTCGTAGTCCTTCCATCTTGTGGCTCAGCGAAGCTTTAGGGTCTTAAGGAACTTAGGATGTGGGCGAACAGTTATAATCTTATCTCTAAGCACATTCCTTAGATGCCAATAGCTCGACTGCTAACTTGAGACAACATCACCTCATCTCATCAAGGATATCATCCTACGTGGGTCAACTCCACACCGCTCAAGCTAGTCAACTCCGGGTTGAGGGAAGACCTAAACCCAAACACTTACAAGTATGGCGTAGCCCCAACTGTACATGCATTACTATGCAAGGACCTTGGGGAGACATACAGCTACCACGATTGAATCTGAGGCACAACAAATCCAATTGTCCACCTAAGTCATCCAATGGACGGGGTACTTCACTAATATATTAAGGAAACACGTAGTAGACCAATCCAATATTTTGTTTCCTTCCTAAGAATCCGACCAAGTAATCCGTCAATCCGCCCAACCATTACTAGACCTATCACTCTTACAAATCCAACACGGATGGGGTTCTACGTAGTCTCCTAGAGCCCTCGTAATTTACATAATACTGCAAGAATTACATCATATTATATCTACCAACTTCAATAAACATGGCCATCTAATCTCCAAGGCCAACTACATAGGTTGTGAATCAATTTGACAACTCCAAGTATACGCACTCTATATCCACCGAGAAACATGGTATCATGATCGAGATTAACGAGCTAAATCCAATTTACTCCGAACCATGTGGTATTTGTCATCCTCAATACTCTATTAAGATTACCTATTTAAATCCAAGACTCAATCCAATAAGAAGTCTACTTGATACTCCAAGTCATCCTGATAATTATCTCCAAACCATGCCAACTACTAGCTAAAGTCATCTATACCACCAAGAATAAAGTTCACGATCATAATCATCCTACTAAATCCAATCTTACTCCAGATTAGGTAGATTATGCTAATACCAACTTGTTCCACCAAGTTTACCTACCTTTATAAGGGTCTCACGATCCACCAAAATTAGTCTAGCTATATCCTCAAGACAACTATCATCATCACAACAATCTTAGTCTAATGCTCTCATATCGGAGATCGGTCCTCTTATGGCATCAAGGTTACAGTGCTATCTTAAGATGGAAGGATGCTTGTTCACGGTGATCACTTGTTCCATTGAGAACCCGGTGCTCAGCGGGGTTTTATCGGGACCTACACGAGTTCTGGCAAGTCCGTGTACTAGACATGTGACCAGAAAATTTGAGCCGGAAAGGCTTGTGGATGTTAATCTGGTCTAGTGTGGTTTTCCAATCTCGAGGGGAAAACACTCCTACGGGTTGCGTGTGGTTAATCTTAGCACAGTCAGTGTCTTCAAAGTCAGCCGTCCTTCGAAGCGGATCCTTGGCGCATCTTGCCTTGTCGGCTTCAGTTGTCGGGAGGGGTGAGAGAGAGAGAGAGAGAGTACCAAGAGGAAGGTCTAAGGGTCTTAGTGCAATCAAACAAGCATTGAAATAAATCAACTCAAACAAGTGCTAAAATTATTTTGAACATCAAAATAAGACAAGTGATATAACCGCATGCTTGTTGCCTAAGCAAAAGTGCGACTTATCTCAAAGCACCAACAACAAAACAAACAACACACAACATGGTCCATCCGAACCATTTCACGGACTCGACTTTGCATAGGGGATTCACGACTCATCCTATCCTAGGTTCTGGGACTCGACAGTTGTGCTTGCTTCTTGCTCTGGAGAGGAGCACGCTAAGTCTTATGGACCTTCTCAGGGTGTTGTCACGCCTCTTGCTATCGCTTGCTCAAGCAATTTTCTTGAGTTGTAAGGAACTCTGGTTGTCTTCTCGTCTGGGAAATTGCTGACGAAGGTGGTTCTTCATTGCTGTCACTGACAGGGTCTTCTGTTGTCTTCATGATCTTGTCAGCGTCTTCTTGTCTTCTGAGGCTTCGAGGGTCTCAAGTGGACATCTTCTTGCATCGATATTTGCATGACGTGATAGAGTTTTGATCTGTCAATCATACTAATTGCGATACCGACACCTAGAGCGGGGGATGAAGAGAACCGTTTTCCTGCTCACTAAGGTGAGGCGGACCAAACGGCAAGATTCTCCTCCACCGGTGGTGGTCGACACAATTATTTATTATTGACACGGTCGCTCTATTAGTGATGCAGATCAAGGTTTGCATATATTATGTCCAGATCATCGTAGGCAAAAGTGGCATCAATCTGGAACAGTGCCCAGGGTTTCACCATCTTCTAAGCCTCGATGTCCTCGTTCCTCTTAGAGGTACTACTGTTGGTGTCGTCTGGTCGTAGAGTTGTCTTCTCTATCCTTCAGCACAGGTGTTTGCGTGGAAAGGTTACTTCCTTCTAGGCTGCCCACGAGGATTTCAATTTATCCCGTGGTCAGAAGGGCATAAGGTTCTAGCGACCATTAGCAAGTTTTGAAAAAGTAGACAAGGAGTGTCAAGAAAATAAGAGTGGAAGGCTAAAGCATAATCCTTCAATTTCTTTGAAGTTTTAGGACACTTGAGAAAATATATAAGTTTTGTAGGTATTTTGAAGGATCTGGAAAGCAGTTTTATCCTAACTAACGTCCATGCTAACTAAGGGCTTCCTACAGTCACGATGGCTCTGATACCAGCTCTGTGAGGACCCGGACTGGTAAGTCGAGTTTGCCGTGCCCAGTGATCCCAAGGATTAATGCTCACTGAACACAGATACTGAATAATAGAGTCTTACATCCATACATACCGTTTGATACAATAAATGACCTCTTCGGTCGAGTCTTACATACATAAGGCCTTAAAGGCCAACGCACCAAACTATACCAATAGAGGAATTATTGGTTGAAAGCGTGAACCCATGCCATCAGCCTTAACCTACATGCATAGTGACTGGGAAGCATCCTAGCTCGCAAGAACGTCACCGAGTTAATCTTCACCGTATCCTGTCTTTTACACCTGGTCAATGAAATAACCAGTGGCACGCCAATGAGTACTTTGAATGTACTCGCAAACAGTCCATGATACGAACAATGAAAGTGAAGGATAACAGTATCATGCTTCTTTAGTGTAACTCATCTGGTGGAATGATCATGTATATGCATCAGGTTAAAGAATTACTTTTGAAGAACAGGTTACAGATATTGACATATCTGGCAATGGTTGAACACACCGGGTTCACCCTGTATGCCAAGTCATCGGACTTGTCATAACTTCAAGGTATTAATGAGGGCTAAACCATCCGCGTTTACCCTATATGTCAAGTCACCGAACTTGATCATATTATTGTGATTATCATAACAACACCATTTTAACACCACACACACACTTTTGGTTTATGCGGAAACACATGACATAGTTTAAGTAGCACCACCCAACTGTCCTTGACCGTGGACACGGCTATTCTAATAGTTTAAACTCTGCAGAGGTAGTACGCTGGACCCACGAGAAACGGGAAACTTCCGTGTCATCCACGAGTCGCGGTATATCACATATACCCGAGGTAAGTACCCGATCATCATCTTTCCCCTGACGATACTAGACAAAGAGGTCCACTCGATTGGTACCCAGCCCACATGTTGTACGTCTTACGAGCACCGACTCTGGACCGTATCAACCATGTAGGGACCAACGGTGTGCCTGGAACTCATAATAATGTCATAGTCGTCCGACCTGGCATGACCCCATCACGAGAGTGACACCGATCACTCCCGCCACTAGTAATGTGGCTCTTTGCTAGCACCGACCAGAGTAATCAACAAAGCCCCGTCCTATAAAGGGGTATCGTGGTCGTACTGGTAAGGTTGGGACGGTCGACACATCATAAATCTAATCCCATTTCGGGAACCATACTCACACCAAAATCACCGGTGTATCACTTCACCAAAAGTGATCACCAACTCCTCATCACCCTCGGGCATTAGTGGCACCCGACGGAGTTTTCATAAACTCTTTATTTAACTCATCATCATGCTTGTAATTATATGCTCTAACTTTACTTGTCAACATGGTAATAACATGACCCTCACAGGGTAGGGTCAAGCTCAATGCAGTTATCTTACTTTACTAGTCAACATGACAGTAGCATGATCCTCGTAGATGGTAGGGTCGGCTCATCATGTTTGTGCTCCAGGAGCCATGTGAATATCATTACTATCAATGCAAGTGCTTTGAAGAAGCCTTAGGTACCATCACATCAATGATGAACCGGCATCGTGATCACATGCAACGGAAAATACTTGCTATTCTAGCATGCATCATTTTATATACTTAGGTCATGGCAAAAGGGCTGCTTGCCTTGCTCACGTAAGTCCTCGGGGTCTTTGAGGTCTTCCGCTCCGTCCCCGAATACTCCATCTACCGTCAACTACGTCGGAAATAACCATAGTAAGCCACACATCCAGCAGAATAAAAGTGTTCTATAAATAGAAGTTATATTTTTCTTGGACCTCTCTGGTCATAAGAAAAATACCTGAATCCTTGCCAAGGGGTTTGAATCATCAGGGGTGTCTAGATGGAAGGAAAGGGGGGATAGGTGACCTTTGAAGAGGTCAACAGAAAACATTATGTTAAAAATGAGTGGAGGCACCCATTTAACAGAGAATGATTTTAGAAATATTTAGGAAGTGGTTTCACTGGATTTGGAGTTGAAATGAATTTACTAGGAATTTCTAATGTGGGATAAATAGCAATAGGGAGCTATTTATTATAAGCAACAGAAATAAGTTACACAAAAATGTTGACCAGGGTTCGAAAAATGGAGAATGATTTTAGAAGTCTCTGGAAGTTTGGATCACTCCATTTGGAGTTGAAATGGATCCTCTAGGAATTTGCAAAGGTGGTGATTAGTATGTCTAAATGGGCATTTAGATATTATTATCACAGGAAAGTATTTTGGAAAAAGGTGCCATGCCCAGATCTAGATAGAACAGGATTTTAGAAACCTGCAAAGTTTTGAATCATCAAGTTTGGACTCCAAATGAATATTCTACGGATTACATAAGTAACAGAAGAAAAACAATAAGGAAAAGGGAGTGCCCAACGGGCCTCGGCCTCGCACTAAGCGCAGCATAGCGCTGTGGCGCACTGGGTCGGCCCGGTTGCACGGAAGGGGGGGAGTGAGGAGCTACGCCGATGGTGCCTTTCTCGGGGGCGTTTTCCCCACACGAAAACGGTAACAGTGAGGGTGCGCCTCCACTTAAGGCGCTGGGCCCGGCTCGGCTGTCTTACAGGGAGGGCCCCCTGGTCAGGGCCTTCTCCTACCTCCTGCCCGCGTAGAGAAGGTAGGGAGGAAAGACCGGCCGAGGGAGGGGCTCTTAAGGTGGCTCCTGCCACTCCCTGGCGGTGCGCCGGCCACCGGCGCGCTCGGGGCGATTAGCCGCACCTATTCCCCTGCTCAGCGCCTGCAGGGGAGGGCTGTAGGAGCGTCCGCGAAGAGGCTACGGGGAGGCCGTCTACCCCCCAGATTTTGGCACCAACAGCGAAGGGGAAGAGTAGGCGGCGTTGCGGTGGAGTTGCGGCGGCCTGGGGGTCTCTCGCAGGGGAGGAAGGAGGCGGGGTGAGGCCCTGCGCATGCCAACCCGAGCGGAGGCCGGAGCTCCACCCTTCGGCCATGGAAGAGGAGTGAGCCCGAGAGGGGAGGGCTCGACTGGGAGTTCCTAGGAGGAAAGGAGGAGAGTCTGGGGGAGCCAGAGAGGCTCGGCAAAAGAGGTAAGAGAGGAGGAGGAGGGAGGAGAGCTTGGAAGCTCTCGGGTGCACCCGTGGGCATGGGTGCCACACGTCCCAGAGGGACTTTGGAAGCTAGCCCGTGGGTGGAGAGGCTTTGAATGGTCAAGGGGAGGAGGAGGCAATGATAGAGGAGGAGGGAGATAGGAAGGGAGAGGCCGAGAGAGATCGGGACTCTCTGGAGCTCTGAGAGCACGGGTAGACAAGCATGCCAGAAGGGTTTTGGAGGCAAGCTGGCGTCGGGGAGTCGTTGGACTGGTCAAGGGGAGCGTTCTGGCGCGCCGGGGCATGCTGCCAAGGAGGGGACCGAGCTGCAGAAGGAGAAGAGGGTGCAGAGCACCAATACTACACGCTGGAGTGGTGGTCACCACGGGCACGTGTGTCTACAGGGTCCAAATGGCCAGCAAAACCTGTCCAGCACTCAAGGCACACACGTAGGAGAGTGACTCTGGAGTTTGGAAGCATTTGAGGCTGGTTAAAGATGGGTTTGATTGCTGCTAAGTTTGCAACAGAAAACATAAGGTGGGTAGATAGGGCACTAACTTGAGAGATAATGGAATAAAAACATGTCTAGCACTCTTGTTTATAGAAGGACTACAAGACTGCAAAGTTGCAGCTCAAGAAAACAAGTGTAGCTAGTACTTGCTGTACAAAGCCACATTTCAGCCAGAAATGAACTTGAGGAGGT
Source organism: Hordeum vulgare subsp. vulgare (assembly GCF_904849725.1). NCBI lineage: Eukaryota > Viridiplantae > Streptophyta > Magnoliopsida > Poales > Poaceae > Hordeum > Hordeum vulgare. The sequence goes on along the minus strand of NC_058523.1, from coordinate 211,717,564 downwards.
GTTGCTCATTTTCTCCACATGAGCATGCCATATCTTTGATCTAAATGAAGACTTGGTGCACAAGGGAGGCTCTGGAAAGAATTGGGGGTCTTGGGTTAAGCAAAAGTGAAACAAAAGGGTAAAAACAGTGATCCCATGGTTGAAAATGAGAGAAGTTACAAAGGGTCCTTCTCAATTAATTGACCTGTGGTTATAAGAAAGTTACTGCAGGTGAAATGTAACTATGTGAGGCTGTGGTAGAAAGTTGAGCTCAAGGGTAAAAGTAGAAGGGGCAATAGAAGCCAAATTAGTGAGTGCACACAGGGTGTTTGATCTGTGGTTAGGCTATCAGATAAATTCCAATGGCTATGAAACTTAACAGGATCAAATAATAGATTAAAATAGGCTTGCACACCAAATTTGGGATTTGCTGGATAAGTTTTCCAATGTAGACTTGAAAAACCCTAGAAAGGGGCAGAAATGGGTTTCTGCTTAGAACCCTATTCAAATAAATTCCCACAAATCCAATATTTGGTGTAGGGGCCTTATTTGAGCATTAAGGCATGCACAAAAAGTTTGAGGTCAATTGGACAAACTTTATAATGTGTGGATGGCTCATTGGAGGGTTTTGAGGGTTTTAGGACGAGTTCCTCTATTCTCCTTGGTGTACCACTTTGTGTGGATGGCTCATTGGAGTACTGGAACATGTCCAACAAATTTGAGCACAATTGGAGATACTTCACAATGTAGAGTTGCTCAAATTTGATTCTGGACAGATAGGGTTTTAGATGGATTAGGGGAGTCACATCAACTTGGATTGAAATGAAAATTGACAAGATCATCAAGAATATCATAGATGACGTGCTAGAATTTTACTGGAATTTATTGAGAATATTTCTTATAGAAATATTCCAAAAGCTTGAAATAGGCAAGAATGGTTTTGGAGGGTTTTGCCCAATATTTTGAACATGACCATGTGTTGAAACTCATAAATATGGAATAAATATATCCACTTAGTTTGCCTAAATTTTCTTCAATATTTTGAAACTAATAAAAATAACTATCCTTCGTAGGAGACCATTTCTGGCCTCACAAAAAGGCTTTTAAATAAAATTATAAAATAACTTTTAAAATAATAATATGGTGGTTTTTGAAAGTCATTTTGATAATGGGTTTTAAATAAAACAATTGGTGCAAAAGAAACTCCGTAATTTGAGGACTTGTAGTGGAAACCTCATCTCAGGGGTTTGAAAGTTTTAATTCAAGGAAAAGCTTTTTAGTGAAAATAATATTTGGTATAAATAGATATTTGTCCTAAACACATGGTATGATCAATAGGCAGGAGATCATGGATTGAGGAGGTGATTAGGAGAGTGACAGGGTCTATTAGGTATCAAACACAATCATGCAAACAAGCAAGGCAACAATAGTCACTCCAAGCATCACAAGCATTCACAAAAAATTTAATTGGCCCCAAATTTTGAAATAAGTTACTTAATCAGGAAAGCCAAAAATTGGGGTGTGACATTATACTGGACTGTGTGTTTTGCGACTCGCCCCATAAACCCCATGTACTCTTGGCGAGTCCATCCAATCTTGGACCCTAAACTTCCAAAGTTAAAACATTGAGGTGCTTGCGAGAGCTACCATATGGAAAATAGACAAACCATGGGTTCACAGAACCTGCTTCACTCAAGCGTGACTTGAGGCTGATCCGCTAGTCTAAAAACATAAAGGTTTTTGCAAAAACCTCTTAGGGTATGACTAGAGCCTTGCAAGCCCGTCTACCTGTCATGACTCATTGAGCCGTCCTATTTGTCAACATATATGGTGTTATCTTAGCCAAAAGATCCTACAGTTGTGCTGACTTATCCAGAATTTGGTGATTCTCAAGGTTGTTCTTTGCGAAGAGGGGAAGAAAACATACTTCCTAATCAATGACAACTCAAACAGGCGACTTATATTACAAGGTAGCACCAGGAAAGTTTGGCATCCATACTCATTTAAATATATAGCATTTTCAGTATACTCAAAATCGAATTACATAGTCACGAACGCCAAAAGTTTTTTCCATATTAACTAGTGGCAAGTTTCCTCCGGGTTCAGTCTTTTTTTCTTCAGGTTGAATTTTTGGGGGTCACCTCGTCTAAGCCGCCTCTGGGTCACCCTATGCCGAGCTTTCGGGGTCTTGGATCTGGAAGTAGTTAGTATATAGATGGCTATCTCTCTCTATCTCTTGATCTTCAATAGAATGATCATCACATCTTCTCTTTGATCTATCCGATGTAATTCTTTTGTATGTTGCGCTTGTTGGGATACGATGAACTGTGGGTTTATGTTCATATTATTCATGAAAAGTATTTGAATCTTCTCTGAAATTATTATGATTCTTACTTGCATGATCATCATAGCTTCATAATTCCCTCCGGTCTATTAAATTGCTTTTGCCAAGGAGTTTGGTATTTCTCCAGTGAGAGGGGTGCATTGTAGTGGGTTCAACCTAACAATTTCTATATCCTAGTGAGAGAAGGGGACAAGTTGTGATGGGGTTGTACATTAGGTGTAGGCCTACGGACCTGCCTCCCTGGGCCCACCTAGGACTTTTTACGGACATCAGTGTCCTTAATGTCACCGGTGTAGTCTCGACCTCCCTCGGTACAACATACCATCACTCGGCCTGCCTGGAGTCACTCGGATCACCTTGTTTCAGTCAGATGTATCCTGGCACTCGAACCACAACAAGCTGAAGGCACCAAAGAGGCTGCAACAGCTAAGGACTTAATCCATCACATGAAGTGTAGTGAAGACCCACGTTACCAATAACGCCAAGAGTTATTGCTACCATTTCTAGTAACTTCCCAATTTATTAGTAGTAACTCACCTTGTAATGAAGCTCGATCGGTCATGGCACGTACTATATAAGCCACTCCTGGGCTCCAGCTCAAGGGATCAGCACCTTGTAATCTTTCATACCCCATAAGAAAACATCAGCCTCAGGGCTCGAGATGTAGGGTTGTTACCACTTCCGAGTGGGTCTTGAACTCGTACATCCGAGTGTATCCGCTGCGTCTAGTTAGATTTCACGCCTTCGTTCGTACCCATAGGTACTATTGTGAGGTTCATTTCACGACAGTTGGCGCCCACCATGGGGCTGTGCATCTAGCAAACCAGCGCAGTTGGAGGTTTGTCACATTTTCCATCAACTTGATGACACTCGGCGGAGAGATCTTGTTCACTTCCCTTAGCTTCGTCGTCGATGACTCGGCGTGGCTGCAAGATGCACCACTGGACACCGATGCCCTCCCTGCACGAGGTACGTCACATTTCAGCACAATCACACATGCAATCCTGAATCGACAACCGTCGGTGCCGTATCATTCGGTGCCCCCGCACCCTGCTGCCATTCGCCACAAGCGGTCCGGGTGCTCGCGGATGTAGCAGTGGATAAAGCATGCTATGGCCAATCAAGCCATTTCTGGGAAAGTGGCTATGCACAGCTCCGATGAGCCCACCGTCAGCCTCTTCCCATCATCAAGCGAGGAGTCACTCGATGACTCTGACTGCGAAAGCAACACGGGTGCCGCCGAGATCTTGATGGCCGACACCAACAAGGGAGGCCACATAGGTTTCGTCGTGGAAAATTCTTCCGTGCGTGATGGCGGAGAGCGTCGCCACGGTGAAGGCCGCCACAACGTTCCGCATCCGCTCAACGAGCAGTAGCGGGATGAACTTCGGCGGAGGAGCGATCAAGCTCTTCGCAACCCCAAAACGAGCATCTGGTTAATCTGGCCAAGCACGAGCGACTCGAGCGAATCGAGCGGTCGCTCGACGCCAGGGCCGTGAGAGACCATCCGAGCTCCAGCCATAGTCGCAAGAAGTTGTTTCCGGACCATCGGCGTCACATCGAGATGATGAGGACACCTCTGCTGAACCTGGCCATAGCCACTCAGATAGATGATTCAATTCAGCCGAGTGACTGCGTGGCTGGGGAAGGTATTCGACAGATCCAGGCTCTCCTGAAGACTACCGTGCAATAGAATTCCGCAGTGTCGCAGTCGCGACATCACATTCATAGCAAGTCTCTCTAGGCGAACACCATGTAGTCGGCTCAAAGCCCACACGTGCAAAGATGGCACCAAAGGTCTCCTCCTCGTGTGAGAGGCCCGCATGGAGACTCGAGGTAAGGTCACTAAGAACGAAATAGGTCACCTCCCCCGGGAAGTGGCTCACTCGGTTGTCACCACCATGACCGCAGGCCAAGCCCCAATCGGCGTCGGGATAATGGGGACAAAGACTATCGGGCCCTTGAGTTCAACGCTCGGTCCATAATCACGCAACACATGGTTGATTCATTGTGAGGTGGCCAGGGATTGTCCGTCTTCAAGTGCTTCGACCGACACATAAGGCAGAAATCCCCTCCAACTATAGGTTGGACACGGGGATCGAAAAGTTCAATGGTGATTTGAAGTCAGAGACCTGGCTGGAAAACTACCGAGTGGCCGTCCAGATCGATGGTAGCGATGATTACGTCGCTATGAAGCATCTCCCCTCATGTTATAGGGGTCTGCGAGGGCGTGGCTCAATTAGCTGCCCTCCAGCAGCATCCACAGCCGGGGCAATATCACCCGAGTGTTCTTCAAGACCTTCGAGGGCACATACAAGCGCCCAGGTGATACGTCTCCAACGTATCTACTTTTGCAAACTCTTTTGTTCTTGTTTTGGACTCTAATTTGCATTATTTGAATTTAACTAACCTGGACTGACGCTGTTTTCTGCAGAATTGCCTTGGTGTTATTTTTGTGTAGAAATTAAAGTTCTTGGATTCACCAGAAAATTTTTGGATTTCATAAAAAATACCGATGAAAGAATCCACTGGAGAGGGTCCACCCCCAGGCCACAAGCGTGTATGAGGGCCGCGCCCCGTGGGCTTGTGGGGCCCCTGAAGCTCCACGGACCTCGTTTCCACTCCTATATATTCCCATCTACGAAGAAAAAAAATCAAGGAGATGAGTTCATCGCGTTTTTTGAAACGGAGCCTCCGCCACCTCCTGTTCTTCCTCAAGAGGGCACATTGGGAGTCCGATTTGGGCTATAGAGAGGGGAAATCGACGCCGCCGTGATCATCAACCATCCTTCATGACCAATTTCAAGATGCTCTCCATCGTTCATGAGTAATTCCTTCATAGGCTTGCTGGACGTTGATGGGTTGGATGAGATATATCATGTAATTGAGTTAGTTTTGTTAGGGTTTGATCCCTAGTTCCACTATGTTTTGAGATTGATGTTGCTATGACTTTGCTATGCTTAATTCTTGTCACTAGGGCCCGAGTGCCATGATTTCAGATCTGAACCTATTATGTTATCATGAATATATATGTGTTCTTGATCCTATCTTGCAAGTTATAGACACCTATTATGAGTTATGATCCGCATCCCCTAGGGTGACAATAATTGGTTTTTTTTCGATGATTACCGTAGTTTGAGGAGTTCATGTATTCACTAAGTGCTAATTCTTTGGTAGGTTCTCTATTAAAAGGAGGCCTTAATATACCTTCCTTTCCCTTAGGACCCGATGCCGCAGGGGGGTAGGAGAAAAGATATCATGCAAGTTCTTTTCCATAAGCACACATGACTATATATGGAATACACACCTAATCACCGTGATGAATTGGAGCTAGTTCTGTATCACCCTATGTTGTGATTGTTGCATTATGACTGCCATCCCACATAATTATCCATCACTGATTCATTGCGTGTGAGCTTCCCACATATTGGTCTTTGCTACGTTACTTTTCCGTTGCTATTGTTACGATCACTACAAAACTGCTACTGTCACGTTTGCCGCCATTACCGTTACTTCCATACCACTTTGCTACAGATATTAATATTTTCACATGTGGTTGAATTGACAACTCAGCTGCTAATACTCGAGAGTATTCTTTGGCTCCCCTTGTGTCAAATCAATAAATTATGGTTGATTACTCTACCATCGAAAACTGTTACGATCGCCTATACTTGTGGGTTATCACCAGGCGGCCTGACGGGGCTGCAACATTGTGTCCGTAAGAGCAAGGAGACTCCTAGGGAGTACATCAAACGATGGACCACACTGCACAACACCATTGAGCATGCCACTGAGCACCAGGCCGTGTGTGCTTTCAAAGCGGGAACTTGGTATCGGGAGCTGATTCTCAAGTTTGACCAATCGGGGGACCTGTCCCTTAGTCGGGCCATGGAAATCACCAATTGGTACGCGAACGGCGAAGAGGAAGACCGCCTCCACAGCGACAAAGGCCGAGCTAATGAAACCCCTCAGTTGGGCAATGCTGGGAAGAAGCAGAAGAGAAAAGGCGACCCATCAGGCAAAGCCGAGGTAGCTACTGTCCCAGGGCAGGGCCAGAATAAATCCAAGAAAAAGAAGAAGGACTGGGCTGGCAAAAAGAAGGCCGAGTCCAAGAGCATCCTTTTAAATAAGCCATGTTCGATTCATTCTCGCAAGGATGAGGAAGGGGAGACCATCCAAGCACATCGATCGCGACTGCCGTCTGCTCCAAAAGGAGATGGGTGGAGAGCCCTTCGGGGAAATTGAAGATGAGGACAACCCAGCTGATGCCTCTGGGTATCCGAACATTGAGGCGACCCTCATGATCTTTGCTGACGTTGAGAGAAAGAGCCGATTGAAGGTTATCAATCGGGAGGTGAACATAGCAGCCCCGACTGTCACAAAGTACCTCGACTGGGCGAAGACGCTAGTCACATTTGACCAGTCGGATCACCCGGCTAACATAGCCAACCCCGGGAGGCAGGCATTGGTGGTCGATCCCACGGTTAATGGGTTCCTACTGCGGAAAGTCCTCATGGACGGTGGGAGCGGCCTGAACATCATGTACGTGGACACTCTCAAAGCCATGGACATCCCGTTGTCTCGGCTGACCAAGAGTAACACGCAGTTTCACGGGATAATCCCCGGGAAGAAGGCCAAATCACTCGGCTAGGTCACTTTGAGCGTCGTATTCGGCAGCGAATTTTTTTCCGCAAGGAGAGGTTGACCTTTGAAGTAGTTGACTTTCGTAGCGCCTATCACGCCATCCTGGGTAGGCCCACCTACACACGTTTCATGGCCTGCCCATGTTACGTGTATCTTATGCTTAAGATGCCAGGGACGAAAGGCGTGATCATGGTGACTGGCAATCGAAAGGTTGTCGAGGAGTGCCTTGAGCAAGGCTCTAGGATTGCCAATGAGGAGGTCCTCGCAGCCGAGCTTGATGGGTACAAGAAGGTAGTCGACACCACATATCTGCTCAAGTCAAAGCGGTCGGCTACTGAATCTGCTTTTCAGTCGGCCGGTGAGACGAAGCAGGTCCATGTCCATCCCACCGATCTGAGTGCTTCTGCGACCAACATCTCCACCACACTTGGAGAGAAAAAAGAAGCCGAGCTCATCCATTTCCACGTGAGAACTGGGATATCTTCACATGGAAGTCGTCTGACATGAGGGGGGTTCCCAGGGAGCTGGCTGAGCATCGGCTCCGAGTGGACCCGAAGGTCAAGCCCGTCAAGGAACACCTATGTCGATCCTCCGTGAAGAAGCGTAGTGCAATCGGCGAGGAGATCGCTCGACTCCTAGCTGCCGAGTTCATCTGCGAAGTCTACCACTCTAAGTGGTTGGTGAACGTGGTCCTGGGGCCAAAGAAGACCAATTCACTCCAAATGTGTATTGACTTCAAGTATCTCAATCAGGCCTTCCCGAAGGATCACTTTCCTCTGCCCCGCATAGATCAAGTCGTAGATTCGACTGCCCGATGTGAGCGCATGTCGTTCCTGAATGCGTAATCCGGGTACCACCAGATCTGAATGTATGGACCCGATGAAATAAAAACAACCTTCATTACCCCCATTCGGGTGTTTTTGCTGCATCATGATGTTGTTTGCTCTAAAAAACGCTGGAGTCAGCTTCCAGCGCATGATTTAAAAATGTGTGGAGGAACACATTAGTCGAAATGGGGAAGCGTACATGGACAACATCATGGACAAGTCCAGGAAAGGTTCTGATCTCGTGACCGACCTCGCCAAAACCTTCGCAAAGCTTCGATGCTTCGGGATTAAGGTCAATCCGGCCAAATGCACCTTCGGTGTACCGGCTGGTAAGCTACTCGATTTCCTTGTTTTAGAACGAGGTATTGATGCCAATCCCGACAAGATCGGAGCCATCGTCTAGATGAGACGGCCGGAGCGCATACACGATGTGCATAGGCTTATGGGCTACCGTGCAGCGCTGAGTCGTTTCATCTCAATACTCGATGAGAAGGACCTGCCTCTTTACCGATTGATGAAGAAATCCGATAGATTCGAGTGGACCGATGAAGCGATGGTCGCATTCGACCAACTTAAAGCTCTGCTTTGCACCCAGCCGGTGTTGGCTGCTACGAGTAGCCAAGAGACTTTGGTCTTGTACATCGCTGCCACTAGCCAAGTGGTTAGCACCATACTCAATGTAGAGCGTGAAGAAGCGGGAAAAGAGTACAAGGTACAAAGGCCCATCTACTACGTTTCCGAAGTGCTGACCCCTTCAAAACAAAGGTATCCACACTACTAGAGGCTCGTTTACGGGATTGTCCGGCTTCAAGTGCTTCGGCCGACACATAAGGCAGAAATCCCCTCCAACGATAGGTTGGCCACGGGGATCGAAAAGTTCAATGGTGATTTGAAGTCAGAGACCTGGCTGGAAGACTACCGAGTGGCCGTCCAGATCAATGGTAGCGACGATTACGTCGCTATGAAGCATCTCCCCTCATGTTATAGGGGTCTGCGAGGGCGTGGCTCAATTAGCTGCCCTCCAGCAGCATCCACAGCCGGGGCAATATCACCCGAGTGTTCGCCAAGACCTTCGAGGGCACATACAAGCGCCCAGGTGATACGTCTCCAACGTATCTACTTTTGCAAACTCTTTTGCCGTTGTTTTGGACTCTAATTTGCATTATTTGAATTTAACTAACTTGGACTGACGCCGTTTTCTACAGAATTGCCTTGGTGTTATTTTTGTGCAGAAATTAAAGTTCTTGGATTCACCAGAAAAGTTACGGAGAATATTTTTGGATTTAATAAAAAATACCGGCGAAAGAATCCACTGGAGAGGGGCCACCCCAAGGCCACAAGCGTGTATGGCGCGACCCTCTAGGCCGCGCCCCCTGGGCTTGTGGGGCCCCTGAAGCTCCCCGGACCTCGTTTCCACTCCTATATATTCCCATCTATGAAGAAAAAAAATCAAGGAGATGAGTTCATCGCGTTTTTCGATACAGAGCCTCCGCCACCTCCTGTTCTTCCTCGGGAGGGCACATCGGGAGTCCGATTTGGGCTCTAGAGAGGGGAAATCGACGCCGTCGTGATCATCAACCATCCTTCATGACCAATTTCAAGATGCTCTCCACCATTCGTGAGTAATTCCATCATAGGCTTGCTGGACGGTGATGGGTTGGATGAGATATATCATGTAATTGAGTTAGTTTTGTTAGGGTTTGATCCCTAGTTCCACTATGTTTTGAGATTGATGTTGCTATGACTTTGCTATGCTTAGTTCTTGTCACTAGGGCTCGAGTGCCATGATTTCAGATCTGAACCTATTATGTTATCATGAATATATATGTGTTCTTCATCCTATCTTGCAAATTATAGACACCTATTATGAGTTATGATCCGCATCCCCCAGGGTGACAATAATTGTTTTTTTTCCGATAATTACCGTAGTTTGAGGAGTTCATGTATTCACTTAGTGCTAATGCTTTGGTAGGTTCTCTATTAAAAGGAGGCCTTAATATCCCTTTGTTTCCCTTAGGACCCCGATGCCGCGGGAGGGTAGGATAAAAGATGTCATGCAAGTTCTTTTCCATAAGCACACATGGCTATATATGGAATACACACCTAATCACCCTGATGAATTGGAGCTAGTTCTGTATCACCCTATGTTATGAGTGTTGCATTATGACTGCCATCCCACATAATTATCCATCACTGATTCATTGCCTGTGAGCTTCCCACATATTGGTCTTTGCTACGTTACATTTCCGTTGCTATTGTTACGATCACTACAAAACTGCTACTGTCACGTTTGCCGCAATTAAAGTTACTTCCATACTACTTTGCTTCAGATATTAATATTTTCACATGTGGTTGAATTGACAACTCAGTTGCTAATACTGAAGAGTATTCTTTGGCTCCCCTTGTGTCAAATCAATAAATTTTGGTTGATTACTCTACCATCGAAAACTGTTACGATCGCCTATACTTGTGGGTTATCACTAGGCGGCCTCACGGGGCTGCGACCTTGTGTCCATAAGAGCAAGGAGACTCTTAGGGAGTACATCCAACGGTGGAACACACTACACAACACCATTGAGCATGTCACTGAGCACCAGGCCGTGTGTGCTTTCAAAGCGGGGGCTTGGTATCGGGAGCTGATTCTCAAGTTTGACCAATTGGGGGACCTGTCCCTTAGTCGGGCCAGGGAAATCACCAATTGGTTCGCGAATGGCGAAGAGGAAGACCGCCTCCGCAGAGACAAAGGCCGAGCCAACGAAACCCCTAAGTCGGGCAATGCTGGGAAGAAGCAGAAGAGAAAAGGCGACCCATCGGGCAAAGCCGAGGTAGCTACTGTCCCAGGGCAGGGCCAGAATGAATCCAAGAAAAAGAAGAAGGACTGGGCTGGCAAAAAGAAGGCCGAGTCCAAGAGCATCCTTTTAAATAAGCCATGTTCGATTCATTCTTGCAAGGATGAGGAAGGGGAGACCATCCAAGCACACGGCTCGCGACTTCCGTCTGCTCCGAAAGGAGATGGGCGGAGAGCCCTTCGGGGAAATTGAATATGAGGACAACCCAGCTGATGCCTCTGGGTATCCGAACATTGAGGCAACCCTCATGATCTTCGCTGACGTTGAGAGCAAGAGCCGATTGAAGGTTATCAATCGGGAGGTGAACAGAGCAGCCCCGACTGTCACAAAGTACCTCGACTGGGCAAAGATGCTAGTCACATTCGACCAGTCGGATCACCCGGCTAACATAGCCAACCCCGGGAGGCAGGCATTGGTGTTCGATCCCACGGCTAATGGGTTCCGACTGCGGAAAGTCCTCATGGACAGTGGGAGCGGCCTGAACATCATTTACGTGGACACTCTCAAAGCCATGGACATCCCGTTGTCTCGGCTGACCAAGAGTAACACGCAGTTTCATGGGATCATCCCCGGGAAGAAGGCCAAATCACTCGACTAGGTCACTTTGAGCGTCGTATTCGGCACCGAATTTTTTTCCGCAAGGAGAGGTTGACCTTCGAAGTAGTTGACTTTCGTAGCGCCTATGACGCCATCCTGGGTAGGCCCACCTACACACGTTTCATGGCGTGCCCATGTTACGTGTATCTTAAGCTTAAGATCCAAGGGACGAAAGGCGTGATCACGGTGACTGGCAATCGGAAGGTTGTCGAGGAGTGCCTCGAGCAAGGCTCTAGGATCGCCAACGAGGAGGTCCTCGTAGCCGAGCTTGATGGGTACAAGAAGGTAGTCGACACCACATATCTGCTCAAGTCAAAGCGGTCGGCTACTGAATCTGCTTTTCAGTCGGCCGGTGAGACGAACCAGGTCCACGTCCATCCCACCGAGCTGAGTGCTTCTACGACCAACATCTCCACCACACTTGGAGAGAAATAAGAAGTCGAGCTCATCCAGTTCCACGTGAGAACTGGGATATCTTCACATGGAAGTCGTCTGACATGCGGGGGGTTCCCAGGGAGCTGGCTGAGCATCGGCTCCGAGTGCACCCGAAGGTCAAGCCCGTCAAGGAACACTTATGTCGATGCTCCGTGAAGAAGCGTAGTGCAATCGGCGAGGAGATCGCTCGACTCCTAGCTGCCGAGTTCATCCGCGAAGTCTACCACTCTGAGTGGTTGGTGAACGTGGTCCTGGGGCCAAAGAAGAACAATTCACTCCAAATGTGTATTGACTTCAAGTATCTCAATCAGGCCTTCCCGAAGGATCACTTTCCTCTGCCCCGCATAGATCATGTCGTAGATTCGACTGCCCGATGTGAGCGCATGTCGTTCCTGAATGCGTAATCCGGGTACCACCAGATCTGAATGTATGGACCCGATGAAATAAAAACAACCTTCATTACCCCCATTCATGTGTTTTTGCTGCACCATGATGTTGTTTGCTCTTAAAAACGCTGGAGTCAGCTTCCAGCGCATGATTTAAAAATGTGTGCAGGAACACATTAGTCGAAATGGGGAAGCGTACATGGACAACATCATGGTCAAGTCCAGGAAAGGTTCTGATCTCGTGACCGACCTCGCCAAAACCTTCGCAAAGCTTCGATGCTTCGGGATTAAGGTCAATCCGGCCAAATGCACCTTCGGTGTACCGGCTGGTAAGCTACTCGATTTCCTTGTTTTAGAACGAGGTATTGATGCCAATCCCGACAAGATCGGAACCATCGTCTAGATGAGACGGCCGGAGCGCATACACGATGTGCATAGGCTTATGGGCTACCGTGCAGCGCTGAGTCGTTTCATCTCAATACTCGATGAGAAGGCCCTGCCTCTTTACCGATTGATGAAGAAATCCGATAGATTTGAGTGGACCGATGAAGCGATGGTCGCATTCGACCAACTTAAAGCTCTGCTTTGCACCCAGCCGGTGTTGGCTGCTACGAGTAGCCAAGAGACTTTGGTCTTGTACATCGCTGCCACTAGCCAAGTGGTTAGCACCATACTCAATGTAGAGCGTGAAGAAGCGGGAAAAGAATACAAGGTACAAAGGCCCATCTACTACGTTTCCGAAGTGCTGACCCCTTCAAAACAAAGGTATCCACACTACTAGAGGCTCGTTTACGGGATTGTCCGGCTTCAAGTGCTTCGGCCGACACATAAGGCAGAAATCCCCTCCAACTATAGGTTGGCCACGGGGATCGAAAAGTTCAATGGTGATTTGAAGTCAGAGACCTGGCTGGAAGACTACCGAGTGGCCGTCCAGATCAATGGTAGCGACGATTACGTCGCTATGAAGCATCTCCCCTCATGTTATAGGGGTCTGCGAGGGCGTGGCTCAATTAGCTGCCCTCCAGCAGCATCCACAGCCGGGGCAATATCACCCGAGTGTTCGTCAAGACCTTCGAGGGCACATACAAGAGCCCAGGTGATACGTCTCCAACGTATCTACTTTTGCAAACTCTTTTGCCGTTGTTTTGGACTCTAATTTGCATTATTTGAATTTAGCTAACTTGGACTGACGCCGTTTTCTACAGAATTGCCTTGGTGTTATTTTTGTGCAGAAATTAAAGTTCTTGGATTCACCAGAAAAGTTACGGAGAATATTTTTGGATTTAATAAAAAATACCGGCGAAAGAATCCACTGGAGAGGGACCACCCCAAGGCCACAAGCGTGTATGGCGCGACCCTCTAGGCCGCGCCCCCTGGGCTTGTGGGGCCCCTGAAGCTCCCCGGACCTCGTTTCCACTCCTATATATTCCCATCTATGAAGAAAAAAAATCAAGGAGATGAGTTCATCGCGTTTTTCGATACGGAGCCTCCGCCACCTCCTGTTCTTCCTCGGGAGGGCACATCGGGAGACCGATTTGGGCTCTAGAGAGGGGAAATCGACGCCGTCGTGATCATCAACCATCCTTCATGACCAATTTCAAGATGCTCTCCACCATTCGTGAGTAATTCCATCATAGGCTTGCTGGACGGTGATGGGTTGGATGAGATATATCATGTAATTGAGTTAGTTTTGTTAGGGTTTGATCCCTAGTTCCACTATGTTTTGAGATTGATGTTGCTATGACTTTGCTATGCATAGTTCTTGTCACTAGGGCCCGAGTGCCATGATTTTAGATCTGAACCTATTATGTTATCATGAATATATATGTGTTCTTCATCCTATCTTGCAAGTTATAGACACCTATTATGAGTTATGATCCGCATCCCCCAGGGTGACAATAATTGGTTTTTTTTCCGATGATTACCGTAGTTTGAGGAGTTCATGTATTCACTTAGTGCTAATGCTTTGGTAGGTTCTCTATTAAAAGGAGGCCTTAATATCCCTTTGTTTCCCTTAGGACCCCGATGCCGCGGGAGGGTAGGATAAAAGATGTCATGCAAGTTCTTTTCCATAAGCACACATGGCTATATATGGAATACACACCTAATCACCCTGATGAATTGGAGCTAGTTCTGTATCACCCTATGTTATGAGTGTTGCATTATGACTGCCATCCCACATAATTATCCATCACTGATTCATTGCCTGTGAGCTTCCCACATATTGGTCTTTGCTACGTTACATTTCCGTTGCTATTGTTACGATCACTACAAAACTGCTACTGTGACGTTTGCCGCAATTAAAGTTACTTCCATACTACTTTGCTTCAGATATTAATATTTTCACATGTGGTTGAATTGACAACTCAGTTGCTAATACTGAAGAGTATTCTTTGGCTCCCCTTGTGTCAAATCAATAAATTTTGGTTGATTACTCTACCATCGAAAACTGTTACGATCGCCTATACTTGTGGGTTATCACTAGGCGGCCTCACGGGGCTGCGACCTTGTGTCCATAAGAGCAAGGAGACTCTTAGGGAGTACATCCAACGGTGGACCACACTACACAACACCATTGAGCATGTCACTGAGCACCAGGCCGTGTGTGCTTTCAAAGCGGGGGCTTGGTATCGGGAGCTGATTCTCAAGTTTGACCAATTGGGGGACCTGTCCCTTAGTCGGGCCAGGGAAATCACCAATTGGTTCGCGAATGGAGAAGAGGAAGACCGCCTCCGCAGAGACAAAGGCCGAGCCAACGAAACCCCTAAGTCGGGCAATGCTGGGAAGAAGCAGAAGAGAAAAGGCGACCCATCGGGCAAAGCCGAGGTAGCTACTGTCCCAGGGCATGGCCAGAATGAATCCAAGAAAAAGAAGAAGGACTGGGCTGGCAAAAAGAAGGCCGAGTCCAAGAGCATCCTTTTAAATAAGCCATGTTCGATTCATTCTTGCAAGGATGAGGAAGGGGAGACCATCCAAGCACACGGCTCGCGACTCCCGTCTGCTCCGAAAGGAGATGGGCGGAGAGCCCTTCGGGGAAATTGAATATGAGGACAACCCAGCTGATGCCTCTGGGTATCCGAACATTGAGGCAACCCTCATGATCTTCGCTGACGTTGAGAGCAAGAGCCGATTGAAGGTTATCAATCGGGAGGTGAACAGAGCAGCCCCGACTGTCACAAAGTACCTCGACTGGGCAAAGACGCTAGTCACATTCGACCAGTCAGATCACTCGGCTAACATAGCCAACCCCGGGAGGCAGGCATTGGTGGTCGATCCCACGGCTAATGGGTTCCGACTGCAGAAAGTCCTCATGGACAGTGGGAGCGGCCTGAACATCATTTACGTGGACACTCTCAAAGCCATGGACATCCCGTTGTCTCGGCTGACCAAGAGTAACACGCAGTTTCATGGGATCATCCCCGGGAAGAAGGCCAAATCACTCGGCTAGGTCACTTTGAGCGTCGTATTCGGCACCGAATTTTTTTCCGCAAGGAGAGGTTGACCTTCGAAGTAGTTGACTTTCCTAGCGCCTATCACGCCATCCTGGGTAGGCCCACCTACACACGTTTCATGGCGTGCCCATGTTACGTGTATCTTAAGCTTAAGATGCCAGGGACGAAAGGCGTGATCACGGTGACTGGCAATCGGAAGGTTGTCGAGGAGTGCCTCGAGCAAGGCTCTAGGATCGCCAACGAGGAGGTCCTCGTAGCCGAGCTTGATGGGTACAAGAAGGTAGTCGACACCACATATCTGCTCAAGTCAAAGCGGTCGGCTACTGAATCTGCTTTTCAGTCGACCGGTGAGACGAACCAGGTCCACGTCCATCCCACCGAGCTGAGTGCTTCTACGACCAACATCTCCACCACACTTGGAGAGAAATAAGAAGTCGAGCTCATCCAGTTCCACGTGAGAACTGGGATATCTTCACATGGAAGTCGTCTGACATGCGGGGGGTTCACAGGGAGCTGGCTGAGCATCGGCTCCGAGTGCACCCGAAGGTCAAGCCCGTCAAGGAACACCTATGTCGATCCTCCGTGAAGAAGCGTAGTGCAATCGGCGAGGAGATCGCTCGACTCCTAGCTGCCGAGTTCATCCGCGAAGTCTACCACTCTGAGTGGTTGGTGAACGTGGTCCTGGGGCCAAAGAAGAACAATTCACTCCAAATGTGTATTGACTTCAAGTATCTCAATCAGGCCTTCCCGAAGGATCACTTTCCTCTGCCCCGCATAGATCATGTCGTAGATTCGACTGCCCGATGTGAGCGCATGTCGTTCCTGAATGCGTAATCCGGGTACCACGAGATCTGAATGTATGGACCCGATGAAATAAAAACAACCTTCATTACCCCCATTCATGTGTTTTTGCTGCATCATGATGTTGTTTGCTCTTAAAAACGCTGGAGTCAGCTTCCAGCGCATGATTTAAAAATGTGTCCAGGAACACATTAGTCGAAATGGGGAAGCGTACATGGACAACATCATGGTCAAGTCTAGGAAAGGTTCTGATCTCGTGACCGACCTCGCCAAAACCTTCGCAAAACTTCGACGCTTCGGGATTAAGGTCAATCCGAACAAATGCACCTTCGGTGTACCGGCTGGTAAGCTACTCGATTTCCTTGTTTTAGAACGAGGTATCGATGCCAATCCCGACAAGATCGGAGCCATCGTCCAGATGAGACGGCCGGAGCGCATACACGATGTGCATAGGCTTATGGGCTGCCGTGCAGCCCTGAGTCGTTTCATCTCAATACTCGGTGAGAAGGCCCTGCCTCTTTACCGATTGATGAAGAAATCCGATAGATTCCAGTGGACCGATGAAGCGATGGTCGCATTCGACCAACTTAAAGCTCTGCTTTGCACCCAACCAGTGTTGGCTGCTTCGAGCAGCCAGGAGCCTTTGGTCCTGTACATCGCTGCCACTAGCCAAGTGGTTAGCACCGTACTCAATGTAGAGCGTGAAGAAGCGGGAAAAGAGTACACGGTACAAAGGCCCATCTACTACATTTCCAAAGTGCTGACCCCATCAAAACAAAGGTATCCACACTACTAGAGGCTGGTTTATGGGATCTACCTGACTGTGAAGAAGGTGGTCCACTATTTTCAAGATCACTCGGTCACTATCATAAGTGACGCTCTCCTGTCGGAAATTATGCACAATTGGGATGCAGCTGGCCGAGTGGCCAAATGGGCGATTGAGCTCCTATCGCGGGAGAACAAGTTTGATGCCAAGAAAGCAATCAAGTATCAGTCCCTGGCAGACTTTCATGCCGAGTGTGTAGAGCAAGAGCAGCCGGCTCCAATCGTCCCCGAGCATTGCACCACGTTCTTCAATCGATCTAAAATCCTCCATGGCTCGGGGGCTGGAGTGGTCCTTGTTTCGCCCTGGGGAGATCGATTGAGCTACGTTCTCCAAATCCACTTTGATTCATCCAACAATAAGGCCGAGTACGAGGCCCTCCTATACGGGTTCCGCATGGCCATCTCGCTTCGCATCCGTCAACTGATGGTTTATGGCGCCTCGGATCTCCTTGTCAAGCAAGTAATGAAGGAATGGGACATTTGAAGCCAAGCAATGACAATCTGTTACAACACGGTTAGAAACCTGGATAAAAACTTCGAAGGGTTGGAACTACACCATGTGCCCCGAGCCAAGAACCAAGCGTCTGACGACTTGGCGAAGATCGGATCCACTCGGAATATTGTTCCGTAGGGCATCTTCCTCGAGCACTTACGTGCCCCCTCGGTCAAGGAGCATCCCTTCACTAAAGAGCCCCCACAAGAAATCGGTCCGTCTAATCCGACTGAGATTGAAGTCCCGGCCGTGATTGACATCCTCCATGAGATGTTGGTCATCACGCTCGAGTGGACACAACCATATCTAGCTTACTTGCTCCGGCAAGAGCTGTCGGCGTTCTGGGAATCGGGGTACCGAGAACTGCCTGCCTGTGGCCCAGGGCTGGCCCACTTCATCGATCAAAAACTAACCAAGCACAACACAACTCAGGGAAATGCCCTCACAAGGGCCCAAGCGTCGCGGGGAGGAGCAACATCAAGACCCGCAGGGGCCTCATCAGGACCCCTCCGAAGCGGCGGATATTCCAAGGCAAGGTGCAACCTCAGGAGTCAAGGAGGACGTGTAGGAAGGACATGCGAGCAGAAGACATCATGGTGGAGCAGTTTCCCCTTTTGTTCATAGGGGGAAAGGACGTACCAGAGGTCCCAAGGCATCCTTCAAAGGCTTCCCTTCTGGGGCAACAAGGCCATCGCTGCCCGCCAGCAGGACAGACGTCATCCCTGGACCCGTCCCTTCAGCGCTGGAAGACACTTTGCAGGAGAAGACCACCTTTGGGTAGGAGAGCATGTTCCCCTGTTCCCCTTCAAAATTGGCCACTCTAGGATCCCTTCCCGCCGAAATGATAAGGGAAGAGGACTCGGGCCGCCACTATATATGGAGGATAGGATACTTCATAGAGGAGGACCCGGATCCATTCATTCGCCCAGTGGCACCACTCAAATACCCGGTCCCATATAATCAAAGCCCTAAACATCAAATGGTTCAATGACAAGTGAATAGTTCATAGGCATTTCCTGATGTTTGCTAATATTACCTATTCTTTGACATTGATCACAAGACAAGACAAACTTACGGGCTTCCTTGAAGAGAGTGGGCCAATAGAAACCTGATTGCAATACCTTGTGTGCAGTTCTATCTCCCGCATGGTGTCCTTCGTAGGCCTCGGAGTGACACTTCTGTAGGATCTGTCCCTGTTCAGGTTCAGGTATACAACATCTAATAACACCATTTACTCCTTCCTTATAAAGGTGAGGATCATCCCAAAAGTAGTGTCTCAAGTCAAAGAAGAATTTCTTCTTTTGCTGGTACGTGAAACTAGGTGGTATGTATTTGGCAACGATATAGTTTGCATAATCAGCATACCACGGTGCACGACGTGAAGCATTGATGACATTCAATTGCTCGTTAGGAAAGCTATCATCAATAGGTTGTCGGTCATCAAGAACGTTGTCCAACCTAGACAAGTTATCTTCTACTAGGTTATAACCACCCTTCCTGTCAACAACGTGCAAATCAAATTCTTGTAGCAAGAGAACCCATCTAATAAGTCTAGGTTTAGCATCCTTCTTCTCCATGAGGTACTTAATAGCAGCATGATCAGTGTGAATAGTGACTTTGGAGTCAACTATGTAAGACCTGAACTTTTCACATGCAAACACGACTGCTAAATATTCGTTCTCCGTAGTAGCATAGTTTCTCTCGGCACTGTCTAGAGTTTTACTAGCGCAGTGAATAACATTCAATTTGTTATTGAATCTTTGCCCTAGAACAGCACCAACAGCATAATCACTAGCATCACACATGATCTCAAAAGGCAAGTTCCAATCAGGTGGTTGAACAACAGGTGCAGTTATGAAAGCCCTCTTAAGTATTTCGAAGGCTTCCTCACAATCATCGTCAAAAACAAAAGGAATATCCTTTTGCAAGAGATTGGAAAGAGGCCTAGAAATCTTAGAGAAGTCTTTAATGAACTTTCTATAGAAACCAGCATGACCCAGGAACTTATACCTTTGATATCTGTGGGATATGGCATTTTCTCGATTGCATCAACCTTAGCCTTATCGACTTCAATACCTCTTTCAGAAATTTTATGTCCTAAGACGATGCCTTCATTAACCATAAAGTGGAACTTCTCCCAATTCAAGACAAGATTGGTAACTTTACATCTCTGCAACACTCGATCAAGGTTGTTGAGGCAATCGTGAAAAGAAGACCCGTAAACGGAGAAGTCATCCATGAAAACCTCAACAATCTTTTCACAAAAGTCAGAGAATATAGCCATCATACATCTTTGAAAGGTGGCAGGTGCATTACATAAGCCAAATGGCATACGTCTATAAGCAAAGGTACCGAAAGGGCAGGTGAAAGTGGTTTTCTCCTAATCAGATTGTGCAACCGGTATTTGGGAGAAACCAGAATAATCATCTAGAAAGCAGAAGTGTGTGTGTTTAGACAGTCTTTCTAGCATTTAGTCGATAAAAGGCAGAGGGTAATGATCTTTCCTAGTGGCTTTATTCAATTTCCTAAAATCGATCACCATCCTATAGCCACTAATAATCCTCTATGGGATCAATTCATCCTTATCATTAGGGACAACGGTAATGCCTCCCTTCTTAGGGACGCAATGCACCGGACTCACCCAATCGCTATGAGCAACGGGATAGATAATACCCACTTCCAGGAGCTTTAGTATTTCTTTTCTTACTACCTCTTTCATCTTAGGATTCAATATCCTTTGATGATGAGGAACTGGTTTGAAATCAGGATCGGTTTTAATCTTGTGCTGGCATAGAGTGGGACTAATGCCCTTAAGATCATCAAGAGTATATCCAATAGCAACATGGTGCTTCCTATGAGTTTTTAGTAACTTCGTTTCTTCATGCTCTGAGAGGCTAGCACTAATAATGACAGGATATATCTCTTTTTCATCAAGATAGGCATACTTAAAAGTATCAGGCAACTGTTTAAGCTCGAACAAAGGATCACCCTTTGGTGCCGGTGGATCCCCAAGCAGTTCAACACGCAAGTTATTCTTAATGATAGGATATTGTTCTAAGACAACTCTATCTATCTCATCCCTTTCATTCATATGCATATCATTTTCACGCTCAAGCAAGTATTTCTCTAAGGGATCAGTAGGAGGCACGACAATAGAAGCTAAGGCAATAGTTTCATCCTTACTAGGCAACTCCTTTTCATGAGGTTGTCTACCAAACTTGGAAAAATTAAACTCATGTGACACACCTTCAAAGCCAACAGTGATAGTTTGCTTCTCACAGTCAATATGAGCAGGATACTTCGTTTTACCACCCAAGACTTCAACATCCCTAACAATTCCTACAAGGCAGATAGTATCTCTATTGGCAAGTTGAATTGTGACATCAATAGGCTCTATCTCAACAGGTGCAATCTCATCTTTGATTTCATCGTATCAGGATTGATGTATTGCACTTCAACTAGCACCCACGTCAGATAAACCATGATAACAATGATCTCCTATCTTAACAGAAACCACAGGCATGCCAACAACATGCCTATGTTTGATTCTAGCGTGAGGTTTAACAATTCTAGCAGCATCTTCACAGAAGTGAATATTATGTCCCTCAACATCGTTGGACAGAAGATATTTGGTAATAGCAATGCTAGGTTCAACTCTAATTTGCTCAGGGGGTGTAGGTGTTCTAATATAGCCTCTACGTATCACGGTTGAAGCTTTAGAATGATCCTTTATCCTAACAGGAGGATGATATTTAAACCACTTCTCTTTGGGGAGACTTCTAAAGGAGGATGATATTTAAACCACTTCTCTTTCGGGAGATCAATATGAGGAGCAAATGATTCACACAATGAAGCTACTATCTTAGATTCAATTACATACTTAGTGTTGAAGTCACAAAAAGTATTTGTCTCAACAAAGGATTTAACGAATTCAAACTGGAAATTCATACCTGACTCCTTACGTGCTTCATGCTCCCAATCTTCAGAGTTGCGTTTAATTCTCTCCAATAAATTCCACTTGAAGTCAATATCTCTCTTCATAAAAGAACCGGTACAAGAAGTGTCAAGCATGGTGCGATCATCATGAGAAAGCCGAGCATAGAAGTTTTGAATGATAATTTCTCTCGAGAGCTCATGATTGGGGCATGAATATAGCATTGATTTAAGCCTCCCCCAAGCTTGAGCGATGCTTTCTCTATCACGAGTCCAAAAATTATAAATATAATTCCGATCATGATGTACTAAATGCATAGGATAAAACTTTTGATGAAATTCCAATTTCAACCGATTGTAGTCCCATGATCGAGTATCGTCACATAGCCTATACCATGTCAACGCCTTATCCTTCAAAGATAAAGGAAAGACCTTGTTCTTGACCTCATCCTCGGGCAAACCTGCAAGCTTAAATAAACCTTCATCTACATAGATTAGATGCAAGTCTGGATGTGATGTTCCATCTCCTGTAAAAGGATTAGCCAGCAGTTTGTCAAGCATACCCGAAGGAAATTCAAAGAAAATATTTTCAGTAGGTGCAGCAGGTTGAGGAGCAAGTCTTTGTGCTTCCGTTCGAGGTGAAGATACCCCGAACAAGCCCCTCAAAGAATTAGTATCCATAGTGACAAGTGACAATAAATTTCAGCACACTATATGAATGTTTCCTTACCAAGTTCCACTTACCAAAGGCGCTTCACTCCCCGGCAACGGCGCCAGAAAAGAGTCTTGATGAACCACAAGTATAGGGGATCAATCTAGTCCTTTCGATAAGTAAGAATGTCGAACCCAACGAGGAGAAGAAGGATCTGACAAGTGGTTTTCAGCAAGGTAAAATCTGCAGGCACTGAAATTATCGGTAACAAGTGATTGTGTGGTGAGATATTTCGTAGCAAGCAACAAGTAACAAAAGTAGCAACGGTGCATAAAAGTGGCCCAATCCATTTTGTAGCAAGGGACAAGCCTGGACAAAGTCTTATAGGAGGAAAAACGCTCCCGAGGACACACGGGAATTTCTGTCATGCTAGTTTTCATCATGTTCATATGATTCGCGTTCGTTACTTTGATAGTTTGATATGTGGGTGGACCGGCGCTTGGGTACTTCACTTACTTGGACAAGCATCCCACTTATCATTAACCTCTCTCGCAAGCATCCGCAACTAAGAAAGAAGAATTAATACAAAGTTTAACCATAGGATTAAACTAGTGGATCCAAATCAGCCCCTTACGAAGCAACTCATAAACTAGGGTTTAAGCTTCTGTCACTCTAGCAACCCATCATCTACTTACTACTTCCCAATGCCTTCCTCTAGGCCCAAATAATGGTGAAGTTTTATGTAGTCAACATTCACATAATACCACTAGAGGAAAAACAACATACAACACATCAAACTACCGAACGAATAACAAATTCACATGACTACTATTAGCATGACTTATCCCATGTCCTCAGGAACAAAAGTAACTACTCACAAAGCATAATCATATTCATGACCAGAGAGGTAATGAGTAGCATCAAGGATCTGAACATAAACTCTTCCACCAAGTAATCCAACTAGCATAAACTACAAAGGGTAATCAACAGTACTAGCAACCTTACAAGTACCAATCAGAGTCGCGAGAGGGAGATTGGTTACAAGTGATGATCTAGGGTTTGGAGAAGAGATGGTGCTGATGAAGATGTTGATGGTGACGAGTCCCCTCCGATGAGAGGAGTGTTGGTGATGACGATGGCGATGATTTCCCCCTCCGGGAGGGAAGTTTCCCTGACAGGATCGTCCTGCCGGAGCTCTAGATTGGTTCTGCTCAAGTTCCGCCTCGTGGCGGCGGCGAATCCACGAAAAATCTCCTCCCTCATTTTTTTCTCGACGAAACCCTTCATATAGCAGAAGAGGGGGGCCAGTGGGCCAGCAGGCTGCCTAGAAGCCTCCTTGGCGTGGCCTGGGGGGGGCGGCGGCCGCGCCGTGCAGGCTTGTGGCCACCTGCTGGCGCCCCTCTGGCGCTTCTTTGGCCCTGTATTTTTTATAAATCAGGAAAAAAATTCCCCGTTGATTTTTACGGCGTTTGGAGTTGCGCATAATAAGTATCTCAACTTTGCTCCACTTTCAGGCGCAGAATTCCAGCTGCCGGCATTCTCCCTCTTCATGTAAACCTTGCAAAATAAGAGAGAAAAGGCATAAGAATTGTACCGTGAAGTGAAATTACAGCCCAAGAAGCGATAAATATCAACTTGAAAACATGATGCAAAATGGACGTATCAGGCATCACAACATAATCATACAACATCACAACATTTATTTAGAAGACTCGGAAGAGCCTTGCATAATAAGTTCATACAGGTATGGTTCACATGACCCGACACTCAAGTCATACGAACAAAGTCATACAAGCCATGCGGAAGCATTAAAGCTGTCTGAGTATAGACAGATGAAAGGAAAAGACACGTGAATTTGCGGAAATGGACGGAATCATAAGGGATGATGCTCTATTAAGGTGGTCTGGTGTTGTGCTAGTGTGAGATTTTTAAGCCAAACATTTTTGGAAAATATAATGCATTAGATTAAAACAAGTGATGTAGTCGCTTACAAGTTGCTTAAGGCAGAAATGTTGCTTGCATCCAACATGCTTACACAACACTTATAGTTCGCATGAACCGATACATGAATTCCCTACGCTTGGGGGAAATTCCTAATTGCCTAAGTCATAATCCTAAGCGGTGGACTTCTCGGTCTCATAGGTAGGTTCTACAGGGTCTTCGTCTTCATCTTCATCTGTGCTTCCCTCCTTCAGGGGAGTAGGAGAAGGAAGTGGTCCATCCCGACGTCTCTTAGTTGGCGAGGTAGTGAGGAGCTCAGTGTACTCTTCCGCGGTCAGGCGGCGACTGTGAATAGGAGTGGCCTCAAGCGGTGGTACTCCTCCTCGGAAGGCAATGGCTGATCACCCTCCAGTTGCTCCTTCCTTCTTAACCTTACGGTTCTTCATCTTCTCTAGGCGAAGTAGGTCCTTGACTTGATGCAGCTCTTGGTGAATCTATGTTGACTCCTTGATCAAAATGTGCGTCAAAGTGTCCGAGGACAGGCGGATGTAGGTCTGAAACCTTAGTGGCGTCCCGTCCTCTGAAGATGGGTGGAGTGTCCAACTCCCGTCTATCCCATATTTAATAAAAGGTAGATGACGAGTAGCTAGGTCGTTAGCTATCTCGGGAAGGATGTCGCGGAGACGCACGACCGCCTCTCGTGCCGCTGTCTCCACTACCAACATCAGATCCTCCATGTGTGGTCCTTCAAAGAACAAACTAGTTGGGGAGTCATTAGCCTTCACTATCACGTCCATCTGATATTCCTTGGTGTCGGCGTTGACCCAGTGCTCGTGGTAGAGGTAGATGGGCATGCTGCGTATTGGCACTTATCGAGGCTATCTCCCAAAAGTAGGGGAAAGCTTGTCTCCAGAAGCATCTCATGTACGGCGGCCATCTACAAGATGTAGGGGAGAGGGTTAGTGGGTGCAGAATCTTAGGTTACAGTCTAGGTGCACTAATCGTCTTGCCTATCGTTCGTGCTACCTAAGGCTTCCTATAGTCAGGATGGCTCTGATACCAGCTCTGTGCAGACCTCGACTTACAAGTCAAGATCGCCGAATGAACGTGCTCAGTGATCCTAGAGATCAATGCTCACTGAACACACAAGTACTCAATATTGAGATTCTTACATCCAAATACCAAATTATTACATCACGTGACTGAATGGTCAAGTTCACATGATAGGGCCTATAAGGCCAAATCACATGGATACAACTAGTAGCGGAAATCATAGGGCTAAGTGGGTTCCCACGCCATCAGCCAACACTAACAGGCATTCTGACTTGGAAGCGTCCTAGTTCACAGGGGCGTCTCCGAAGACGTACTCTTCTCCAAACTCCGGTCCTTCCATGTCTGGTCAATAATATAACAGTGGCAAGCCAATGAATACTTTTGAATGTACTCACAAACAACCCATGATATGAACAATGCAAGTGAAGGATAACAATATTGTGCATCTTTGGTGGACAACAACTTGGTTGTAAATAAACATGATCATGGAGGTGCAACATAAGCTAAATGTTGATTTGAAGAACAAGTTACAGATATCAGTATGTCTGTCGAGTGCTGAACACTCCGGGTTCACCCTATATGCCATGTCACCAAACTTGGGCATATCTACTCTTTCATATTAAATCCCATTTCCGAAACCATGACCCAACTGTCGTATGCGGAAACGACTGGACGTAGTTTAAGTAGGATGACCCAACTGTCCTTGACCGTGGACACGGCTATTCGAATAGTTTAACACTCTGCAGAGGTAGTACGTTGGACCCACGAGATCCGGGAAACTTTCGTGTCATCCACGACTCGCGGTATATAACATACCCGAGGTAAGTACCCGATCAATGTCTTTCCCCTGATGAAACTAGACAAAGAGGTCCACTCGATTGGTACCCAACCCACATGTTGTAGGTCTTATGAGCATCGACTCTGGATAGTATCAACCATGCGGGGACCAACGGTGTGCCTGGAACACGTAAAAACGGCATAGTCGCCCTACCTGGCACGACGCCATCACGAGAGTGACCACACATCACTCCCGCCACTAGTAATGTGGTTCTTTGCTAGTACCGACCAGAGTAATCAACACAGCCCCTTCCGATAAAGGTTGGGACGGTCGACACATCATAAATCTAATCCCATTTCCGAAACCATACTCACACAAATACCCGGTGCACCACTTCACCAAAAGTGGCCACCTAACTCATAATCACCCTCGGGCATTAGTGGCAACCGACGGGGTTTCACAAACCATTGATTTATACCAACATCATGCTCATGCTAGTATGCTTAGATCTACTTGTCAACATGGTATTAGCATGACCCTCATAGGTGATAGGATCATGCTCAAAATGCAAGTGCTCCGGAGGAGCCTTCGGTAACATCAATTCGATGATTTACCGAATACTTATGATCACATGCAACAAAAATACTTGCTACACTAGCATGCAATATAACATATGCTCAGGCATGGTCAAAGGGCTGCTTGCCTTGGTCTTCTAGGTATCCGGGGTCTTCGAGGTCTTGCACTCCAACTCCTTCATCACACGGGTTTTCTACCGCCGTAATAAATAAAAGCAATAAGTAGCTCACTCCAAAACAGATCACAAAACCACTTTTAAAAAGTTGTTTAATTATGATAAATCCATGATGGTATTTTAAAAATATTTGTCTCTCGTTTTAGTGAAACAATATTTTTAAAATCCATATAACATTAGCAAAACTATTCCAATTTAGCTCTTTTTATTATTATCAAATAGAATAGTTGTTGCAAAAATTACTTTAATGGTTTTGATAAATACTACATGTTTGTAGAAAAATAACAATGGCAAAATCATATTATTTCACTGGTTAAATCTTTTTACAAAAATCATTGAAAATCAAGTTTTAAAATAAAAAGAAAAAGGGCTTCAGCCCCTGGCATGGCTTGGCCTGGGACTGGGTCGGCCCACTAGCCAGCCAACCAGCCTGCGCAGGCGCGCGCGCCGTCAGGTTTGAACCTGAAGTGCGGACCCTTGCGGTCAGTGGCTGCAGGCAGCGAGGGAGAGAGAGATGGGCCACAAACACGTGGGGCACACCTGTCGGGGTCGTCTCCTACCTCTGGCCAGATAGGAGGAGGAGCATGCCGGCATGGCTACCGACGTCCTCGGGCCCTAACGACGATGAAAATGTGTCCGACTCATTGTCCCCTACCTGATGGTGGTCGAGAAGATGGCGGAGGGGCTCAGGTTCACCGGCGAAGAGGTAGCCGCGGCGGAGGGGTTTCTGGTGAAGGTGGAGGTGGTAGCTACGGGCACGGATTTCCTCGGGGAAGAGGGGGGAAACCTTCCTGGTGTCACGGGGTGTGCTTTGGTGGGCACAGGGACGCAAAAGCCGACGTGTAGCCGGAGATCGACCGGAGCTCCGAGGCGGAGGGGCCTCGGTCGATCTCGAGCACCGGGACTGTGCTTGCTTACTCGGGTGGCTCGGGAGGTGATTGGGGTCTTGGTGAGGTGGAGCGATGGGTTCTAGAACGAGGGGAGGGGCTATTTATAGGCCCGCGACGGTGAGCTGACTCGGGAACGCCGGTGACTCACCATGGTGTGCATGCGGGTGCAGAGAGAAGCTAGGCTTGAAACCACGGCCTGAGGACGTGGTTTTGGACCGCCAGGATTAACTGCGAGAGAGAGAGAGAGGGAGGAGAGGAGAGCTATCATGGCCGCGATCCTCTGGCGCTTCTGGTGCACGCGGGCACGCATCACACCGGCTCTTAGCGCGGTAAAGGAGGGGCCCTGAGTGCTGCCTGATGCAGAGGGGTTGTCGGGTGAGAGGAGAGACATCGCGGGGAAGCTGGAATTGGCCGAGGGAATCGCGCCCACCTCGGTTGCTCTCTGTAGCGGGCCTAGAGTACAGTTTTGGCATGCCACGGCATGCTGGTGCCCTCTGGGGTGCCTTGGACGTGTCTAGCATGTCCTGGGCACTGGCTTGGACATGCCTAGCCGTTTGAATCCCGTGGAAGTCTCAGTTGGTCAAAGAGAGACAAGAAATAGGTGCTCTTAGCCTTGGCTAAAGTTCAAATTGGGGATTTTGGCATATCTACTTTGAACCAAAGAGGGGCCAC
Organism: Hordeum vulgare subsp. vulgare; assembly: GCF_904849725.1. Lineage (NCBI taxonomy): Eukaryota > Viridiplantae > Streptophyta > Magnoliopsida > Poales > Poaceae > Hordeum > Hordeum vulgare. The sequence continues at coordinate 211,689,262 of NC_058523.1, read as the reverse complement.
TTGACTGGAGTTAGGCTTTGGTGTCAGGCACCTACTCTATGAGTTTGGGAGAAAGGGTTTTGGTTTATCTAAGGTTAGCAGGGGTTTTACCCAACTGTCAGAAGGTGCTCGACAGTGGTTTCGGGTGGCTGCACCCCACCACTGGCTTTCCAACTTAATAGGATTAGGTTTGGTGCTAAAACAAGGTGTTTCACCAAGTTTGAGCTCCATTGGACAATTTTAGCTTTGTAAACATGAAAACCTCAGCAAATGACCAGATGTGCTCCTTCCAAAGAGAGTGTGGTCAAAACAAGTCCCACAAATCCCATTTTTGGCATGGAGTCCTCATTTGAGGTATTAGGCACTCCTGCAAAGTTTCAGCTCCAATAGATAAACTTTGCTATGTAGAGTTGCTCTAACTTCATACTGGATAGAAGGGGTTTTGCAACTATTTGGTGTCCTTAATCACCTTGGATCAAGGTGAAATTTTATATGGGCACCAAATATGGCTTAGGGATACCACTAGAATTTTCTAGGAATTTATTGAGAATATTTCCTTTGGAAATATTTCAAAAGGTCAAAGAGACAAAAAGTGTTTTCATGGTTTTACTCAAATAATAATAATATAAATAGGGGTTGAAAATCTTATGTATCGAAAATATATGTCCTTCTGATCATCTTCAAATTTTCTCAGATTTTTCTAAGGCAGAAAAGTATTTTTCCATATAGGAATATCATTTCTGGCCTCAGAAATGGACATGCAAATAAAATAGAAAAATAATTCATAAAATAATTACTTTATGGTTTTGGTGCACTAAAATGGTGCTAGAATCAGATCACCAACTTTGGGTAAGAACACTCCTTGCCATCAAGGACTTGTAGTGCAACCCAAAGGAGGCTTTTGCCTTAACCAGAAATAAGAAAAAGGGTTTTCAAAATTATTAAGTCATGAGAAATGTGGTTTGTGATATCACATAATCAAGCATTCAAGCATACAATGGCAATCACGGCACTTACAACATAAGTTTTGAAAAAGTTTTAATAAACTCAGATTTTTGAAATATAGAAAAAGTGATAGTGGAAACAAGGTGTGACACATGATATACCCTTATCACACTTTTGGCCAGCTATGATTTGATCCCTAAGAGTAGGTTTCACCACCAAGGTGGAAAGGAATCTTTGAGGAACAATGTAGAGGTTCAACTTCCGAAATTGCTCATAGAGATGTGGTTGACTTTGTTGTAACATCAGATTGTTACAATAAGACTTACGACTTAGTGCATGACCCATGATATTGGCCTTCCCCGGGGTGTAAGTTATCCCTAAGTCGTAAACCGTGATCAACTCGACCCACCTTCTTTGCCTGAGATTCAAATCCGGCTGGGTGAAGATATATTTTAGACTTTCGTGATCAGTGTAAATTTCGCAACGATTACCAAGAAGGTAATGTTGCCACGTTTATAGTGCATGGACTATAGCTGGAAGCTCACATGTGTGGGATAGTTATCCTCCTGTGGACATAACTGTCAAGAGGCGTAAGCAATCACATGACGATCATGTATGAGAATGCAACCTTATCCTTGTCGCGAGGCGTCACAATAGATAACAAACTCCTTGGAGAAATCTGGTGGTACCAACAAAGGTGCGGAAGTGAGGCATCTTTTAAGTTCCTGAAAATTATGCTCACAATATGGTGTCCATTCGAACTTTTATCTTTCTTGAGGAGTTGAGTTGAGTTAGAGTTATGCTCACAATATGGTGTCAATAGAAGAAGTTCTCGACAAAGCGGCGACAATAGCTTGCTAGACCAAGAATACCCCTAACTTGCTTAACCGATTCAGGTTGAGTCCAATCAAGGATGACTTGAACTCTCTCGGGATTGACAACAATACCTTTACCAGAGATTACGTGGCCTAGATAGGTCACTTCTGGTACAAGAATTCGCATTTTGAAAACTTGGCACAAAGGCAATGCTCTCGAAGTTTCATCAATACCACCCTTAGATGCTCAGCATGTTCTTCTTCGTTCTTCGAGTAAATGAGAATGTCATCGAGGTATACCACGATGAATTTATCCAAGTACTCCATGAAGATCGAATTCATCAAGCGAGAGAAAGTGGTTGGGGCATTGGTTAAACCGAAGGACATGACGGTGTAATCGTATTCGCCATAATGAGTGACAAAGGCCGTTTTTGGAATGTCCCCGTTCTTGATCTTGATTTGATGGTATCCCAACCTCAAATCCATCCTGGAGAAGACTGAGGATCTAGCGAGCTGATCATACAGGTCGTTGATCCTTGGGGAGCGGATACTTGTTCTTTATGGTGACCAGATTAACTGGCCGATAATCTACAACCATCCGATCCGTTCCATCCTCCTTCTTGACGAAAAGGAAAAGAAAAGCCCAAGGAGAAGAGCTAGGACGAATGAAACCTTTATTCAAGGCCTCATCTAGTTGTTTCTTAAGTTCATCTAGCTCTAAGGGTGCCATCTTGTAGGGTCTTCTAGCTATTGGGACAATTCCTGGAATAAGATCTATCACAAACTCCACATCCCTATGAGGTGGAATGCCTGACAGTTCTTCTGGAAAAACACGTGGGAAGTCACGGACTATCGGAATGTATTCTTGCTGTGGAAGAGGACTGACATTGAGGGTGTAAAGTTGGCATTTCGCAACTCGAGTTGAGACATTAACTATCTCATCCGATAGATGTGTAAGCTGAATATTCCCAATATGGCACCCTTGATGATATTGATATCTAGGACTTAAGAGCTATCAATGATGCTAGGAAGACTAGCCTGTCGACAAGAACTTCATTGTCATAACTTATCCTAGAAGTATGCCATTTAGTACCACGAGTATGAACCACTAATGGAATTCGCATATCACAAAACGACATGTTATGGAACTGCGCGTAACTTTCGGAAATGAAGGAATGAGATGACCCAGTGTCAAAAAGAACAGACGATGGGTGACGATTTACAAGGAGCGTACACAGGACGACGTTCACGCGGCCATGCGCAGGAATTGGCTTCACATAAAATGATTTGCCCGGCTTGCCACGCCCAACAGACTTTCTAGGTTGCTTGGCAGCATTATTCTGAGGATATTCATGTTAATAGTGACCTGGTTCTCCACACTTGTAACAAATCACTTGATTGGCAGGGGTGCAGCATTGGTAGCTGGACCACCCTAGGTCTAGGCTGGAGGGTTGGTCTGATTTGCCTGAGGCGACACATAGGATGGCTTCGGAGTATATCTTGACGGCAGAGAACTATTCGGGACGAACACCCGACGCTTGGGAAACGCTAAACCGGATGAGGAGACAGAATCACGAGAGTTCTTCTTCGTTGGTTCATAGTTGGTATGATCAGTCTCAACATTGATCGCCTTGTTGACAAGAGTTTGGAAGCTCGTACATTCATGAAGGCGCAGATCATGAAGAAGTTCGGGGCTCAGTCCCTTGCAGAACCTTGCTTGCTTCTTGGCGTCAGTTGACACCTCTTCAGTTGCATAGCAGGCGAGGTTTCTGAATTCACGGCTATATGCATCTATAGTCAGCTTCCCTTGAATGAATGCACAAAACTCCTCTCTCTTGCGATCCATTAATCCTTCTGGAATGTGATGCAGACGAAAAGTTGCGTTGAAATCAGCCCAGGTGGCTGCTGGTCCGGCATGATGCATAGCTTCATAATTCTCCAACCACAGATTGGCGGGGCCTTCTAGAAAGTAAGCAGCAAAAATCACCTTATCAACCTCAGCAACGTTGGCAGAACGTATCTTGCGTGATAAACTGCACATCCAATCATCAGCGTCAAGAGGATCGACGGAATGATGAAACTTGGGCGGATTGAGGGTCACTGCATCATTTCGCGGCTGGCGAGGCGTATTCTGCTCAATACGTTCTAATAGATAGTTGGTTTCTCTCCAATTCCTTACTGCCTCTAGCATAACCTCCGCCAGAGAGGGCGGCTGAGGCAGGTTTTCCTAAGCTGCTTGACTACCCTCTCCCTGCTGATGGCCAGGGGCACGGTTGTGCCTGGTGAACACCATCCTGACAAACAACTCACAACTTAGACTAGATCAACATCAATACTAACTAAGAATTAAGAAATGCACTGAACAATATGGAATGCGGAAATGAACATCCGAACAACATGGCAACAAGCAAACTGCTATATATACACCATGGTTCATACACACCATAACATAGTTCAGTACAACCTCAAACTGAAGAGCAAACTACATAAAAGATGATACTACTCATGAGAGGCTTTCCAAGCTTCCTATACATTATTTATCTACGCCTCCGGGACTCATCTCACAACATAGTCATATTCCACAAGACACGCAGGACTGTGGAAATATAACTATTACACTAGTACTGTTCCACTCATGAACTCAAGCATCCGCATAGAACATCTCATACAAGTTTCCTCCGTGACCTGGGAGCTGAACCTGCGGAACAGGAAACAACCTAGCCCGAGATCCTTGGAAACCATAAGGACACGGATGTGGCCTCGGTCCCGTGACTAGTGGCAACATAGGTCCACGAAGAGGGGTGACACCTCTGATAGCAGGCCAATCAACATGAGCTGTCAAATGAGTCCTCACTGGGTTCAACATCTCCACATCTCCATAGCCTCTCTGAACAACAGGTGCCAGCTATGTCAAAGATGTCCACATACGGTCATGAGTGGCATAAAGCTCCATGCAAAGAGCACGAGCATCTCGGTCTCTATTCTCTAACATCTGGGTGGTAACCTGCAGCAACGGATCCTCCAAAGAAGAATCAAAGTAAACTCCACTGAGATAACCTTCTTCTCCTGGCTGAGAAGCCGTAATATAACAGAACTCTGTATTCTGCAGCAGTGCATGTCTTGCTCTCATGATGGTCAACATTGAATAGGCGGCATCCTGAACCGCCATGTCAACGGTAACCCCCAATGCACAAGACCAATGGATTGGCTCCTCATCTCCAGGGTAATCTAGATATACCCTAACAGTACACATATACTAGCTCTGGTTAAAATCACAGTACTGCTCCTCCACTGTATACTCTAGGTACCAGCGGTAACCGGCTACTGACATCATCCTGACCAACATGGCCGTGTGACCTGGTACATCGATGCAACTGGTTAAATGGAGCACCTGACGAGAAGGACGAGAAGGCATATGAAATACAGAGTAATGCAAAGGCATTAGAGCTCTAGCAGAAATCAAACAACAAAATGGCTGGAAATGCTCAAAAACAGTTTTTAGACATCCTGCAAAAGATGGGATAGCATAACCACTCAACTGCCAGGTTCAAGGTTCCATGGTAAACAAATACTTATTTTTCCTCGAACCAAACTAGAAAACTCGGATTGACTCTCGAACCACTTCCCTACAATCTATAGGATAGTAACACGCGATCCTGAGAGATAGGTAAGAAGCCGAGTTCTTAATCCCCATAGAACAGATGAGGGTGACCAGAATAGAATTACCGGAGAAGAGAAGCAAGAACCTTACGTTCCCTTCCACAAACGGTTCCCTTATATATAACTAAGCATTTCTAGACTCGACTTCGACCAGTTTGGCTTGGTAATCCTACAGGCAGTCGGGCTCTAATACCAATGCTGTCGGGACACCGATCCTAAGCCATAAGAATCTAGCCTGTAACACATCGCATCACTCTGTGGTCTCACGCACGGTTAACCCCACTGCTGCCACCTTACCTTGGCCGGGACCGTTTATGTCTTTTGACTCGCGTATGTAATTGTGTCGCTAGCATTCCAATGTCAAAGCACCCGGGTCGACATAACTAGTCATAAACCCAAGTGGCACAACTTTACAGAGACAGACATACGTAACCCAGCAAAGTAGGTGCCAGTCATCATCGTGTGTAGACAAGTCGTAGCAAGCTATAACGACTCCATTACACCGCGTGACATTTCCCCTTTGGGATAGATCCAACAACTAAGAACGATACATGCCGGTCAACCAATGTGTCTGGAGCAGTAGCGAGCTACCAAGGCTCAGTGAAAGCACAGAGGGGCATTTCTCTGTAAAGAGGGCTACTAAAGGCAGATGACTAGGTGTCGAACCCCATACATATCGCAACACTTCACACGTATGCATGACATACTCAATATGCATATATAGAACAATGGCATCACAACATAACCATACAACATCACAACATTTATTTAGAAGACTCGGAAGAGCCTTGCATTATAAGTTCATACAAGTAGGGTTCACATGACCTCTCGTGGTTTCGTCACGGGAGATGTCCTCGTGAAAGGACTTAGCAATCAAGCCATCGCACCTTGGTGGCGACTAAAAGAGGGTGAGCGGAAGCGAGAATCAGGTTTGCCCAGGTTCGGCCCCTCCGGTGCAGGTAAAAGCCTACGTCCTCCTTTCTGTACATTGATGGTGGATTCGATTAGAAGGAGGGCGTAACTCGCCTGACCTAGCTCTCGATGGATACTAACTTAACCTATCTGCCCTAGGGACTCCCCTTTATATACAGGTCGAGGTTCTAGGGTTTACATAGTCCTGGCTACCTTACAAACCATGGCTTTCCATATCTCTAAGTCGCCGTGTCTTCCAAGCTAGGAAACCTCCTTGACGACTTATCTTCTCTCTTATTCTTGAACCCCCATCCAGCTCATGGGCCCTGGCAGCCCCTTGTCAAGGTCTCCTGGCGCATCTCAGACCCTGGTCCAAGTCTTATCTTGATCATGAATGTAGAGTCGCCGTTTACCTGACCCGGCCCAATAGGACGGGTTATACCGTAGGTAATATCCCCAACATTAGGCCCAGATTGACTTGAATTTGTTCAAGCCAATAAACTTCACGCTTGTCTTTGGTGACCTATACACGATCTCTCACCTTTCTTCAATAAGTGACGAGCCGCCAACCCTTATGAATTGTCTGAGTCGCGAGGTCCTTTATTGGAGATGTCACTTTCTCCACTATTCCTGGGATTTTGATGGCATCACTCCCAACGGATCTTTTGTCTTATACTGTCATCCCGAAAATCTAGGCGCCATCATTTTCGGTTTTCAATGTAGCTCCTCTGCTCCCGTGCCTGCCGTTTCGATTCTGCCCTAGGTCTTTAAATAGGCACAGGGGGGGCATTCTCACCTACCTCTATTCCATCTCCTTTGTTGCGCCTTCTTCCTCGAGCTCGCGACACCAACACCGCACCATCGCCGGCTCTCTGCTGTGGACCAGCCCCTTCTCGGGCTGATCGAAGGCGCAATCTCTAGCGTGAACCTCCGCGTCCTTCTTCCGTCGTCGTCTTCCTTCTACACGTAACTTCCTCTTCTCCATTAGACCCAGATCTCGAACCCACATAGTTCTTAGGTTAGCACCGAAACTCCATGGATGTCATTTTATTGTGCCATTGATCGGTACAGGTATTGTCCTTAGAACTTTCCCTTTGGCAATAAACTGTGGTAGTCCCATCACAATCCTCAGCAAACCTATTTTCCCTATTGTTCTACATGACCACCACAATGTTTCCATAGTATTTTTGTGTTCTTAGCACCTGAATTTCGGCAAGCGTTATTTTCCTCAATAGAGTTACCCGTAGATCGGTAAATTATCCCTTGGCATTGTAAACATGTTTATCGTTCATTAAGAATATCCTAAGGATACTTTTGGAATCGCAACCCGCCCTCAATGTTGTGGCGAGTCGCAACCCCCCTTTAGATATGTACTCATCCACCGACCGGCGAGTTACCATTTCGTAAGTCCTGATGACCCGCCAATCCTTTTTATACAGACCTTCATCCCTCTTTTTTTAGACTCCAAATCATGTTTTCCATCTCCAAATGTAATTGGCTGCCAACTGAAGTCAATGACGCCTATCTTGAGAACTTTGTGAAAGTGGGTATCTCGCGCCCAAATAAATGATCGGCTCGCGAACCGCCTTTGGGAGCAACGTCCACAACCCGCCGAAGGGGAAATAGTTACTTTTGCTAATCATCTCGAACGAGGCTTCACACCCCCAGCTCAAATTTCTTCAGGGATGCCTTGCATTTCTTCAAACTACATCCCCAAGACTAAGGGCCGAAGTCAATCAGCAACCTTTGCCACTTCCAAATGTTCTGTGGGGTTTATCTGCAAATAGAGCCTACGGTTCTCTTGTTCAAAAAGTTCTTTTATGTGAACCGCCAAACAAAGTTTGCCAACGGGCCCTGCCTTGAACTTGGGGGAGTCAACATCCAGCGGCGACGAGAATGTGGGTTTCCGGCTGTTACATAGCCCAGTCACCCCAAGGGTTGGGCAAAGACTTGGTTCTACTGCCGCGACAGTTCGCCACCCAATGAGAACCTGCTACCAGGTTTCAGAGAGGAATGTCTGCCCATGGACTTCAAGTTGCCTGAGAAGCTAACCGAATAAGAGGAAGCCACATTTGTTCCTATCTTCGCAAAGCTCAGGGCTCTCACTGTCAATGGTCGTACTGGGATCGATCTGATCCGCTGCTGGGTGGAGTGGAGAATCCTGCCTTTGAGCGGCCAGAATGGATTGATGTGTGAATTGAATGGCGACTTAGACCACCCCCAATGCTTCTCTAACGTGAGGCTTAAACAAGAAGACATTGTTGATATTGTGAAGAAGCTAAGTGGCGGGCCTGTTGAGAACTGCGCTAAAATCGGGCTTAAACCTTTCTGCATTTTTAACCCGCTCTAGAGGTAAAAAAATCCCAACTCTCCTTTTTAACTTGTTAATATACTCATGCTTGTTTCTGATATGAGCTTTAATTCTGTCAATCAGAGGAATTCGGACTTTGGGAACCGAAGGCCCAACACTGTCGTCAAGAAAACGACCAAACCCGCCGCTAAGGAGAAGAAAAACAAAGGCAAGGCCACTACAAAGGAGTCATCCATTGTGGGCGAGTCTCGGGCCGCCGATGAACAATCAGACGTAATGCTCTCATGTTTTTATTGCTGTAATTTGACTTGTACTCATGCTTTGCTACCTATGTTTATAGGATGATGACTTGGAGAGCCAAGATGAAGATGTCGAGGTAATTTCAATTTCTTCAGACTCAAACTCTTCTCCTCCCAAGCCGGCCATGCGAATTTGTATGGAAGTTCCCCTGTCTCACCCGGATACTTATCTGGATCCCAATTTCCTTTGGAAGAAGGCGAGTTTTACGCCCAACCATCATACTCGAAGCAACTCTGGGGACGTCTTGTCCGTCTTGCCCAAGAAAACAACCGGTCGCAAACGTCAAACGAGGTACGTTGCCATAAACATCATTCTTCCTATACAAACAGTTCTCGTGATTTACCCAATTATTGAATCATTCATCCAACAGGTTTCACCTCCTTCATCTGGCGACTCAGCCACCTCAACTCTTCCCCGATTGATCCGTCTTCAGGGGTAAGTTCCTTCATTAACTTATTTCTTAGGTGTCAATGTTTCTGTTTTAACATTTGTACCACCATTCCTTAGGGCTCAAGCAAAAAAGAGAAAAACAAGCGAGTCGTCTTCTGTTCCCAAAATGGCTGAAGTGATTGGCATGAGTACCTCCATCCGAAAGGCTCAAGAAGAACCAGCTGAGACTCATGACGATATCTTTGATGATTTCCCTCACATCCGGGTCAACCTTCCAAGCCCTCAAAAGGAAGTAACTGAAGATATCAACCCGCCCAGTCCTTATGAGGCGCTTGAAGACCCGGATGTTGTCGTCGCCACTGGTACCGGCTATTCTAAGCCTGCAACCGCGGTTTTAACCAAGCACACACCAAAAGATGCCCAAGTCTTTGCAGAAAAAGATATCACCAAGCTAAAGCTCACCAATTATGAAAAATTGGAGTTTGATGAACTATATTCTGGTTTTGTGAGCCGTCTAGATACGAGCCATGAGATGGAAAAGAGCTTGGTCAACATGATGCAAATAAAACATGAGGTATGATACCTTTTAACTTTCTCGACATGTCCTTTCATTAGCCCTCCAAAGGACGAGTCATCCATGACGAATTGTGCGTTTGTGCAATCTTTCAACGTGTAGCCCCAAGGGCCGGGTCATCTTTGTAAAGATGAGCCAGGTCTTTAATTTACAACTTGGAATAAATCTTCAACCTGTCGCCCCCAAGGGTTGGGTCATCTTTTTAAAGATGACCGAGGTCTTTTAGTTTTTGACCTGAAGAAAAGCTTCAACCTGTAGCCCCCAAGGGCCAGGTCCTATTTTTAAAGATGAGCCAGGTCTTTGAGTTTATGACCTAAAGAAAAGCTTCAACATGTAGCCCCCAAGGGCCGGGTCATCTTTTTAAAGATGAGTCGGGTCTGTAGTTCGTATTTGAACAAGAGCTACAGCCTGTAGCCCCCAAGGGCCGGGTCATCATTTTAAAGATGACCCGGGTCTTAAACTTATAATTGAAGAAAAAGCTTCAACCTGTAGCCCCCAAGGGCTGGGTCATCTTTTTAAACATGAGTCATGTCTTGCTTGATGGTATTACCTTAGAAAAAATGAATCATACATTAGCCCCCCAAGTGTCAGGAGTGTTGCTTGCAATGGTCCTAAAACTTTCTTTCCCGATGTTGGATGCAGGAATTATTGACTGGGGCCGACTCAACTGTGGTCGGTTTGAAACAAAGCCTGGCAGAGCAGCAGGATGCTCGAGCTAAGTTTGAAGAGAAGCTTCGCCTTGCTCTAGCCGACATGGAAAAATTGAAGGCAGAACACAAAAAATTTGATGACAAGGCCCATGCTGAGCAAGTTGCCGTTTTGAAAGGGGCGGGACAAGCTGAAGAAAAATTGAAAGCCGCCGTGCAAGAGCTCTCCGGATTGAAACATCACATCTCCAAGATGGCCCAGGCTGTGTTTGGTAACTATCAATTACTTCCTTTTGAAAGTGTATTGTACGACCTTGCAGCAACTTATGATTCCCCTTCTTTCCTGCAGGTCCTCGAGCCACCACCTTGCAGAATGATTGTATTTTGAAGCTGAAGGCGGTCTATACTTTGTCGGATTAGTTGTACACTAGTGGTGTGATGACCATGAAGGCCATAATGGGCAACAAGGATCCCGTAAAATCCATCAAGGATATGCTGGGCTATTTGTCAACACTGCCACCCTAGTTAGAAGAGCTAAAGAAGTCAGCCGCCTGCAAAGAAGCCTAACTGCCCTAAGCTGGTGCTTGGCCTATGCTCTAGAGCTTAAGCCGGAAGAAGTAATTGGCGGATTTCCGGAGCTAAAAGATGAATGGTCAGATTTCAGCGAACAGGATTACCACGGCTGTGTAAAATAATCTCGCTTTGCGGCGACTCAACTAGCGGCCAACCTGGATTTAGGCAAATATCACACGGCTTATGAAGAGCACAGCAAACGGGTTACTCCTTGTCACACCCTGTTTTCACTTCAAACTTTCTTTGTAATGCAAAAACCTGAGCTTATTAAAACTTTTGCCGAATTAATATTGTGAGTGCCATGATGGTCATTGTATGCTTGTGTGCTTCATCATGTGATGATAAAAACCACATTTCATAAGATTGAATTGTTTCCAAAACCTTTTCTGATTTCTGATCAAGGTAAAACCATACTTTGAGTTGCACTACATTCCCTTGATGGAAATAAGTGTTCTTACCCAAAGTTGGTGATTTGAATCTAGTGCTATTTTGGTACTCCAAAACCACAAAATAATTATTTTGTGAATTATTTTTGTAATTTAATTGCAAGTCCATTTCTGAGGCCAGAAATGGTATTCCTATATGGAAAAAATACTTGTCTTCCTTACAAAAACCTGATTAAATTTGGACATGATTAGAAGGACATATATTTTCCATACATAATATTTTTAACCTCTATCTATATTATTATTATTTGAGTAAAACCTTGAAAACCATTTCTGTCCGTTTTGACCTTTTGAAATATTTCCAAAGGAAATATTCTCAATAAAATCCTAGAAATATTCAGTGGTATCCCTAAGCCCTATTTGGTGTCCCCATAAAGTTTCACCTTGATCCAAGGTGATTAAGGACCCCAAATAACTGCAAAACCCCCTGTGTCCAGCTTGAAGTTAGAGCAACTCTACATAGCAAAGTTTGTCCAATGATGTTGATACTTTGTAGGAGTGCCTAATACCTCAAATGATGGTTACACAACAAAAATAGGATTTGTGGGACTTCATTTGCCACACTCACTTTGGAAGAAACAAATTTGGTCAAATGGTGAAGTTTTCAAGTTTATAAAACTAAACTCATCCAATGGAGCGCAAACTTGGTGAAACCCCATGTTTTAGCACCAAACGAAATCCTGTTAAGTTGCAGAACCAGTGGTGGGGTGCAACCACCCCAAACCACTATTGAGCACCTTCTGACATATGGGTAAAAGCCCCTCTAACCATAGCTAAACCCAACCCCTTTGCCCCAAACTCTCAGATTAGGTGGCCAAGATCAATGCCCAGCCCCAGTCAACTGGCCCCTCTCTGGTTCAAAGTAGAAATGCCAAAATCTCCATTTCCGTCTTTGTTGCGGCCCAAGGACGTCGGTAGCCATGCTGGCGTGCTCCTTCTCCTCTCTAGCCAGAGGTAGGAGACGACCCCGACAGGTGTGCCCCACCTGTCGGTGGCCCAACTCTCTCTCCCTCGCTGCCCGCAGCCACTAACCACAAGGGCCCACACGTCAGGTTCAAACATGACGGTGCGCGCGCCTGGGCAGGCTAGGTGGCTGGCCTTTGGGTCAGCCCAGTCCGAGGCCGAGCCAGGCCAGGGGCTATAGCCCTTTTTATTTATTTTAAAAACTGGATTGTCAAAGATTTTTATAAAAAGATTTAACCAATGTAAAAATATAATTTTTCCACTGATATTCTTCTAAAAATATGTAGTATTTAATAGAACCATTGGTTGAATTTTTGCAGCAACTATTCTGTTTTATAATAATAAAAAGGATTAAATTGGAATAGTTTTGCTTCTGTTTAGTTGATTTTAGAAATATTCTGTCATTGGAATCAGAGGCAAATATTTTTAGAATAACGACCTAGATTTATCAGAAATAACTAAAAAAATTAAAATGACTTTGTGATCTGTTTTGGAGTGAGCTATTTCTTATTTTATCTTTTGACGACGATAGAAAATCCGTGTGACGAGAGAATCGGAGCAGAAGACCTCGAAGACCTCAGATACCTAGCTGACCAAGGCAAGCACCCCTTTGACCATGTGTGAGCATATGTTATATTGCATGTTAGTATAGCAACTATTTCCGTTGCATATGATCATAAGTACCGGTAAATCATTAAAGCGATGTTACCGATGGTTCCTCCGGAGAACATGCATGGAGCTTGATCCTACCACCTATGAGGACCATGCTAGTATCGTGTTGACAAGTAAAGGTAGAGTAATATTAGCATGAGCATGTTGTTGGTATAAATCAAAGATTTATGAAAACCCCATCGGGTGCCACTAATGCCCGAGGGTGATGATGAGTTAGGTGGCCACTTTTGCTGAATTGGTGCACCGGGTATTTGTGTGTGTACGGTTTCGGAAATGGGATTAGATTTATGATGTGTCAACCGTCCCAACCTTACATGTACGACCACGTTACCCCTAATGGAACGAGGTTGCGTTGATTACTCTGGTCGGTGCTTGCAAAGAGCCACATTACTAGTGGCGGGAGTGATGTGTGGTCACTCTCGTGATGGGGTCGTGCCAGGTAGGGCGACTATGCCGTTTTGACGTGTTCCAGGCACACCGTTGGTCCCTGCATGGTTGATACTGTCCAGAGTCGGTTCTCGTAATACGTACAACATGTTGGCTGGGTACCAATCGAGTGGACCTCTTTGGCTAGTATCGTCAGGGGAAAGGCATTGATCGGGTACTTACCTCGGGTATATTATATACCGCGAGTCGTGGATCACACGGAAGTTTCCCGGATCTCGTAGGTCCAGTGTACTACCTCTGCAGAGTGTAAAACTATTCGAGTAGTGGTGTCCACGATCAAGGAAAGTTGGGTAATCTTGCTTAAACTATGTCCAGATGTTTCCGCATAAACCAAGTGTGTGTGAGTTGTGATAAAAAGGAGTTATTATGAATGTAATGATATGACCAAGTTTGGTGACTTGGCACATTGGGTGAACCGGGATGGTTTAGCCCGTGACAGATATATTGATAGTTGTAACCTGTTCTTCAAAAGTAGTTCTTAACTTATGATGCATACCTATGATTATGTTTATTTACTACCAAGTAGATATCCACCAAGAAGCATGTTATTGTTATCCTTCACTTGCATTGTTCATATAATGGGCTGTTTGCGAGTACATTCAAAAGTACTCATTGGCTTGCCACTGGTTATATTATTGACCATACATGGAAGGACCGGAGTTTGGAGATGAGTACGTCTTCGGAGACGCCCCTGCGAACTAGGACGCTTTCCAGTCAGAATGCCTATTGGTGTAGGCTGATGACATGGGCATCCGTTTAGCCCTATGATTTCCGCTACTAGTCGTATCAGTCTGATTTGGCCTTATAGGCCCTACCTTGTGAACTTGACCCTTCGGTCACGTGATGTAATAATTCGGTACTTTGATGTAAGACTCTTATTATTCAGTATCTGTGTGTTTGGTGTGAATTGATCTCTGGGATCACTGAGAATGTACATTCGGTGATCTCGACTCGTAAGTCGGGGTCCCCACACTCCTCCTTCGTATGAAATCACCGTCCTGACTCCGCAGTGCCGTAAGCATCCTTTTGAGTCTGATGCCGATCTGTCTACCATCTTGACTGACGAAGACGAGTTCCACGCCTTGACCAATTGCAATTGGAAATTGGGCGACTTACAGATCGAAGATGGCGAAAGCTCGAGGCAGGATAACCCGGAGGCAGCTTTAGTCAAGCATGACATGAAGATTGTTGGGGCATAGTTTATGCCTAAGTAATTTTGGTGATTGATGACAGTACCGTAAAGGACTAACCGTGTGTGTTAAGTTTTCAGATAACACACGTCAACGGCACAAGACGACTCGCCTCCTCATTCATGGAACGGAAGCATGGCGCTCTCTATGATTCTCTTTATTTGAGTCATAGGAAAGCCGTACTATTAAGAGGGGAACCGTAGTGGAAAGGTTTGGGTGGAATCTATCTTTGCACGCTCACACTTCACATATCTTCCCTTACCTTCATCTTTGGAGCGGCCCCCGCCACTGTGTTTCTTTCCTCCATGCATAATGGTCCCCAGCGGTAGTACCGCTGGAATGCTAGCGGTAGTACCGCTGGCTGGCGGTACTACCGCCCCTGGTCAGCGGTAGTACCGCTCCAGGAGCTTAGCACCGCCTACCTAGCGGTTGTTCGTGGACGGACCTTTTTGCGAAGACTTTCTTGGCGGTGGTAGTGCTTTTGCACTACCAGGGGCCAGCGGTAGTACCGCTGGAGTGCGAGCGGTAGTACCGCTGCAACCAGCGGTAGTACCGCTAGTCGGCGGTAGTACCGCCCCTGGTCAGCGGTAGTACCGCTGGAGTGCCAGCGGTAGTACCCCTGCAGCCAGCGGTAGTACCGCTGGAGCTCGGGCAGAGAGTGGGAAAACGGTTGGATTTTCCCCCCACTATATAAAGGGTTCTTCTAGCTGTGGAACCTTATCTCTTACCTCCCCAACCTCCATTGTTGCTCCCTAAGCTCAAAAGTGCCCGATCTCTCTCCCTAACCAATCAAACTTGTTGATTCTTTAGGGATTGGTTGAGAAGGCCTAGATCCACACTTCCACCAAGAGAAAAGTTGATTCCCCCACCAATCCCTTGCAGATCTTGTTACTCTTGGGTGTTTGAGCATCCTAGACGGTTGAGGTCACCTCGAAGCCATATTCCATTGTGGTGAAGCTTCGTGGTCTAGTTGGGAGCCTCCAAGCTTTGTGTGGAGTTTGCCCCAATCTTGTTTGTAAAGGTCCGGTTGCCGCCTTCAAGGGCACTTATAGTGGAATCACCGTACCTTGCATCATGCGAGGGCGTGAGGAGAATACGGTGGCCTTAGTGGCTTATTGGGGAGCATTGTGCCTCCACACCGCTCCAACAGAGACGTACTTCCTGTCAAAGGGAAGGAACTTCGGTAACACATCCTCGTCTCCATCGGTTCCACTTGTAGTTATCTCTATCCTTTACTTTGAGTATGCTTATGTTGCGGACTATATCTTACTTGTCTTAATAACTCTCGTAGTTAGCTTCATTAGGGTTCACCTCATTGTCGTAATATTTGTGAACCCATATGTTGTTTACCTTAACTTGCTAAGATTAATTAAAAAGTGGTCGTTGTCTATTCCCCCCCCCCGTCTAGTCAACCATATTGATCCTTTCAATTGGTATCAGAGCCACGTCTCTATATTAAGTGTTTAACCACCCGAAGAGTATGGAAGGCGAAGAGGGAATTAACCATGGGCAACCCGAGGCCATGGACTTGACTTCGGTCACAAGGGACGACTTGAATACAGCTATGGCCGCTCTCAAGACGTCCTTGACGAACGAGGTCAAGACCATGCTTAAAGAGTTAATTGAGGGATTTAAAAGTTCACCCGAACTAGCTATAGTGGTTAAACCCACCGTCACCGATTCAGAGGCCAACTCCTCTAAAGAAGCGGCTAAAGGTATGCGACCTCCCTCATCTCACGAAAAGGATGGGACTGGAACATATGCCTCAGTTCCACCCGCATCGTCTATGGAGGATCCGTTCCCGCACCACGTCTTAATCCTGTTGGTCCTCCTCCTAAGCCTGTGAAAGGTGACTTTGCTAACTAGGTATTTTCTATTATGTCTCATTTGAATCACAGCTCAACAAACTTGTGGAGAATCATCGAGCAAGGATATTATGCCCATGATCCAAGCAACCTCACTCCAAGAGAAGATGCAGACAATCAATACAATCACTCCGCTTTGTTTATCCTCCAGTCTGCAGTGCCACCTGAAGATCTTCCTCACTTGCGTCCCTTCACTTTGGCCAAGGATTGTTGGGAGCCTATTATGGTGTTGTACAAGGGAAGCTCAAGCATTCAACGATCCAACTATGAAGTGATACTTGATAAGGCCGATGAGTTTGTGATGAAGGAAGACGAGGACCCTCGTGATCTCTATCGAAGGGTGACTGCTATTGCTGTGGCACTCAAGGATCATGGGAGCAAGGATGTGGATGATACATGGGTCAAGCACAAGTTCCTTAAAGCCATCATGCCTTTCAACAAAGCCATGTCATCTGTCATTCGTCAGCGGCTAGACTTCCACTCCTTGTCTTCCAGTGAGGTGTTGGATGAATTCATTGCAATATGAATCATGAACGAAACAGCCGACAATGCACTTGCTCGTGTTCGATCAAAGACAACTTCACCAAACCTTGCGTTGAAAGCAAAAGCAATGCTTGAAGAAGAAGAATAAGATGAGGAAGAGGAGGGCTACCCTGAAGAAACAAAGTATGCCTATCATGAGCACATGGCTCTTGCATCAAGGCAATTCTGGGGCAACAAGAGGAACTCAAGACCCTCCTTCACCAAGAACAACTCGAGTGGATTCAAACCCAAACAACGAGTAAGGACATGTTATAACTGTGGTAACGTGAGTCACTTCGTGGCCGAATGTCCCTATGAGAAAAGGGAAGACAACGGAGGCAAGCTCATTCGCAAAGACAAAACCAAATCATTTCCAATCAAGAACAACTTTGTGAAGAAACCTCACCCAAAAGGGATGGTGGCCCTTGAAGAGTACCCTTCCGATGATGTTGATGATGATGATACAGTGGCAACGACAACTGTTGCTATTGCCACTACACCTCCCCAGAAGGTGTCCCTCTTCAACGCCCCCAACGAGAACCACATCACCAAGTGCCTCATGGCAAAAGGTAACAATCAGGTAACTCCCATCATTAAGACCAACATTACTTCCGCCCCTTCATTGTTAAACTGTGTTGAAGATAGTGATGTTGGGGAACTTAATGAGCATGATCTTGACAAGTTTCTGTGCACTATTAAGGGAGAACCCAAGAAGCACTTTGTTGCTCTCTTGGAACAACTGGGTGAGGCCACTGACCTCATTGAGTCTCATGAGGAGACCATCTCCGAGCTTCAGGGACACAATCCTGACTCTAGAAACGGAGCGCACTCTTCGTTTGGCTCTTGAGGAGTCACATAACGATGATTGCGCTAAAATGCAAAAGAAACTAGATCATGATGTTGTTCTTACTCGTATGCTTAAGTCTGAAAAGTATGCTCTTGAGGTTGGCCATGACAGACTCAAAGAGGAATTTGACACACTTGACAAGGACCACAAGGTCTTGAAAGGTGCTCATTTCTCACTAAAAGAGTCTCATGATCAACTCCAAGCAAAGCTTACCAAGGAGATCTCTACTTGCCCTCCCTTTGTGTTAATTGATAATGCTTGTGCAACTAACCCCTGTTGTGAGCATGTACATCTTGTGGAGGAAAATGTCAAGTTAAAGGAGAAACTTGAGAATGGCCTTGTGGCATGCATACAAGGTGAGAAGAGTCTAAACGACCTCTTGAGCACTCAAAAGGGTGTTGTAGGAAAGGAGGGACTTGGACTTACCTCCAAGTCAAAAGGTAAAAGGAGGAACAGGAACAAACGATCTCCCACCCTCATGGACATCTTTGTCAAAGAGGGTGAGGGGACTCAGAAGGCGAACAGGAACAAGGTGGACTATGGAAACCTCAAGAAGGGCAAAACCATTCCTACTAACACAGCCGACAAACTCAATTGTTCTTATGTCTTATGTTGTGCTAGTGATGGGCATATTTATGCCAGATTTGTTGGTTCCTACGATGAGGATATTGAATGGGCTATCTGGGTTCCTAAGACCCTTGTCTCTAACATGAAAGGACCCATTAAAAAATGGGTACCTAAAACCAAGCCTTGATCTATTGCAGGAGTTTGCTTCCGGTGGGGTGTCATGGTTGCTCGATAGTGGAGCAACAAATCATATGACCGGAAGCAAGGACTTAGTGGTGGATGTGCATCCTTCTCCATCTATGCCCACCCATGTCCAATTCGCCGATGCATCCTCTTCAAAGGTATTGGGATTTGGTAAGGTGGTCGTCTCTCAAGATTTATCTATTGAGAAGGTCATGCTTGTTGAGTCACTTGCCTACAGTTTACTTTCAGTTCGTCAACTCGCAATTATGGGTTTTTCCACTTTCGTTAATCTTGATACTGTGGTCCTCCTGAGGAGCAAGACTCTTAAAGTAGCCTATGTTGGATATGTCGAAAATGGTCTTTATGTGGTGAACTTCTCAAAGCGACCCACTAAGACTGCGACATGTTTAATGGCTAAAGTTGATGTGGGCTGGCTTTGGCATCGCCGTTTAGCTCATGTCAATATGAGATCTTTGCAAAGCCTTCTGACAGGGGACCATATTCGTGGACTAACAAATGTGAGTTTTGCTAAAGATCGTGTTTGAAGTGCCTGCATTGAAGGAAAGATTCATGAAACTGCTCATCGTCCAACGACTCTTATCTACACTAAGAGGCCATTGGAACTTCTCCATATGGATCTGTTTGGTCCTCCATCATTTGATAGTCTTGGAGGCAGAAAGTACTGCTTAAAGATTGTTGACGACTACTCAACATATACCTGGGTATATTTCTTTAAAAAGAAGAGTGAGACTCAACAAACGGTCATCAACTTTGCTAATGAAGCGCAACATCAACATGAAGCAAAGATCTTGATGATTAGAAGTGACAACGACACCGAGTTCAAAAACTACACCTTGGATGAGTTCCTAGGTGATGAGGGAATAAAACACCAATACTCTGCACCATATACCCCTCAACAAAACGGCGTGGCAGAAAGGAAGAACCGGACCTTGATAGACGCTGCAAGGACAATGATGGCAGAATTCAAATCTCCATATAACTTCTGGGTAGAGGCCATCAACAGAGCATGTCATGCATCCAATCGGCTCTATATACGCAAAGGCTTCAACAAGACTCCGTATGAGATTCTAACTGGAAACAAACCCAATCTCAAGTACTTCCGGGTATTCGGTTGTAAGTGTTTCATTCTCAAGAAAGGTGCACGGTTAGCTAAATTTGATTCTAGAGCACATGAGGGTATCTTTGTTGGTTATGCTACAAACTCTCATGCTTACCGTGTCCTCAACAAGTCCACTGGACTAGTTGAGGAGACGTGTAACGTAGAGTTTGATGAAAATAATGGCTCCCAAGTGGAGCAAAGTGGTCTCGGTGATGTAGGTGATGAAATTCCTCCCCAAGCCATAAGTAGAATGGGGATTGGTCAAATACTCCCCATTGAGGAACCCCTTGTGGCTGAAGGAGAAGGACAATGCTCTACTCAAGTGGAGCCATCACCTCCACAAGCCCCACACGCTTCCGATGAACAAAGAGAAGACTCTCAACAAAATAAACAAGCTCAAGGTCAAGATTAATTGCCCAACAATGATGATGAGTCTCAGGATATTCAAGCACTACCCCAAGACTCTGAACCTGCTCATGATCAAGATCAAGTGCAACCCCGAGATCCTGACCAAGTAGAAGCACAAGATCAAGATCAAGAGCAACCACAAATACAAGAACAAACTAGTGAACCTGCTCAAGTCGAATGACAAGATGATCAGGAGGCTGTCTCACAATTCCCTTCTGGAGCACCAACAACCGGCTCAAGACGCAAGGGCAAGCAAAGTAAAAAAGTCGATGCTCCCCCGTTATCTAATGAAGACCTCTTGGAGCGTCGAGCAGCCAAGATTGCAAACAAGCTGAGAGTCAAGTCACATCTTATGAAGAATGTACTTGGCAGTTTAAAAAGGGGAGTATCCACCCGTCAACAGATTTGGAATTATTGTGAGCATCACGCATTTGTTTCGTATTATGAACCTCAACAGGTACAGGAAGCGCTCGATGATGAGGATTGGCTTATGGCCATGCACGAAGAACTTAACAACTTCGAGCGCAACCAAGTCTGGGATTTACTGCCTAGGCCAACGGAGGAACATAATGTCATCGGGACCAAATGGATATTCAAGAACAAGCAAGATTCCAATGGGATTGTGATTCGAAACAAGGCAAGATTGGTGGCTCAAGGCTACTCCCAAGTCGAGGGTATTGACTACGGTGAAACCTTTGCCCCTGTTGCTCGTCCAGAATCTATTCGCATGTTGCTAGCATTTGCTTTTCATCATAACTTGTGAAAAGTGCCTTTCTTAATGGTCCTTTAAATGATTTGGTCTATGTCAAACAACCCCCGGGATTCGAACATCCCAAGCTCCCCAATCATGTGTACAAACTTAATAAGGCACTCTATGGCCTTAAACAAGCCCCACGCGCGTGGTATGAGTATCTTACTGAGTTGTTACAAGATCGTGGGTTTGAAATTGGGAAGATAGAACCCACTCTTTTTACTAAGAGGGTTAAAGGGGATTTGTTCATATGCCAACTATATGTTGATGATATTATCTTTGGCTCTCCTAACATTTCCTTCAATGAAGAATTTGTTGCACTAATGACTGAGAAGTTTGAGATGTCCATGATGGGAGAGTTGAAGTTCTTCCTCGGGTTCGAGATTAAACAAGGTCTAGAAGGGACATTCATCAAACAAGCCAAGTACACTCAAGACATGCTCAAACGGTTCGAGCTCGAAGATGTCAAACCGGTCAAGTTCCCCATGCCAACAAGATGCAAGCTTGACAGTGATCCCAATGGTAAAGCAGTGGATCAAAAGGTATATCGCTCCATGATTGGATCCCTCCTTTACCTTTGTGCATCTAGACCGGATATTATGTTGATTGTACGGATATGTTCACGGTTTCAATCCGCACCAAAAGAAAGTCACTACATGGCTGTTAAGCGAATCTTTCGATTTTGGCTCATACCCCAAACTTTGGCCTTTGGTATCCCAAAGGAGCAAACTTCAATCTAGTTCGCTATTCTGACTCAGATTGGGCAGGAGATTGTGTGGAGAGGAAGTCAACGTCTGGAGGATGCCAATTCCTTGGTCGCTCATTGGTAAGTTGGTCGTCAAAGAAGCAGAATTGCGTCTCCTTATCATCCACCGAAGCTAAGTATGTGGCAGGTGCAAGTTGTTGTGCACAATTGCTATGGATGAGGCAAACTTTAAAGGATTATGGTGTCACTTGTGACAAAGTGCCTCTTCTATGTGACAATCAAAGTGCTATCAAGATTTCACTTGACCCAGTGCAACATAGCAAAACCAAACATAGTTATATTCGCCATCACTTCATTCGTGAACATATCAAGCTAGGTGATATTGAGGTTCACTTCATCCACACTGAAGAGCAACTTTCAGATATTTTCACTAAGCCTCTAGATGAAGCAAGGTTCCGAGAGTTAAGGCATGAGCTAAATATCATTGATTCAAGTAATGTGGATTGAAACTAGACATGTTGCACCTCACTTTGCATTCCATCTTGGTCTAGATGTAGGCATGAACATAGGGGGAGTGTTGTTCTCTCAATGAACTTTCCCTCCCCCCATTATGCATAAATCAATCTAGTCTTTCACTTTAGCCATTGTCAAATGGCACTTGTGCTTCAAAGACGAGCATTGGTCATGAACCCAACGATAATTCTTCGCGGTGTCATACCATTGTCTCAAACATAGGTGGCCTCGGCCACCGCCCCTCCCACCTTTCTTTCGTATAGAAGAAAGGATATACAATGACAAGTCAGTACATATTTCTAGGATGCTATCTTTTTACTTACTTGTCATTTGCCAAAGTTCTTCTCTTATCCTAGGCCGCCTTGTGTCATTTGCAGCGGTACTACCGCCAGGACCCCAGCGGTATTACCGCCAGGGGTAGCGGTACTACCGCCAGGACCCCAGCGGTACTATCGTCAGGGGTAGCGGTACTACCGCCAGGACCCGAGTGGTACTACCGCCAGGGGTAGCGGTACTACCGCTAGGGATAGCGGTACTACCTACAGGATTCCCATCTAACATGACCTGCTAGGAAATTTTTAGGGCTGTCTCAAGGGGAGCGGTACTACCGCCAGGGGGAGCGGTACTACTGCCAGGACCCTAGTGGTACTACCGCTGCATCCAGCGGTACTACCGCCAGGTAGCGGTACTACCGCCAGGTCCACAGCGGTACTACCGCTGACCCGTACCCCTTGGGCTATATAAAGGAGGGGGAGCCCGTTTTTTCCCAGGCTCTTTCTTCTTCCTCGCGGCTCCTCCCTCCCCTAGCCCGAAATCCCCCTGTTTTGATCTCTATTCGTGGAGCTCCTTCTCTCCGTTGGATTGGAGGGGTTGCTCCACTTCTCCTTCCTCCTCCAAGGGCCATGAATCCCGGTAAAGCTCCTCCCCTTCTTCTATTGGTTGATGTTCTTGTTCTAGGGATAGGAGCATTGGTGGTTTGGATTCATGTCTTTGATCTTGTGTCCTGTTCTTGGATGGCATGAAGGACATATTTGACGGGAGGGTAGGGCCTATGAATCTTTGTTGTTTAGTTTTGCCATGCCCTAGGATTCACATGTTTTAGATCAAGTACTTGAACTATTTGCATTAGATCTAAAACTTGCTCTCTCTTGCCTAGGCATGCACTTATTTCGGTGGTAGTAGTGATTCTCATGTGTGTAGGGCTGTGGTGGAGTTCTTAGTGTTCATCCACAGCCCATGCCCCGCGTACAAATTCGTGTAGCCATATCCGTGAGGTCTATTTTATCTGTCAGATCTGAAAATCAAACCCCAGCGGTACTACCGCCAGGGTTAGCGGTACTACCGCTAGGACCCCCAGCGGTACTACCGCCAGGGGTAGCGGTACTACCGCCAGGACGATTCACTGTGCATTCTTTTCATGTGCGTGGCAATGAGTGTTTATTGTTCTGCCCTTTCCAGTTCTTTGCCTTGACTCTTTTTGTCGCTTCTTTTCGCTGTGTGTTTTGTGTCACAGGTAGTTCTCGCCGTTCGAACCCCCCACGAGACACGCAGTAAAAGCATTATCGCAACCTAGAGGCTCCAGAGGGTTCCGCCACTTCAGGTCTGCAACCCAAAAAGCAGTCCTTCAAGAAGACCGCGAACAAGGAGAAGGCGATCAATGTCCGCACAATGCCCCCCAAGGACTTTCTTCGGTTCCGCACTCAGAACTATTATCTCCAAGAGAAGGTTGTGATCAAGAATGTTGACCATGTTTGGGCAAAGGATCACTGCAGGATCTACCGTGATATTGTCAGGCATTTCAAGAAGAACTTTGTCCCCGTTCAGTGGATTGACCTAGCTCATCTTCAGCGGAACCTGGACTATTTTGGTGATGCCCTCTCTCTGATTGACAAACTGGGCATCAAGGACATCATAACTTTCAAGACAGATTTTGACCCCACTGTTGTTGCCCAGTTCTATGTCACGGTCCACTTCTCTCCTGATGAAGAGCGCTCTATGGTATGGATGACTGGGACTCAGAAGATGACGGGTACCTGGCGTGAATTCATGGCATTCCTCAAGGTTGAGTGCCAGGGAGCTGACACTCCACTTGGGTCGCGTCCTCATGCTGCAGCCCCCACTGATAGGCCCCCAGCCAAGGACAGACTGCAGCAACTCTATGTGAGGAAGGGGGTGCTCCCCAAGCATTTGGACATCATGCATCGGATCTTCCGCAACACCCTCTTCCCTCGCATTGGTAACTTCGACGAGGTTCATGGCACTCTGGACGAGATGCTGCTGCTCTGTGAGGAGGCTATGACTAAGGAACTGGAACTGCATCATGATGCGTAAGGTTCCCATCTAAAGGCCCTATCTGTTCGCTTATATTCGTCAGAAGTGGCAAGATACTTATCCGCAAGAGGAGCTCTACATTCAGTCTGACTAAATTTTGCACGACCCTGTCAAGCTTCGCGTCAAGGATAGATGGGCCAACCCATCAAATTCCTCTCAGCATATGGATACTGACACAGAGACTGCTGCTGACAGAGGAACCGCCTCTCGGTCCCGCTCTTCTGCCAAGCTATCTTGGCCCATAAAACTGCAGGATAAGATGAAGACTCTATTCTGTATGCAGGCTAAGGGTCAATACCAGACACACGTGGCTCAGAAGGAGAGCCGCCAGAGGCACAAACGTGTTCTAAGGACTCTTGATGTTGACATCTCCAGCGGATCAGAGGACGACATCACTCTAGAGGCTACTTGGATGCAGGCTCAAGGGTACCAGTGGTCTGGCGATGAGGCGGAAGAGGAGGAGCAGGACGATCCGGACGGTACCGGCGAGTCTGGTGATGCTGAGGATGAGGACTAACTACCTGTGGCGTTAGGTGTGGCCCTTTTCGGTGTCTTGTGCCAAAGGGGGAGAGAGTCTAGGAGCTGGATTTGCTTTCAGAGTCGAACTTTGCTTTGCTTTGTGCTTTGCTTTGCTTTCTTTCGTGGTTTGCTTCGAACTTGGTTTGCTTCTAGTTTGCTATCATTTGTGAGACATGAACTTATGTGAGATTTATTTCCATCATATGTTGTGAGTCATATGCCCCGTACTGTCATATATCTCTATCTTTTTGTTCTCATATTTCTTACTATGCAAATCCTGTATGTCATCAATCCACCAAAAAGGGGGAGATTGTTGGGGCATAGTTTATGCCTATGTAATATTGGTGATTGATGACAGTACCGTAAAGCACTAACCGTGTGTGTTAAGGTTTCAGATAACACACGTCAACGGCACAAGTCGACTCGCCTCCTCATTCATGGAACGGAAGCACGGCGCTCTCTACGATCCTCTTTATTTGAGTCATAGGAAAGCCGCACTATTAAGAGGGGAACCGTAGTGGAAAGGTTTGGTTGGAATCTATCTTTGCACGCTCACACTTCACATATTTTCCCTTACCTTCATCTTTGGAGCGGCCCCCGCCACTGTTTTTCTTTCCTCCTTGCAAAATGGTCCCCAACGGTAGTACCGCTGGCCCTAGCGGTAGTACCGCTGGAATGCTAGCGGTAGTACCGCTGGCTGGTGGTAGTACCGCCCCTGGTCAGTGGTAGTACCGCTCCAGGAGCTTAGTACCGCCTGCCTAGCGGTTGTTCGTGGACGGACCTTTTTGGGAAGACTTTCTTGGCGGTGGTAGTGCTTTAGCACTACCATGGGCCCAGCGGTAGTACCGCTAGAGTGCCAGCGGTAGTACCGCTGCAACCAGCGGTAGTACCGCTAGTCGGCGGTAGTACCACCCCTGGTCAGCGGTAGTACCGCTGGAGCTCGGGCAGAGAGTGGGAAAATGGTTGGATTTGTCCCCCACTATAAAAAGGGTTCTTCTAGCTGTGGAACCTTATCTCTTACCTCCCCAAGCTCCATTGTTGCTCCCTAAGCTCAAAAGTGCCCGATCTCTCTCCCTAACCAATCAAACTTGTTGATTCTTTAGGGATTGGTTGAGAAGGCCTAGATCCACACTTCCACCAAGAGAAAAATTGATTCCCCCACCAATCCCTTGTGGATCTTGTTACTCTTGGGTGTTTGAGCATCCTAGACGGTTGAGGTCACCTCGAAGCCATATTCCATTGTGGTGAAGCTTCGTGGTCTAGTTGGGAGCCTCCAAGCCTTGGGTGGAGTTTGCCCCAACCTTGTTTGTAAAGGTCCGGTTGCCGCCTTCAAGGGCACTTATAGTGGAATCACGGTACCTTGCATCGTGCGAGGGCGTGAGGAGAATACGGTGGCCTTAGTTGCTTATTGGGGAGCATTGTGCCTCCACACCGCTCCAACAGAGACGTACTTCCTGTCAAAGGGAAGGAACTTCGGTAACACATTCTCGTCTCCATCGGTTCCACTTGTGGTTATCTCTATCCTTTACTTTGTGTATGCTTATGTTGCGGACTATATCTTACTTGTCTTAATAACTCTCGTTGTTAGCTTCATTAGGGTTCACCTCATTGTCATAATATTTGTGAACCCATATGTTGTTTGCCTTAACTTGCTAAGATTAATTAAAAAGTGGTCGTTGTCTATTCACCCCCCCTCTAGTCAACCATATCGATCCTTTCAAAGATCACCAGCGAAGATCACTTTGATCCTCTACGGCCGGGTTATGTCTCTTGGTATGGCCTTCTGAGCCATGTAATAGTCTAGAATTTTGGAAACAATATTATATCTGTACCTTGTGACGGCGTTAAAGCCTCACCCTTTATTAATGTGAATCGCCTTGCCCAATGCTTTGCCAAGTTTGACAAGAAAAACCTCTTTCCTTGTTTATCCGAGAAAAACAATAAGCCGACCCAATGAGTCATAATGGAGTTTTTTATGAAACTCTTGGGCTATGCCACAAAGATACTTTGAAGTCATAAAGTTCGTCGGCTCAATGAGTCATGAGAGGGTAGGACGAATTTGAAAGACTCTAGTGCTACCCCAGGAAGGCTTTTGCAACAGCCTGAGTTGTTTAGACCGACTGATCAGGCGCGAGTCAAGCTTAAGTGAAGCAGGTTTAGTGAACCCATGGTTTGTCTATTTTCCATGTGTCGTCTCTCGCTAGCACCCTTCATGATTTAACCAAGGCAAGTTCAGGGTCCAAAAAGTGGATTGACTCGCCAAGAGTACATGGTACCATAGGGCGAATCGCGAAACACACAGTCCAGCATAACCATTGTAATGCGTTAATTTTTCGCTAGCCAAGAGGGTATTCAGGTTGAACTCAATGAGCAGAAGCCCCCAAGTGACCTGTGATTACGAAAAAACCAGACATAGGATTACCGAAGTGTTAACGCTCTTACTGCTAAACGACTTGGGAACTAGTAGCCCCCAAGTAAGCCGGCGTAATTCTCAAAACCATATAGGGTGCCTATGTTTGAACCGTGCAACTTGGCAACTTTGGTCCTCTTTGGCGTACCAGCATCCAATATTAAAATAAGCGCAGCATGGCGACTTATGCTCTTTGATGCTGATAGCGTCCATGCTTTGACGACTTATGAAACAATAAAGACTCATGCTTTCAAAAAGCTGAAACGGCAGAAACCCCGAAGTTCGTGGGTGCCGGCTTTATTGTTTGTATATATGAAAAGAGATTACAATGACTAAATTATGTACACAAATAAGGAACCAGTGGCTCTAAGTACAGTAAGGCCATAAGTGGGCAATGTTCCACGGTCGGGTTGTCTCAACCTCCTTTGTTGGCCCATCTGGGCGGAGATCCACAAGGTAGTAGCAACCATTGTGAAGATTCTTGCCGATGACAAAAGGTCCTTATCACGGAGGTGATAACTTATGCATACCAGTATGATCCTGAATCAACCGGAGCACTAAGCCGCCCTCCTGAATGACTCGTCTCTTGACTCGGCGGTTATGATAGCGTCCCAAATCCTGTTGATAAATAGATGATCGTGATGCTGCCAAGTCGCGTTCCTCCTCCAAAGCGTCCAAATAATCTTGACATGCCAGCTCGTTGTCTTGCTCTATATAAGCGGCGACTCATGGTGAGTTGTGCCTAATATCACTTGGTAACAACACCTCAGCTCCGTAAACCAAGAAGAATGGCGTGTAACTAGTAGACCGATTTGGGGTGGTCCTAATGCTCCATAAAACCGAAGGCAGCTCTTCAACCCAACATCCTGGATTTCGTTCGAGAGGTACCATAAGCCAGGGCTTGATCCCCCGCAATACTTCTTGATTCGCCCTCTCCGCTTGTCTATTAGATTGGGGGTGTGCAACAGGAGAGACATCAAGCCGGATGTGCTCCTTCTCGCCAAATACTTGCATGGCGCCTTTGGATAAATTAGTACCATTTTCAGTAATAAAACTATGAGGATAGCCAAAGCGAAAAATCAACTTCTTGAGGAACTTGACAGCCGTGTCTGCGTCGCAACTGCTGACCGACTCTGCTTCAATCCACTTGGTAAACATGTCAACCGCCACCAATAGGTGAGTTTTTTTGTTAGATGACATCTTGAAGGGGCCAACCATGTCCAGTCCCCAAACCGCAAAAGGCCATGTATTTGGGATCATCCGCAATTCCTGAGCCGACACATGCACCTCACGCCCAAAATTTTGGCATCCATCACATCTGCGCAGTATGTCCTCAGTGTCTGCATGGGCTGTTAACTAGTAATATCCATGCCTAAAGGCTTTGGATACCAAAGAGCGTGACCTGGCATGATGGACACAATCGCCCACGTGTATTTCGTTAAGAATCACGCAACCTTCTTCACGCGAAACGCACCTTTGAAAGATTCCAGAAGTGCTACGCTTGTGCAACTCGCCGTTGTGTATCACCATGGATTTGCATCGCCAGATAATTTGGCGGGCCAGCAACTCATCAGAAGGTACCTCGCCGCGTGCTAGATACGCCATGTAAGGGACCGCCCAATCTGGGGTAGCGCGGAGAGCCTC
The DNA here is from genome assembly GCF_904849725.1 of Hordeum vulgare subsp. vulgare. Lineage (NCBI taxonomy): Eukaryota > Viridiplantae > Streptophyta > Magnoliopsida > Poales > Poaceae > Hordeum > Hordeum vulgare. The sequence goes on along the minus strand of NC_058523.1, from coordinate 211,660,052 downwards.
CACAAGTTGAGATTCTGGGTCAGGAACCGCTGAATCCTCTTCTAAAGGCAATTTCACTGATGGGTTATGCAACACATCCAAAAAGACGTTAGGGGGAACCCGCTTACGCTGTGATCCGAGTCGTGACAGAGCATCAGTTGCCTCATTGAGTCGGCGATCAATATGATCAACCAAATAACCGTGAAAGTGACCCGCCACATATGACACGACACGCGTGTAAGCCGCCATGACGGGTCTCTGGAATCCCACGTGCCACAGACTTGCTGTGCCACCAGATCTGAGTCGCCCATCCATCTGACTCGACTCAGATTCATCTCTTCAGTGATTCTAAGCCCATGCAGCAAAGCCTCGTATTCCGCCGCATTGTTGGTACACGAGAACATGAGTTAGAGGACATAGCAAAACTTGTCACCCGGAGGTGAGGTCAATACCATGCCACCCCCCGAACCCTCCAGCTGCCTAGACCCGTCAAAATGGATAGTCCAATATGTGTCGTCAGGTATGTCTTCTGGAATTTGCAACTCGGTCCAATGGTTGATGAAATCCACTACGGCGTGAGACTTAATGGTTGTGCGAGGGGTATACTTCACATGATGGGGACCAAGATCAATAGCCCATTTAGCAATCCGCCCAGTTGCTTCACGATTTTGTGTAATATGACCAAGCGGCGCAGAACTGACCACCGTGATTGGATGCTCCTAAAAGTAGTGCTTTAATTTTCAAATCGCCTTGAAGATCCCAAAAACTAACTTCTACCAATGCGGATAACGCAGTTTGGAGAGGGTTAGGACTTCGTTGATGAGTAGACCGGTCTTTGAACTGGGTATTCCTTCCCTTCTTCTTTGCGCTCGACGACCACCTCTACGCTTACTACTTTAGAGTTGGCAGCAATGTCCAGGAGCATAGGCTGTTTGTCAATTGGAGGAGCTAAGACAAGCGGCTCAGCCAGTTGTTTCTTCAAGGCCTCGAAAGCTTCATTGGCTTCATCCGTTGTCACACCTTGTTTTCAATACCACTTTTTGTGTAATTCAAAAATCTGAGTTTATTAAAAAAAATTCAAAACTAATGTTGTAAGTGCCATGATTTTCATTGTATGCTTGTTTGCTTCATCATGTGATGATAAAACAACATTTCTCAAGATCAAATTATTTCCAAAACCCTTTTCCTATTTCTCGTTAAAGTAAACCCTGCTTTGAGTTGCACTACATGCCCTTGATGGCAAGGAGTGTTCTCACCCAAAGTAGGTGATTTGATTCTAGAACCATTTTGGTGCACCAAATACCCAAAATAATTATTTTGTGAATTAGTTTTCTATATTATTGCATGTCCATTTATGAGGCCAGAAATGGTATTCCTGTATGGAAAAATACTTTTCTGCCTTAGAAAAATCTGATTAAATTTGGAGATGATGAGAAGGACATATATTTTATATACATAATATTTTTAACCCCTATTTATATTATTATTATTTGAGATAATCCGTGAAAACCATTTGTGTGTGTTTTGACCTTTTGAAATATTTCCAAAGGAAATATTCTCAATAAAATACTTGAAATTTTTAGTGGTAGCCCTAAGCCATATTTGGTGTACATACAAAGTTTCACCTTGATCCAAGGTGATTAAGGACCCCAAATAACTGCAAAACCCCTTTTGTCCAGATTGAAGTTAGAACAACTCTACATAGCAACGTTTGTCCAATGGAGTGGAAACTTTGCAGGAGTGCCTAATACCTCAAATGAGGGTTGCATACCAAAAATGGGATTTGTTGGACTTAATTTTTCCACAGTCTCTTTGGAAGGAACATATCTGGTCATTTGGTGAAGTTTTCAAGTTTACAAAGCTAAACTTGTCCGATAGAGATCAAACTTGGTGAAACCCCATGTTTTAGCACCAAACCCAATCCTGTTAGGTTGCACAACCAGTGGTGGGATGCAACCACCCCAAACCACTATCGAGCACCTTCTGACAGATGGGAAAAAGCCCCCTACCCTTAGCTAAACCCCAACACTTTCCCCTAAACTCTCAGATTAGCTGGCGAGTATCAATGCCCAGCCCCAGTGAACTGGCCCCTCTCTGGTTCAAAGTAGAAATGAAAAAATATCCATTCTAAGCTTTAGCTCAAGGCTGACAGCACGTGTTTTTCTTGTCTCCCTTGACCAGTCAAAGCTCCCACGGGTCTTCAACTGCTAGCCACATCCCAGCCTGTGCCCAGGACATGCTAGACACGTCCAAGGCACCCCCAGGCGCGCCAGCATGCCGTGGCATGCCAAAGCTGCGCTCTGGGCATGCTACAGGATGCCACCAAGGTGGGGGCGATGCTCTCGGCAAGTTCCAGTTTCCCCCGAGGTGTCTAACCCCTTCCGCCATAGCCCCTCTGCATCAGGCGACCATTCAGGGCCCCTCCTCTCTCGTGCTAACAGCTTGTGCGATGCGTGCCCGCGCGCACCAGAACGGGCCAGAGATGCACAACCACTGATGCATGTCTCCCCTCGCTCTCCCTTCCCTGCAGTAGGTTCTGGCAGGCCAAAACAACGTCCTGAGACCGTGGTTTCGACCCCAGCTCCTCTCTGTACCCCCATGCACGCCACGGTGAGTCACTGGCGCTCCCGAATCGGCTCACCGTTGCGGGCCTATATATAGCACTCCCCCTCGCTCGAGCACCCTTCAAACCTCATAACACCAACCTCTAGCACCTCCCTAGCCACCCCAGCAAGCCAGAAGAGCCCCCGTGCTCGAGATCGACCGAGGCCCTTCCGCCTCGGAGCTCCGGTCGATCTCCGGCTACACGTCGGCTCCTGGGTCCCTCTTCCCCCCAACCACTCCCCTTGACAACAGGGATCTTTCACCCATCTTTCCCAAGATAATCCGTGCCCCTAGCCACCACCTCCACCTTCGCCCGAAACTCCCCCGCCGCTGCTTCCTCGTTGCCGATGAACTTGTGCCTCTCCATCGTTGTCTCGACCACCATCAGGTAGGCGACGACGAGCTGGACCCATTTCCGTCTTCGTTGGGGCCCGAGGACGTTGGTAGCCACGCCGGCGTGCTCCTCACCCTCTCTGGACAGAGGTAGGAGACGACACCGACAGGTGTGCCCCACTGTCGGTGGCCCATCTCCCTCTCCCTCGCTGGCCGAAGCCACCTACCGCAGGGGCCCGCGCGTCAGGTTCAAACCTGACGGCTCGCGAACCTAGGCAGGCTAGCTAGCTGGCCTTTGGGCCGGCCCATTCCCAGGCCAAGCCATGCCAGGGGCTGTAGCCCTTTTTCCTTTATTTTAAAAACTTGATTTTCAATGATTTTTATAAAAAGATTTAACAAGTGTAAAAATATAATTTTTCCACTATTACTCTTCTAAAAATGTGTAGTATTTAATAGAACCATTGGTTGAATTTTTGCAGCAACTATTCTATTTTATAATAATAAAAAGGATTAAGTTTTAATATTTTTGCTTCTGTTAAGTTGATTTTGAAAATATTTCTTCATTAGAAACAGAAGAAAATATTTTTAAAATAACAACCTAGATTTATCAGAAATAACCAACATTTTTAGAATGACTTTGTGATCTGTTTTGGAGTGAGCTACTTATTATTTTATCTTTGTACGATGATAGAAAACCCGTGTGACAAAGGAGTCAGAACGGAAGACCTCGAAAACCCCGGATACCTAGCCGACCAAGACAAGCAGCCCTTTGACCATGTATGGGCATATGTTATGATGCATGCTAGTGTAGCAAATATTTCCGTTGCAAATGATCATAAGTACCGGTAAATTATTAAGGTGATGTTACCGATGGCTCCTCCGGAGCACATGCATTGAGCTTGATCATACCACCTATGAGGGTCATGCTAATATCATGTTGACAAGTAAAGTTAGAGTAGTATTAGCATGAGCATGATGATGACATAAATCAAAGGTTTATGAAAACCCCGTCGGGTGCCACTAATGCCCGAGCGTGATGATGACTTAGATGGCCACTTTTTGTGAAGTGGTGCACCGGGTATTTGTGTGAGTATGGTTTCGAAAATGGGATTAGATTTATGATGTGTCGACCATCCCAACCTTACATGTACGGCCACGTTACCCCTTATGGGACGAGGCTGTGTTGATTAGTCTGGTCGGTGCTAGCAAAGAGCCACGTTACTAGTGGCGGGAGTGATGTGTGGTCACTCTCGTGATGGGGTCGTGCGAGGTAAGGTGACTATGTCGTTTTTACGTGTTCCAGGCACACCGTTGGTCCCCGCATGGTTGATACTATCCAGAGTCGGTGCTCGTAGGACGTACAACATGTGGGCTGGGTACCAATCGAGTGGATCTCTTTGTCTAGTATCGTTAGGGGAAAGGCATTGATCGGGTACTTACCTCGGGTATGTTATATACCGTAAATCGTGGATGACACGGAAGTTTCCCGGATCTCGTGGGTCCAGCGTACTACCTCTGCAGAGTGTAAAACTATTCGAATAGTCGTGTCCATGGTCTAGGACAGTTGGGTGGTGCTGCTTAAACTACGTCCAGTCGTTTCTTCATAAACCAAGTGTGTGTGAGTATATGGTAAATTGTGTTAATATGAAAAAGTTGATATGACCAAGTTTGGTGACTTGGCATAAAGGGTGAACCCAGATGGTTCAACCGTTGAAAGATACATTGATATCTGTAACCTGTTCTTCAAAAGTAGTTTTTAACTTATGATGCATACCCATGATCATGTTTATTTACCAGCAAGAAGATATCCACGAAAGAAGCATGTTATTGTTATCCTTCACTTGCATTGTTCATATCATGGGTTGTTTGCGAGTACGTTCAAAAGTACTCATTGGCTTGCCACTGGTTATATTATTGAACAGTCATGGAAGGACCGGAGTTTGGAGATGAGTATGTCTTTGAAGACGACCCTGCGAACTAGGACGCTTCCTAGTCAGAATGCCTGTTGATGTAGGCTGATGGCATGGGCACCCGCTTAGCCCTAAGAATACTTCAACTAGTTGTATTAGTGTGATTTGGCCTTATAAGCCCTACCTCGTGAACTTGACCATTCGATCATGTGATGTAATAGTTCGGTACTTGGATGTAAGACTCTTAATATTCAGTATCTGTGTGTTCGATGAGCATTTATCTCTGGGTTCACTGAGCACGTTCATTTAGCGATCTCGACTCCTAAGTCGGGGTCGCCACAGAGCTGGTATCAGAGCCATCCTAACTATAGGAAGTCTTAGGTAGCATGGACGATAGCCAAGACGATTAGTGCACTTAGACCTTAACCTGAGATTCTGCACCCACTAAAAAACTTACTAACCTTCTCCCCTACATCTTGTAAATGGCCGCCGTACCTGAGATGCTTCTGGAGGCGGGCTTTCCCCTACTTTTGGGTGATAGCCTCGAGAAGTGCCAAGTACGCCCATCTTCCCCTACCACGAGCATTGGGTCGACGCCGACACCAAGGAATATCACGTGGATGTGATAGTGAAGGCTAATGACTCCCCGACTAGCTGGTTCTTCGAAGAACCACATACGGAGGATCTGATGTTGGCAGTGGAGACATCCGCACGAGAGGAGCTCGTGCGTCTCCGGGATATCCTTCCAAGATGGCTAACGAGCCAGCTACTCGTCACCTACCTTTTGTTAAGGATGGGATAGACGGGAGTTGGACACTCAACCCATCTTTCAAGTATGGGACACCATTAAGGTTTGAGACCTACTTCAGCCTCTCCTCCGACACTTTGACGCACCTTCTGATCAAGGAGTCAACAAAGATTCGCCAAGAACTGCATCAAGTCAAGGATCTACTGTGCATGGAAAATATGAAGAACCGCAAGATGAAGAAGGAAGGAGCACCCAAAGGACAATCACGCGTTGCTTTCCGAGGAGGAGTACAACCGCTTCAGGCCACTCCTGTTCAGAGTCGTCGCCTGACCGTGGAAGAGTATACCGAACTCTTCGCTGCCGTGATGGAGCGCTTCCTTCTCCCACCCCTATGAAGGAGGGAAGTACCGATGAAGACGAAGATCCTGCAGAACCCGCCTATGAGACCGAGCAGTCCGCCGCTTAGGATTACGGCGTAGGCAATTAGGAGTTTCTCCCCAAGCATAGGATTTCATGTATCGGTTCGTGCGAACCATGAGTGTTGTGTAAGCATGTTGGATGCAAGTCGCATTTTGCCTTAGGCAGTTCGTAAGCGACTACATCACTTGTTTTAATCTAATGCATTAGCTTTTCCAAAAATCTTTGGTTTAAAAATTTCACACTAGCACAGCACCAGACCCCTTTTTACTAGAACATCAACCCTTATGATTTTGGCCAGTCCGGCAAATTGACCTGTCTACTCCCCTGACAGAATGGTGATTGCAACTCGCACTAGCACCTTCGGCAACCCCGGCTCTGCCTATTCAGGTGAGCACCAGGGAACCGGAGGGGAAGCTCAAGCTGGAGATCACCAGGAGCAGCAAAATGATGTTCCACCGCCACCACCTCCTCCTGAAAGCATGACTATGGCTCAGTTCCTTCAAGCTCTCCGAGAGGAACGTCAAGCCAATAATGCCGCTATTCAGCAGCTGGCTCAAGCCTTGGTGAACAACCCGCCATAGAACAGGAATGTCAATGGTTGCTCTACTCTCTCTGAGTTCATGCGAACTATGCCACCCATATTCACGGAGACGACTAAACCATTGGATGCTCATGACTAGATCCGTACTTTCGAAGACCTCCTCGCGCTAGTCAAATGCACTGATGATCGTGAGAAAGTCCTCTATGCTTCTCACTATCTCGGATGCACGACAAGAGCTTGGTGGGATCGATTTCAGATCATACGAGCCGGGTAGGTCATCACTTGGGCTATGTTCAAAGAGGGATTATGTGCTGCTCACATTCCTCCCGGAATGATGACTATTAAGAAGCGGGAATTCTGAGCCTTAAGGCAAGGCTGTGGATCCGTCAAGGAGTATTTGTAGAAGTTCAACCTCCTGTCGAGATATGCACCAGAAGATGTCAACACTGAGGATGCTAAAGTGGAACGCTTTATGGAAGGACTGCAGCAGTCACTCTAGTATCAGCTGGTTGTTTGTGAATGCCGGACCTTCAGCGATTTGGTTAATAAGGCCCTTATGTTGGAGGATAAGCGTCGTGCAATGGACGACACCTGTAAGTACAAGCTGATCTGTAGTGGACCTAGTAACCCGAAGCCACGCCCATGGCAGTCAGCACCAGCAAGACCAATCTATCAACAGCAGCAGTGCAAGTCCCCAACATTTCGCCAGAACTACCAGCCTCAGCAGCAAGTCAACACCAAGCCAGCATTCAACCCACCGAACAACAGGGCACTATTCCAGGCAGTGTCCCAACAAGAAGCCCGATGCACAGTGCCCCCATGCGGCAAACCAAGGCCAAGGAGCACTAGGCAGGAACCAAGCTCCCTGCAACCAGCTGTATCACAACAGGGGGCGGATCAATCATATCTCTGCAGAAGAGGCACAGGAAGACCCGGACTGCATTTTGGGTACGTTCCTCGTCAACTCCACCCCAACAACAATATTGTATGATTGTGGTGCTTCGCATTCATTTGTTAGACAAAGATTTGTGGAAAAATGTGGTTTGAAGCCTACTCTTCTTAGCAGGCAAATGTCTATACAAACCCCGGGAGCAGTATTAAGGACCAACCTAGGATGTAGGAAGGTCGGGATTGTCATCAATGGGATAAGCTTCTTGACAGACATCATTGTCATTAAGTCATAGGGCCTAGAAGTAATTCTCGGCATGGATTGGTTGTCCAAACATCAGAGCATCTCGGACTGTGCCAACAGGGCTATTACCATGACAAGCGACCAAGGGGTCAAAGTCAAGTATGTCTCTGAGCCAGTAACCACTCGAGTACCACAGGTTAACAGCGTGTTAGGAGAAGAGCTCGATCAAGTGCCAATAGTCTGTGAGTACACAGACGTCTTTCCTGATGAGCTACCAGGGATGCTTCCTGAGTGAGATATCGAGTTCATCATTGAGCTCATGTTCGGATAAGGGCCTATCTATAAGAAGCCTTATAGGATGGGATCCGAAGATCTAGCGGAGAAAGATGGAACTATGAGACTCTGCGTCGATTACCGTTCTCTCAATGAGGTAATGATCAAGAACAAGTATCCACTCCCCAAGACTGAAGACTTGTTTGACTAGTTAAATGGAGCTAAGGTATTCTCCAAGATCGATCACCGATCTGGATATTACCAACTGAAGATCTGACCTGAGGACATACCCAAGATTGCGTTTGTGACCCGGTACGGTCTATACGGATGGGCTCTCATGTATTTTGGGTTGACTAACGCCCCAGCTAACTTCATGTACCTCATGAACAAGGCCTTCATGGAATACCTGCATAAGTTTGTCGTCGTATTTATTGACGACATATTAATCTTTTCCAAGTCCGAAGAAGAGCATGAGCAACACTTGAGGTTAGTATTGGAAAAGCTTCGAGAGCACGAACTTTATGCCAAATTCAGCAAATGCCAATTCTGGCTAAACGAAGTTGGATTTTTGGGTCATACCATGACAACAAGTGGATTGGCAGTTGATCCCTCCAAGATTACTACGGTAAGCAACTGGGAGTCTCCAATTGATGTGAAGGAAGTCAGGAGCTTCCACGGGCTTGCGGGATACTACCCCAAGTTTGCAGAAGGATTATACCGCATCGCTCGACCCATGACTCAGCTCTTGAAGAAAGGCAAGATGTTTCAATGGACACCAGAGTGTGAAGCAAGCTTCCAGGAGTTGAAGGAGAGGTTAACTACCGCCCCGGTATTGGCTACTCAAGATATCAGCAAGGAGTTTTTGATATATTGTGATGCCTCCAGAACCGGGCTCGGTGGAGTCGTAATGCAAGACGGTAGAGTTGTGGCGTATCTGTCACGGCAGTTGCGTCCGCATGAAGAGAATTATGCCACCTATGATCTCGAGTTAGCAGCTGTAGTGCATGCTCTAAAGACATGGCAATATTACCTTCTGCAAACTGATCTGAAATATACACCGACCACAAAATTCCGAAGTATATCTTCACTCAAAGGGAATTGAATATGAGGTAACGAAGATGGTTGGAGTTAATCAAAGACTACGACCTCAGCATTCAATATCACCCCGGTAAGGCCAATGTAGTGGCTGATGCCTTAAGAAGGAATACCAGCACCTCGAACGTCATGCTTAAGGAAAGGCTACCCGCCTTATACGAAGAAATGGAGAACTTCGGGTTGGAGCTAGTGGAATCAGGATTCCTAGCTAACCTCGAAGTCAAACCAATGTTGGCTGATGATATCAAGGAGGCCTAGAAGGGGCACAAGAGCATTGAAGGCATCAAGAAGAAGATTCAAGATGGCAAGGCCCCAGAATTCTCAGTAGATCAACAAGGAGTAGTGTGGTTTCAGAAACGTTTGTGCGTACCCAACAAGGCAGAACTCAAGAATTTGATCCTGCAGGAAGCACATGATACACCCTACTCTATTCACCCCCGTGGTACCAAAATGTATCAAGATCTCCGAGAATTTTTTTTGTGGCATGGATTGAAGAGGGAGATAGCGTATTATGTGGCCAAGTGCGATGTGTGTCAGCGGGTCAAGGCTGAGCATCAGCGACCTGCTGGACTGCTACAACCACTTCAAGTGCCGGAATGGAAGTGGGACAAGGTCGACATGGACTTCATCACTGGATTGCCCAGTTCAAGCAAACGGTATAACTCCATATGGGTTATATTCGACCATCTGAACAAGGTGGCCCATTACATTCCAATCAACACCACTTATGATGGAAGCCAATTGGCTAGTCTGTACATCCATCGTATTGTGAGCCTTCACGGAGTTTCCGTGAAGGCTTGATTTTCGGGTCGGAGGTTTTGCACAAGGCAGAAGAGAAGGTGTAGCTTGTCCGAGAAAACCTAAAAGGAGCCAAGTCGCGACAAAAGAGCTATGCGGAGATGTGGAGTTCATTCCCGGAGACCAGGTGTACCTCCGTGTCACACCTCTCAAGGGAACCAAGCGTTTCCACATTAAAGGGAATTTGCTCCAAGGTTCATTGGACCTTTTAAGATCACGACAAGGCGTGGAGAAGTTGCTTACTAGTTGGAGCTACCTCCGGAACTTTCGGGTGTGCACAACGTCTTCCACGTGTCACAACTTCAGAAGTGTCTTCAAGCACCAAACCGTCCCGATCTTTACAAAGACATTGACCATGAGGCCATCGACCTTCAGCCAGATCTCACCTACCGCGAGAAGCCGATCCGCATCCTGGATGAAGCAGAGCGTTGCACCAGAAGCCGCACCATCAAGAATTTGAAGGTTCAATCGAGCAACCACACTGAAGCAGAAGCGACATGGAAGCGTGAAGACTATCTCCGATCTGATTTTCCGTACCTTTTTAGCACCTAGCTTAGGAATCTCGGGGACAAGATTCTTGTAAGTGGGATAGGTCTGTCACACCCTGTTTTCACTACCACTTTTTCTGTAATCCAAGAATATGAGTCTATTAAAACTTTTTCAAAACTAATGTTGTGAGTGCCATAATTGTCATTGTATGCTTGTATGCTTGATCATGTGATGATAAAACCACATTTCTCAAGTTCAAATTATTTCCAAAACACTTTTCTTATTTCTGGTTAAAGTAAACCTTGCTTTGAGTTGCACTACATGCCCTTGATGGCAAGGAGTGTTCTCACCCAAAGTTGGTGATCTGATTCTAGCACCATTTTTGTGCACCAAAACAACAAAATAATTATTTTGTGAAATATTTTTCTAATTTATTGCATGTCCAATTCTGAGGCCAGAAATTGTATTCCTATATGGAAAATTAATTTTCTGTCTTAGAAAAATCTGATTAAATTTGCACATGAGCAGAAGAACATATATTTTCCATACATAATATTTTTAACCCCTATTTATATTATTATTATTTGAGCAAAACCCTGAAAACCATTTTTGTCTGTTTTTACCTTTTGAAATATTTCCAAAGGAAATATTCTCAATAAAATCCTACAAAATTCTAGTGGTATCCCTAAGCCATATTGGGTGTCCATATAAAGTTTCACCTTGATCCAAGGTGATTAAGGACGCCAAATAACTACAAAACCCCTTCTCTCCGGATTGAAGTTAGAGGAACTCTACATAGCAAAGTTTGTCCAATGGAGTTGAAACTTTCAGGAGTGCCTAATACCTCAAATGAGTGTTCCATAGCAAAAACGGGATTTGTGGGACTTAATTTGCCCACACTCTCTTTGGAAGGAACATATCTGGTCATTTGGTGAAGTTTTCAAGTTTACAAAGCTAAACATGTCCAATAGAGGTCAAACTTGGTGAAACCCCATGTTTTAGCACCGAACCCAATCCAGGTAAGTTGCAGAACCAGTGGAGGGGTGCAACCACCCCAAACCATTGTCGAGCACCTTCTGACAGATGGGTAAAAGCCCCCCTAACCTTAGATAAATCCCAACCCTTTACACCAAATTCTTAGATTAGGTGGCCAGTATCTATGCCCAGCCCCAGTCAACTGCCCCCTCTCTGGTTCAAAGTAGAAATGACAAAATCCCCTTTCTAAGCTTCAACTCAAGGCTAACAGCACCTGTTTTTCTTGTCTCCCTTGACCAGCCAAAGCTCCCACGGGTCTTCAACGGCTAGCCACATCCCAGCCAGTGGCCAAGACATGCTAGACATGTCCAAGGCACCCGAGGCCGCGCCAGCATGCCGTGGCATGCCAAAGTTGTGCTCTAGGCGCGCTACTGAAATCCACGGAGGTGGGGCGATGCTCTCGGCCAGTTCCAGCCTCCCTCGAGGTGTCTAACCCCTTCCGTGACAGCCCCTCTGCATCAGGCGACCATCAAGGCCCCTCCTTTTCGGCGCTAAGAGATGGTGCAACGCGTGCCCGCGCGCACCAGGACCGGCCACTTATGCACGTCTCCCCTCTCTCTCTCTTCCCCGTAGTAGGTTTTGGCAGTCCAAAACCACGTCTTGAGACCGTGGTTTCGACCCCAGCTCCTCTGTGCACCCCCATGCGTGCCATAGTGAGTCACTGGCGCTCCAGAATTGGCTCACCATCGCGGGCCTATATATAGCCCCCCTCGCTCCAGCACCCCTCAAACCTCCTCACAGCAACCTCTAGCACCTCCCTATCCACCCCAGCAAGCTAGCCGAGCCCCGGTGCTCGAGATCGACCGAGGCCCCTCCGCCTCGGAGCTCTAGTAGATTTTCGGCTACACGTCGGCTCCTGCGTCCCTCTGCCCCCAAACCACTCCCCTTGACACCAGGGATCTTTCCCCCATGTTTCCCAAGCTAATCCGTGCCCCTAGACACCACCTCCACCTTCGCCAGAAACTCCTCTGCGGCGGCTTCCTCGTTGCCGTGAAACTGAGCCTCTCCGTCATTGTCTCGACCACCATTAGGTAGGTGACGATGAGCCGGACCCATTTCCGTCTTCGTTTGGGCCCGAGGACGTCGGTAGCCATGTCGGTGCGCTCCTCCTCCTCTCTGGCCAGAGGTAGGAGACGACCCTTGACATGTGTGCCCCACCTGTCAGTGGCCCATCTCTCTCTCCCTCGCTGGCCGCAGTCACTGACTGTAGGGATCCGCACGTCAAGTTCAAACCTGACGGCGCACGCACTTGGGAAGGCTAGCTAGTTGGCCTTTGGGCCGGCCCATTTGCTAGCCAAGCCAGGCCAGGGGCCGTAGCCCTTTTTCCTTTATTTGATTTTCAATGATTTTTATAAAAAGATTTAACGAGTGTAAAAATACAATTCTTCCACTGTAATTCTTCTAAAAATGTGTAGTATTTAATAGAACCATTGGTTGAACTTTTGCAGCAACACATCTATTTTATAATAATAAAAAGGATTAAGTTGGAATAGTTTTGGTTCTGTAAACTTGAATTTAAACATATTCCTTCATTAGAAACAGAAGCAAATATTTTTAAAATAACAACCTAGATTTATCAGAAATAACCAACATTTTAAAAATGACTTTGTGATCTGTTTTGGAGTGAGCTACTTATTATTTTATCTTTATACGATGATAGAAAACCCGTGTGACGAAGGAGTCGGAGCGGAAGACCTCGGATACCTAGCTGACCAAGGCAAGCAACCCTTTGACCATGTCTAAGAATATGTTATGATGCATGCTAGTGTAGCAAATATTTCCAATGCATATGATCATAAGTACCATAAATGATTAAGGTGATGTTACCGATGGCTTCTCCGGAGCACATGCATTGAGCTTGATCCTACCACCTATGAGGGTCATGCTAATATCATGTTGACAAGTAAAGTTAGACTAGTATTAGCATGAGCATGATGATGACATAAATAAAAGGTGTATGAAAACCCCGTCGGGTGCCACTAATGCCCGAGGGTGATGATGAGTTAGGTGGCCACTTTTGGTGAAGTGGTGCATCAGGTATTTGTGTGAGTATTGTTTCAGAAATGGGATTAGATTAATGATGTGTCGACCATCCCAACCTTACATGTATGACCATGTTACCCCTTATGGGATTGGGCTGTGTTGATACTCTAGTCGGTGCGAGCAAAGAGCCATGTTACTAGTGGCGGGAGTGATGTGTGGTCAGTCTCGTGATGGAGTCGTGCCACGTAGGGTGACTATGCCATTTTTACGTGTTCCAGGCACATCGTTCGTCCCCGCATGGTTGATACTGTCCAGAGTCGGTGCTCGTAAGACGTACAACATGTGGGCTAGGTACCAATCGAGTGGATCTCTTTGTCTAGTATCGTCAGGGGAAAGGCATTGAGCGGGTACTTACCTCGGGTATGTTATATACCGTGAGTCGTGGATGACACGGAAGTTTCCCCGATCTCGTGGGTCCAGCGTACTACCTCTGCAAAGTGTAAAACTATCCGAATAGCGGTGTTCACGGTCAACGACAATTGGGTGGTGCTGCTTAAACTACGTCCATTTGTTTCCCCATAAACCAAGTGTGTGTGAGTCTATGGTAAATTGTATTAATATGAAAGAGTTGATATGACCAAGTTTGGTGACTTGGCATTAAGGGTGAACACGGATGGTTCAGCCCTTGACAGATATATTGATATCTATAACCATTTCTTCAGAAGTAGTTCTTAACTTACGATGCATACCCATGATCATGTCTATTTACCACCAAGAAGATATCCACCAAAGAAGGATGTTATTGTTATACTTCACTTGCATTGTTCATATCATGGGTTGTTTGGGAGTACATTCAAAAGTACTCATTGGCTTGCCACTGGTTATATTATTGACCAGAGATGGAAGGACCGGAGTTTGGAGATGAGTATGTCTTCAGAGACACCCCTGCGAACTAGGATGCTTCCTAGTCAGAATGCCTGTTGATGTAGGCTGATGGCATGGGCACCCGCTTAGACCTAAGTATTCTGCAACTAGTTGTATCAGTGTGATTTGACCTTATATGCCCTACCTTGTGAACTTGACCATTCGGTCACGTGATGTAATAATTTGGTACTTGGATGTAAGACTCTTAATATTTAGTATTTGTCTGCTCGGTGGGCATTGATCTCTAGGATCACTAAACACGTTCATTCGGCGATGTTGAATCGTAAGTCGGGTCCCCACATCCGTCCAGACAAAACAATCAGTTTTCTTGAGCAGCTGATAAAGAGGGATGACCTTCTCCCCAAGGCGACTTATGAAACGGCTTAGAGCCGCAATACGACCCGCCATGCACTGAATTTGGTTGATATTGGCCGACTTGCTAAGTGAAGTAATTGCTTTGATTTTGTCCGTGTTAGCCTCGCTGTCTCGTTCTGACACCAAGAAGCCCAATAATTTTCTTGCAGGAATGCTGAAAACGCACTTGGTCGGGTTAAGCCTCATCTCATACACACGCAAATTGTCAAAGGTCTCCTTGAGTTCCTCCAAGAGTGACTCTTTCTTGTGGGATTTTACCACTATGTGATCAACATAGGCATGAATATTGCTCCCAGTCTGACTTTGCATGCAATTCTGGATTTAGCGTTGATAAGTCGCCCCCGCGCTCTTGAGCCGAACGGTATAGATACATAGCAAAAGTGTCCAAAGGGAGTTATAAACGATGTCTTCTCCTGATCCTCCAAAGCCATCTTGATCTGGTGATATCCTGAGTAAGCATCCAGGAAACACAGTCGTTCGCAACCCGCCGTATAGTCAATGATTTGATCAATACGAGGGAGGGTGAAAGGATCCTTTGGGCAGGCCTTGTTGAGGTCGGCATAGTCAATGCACACGCGGAAGGTACCGTTCTTCTTGAGCACCAGAACCGGACTGGCCAACCACTCGGGATGAAAAAACTCAACAATGAATCCAGCGGACAATTGTAGGGTGACTTCCTCCCCATTCGCTCTACACCTTTCTTCGTTAAACCAGCGAAGATACTGCCGAACCGACTTCATCTTACGGTCAATGTTAAGGTTGTGCTCAGTGAATTCTCTCGGTACACCCGACATTTCAGAAGGTTTCCATGTGAGGATGTCCCGATTCTCATAGATGAATTCGATGAGCGCGCTTTCCAATTTGGGATCCAAACCCATCCCAATGGTGAATTGCTTGGAGGAGTCGCCGGGCACGAAACCTAAAAACTTCGTCTCATTTGTCGGATTAAACTTGAGGGGCGGCTCTGAATCAATGGTGGGCTTCTTGAGTGGTGTCATATCCATCGGGTCAATACTAGCCTGATGAAACTTGAGTTCCTCAGTTGCACAAGCCAATTCAGTATAAGCTGCGTCTCCCTCCTCGCATTCTTGAGCTATCTTCCGGTCTCCGTTGATCATGATAGTTCCTTTAGGGACCTGCATCTTGAGCTTAAGGTATACATAACATGGGCGGGCCATGAAACGGGCGTAAGCCGTCCGACCGAAAAGCGCGTGGTAAGGACACTTGATCTTGACCACCTCAAACATGAGGGACTCGCTCCTGTAGTTAGACTCTGCGCCAAAGGCCACATTAAGCTTGATCAGTCCAACAGGTTACACTGACTTACCCAGGACAATGTCGTGGAAGACCGTGGAGGATGGCATCAAATCGCCCTTCGAGAAACTCATTCGTTGAAAAGTATCGAAATATAATATGTTGATGATACTGCCTCCATCCATAAGGACCTTGGAGAGGGTATAGCCACCAACCTGGGGCGCCACGACCAAAGCTAAGTCGCCAGGGTTACCAACCCGGGGCGGGTGATCTTCCGTACTCGAAACAATGGGTTACTCAAACCAGTTGAGGTACCTGGGGAGCGTCGGCTCGATAATGGTGAAGGCTCTGTGTCTCACCTTTTGGTCCCTTTTGCAAGTACTGGTGGTGAACACATGATATTGCCCGCCGTTTAACTGCTTTGGATTATTCTGGAAGCCGCCATTGTCATTCTGCTGCTGGGAGCCGCCTTTTGTAGGTTGCTGCTGAGAAACACCATGCGCATTATATTGCTGACTGTTCTGGACCGAATACTGCCCGGCATTAGCCTATGACTCGCCCTCTAGGCACGGGTTAGGAAAACCACTGAACGGGTTTCTGTGTGAGCCACCCGCACCAAATTGATCCTGGTGCCCGCCATGGTTGCCTCCTTGCCCGTTTTTGAGTGCTTCAGCGCGGAACGCCTGCATCACATAACAATCTTCCCAAGAGTGGGTTGACGGACCTTCCATGGTAGCATGCTATGGGCAGGGGCCCTTGAGCATCTCATAATAGTTGCAGGGCTTTTTCCCGCTGAAGCCCCTTTTCTTCTGACGCTGGTTCCCATTCCCAGGTTAGTATTAGCGATGAAATCAGTGACGCCTGCATGCTGCCTCTTTTTCCCTTTTACCGCGGGGTTGTGGCTGCCTTTCCACTGGAACTGAGGGTGGCCTTTGGATGACTCGCCTCTCCTGGTGGTGTTTACTTTGTCATCATCCTCCTCGGGATCTTTGGTATCATCTGATTCGGCATACCTAGTCAGAGTGTCCATCAATTACCCCATGTCTTGCACCTTACGTTTGAGTCGCCCAAGCTTCAACACCAAAGGCTCGTACTAACAGTTTTTCTCCAAGATCAACACGGCCTGAGCCGCCGAGATGCCATCTGACGAATAGATCACTTCTGCGACTCGCGACGTCTAGTGGTGGGCCGACTCATCTATGCACTGGACACAGTGTTGTAAGTTGACAATGGTCATCGGGCGCTTGGAAGTCCCTCTGAAATTTGTGACGAAACGTTCCTTTAACTCGGCCAGGTGTTAATGGAGTTGGGTGGCAGGTTCTTCAGCCAAGTGTGCGCTGTCCCTTCAAGCATCATTGTGAAATACTTGGCGCACACCACCTCACTCACATCGAGAATGTCCATCGCAAGCTCGTAGCTTTCAATCCATGCCTCCGGCTCTAGATCCGGCGTGTAATTGGGGACTTTACGTGGGCCTTTGAAATCTTTCGGCATACGCTCATTGCAGAGGGCGGGTGCTAGACAAGGTATCCCAATGTTCATGCCGCCTGTTACGGCCCGTGCGGGGGAAGGCAAGGCATAAGCCAGGTAACCTTGACCCACCGAGGCCGCCGTCTCCATAAGGCGGTCGGCTCGTGCTGCATCCACGAGTGCTTGAGCCCATATGTCGAGTATTCCGGGCGGATTGATCTATGGTAGCCGTAGTCGTTCGCTAGAGGCTACGGGGCGGGTCATCATGACGACTCCTGGTGTGACTTGCCTGGGGCGTGGAGTGTAGCCGCGCGTAGCTATATGAGTACTGCGCCTATTGGACTACCGCTGTTTTCAGCATCTCAATGGTGTTCCTTGCCTCTATCTCAGCCGGAGATTTTCCGTGAATGGGGAGAGATTCAAAGTTGCGGGTTGCTGCTAACATGTTTTCAACAGGGTTTGAGAAGTTACCCCGCAGCGTCTGGAAGAGGGGCGCATGAGCCGCCGCCGGCTGAGGAGTATGTGGGTGGGCGGCGACTGAGCCGGATCACCCCGTGGGGCGACTTGCCATGGCCGGTTGGGCTCCATTCCATGGGTATGTGGGCTGTCAAAGAGTCGAGTTGGGTTTTGATCGGCCGGCAGACGGTTGTGATGCCTTCTCTGGTGGATCGCATCGGAGGCGCGATGTTGTCGTTCAAGCCGCCATCCCTAACCACTCAGCCGTTCTGTCTCCGTGGTGATCTGGGCCCACTGTGTTGCCATCCTAGTGGCTTCTCGTTCCATGTCGCGCTCGATTTTGTCCATCTCTTCCCTTAGTTTTGTTAACTTGGCGTTGACCTCTTCCTGGTTCTCTGCCATCACAGTGATCGCCATGAGTTTGGCTATCTCTGCTACCAGATCCGCCATAGCTTGAGCCGGAGTCTTCCCTGATCCGCTCGCTTCATTGTTACCAGCCGCATTTGGCTGAGGGGGCGCTGCTCCCGCCATGTAGATGGTGACTTGACGGTGGGGACCTTCAACATCCTCCGAGATTACTGCTTCGGGAAACCCCCCAAGCTGTCCTTCGAGGAGAGGGTAGATCGAATCTGTGTCACTTATGGCTGACTCGTTGATGGTGGTAATCTCCTGGATCACCGGCTCATCCGGTAGGCCAGTTCCTTGCGTAAAACCAATGAAAGCATGATGTTTCCTGACCCAATGTTTGGCGGGATGGGCGCACCGGGGCGGCTCGACGATGTTGGTGAAGGTGTCCGGCTCAGGTACGGAAGCCCCAATCTTGCCAATCAAGATGTGAATCTTGCCAAAGGGGACCCTGTATCCAGATTCGATTAAATCGGCCTCAGGCCCCCACTGAGAGTTGTCGATGGTGTACCTCCCACGGCGGCCCTTCGTCATGATGCCGACCACATAGCTTCCTAACCCTGGAAGGGCTCCCTTCGAGAACTCAACTCCACCGTGCGCAAGCCACATGATGGGCGCCAACTGTTGTGATTTTGTCACGGTAGATGTCCTCGTGAAAGGACTTAGTGATGGAGCCATCGCACCTTGGTGGCAACTCAAAGAGGGTGAGCAGAAGCGAGTCTCGGGTTTACCCAGGTTCGGCCCCTCCGGTGGAGGTAAAATCCTATACAGGTCGAGGTGTAACTCGCATGACCTAGCTCTGTGATGGTGGATTCGATTACAAGGAGGTAAAATCCTATACCTTTGTGTATATTGATGGTGGATTCGATTACAAGGAGGGCGTAACTCGCATGACCTAGCTCTCGATGGATTCTAACTTAACCTATCTGCCCCAGAGACTCGCCTTTATATACAGGTCGAGGTCCTAGGGTTTACAAAGTCCTGGCTACCTTACAAACCATGGTTTTCCATATCTCTAAGTCGCCGTGTCTTCCAAGCTAGGAAACCTCCTTGGAGACTTATCTTCTCTCTTAATCTTGAAACGCCATCCAGCTCATGGGCCCTGGCAGCCCCATGTCAAGGTCTCCTGGCACATCTGAGACCCTTGGCCAAGGCTTATCTTGATCGTGAATGTAGAGTCGCCGTTTACCTGACCCGCCCCAATAGGACAGGTCCTACCGTAGGTAATATCCCCAACATGACCCGACACTCTAATCATACAAACAAAGTCATACAAGCCATGCAGAAGCATTAAAGCTGTCTGTGTACAGACAGATGAAAGGAAAAGGCATAAAGCCTCACCATCAAAGATCCCTTTTGAAAGGGGACAGGTCGTAGCTAGGACACCAGCTACTCGTTAGCATCGACGTCTAGGTAGAACTCACCTGACGGCTTCTGGGTATCTTCTGCCACATTTATTAAGCAAACATGAGTACGAAGGTAATCAACAAGACTTTAAATTAGATCTATCTACTCATGCACAAGTATCAACAAAGGGGGTTGCGGGGTTTCATGCAGCAAGCCAACTTTAACTCTTCGCTAGCCTATGCTACAACTTTAATTATTTTTGAACAAACTTTGATAAGTCGTACATGAGTCCACTACCACCACAACAATACACCATCATGGATTCTTTTCCGTCTCACTACGGAAATGCCATACATGATACTCACACTTATCTTGGTACTTTTATGGGTAGCCATTAAAGTTATCTATGAACAAAATATGTCTCCAAGTAGTCCATATCCGCGGACGCGGCTATTCAAATAGATTATAACCCTAGAGGGGTGTACTTCTTCACACATGCTCTCGCCACTTATCACCATGTGCACTTTACGCACCTCGGCAACCTTCAAGCGGAAGCCCAGCGAGGAAGTCGGCCACGACCGTTAACCACACTAATACCTAGTCCAGGTTTATCGCCTATTTGAGAGTGAACCCGCACAGAAGTCCGGCCGAGGTTTCCTCTACGGCCTCATACGATGTGCGCAGGGTTCCCAAGCCCACCATCCGGGTGCCATTTTTTTTCACTTGAAAGTAGTAGGAGAGGATCCTACTATGCTATATTAGAATAAATAATATTTACATGAAGAAGAGGAAAGTCCTCAAAACAAAAAAAGAAAAAACAATGAGAGTCTAGAGAATGTTTACAAGGGAAGTGATATAATGACTAAGATCAATAGACACTCTATATCTAAGCCAACTAAGATCAGCCTTACTCCTTTCAAGCCAAAAGTTATATGTAGGATTGATCTACTTGAAGATATAATTGTTCTTCTCTTTCCAAATATTCCAGGCAGTAATAGTTAAGATTTCAAAGAATAGTTTGCCAGAATAATTTTCTTTTGCTCTAATTGTGCCACCAATCCTTGAGGTATTGGAGTTGTAAGATATACCAATCTTGGCACAACAATGTTGACTGAATTGGCAATTAGAGATTAAGTGGTCAATGGTCTCTTCCTCTTGAGATGTGCATAGAACACAAGATTCTATGCCAGCAATGTGATAATGTCTCCTTTTCAGCATGTTCCTTGTGTTCAGTTTGTCAGCTAGTAAGAACCACATGAAAACCTTCAATTTAATTTGTAGTTTTCATTTCCATATCCATTTGAACGGCTCTGGGCAAGTAATGTGTCTATGGCAGTGCTTATAATATTTTTTAGCCGATTAGACAGGTCCCCATGGGTATGAACACTTGTCTTCATATTCAGAGTGCAACACATTTGTCGGTTTTAAACTATTTATAGTTTGCAACTTGGTGAGTGCTTTAGGGGAAAGTTGGAGATGGACCAGCATGTTCAAATCCTCAGTGTCATAATATGTATGAGCTGATATATCTTCAGACTTTGCATACGAGTATAGACATCCATAGTTTTCAGCTAGTATAAGATCATTCCAATTATCATGACACATGGATACATGTTGGCCATTTTGGACTCCACATTTGGCTAGTCCTCTGTAAATAGGAATTAATTTGATCAAAGCTCGCCACCAGAAAAAGCCACACTTAGGGAGAGCCTTAGGGACAGAACCTTCATAGTATGATTCCCATAGCAATTTGACCCATTGAAGGTCTGCATGATTGTAAAACTTATCCAAGAATTTCAAAATAACAGCTTGATTATGCACTCTGCTGTTAATTACTCCAAGGCCTCCTTTATCTTTAGGGAAATATACTCTGTTGCAAGCAACCAAAGAGTTACAAGACTCACCATGATCATTGTTTTTGTGCCATAAACATCTCCTTCGAATCTTGTCAAACGTATCAAAGAACTTAACTGGAAGTTCCAAGGTGCAACACACGAATGTGATCATTGAGGATACCATTGAATTTATAAGAGTTATTTTCTGACCGTGGCACATGAGAGCCGATGTACTAGAGATGCGACGTCTACTCTATCAATTAATGGCATGAGGTCCTTCATGGATGGTTTTGTGGTACCCAGAGGTAGTCCAAGGTAAGTAAAGGGGAAGGATCCAATGAACATCCAAAAATGCTTGCAAGCTTTGAAGCTTTCTCACCATAAATATTGATTGGTATAAGATTTGACTTTTGAAAATTTATTCGAAGCCCAGTGGATATGGCAAAGTCATTCAATACTGTTTTGAGGTTAGCAAGAAGACTTTGGCAAGCTGGGATGATCAAGATTGTATAATCTGCATATTGAACAATCGTGTACACTCCAGAGCAATCACTTGGGAGCTGCAGCCTGCCTTCATTGTACTCCTTGTCGATAACATATTGCAGCAGATCAGCAGCTATAGCAAATAAGAGAGGTTATATTGGATCCCCCTGGCGTACCCCTCATTTGCAAAGAAAACTCTTCCCTGGGATTCCATTTAAGAGAAGCGATGAATGACCGGAGGAAAGAATAGAGTTTACCATGTGAATCCATTTGGAGTCAAATTCCAACTTTTCCAACATCGAAATGATGACATCATGTTCAATGAGATCAAAGGCTTTTTCAAAGTCTAATTTGAGAATGATCACATGATTTCCATATTTCTCACATTGGAAAATTTATTCAAAGGCCGAAGCTAGACAATCATTGATCGTTCTTCCTTTTATAAATCCATACTGATTTGAATGTAGCAAATATAGAATGACCTTTTGAAGACGATCAACAAGAATTTTTGTGATGAGCTTTAGGCAACAGTTCAGCAGAGATATAGGGCGATAGTAATTTACCGAGGTGGGGTTCATCTTTTTTGGGATAAGAGTGATCAAAGAGGCATTAAAGCAATTCATAGAGATGGATTCTTCCCAAAAGCTTGTGCATAAGTTATAGAAATCCGGTGCAATCAAGTCCCGACATTTCTTGAAAAAATAGCCATTAAATCCATCTAGACCTGGAGCTCTATCTATTGGCATTTTTTCTACCACCTCATCAATCTATTTTCTCGGAAAAAGGTAGCGAGAGACCCTCAAGGTTTCCCATAGGTTGGATAAGGTTGTCAAGGTTGAACTTCATTTCATGATGAACTAATACACCCAGTCTCGCTTTCAATGCCCGGAATATAACTTCGGCTTTGGCCTTATGATCCTCAACAAGATATCCATCAGGGAGAGATAAAGATGCAATAGAATTATGTCTGTGTCTTTCAGTCGCCAAATGATGGAATAGCTTTGTCTTTTCATCCCCACCCTGAATGTATCTGATTGTGCAACATTTATGCCAGAATTGTTGTTTGTAAGATTCCAAATGAATGCTGCAGGTTTTCAGAATTTTTCGGAAGTTCCATTCCTGAATGAATAAAGGTCTTTTCTCTACGAGACCATCCAAATGAGCAAGAGCCAAGTGACAGTTATTTAGCAGCAACGAAAGCTTAGATAAACCTTTACTCCATCTTTTAAGAACTCGTCTAAGGATTCTAAGTTTATCCGAAAGAACAAGTGCAACATCAGAAGAGGGAATGGGCATCTCCCAGGAAGATTTAATAGTATCTTTAAAACCAGGGTGCAAGGGCCAATAATTTCAAAATGAAAGATCTTTAATCGCGGAATACTAGATTGAACTGAAATCAGGCACCATGTGTGATCCAAACTAGTCTTGGAAGAGCTTTGACGGTTGTATTTGGATATATAGAGGTCCAGTGATTGGATGTAAGAAACCAGTCAATTTTTTCTAACAACGGAATGGACTGCATATTACTCCAAGTGAAAGATGCACCCTGTAATGGTAAATCCACGAGTAGCTGTGCGCTAATAATATCGTTGAAAGTGATCATGTCACTAGGATTACCTCCCGGGCGATTACGGTTTTCAGGCGATCGAATAAAGTTAAAATCCCCCACAAGAAGCAAATTATAATCATCTCCTATATGAAGATCATAAATCCAATTGACAATACTCTCGCATTCATTCCCCGCACACGGCCCGTAAATATTAACTACCGTCCAAACGTCAGGTGAGATAGTGGATTTAAAGTTTATGATTTGAGCCCATTGCTGATGTTCAATCATTGTCGCGGAGAAAACAAAATTGTTCCAAATTACAATCAGACCACCTGAGCTACCGATCGAGGGGATAGATTGGAACTTATCAGACCTATGCTGGCAAAATTTACCAATATATGAAGGACCAAAGTGTTCGGGCTTAGTTTCTTGGACGCAGATGATTGAGCAACCCGAACTATTGATAGTGGATCGTAATGCATCATGCTTTTCATAAGAGCTGATACCACGGATGTTCCAACAATGCAAATTCCATGATCGAAGCTGGGAGTTCATCAAGCTAGAAAAAAATAATAATAATAGGTCTAGGCGCATGAGCAAAATAAAGCAATACTTGTCCAATGATAGAAAGCAAATAGATCACGCTGAACTAAGATTTATTTGTGTTCACGAAATGGACATGAACTTACTTCTCGTCGTTATTCTTCCCCTTGGCTAACATGCATTCATCAATAAGCTCCTCAGAAGGAATATCGCAGAGCCCAGTGCCAACCTGATGAATGTGTTTGATGGTCATAGGAGGTGGAAGTGGAGCAGAACTTGAACTAGCATCTTCAGCGATAGTTGATGGAACAGGGTTAGAGATCACAATGGAAGACCTTGGTTTGATCAATGAGTTACGACCATGAGAATCAGACGGCAGATACACTTTGAACCCCATATATTTATTACTGCGAGGACTGCGATGAACTTCAGTAGTGCAGAGTGGAGTAATGGACTTAGACCTTCTGCCTCTTTTGCGCGATGGGGAAGCATGAGAATCGTCAGACATAGCAGACGGTGTAAGCTCAAAACCCTCTGGGTTATCTATAGCTTGAGACTCACTTTCATCAGCTGAAAGTTCTGTGATAACCACTGAGGAAGGAACATACTCAAACTGATCAAAGGATGGAGTGGTGTCCTCAAACCATAGCTTTCTGGCCACTTTTCTAGCAGGAGCCACTGGGCTCAAGTGATGAGCATCCTCTTCATACTGTGGGTTCCATACAATCAGGTGTAGGGGCATTGGATGTGATTGAATTCCAAAAGGGCCACGTAGAATATTTGGATTCTGCAGGTTCATAATAATAGAGCGAGCAAGGTGATAAAGATCTGGTACTGTAGCATTATCGACAGAGAATCTGAATCAATTATCACTCAAAACATGAACATCCAACTTCTTAACATTACCACTAAGTAAGGAACACAAGGCCATAGCAACAGAATCCATGTCCAGACAGAAGTAGGAGAATTTGAACGCCGCCCCAAGAAGAAAGCCAAAGAAGAAGGAGATCCATCAAAGTGTACTAGAGATTTGAAACGACGACGCACCTGTGTAGCCACCCGCCGCCCCAAGAAGTGATGAGAGAGTCCATCTTAGTATTCTAGAAGGGGACTCCATGGAGATCACCGGCGAGGAGGGTGGGTACGAGGTGCCGGAGATGGAGTGGAGGGTGGGGGGAGGGGGACGCCATCTATTATTATTGTTGTTGTTGTTGTTGTTCCCGGGTGCCACTTGGTACACCGTGCCACTGCCTACCGCGTCATAGACCACCTCTAAGGTCAGCACTATGCACGGCCTCCAGCACGACTACAAACACCAGAAACTACTTCCAACTCCTCGACCGAGTACTAGGCGATTAATAAGCCGAGCGGGGTCATATTTCAGGGCCCAACATGTGGTAGTAGCTAGTCTTGGATTACATACACGTAACTTAGTTCCTAAGAACGGTTCCAATGAGACAACCCGCGATGTACTCCTACACAACCTCTCATCGGTGCCTTTACCAAATCAGGTTCAACACTTAACCATTGTCACGAGAACACATTTATTCCCTCCGGTTCATCACCGAGATGGAAGAGGCCTGACACAACTCTAAGCATAGCGAGCATAGAATTTGAGCACAACAAGGCACAAGCATCTACCAGGTATGATAGGTTGCAAGGTTTAGCTATTTACTGTGACAAGGACATGTCATGCAAAGGAATGGGTTCAGCTACCGAAGTAAAAGCATTTGAAACATTTTGTCCTAATGCAATAAGTGAGAGCAGGAGCGAGAACATGGGATTTATCGGGATGATAAAAAATGGTGCTTGCCTTGTGGATCAGCGGAAGGATACATTCCTTCAGTCAGATACTCTTGAGTATCTTGTGGAGCGGAGCCTACAGAATCAAACAATCACAATCAATACACAGCAAGTCCAACAATATGATGCATGATCATGGCATGACAAATATATTGTGCATGAGCTAGTGCATCTATAATGGTTTGGTTTGAAGCTGGTTTGAAACAGAGTTTCAAATGCCACTTCAAATAGTTATTTCCATATACGTTTTAAATTGATTTGACCTGATGCTCAGATATAACTTATTTTATCATGCATGAAAATAGCGCCATTGGATTCTTTGGATTACTCTGATCAATTATCATATATAAATTATTTTAATCTGAGTTACATATGAATTTCTATGAATTTTTTAAGTTTTGAACTAAATCTGGAATTGTTTCAATCACTAAAATGGACATACTTCATCATCATGAGCTCAGCAGGTCAAAGTGGTCGTTGCTGGTCAAACCTGACCAGTGGGTCCGACTCATTATATTCTCTATCAATAACCGGAGTTAAAAATTAAACTAAAAACTAATTATCATGGCTGAGCCCACTAGCCAGTGACTAATTAGGCTAATTAGTTTTAGTTAAATATTTACTTAGTTAAATTTAATTAATCTTGGTTGGCCCCACATGTCAGTGAGACACGGGAGTCAAACTCACCAGGGATGGGGTCAAACCCACCGACGACGAGCTGTCGGTGGTTCCACGGACGGCGGAGGGCATGGGAAATGCTCCTCCAACGACCAAATGGACGGGGGAAGGCACTAGAAGATTGGTCGCTCGCCCACGAGTCCATTTGCACAAACCCCAGGGGTTGTGGAGGCCAGAGTGTATGCTGGGGACGAGCTCGGCGGCTGTGGGAGCTCGGGCCTCATCGTGATCATCGAAGCAGGGCGCGAAACGGCTACGGCTAAGCATCTACACGACCTACTCGATGCGCTCAAGTTGCTGGTGGTCTCAGATGGACCAGCCGATCACCGGAGCCTACCGGCGATGAGCTCCCGCGGCGGATGTGTTGGAAATATGCCCTAGAGGCAATAATAAATTGGTTATTATTATATTTCCTTGTTCATGATAATCGTTTATTATCCATGCTAGAATTGTATTGATTGGAAACTCAAATACATGTGTGGATACATAGACAACACACTGTCCCTAGTGAGCCTCTAGTTGACAAGCTCGTTGATGGTCAAGGTTTCCTGGCCATAGGTGTAACATAATGATTTTTCAAACTTTTCTTTTCAAAATATTTTGGATTTCGATTTGCAAGTTGATGGATTTTAAACCATTTCAACCAAGATGGGTTCTAAGCCCCTTATTTCTTGCCCCCAAGCAACTCAAGATCTTCCACAACTTGCCAAAAACCTTTCTGAGATTTATTTGCAATATTTTGTTCCTCCAAATAATTCTCTTTCTATTTTGGGAATTATGGCATCACTATGGGTTGTGAAGCAACCTATAGCTTGGATGAGCTTTAAGTCCCAAAAATTTTACAACATCTTCTCAATACCATATGATTTCAAAATATTTCTTTGTCCAATGGAGAATTTTGGCTAGAATAATTATGTCTTTTCTGACCAGAATTGTCCCTTTGTGAAGCAACCCCTTGATTCCTGTTTTAGAAAATTCCCAATAAATTCATGTAGTTACTAGGGATCATATATAGTTCCAATATATAAAAACATCCAATGGTCCAATACAATTTTTGATCAGGAAAACTCTGCTAAGTTTGTGCTAAAACTGAACCCATGTGAAGGAAGTGCTAGCTAGGAGTGCACAATGGAGCTACAAATTTTTGGGCATGTGTGCACTACTAAATGACACTTCCCCACCAAGTCTCACTTTTAGAAAAGCTTGCAATTGAGTGCTAGGAGCTCATTTCTGTTCTGGACCAGAAAGATGGTTTTCAAAGGAACTATATTCATTTGATCTTCAAACCTAGCAAAACATTGCCAGCTTAGAGTCTTTTCTATGCTGATCCTCCCAGACATCCTATCTTGCCCCATACCTAACCCATTTGAAGTCTAGAACCACCCAAAGTCTGTAGACAAAACTTGTTTCTGATGCTCAAGATGCTGGTGAGCGTGAGTGATCGAGCAAGCAGTGGAGAGTGACTAATGAGAGTCTGGTCGATGCAATGGACAAAGTTTCTAGGCCTTCGTGGCACTGGGGTGGCCACAACCATGGTTACCATGGTGCTGGCATGCCACAGAGCACGCTCTGCGTAGCTCTAGTGACAGCCGAGCCGCCCCGAGTCGTCAATCGCTGCCCCCTCCTTGTCCTGAGCGCCAATGATGCCCCTGGCAGCCACGTGGAACCTCTCGAAGGTGATGGGTCACCGGAGGGCGCCACCGCCGCTCCTGGCCAAGCTCCGCCAGGGGACCGAGCTGACGGCTCCCTCCACTGTGCTCGTCTGCAAGCTCTTAATGGCCAAGAGCTATCCCCTTGCCTCCCTGCCTTCTTCCGTCACCTCCATGCGCTCCACGACGGCCAGCTCAGCCCCCTGGCGACTGTGTTGAAGCTTATGTTCGCCGCTTCGGGAGAAATCGACCGAGCTCTTCACCGGCCTATTTAAGGGAGTGCCCGACCACTCCGAGCTCTCTACACCACTCCTGCTTCTCCCAATTAACCTCCCAAAGAGCGAGCCTATGCCTAGAGGCTCTCTGGCCTTGAACATCGCCGGAGCTCCGCCGCCTGCAGCCTCACCGTCGACAACACCATCCACCCCCTCCAGAGCTCAATAGACCCCACCATCTGGTTAGGGGAGTCCCACTACTGCTCCTATGCTCCTTGCCCGAGTTCTTCCCCGCCGGAACGGACGTCTCCAACGACCACCCGAAGCCGCTGCCGCCGGAGAAGAAGGGGACGACGCCATGTGTCCACCTCCTGCCAAGCCGCCGCCGCCCGTTCCATTCCACCCAATCCCAGGCGTCGCCGCCGTCTCAGTCGCCGGCGACCATCACCGGAAGGTCGCCTCGCCTCTGTTCCCCTCCTCCCCCTCTTTGTTCTCATGGCCAAAGCGGTAAGTGGAGGCGCCCCTCCACTTTACACCTTCGACGTGGCCCCGTGCCAGAATTTGATTTATTTTATAAATTCCAGATTCAAATATAAATTTTGACCATTTAAACCTTTTTATGTACAAGTCCAAATCACTTGATTCTTTTATCATTGAGTTGGTATTGAGTTTCTCTACAATCTGGTAAATTTTGGTATTTTTCTCATACTCATAGAATTTCTGGTTAATAAAGAGGTATTAAATGACTTTTATTTTCTTTTGGCTATTTCAAATATATTTCAGAGGGAAACTTTCTAGAATAGGAGTGTTTGAACCACCCCACTGATCAAGGCAAGCCATTATATCCATGTGGCGTACTATTGCATAGCATGGCCTACTTTCATGCATGATGATCATTCACTTGATATTAGCAAATGCTTAGTAAATTAATAATGATAATTATTTAATTGCTGTCATAATTCTCCAAGTTGATAACAACTTAGTGGTTGACATAGAGTCGCCTGTCCGGGCTTTACCGTACAACCACATCTAGCCGATATGGGATGGTCGTGACTTGAGATGTTCGTGTGATCGCTCTCACCGGTACCTCCAAAGAGGGAGGGTTATGCACACGTGCTACCCTGATCAGGTAGGCGGTGATAAACCTGTGAGCCCAGTTGAGTTGTTAGGGCCCGTTCCCAGTTGGGACAGTTTAGTTTGGCCACGACGGTGGCACGTGTCATGAAGACACAGGTCCACCCAGGGCAAGAATCCAGATGAGAGTGGTTGCCGGTGGTACGATGAGAGGGTCACAGTTCACGCAAGTTTCGTTGGAGCAATATTGGACCACCCGAACGAGATCACGCGGTCAGTGCTCCAGAGTGTGGGTAAAGTGTGCAACCTCTGAAGAGTGTCAAATCTATTCGAATAGCCGAGTCCACGGTATTGGATAGCCCGACCAGACCTCAGTAGTTGGTCAACTCTGTTAATATTGTTAATGATGGAAGAACTCTTCGTATGGTTGAACATGTTTGGTGAGTAAATCTGGGTGTCATGAGACAGCCCAGTCCTGAGTAAGTTGATCCCTGATATAGTTGGTTATATGTTCGGTGTTGTTATGCTTTTTTTGTTGCATTACTTGGTTATTGTGAGCATGCTAGTACATTCCAAGTACTCACCTGGCGTATAATGCCAGATGCAGGAGAAGCCGCGGACGGAGGTCCCGATGCTTCGTACTAGGAAGTGTCCACAGC
The DNA here is from genome assembly GCF_904849725.1 of Hordeum vulgare subsp. vulgare. Classification (NCBI taxonomy): domain Eukaryota; kingdom Viridiplantae; phylum Streptophyta; class Magnoliopsida; order Poales; family Poaceae; genus Hordeum; species Hordeum vulgare. Next base: position 211,629,993 of record NC_058523.1, on the reverse strand, counting down.
AGTGTCCCTGTGTGTGGAGTCGCCGCTATGTTCCGCTACGCCGTATAAGTACCCAGTAGTTCCGAGGCCCATGATGATGTCTCATAAATAATGTTGATACTGCTGCAGCACTGAGGGTGCCTTTTGCCTCGCTATTATTGTAAGCTATGTATGTGACGCTATTAATAAAATCGTGTCATTTCTGCATCAAGTTGTTGAGTGTTGCCAAAAGACGTGATCTTTGGGCTGGAAACACTGGTAGTCCGATTCTGCGAATCAAGGTGCCACAATGCTTTGTATCAGAGCCACTCTAGTTCGATGAGTAGTATAGAGTCCTAGGCAAGCATCTGCTTGTTGCATATAGATTGTCGCACTTGATTGTTGCATGGCATGCATCAAAATGCATTGTTTTACTAACCTTTGGCTTTGTGAGTGTAGATGGCACCGGTTCCATTCTGTTTCCAGTATGAGCCTACACCGTACACATTTCCAGGACTGCTCCGTAATGTCTGGCTCCGGCTGTACACCCACGGAGAAGATCCAGAGTATCAGGTGTTCCGAGAGAAGCTTGTTGAGTCCGTGTTTGAGTACCATGCATAAGCTTTCCCGGCTGCGAGCTCGGAGATTGGCAGTTACTCCCGCTCCACTAAGGGCAGAAGGGCTTCTACTCCAGAGCTGGCAATCCAGTTTGCTGCAATGGAAGCTCTCACTGACTTGCGCTTCCACGAGGTCGAGATGCAGACTCATCCAGGTTTCTTCCACTACCCCACCCTGTCCCCTACGACATGGCGAGTCATTTTTGCTCCTGTAGACCTGGCATGCGACCGTGCGACTGTTGTGCTATCTTGCTTTGTGAACGCCAGCTATAGCATGATTGTAGCCCTGGCTCAGGAGGTGTCCCGTCTCCAGGCAGCATTAGTTCTTGCAACTTCAGTGCCACCTCCACCCCAGTCTTCTGGTCCACCCCCGCATGCACCACCTGTTCCACCTACACGTGGCCATGACATCCCAATTAGCTCCTTAGTGCCACCAGGCGCTTCGTCTGGGAGCCACCGTGAGACTCCTGCTGAGTGGGCCTCACTCCTTGCCACTCCTGCTTCTCCGATGCTGAGGCGTCGTGTTCCTCCTTCCCTGGAAGCAGGACCGTCCCGTCAGCGTCGCCTCATTTCCTTTGGTCCGCAGGATGAGGTCAACATCATCAGTTTCGACTCTGACTCAGGATGTGACGACGAGGAATCTTGGATTTTTTTAGTGCTCGTGCCATCCGCGCCACTAGAGTCGAGGTTGGAGTTGCCGAGCATGCATCGTTGCATATGTCAACTGCCGTATGAGTAGTGCAGTCATGATATTTCCTCTACTAGCATGTCATGAATAATGTTGAGTCTTATTGTATAACTATGTCGTTGTTTATTCGCTTTACCGTGCAAACTTTTTCTTGGTGTTTTACGACCATGCTCTCCCTTATGGATGTTGCTTATCAATTCGATGTTTTGCAATGGGAGCAATAATTTAGGATGAAGCGAAGCTGTAGCCATGGCAACGATGGAGCCCCCGTCCGTCGATCTGCCAGGCAGGCATGACAGCCTCCCGAAGATGTATCACCTCCACCACCTCAAGCACCCACCACTGAACAGATTATGAGAATGTTCGAGGAGAAGAGAAACCAGGACCTTATGGAATTTCTGAGAAGTATGCAGGGCATGGTAGGCGAGAACAACAATAACGAGGCACAGTCCAAATTGTCAGACTTCCAGCATACCAAACCTCCCAATTTTGGCCAAGCAGCAGACCCAATTGAAGCAGATGACTGGCTCAGGACTATGGAGAAGAAACTAGACATACCCCGTTGTGATGAGGCAGATAAGGTTCCTTTTGCCACTCACTATATTGAAGGGCCGGCAGCTACATGGTGGGACAATGCAAAGGCAACATGGCCCTATGGAGAAGAAATTACGTGGGAAAGATTCAATGAAGCATTTCGCAAGTATCATATCCCTACGGGCATAATGAAGGTAAAGCAGAGAGAATTCTTGGCCCTTACACAAGGAGGCATGATTGTGGCCGAGTATCTGAATAAGTTCAACAATCTGGCATGATACTCCACTCATGATGTATCCACTGAGGAAAGGAAGGTTGACCGCTTCCTAGGAGGTCTAATTCATACCCTCCGTTGTCAGCTCTGCATGCTGGACTTTCCAGACTTCCACACGCTTGTAAACAAGGCTTTCATAGTTGAACGAGAGCTTAAGACCGGGTACGAGGATCGCAAGAGGAAATTTTAACCAAAAAGGGACAACAAGAAGTAGGTTGTACAGAAGCTGTGTACCTGGCAACCCAACACTACTGTATACAATCCTACCTGGAACCCCAGCAACAGCACAAACAAGAAAGTGAGTCAGAGCAAGGCCTTCGGCAAACAACCGGTCCTAGAGGATTGCCGCCACAATAACACCTGTTTCACTTGCGGCCAAAGCAGGCACTATGCAAGGCAGTGCCCCACCAACAATGGAAAAATATCCTCTGACGTCAAGTCACAGGTCGACACCATTGGAAGCCGTCCTAACCCCAAGTACACTCAAGGGCGCATCTTCCACATATCCGCTGAGGAAGCGTGCGAAGCCCTAGACGTGGTTATCGGTATGTTTCCTATTAATAACATACCCGAAGTAGTTTTATTTGATTCAGGGGCTTCCCACTCGTTTATTTCGAGGAATGTTGCCGCCTTACACAAATTTTCCCCTTCACAGTTGGATAAGATCATGGAGATACAATCCCCTTGCTCTCGGCTCAGAACAAATCTCCTATACCGAGATCTGGAAATACGGATACAAGGGGCCACATTGCCAGGTGCACTCATTGCTATTGAGTCTCTAGGACTGGATGTGATACTGGGGATGGACTGGTTGACACCCCATCAAGTGTGTATCAACTGCGCTAACTGAACCGTCACGTTGGTCAATTCGGCCGGACAAACCGTCCAATATTTGTCCAACAACATGAAGTCAAGGAAAGGGATGACATATCATACCGAAGTCACGGACATGAATTTGATTCCAGCGGTATGTGAGTTCCCGGACGTATTCCCAGAGGAATTACCCGGAATGCCGCCCGATCGGGAACTGGAATTCGTAATTGAGTTGGTTGCTGGCACTGCCCCAATCTACAAGAAATACTATCGTATGCGAGGACTTGAGTTGGCCGAATTAAAGAAGCAGTTGGACGAATTGCTACAGAAGGGATACATCGGTCCAAGCATCTCACCATTGGGCTCACTAGTACTGTTCGTCAAGAAAAAGGATGGAAGCTTGCGAATGTGCATAGACGACCGCCAGCTTAATGAGGTCCCTATTAAAAATAAGTACCCGCTCCCACGCATCAACGATTTGTTCGACTAGCTGAGTGGAGCACGAGTATTTTCCAAAATTGACCTCAAGACTGGGTCTCAGCAGCTAAAGATTAAGAAAGAGGATATACCCAACACAACGTTTACCACCCGATATGGCATGTATTAATTTACGGTCATGTCATTTGTACTAACAAATGCTCCCTCTTACTTTATGAGCATGATGAACAAAGTCTTCATGGATTTCCTAGCCAAATTCGTGGTGGTGTTCATAGACGATATCCTGATATACTCCAAGGATGAAGAGGAGCACAAGAAACACCTCAGAGTTGTCTTGGAAAGACTGAGATCCCATCAACTGTATGCCAAGTTCAGCAAGTGCGAGTTTTGGCTAAAGGAAGTAGGATTTTTGGGGCATATCCTGTCAGAGAAAGGTGTGGCAGTCGATCCCAGTAAGGTAGCAACAGTACTGAACTTGAAGGCACCGACCTCAGTGAGCGAAGTCTATAGCTTCCTGGAATTGGCAGGCTACTACCGACGGTTTATAGATGGCTTCTCTAAGATAGCCAACCGCTAATGGAGCTGCTAAAGAAGAATCCGAAATTTGTCTGGACAACAGCATGCGAGAGCAGCTTCCGGGAGCAAAAGGCCAGACTAACGACAACAACTGTCCTAGTCCTTCCGAACATTCACAAGAGTTTTGACATTTACTGTGATGCCTCCCAAAGAGGAATCAGCTGTGTACTGATGCAAGAACGAAAGGTTGTAGCCTACGCCTCCCGACCACTACGACCGCATGAGGAGAACTATCCCACACATGATTTGGAGCTAGCAGCCGCGGTACATGCCTTAAAGATTTAGAGGCATTACCTCATTGGCCAACGATGTGAGATATTCACAGACCACAAAAGTCTCAAGTACATCTTTACCCAGCCAGATCTGAATCTCAGACAACGGCGATGGCTTGAGCTAGTCAAGGACTACGACCTGGGAATCAATTATCACCCAGAAAAAGCCAATGTGGTGGCAGACACTCTGAGCAGGAAGCCAATCACGGTGAATGCGTTAACAGTAAGTATTCACGCGAGATTGCAAGAAGAATTCACAAGTCTCAACATGATACTCTGTGGTCCAGCAACTCCAGAGACGCTAGGGATTACCCCCACCCTGATACAAGAGATCAAGGAAGCACAAGAATGGGACGAGGGAATCAAGAGGATCAAAGCATCGCTTCCACAACGGAAGGACAGATCCTTTCGAGTAGACGACCAAGGCATCCTGTGGTTCGACAAACAGATATGCGTCCCTGACCAGGATAGCCTGAGACATCAAATACTCAGGGAAGCACATGATTCTGCATATTCTATTCATCCAGGAGGTATGAAGATGTACCAAGATCTAAGAAGGACTTTTTGGTGCTCAGGAATGCGGAGAGACATAGCCTATCACGTCGCCTGCTGTGATGTTTGCAATAAGGTAAAGGCAGAACATCAAAAGCCCGCCGGATTACTGCAACCTTTACCGATTCCATAATGGAAATGGGATGACATATGTATGGACTTCGTTGTCGGACTACCTAAGTCCACAAGGGGCAATGATGCTATCTGGGTCATCGTGGACATGCTCACTAAGGTAGCCCACTTTCTCCACGTGGAAACTACCTTTAATGACAACTAGCTGGCACAATTATACATGTCCCGGATAGTAAGCTTACATGGGGTACCCAAGTCCATCACATCCGATAGAGGCTCTCTATTCACCTCAGCATTCTGGCTACGATTACATCAAGCGTTGGGAACCATGTTAAAGCACAGCAGAGCATACCATCCTTACACTGATGGGCAGACTGAAAGGGTGAACCAAATTTCGAAAGACATGCTTCAGTCATGCGGTCTCACCCATGGACCCAAATGGGAAGATAGCTTACCCTATGTGGAATTTTCCTACAACAATAGCTATCAGAGGAGCCTTAAGATGTCACCCTTTGAGGCATTGTGTGGCAGAGAGTGCGGAACCACGTTGAATTGGTCACAAACAGGAGACAGTCGCATCTTTGGAACCGAATTGATGCTGGAGGCCGAGAAATAGGTCAAAGACATTCAGGAACGCCTCCAGGCAGCTAAGTCCCGCCAAAAGAGCTATTATGACCCAAAGCACCGAGAAGTGACCTTTGTACCAAGAGAGTATGCCTATCTCCGAGTAACCCCCATGAAAGGAGTGAGAAGGTTTCGGACTCAAGGGAATCTCGCACTGAGATATATTGGTCCTTTTCAAGTAATCACGAGAAGAGGCAGATTTGCCTATCAGTTGGAATTACTGCCCAAACTATCAGATGTGCACGATGTTTTTCACACCTCACAACTAAGGAAGTGTATCGCACCGCCAGTAAAGCAAGCAGATATGAGCGAGTTAGAACTGGCTAAGGACTTGACCTCGCAGGAATAGCCAGTCAGAATTTTGGACGAGATGGAAAGGACCACCCGGAGCAAAGTGCTTAAATTTTATAAGGTACTATGGGAGCACCATACCGAAGAAGAAGCTACTTGGGAGAGGGAAGATTTTCTGAGATCTGCATATCCATACTTGTTCCCTCAGCAACCGAATCTCGAGGATGAGATTCATTCTAAGGGGTAGGTTTGTAACGCCCTGATTTTTAAAACTTTTTCTTTTCAAAATATTTTGGATTTCTATTTGCAAGTTGATGGATTTTCGAACCATTTCAACCAAGATGGGTTATAAGCCCCTTATTCTTGCCACCAAGCAACTCAAGATCTTCCACAACTTGCCAAAAACCATTCTAAGATTTATTTGCAATATTTTATTCCTCCAAATAATTCTCTTTCTATTTTGGGAATTATGGCATCACTATGGGTTGTGAAGCAACCTATAGCTTGGATGAGCTTTAAGTCCCAACACTTTTACAACATCTTCTCAATACCATATGATTTCAAAATATTCAAAAATATTTCTTTGTCCAATGGAGAATTTTGGCCAGAATAATTATTTCTTTTCTGACCAGAATTGTCCCTTTGTGAAGCAACCCCATGATTCCTGTTTAGAAAGTTCCCAATAAATTCCTATAGTTACTAGGGATTATATATAATTCCAATATGTAAAAACATCCAATGGTCCAATACAAATTTTTAGGAGGATAACTCTGCTAAGTTTCTGCTAAAACTGAACCCTTGTGAAGGAAGTGCTAGCTAGAAGTGCACAATGGAGCTACAAATTTTTCGGCATGTGTGCACTACCAAATGACACTTCCCCACCAAGTCTCACTTTTAGCAAAGCTTGCAATTGAGTGCTAGGAGCTCATTTGTGTTCTCGACCAGAAAGATTGTTTTCAAAGGAACTATATTCATTTGATCTTCAAACCTTGCCAAACTTTGCCAGCTTAGAGTCTTTTCTATGCTGACCCTCCCAGACATCCTATATTACCCCAACCCCACCCATTTGAGCTCTAGAACCACCCAAAGTTTGTAGACAGAACCTGTTTCTGATGCTCCAAGACGCTGGTGAGCGTGAGTGATCGAGCAAGCACTGGAGAGTGACTAATCAGAGTCTGGTCGATGCAATGGACAAAATTTCTAGGCCTGCTTGGCACCGGGGTGGCCACAACCATGGTGACCATGGTGCCGACATGACACAAAGCACGTTCTGCGCAGCTCCAGTGATAGTCGAGCCGCCCCGAGTCGTCAATCGCTGCCCCCTCCTTGTCTTGAGCGCTGACGATGACCCTGGCAGCAACGTGGCACCTCTCGAAGGTGCTGGGTCATTGGAGAGCGTCGTTGCCGCTTCCGACCAAGCTCCGCCACAGGGTCGAGCTGACGGCTCCGGCCAATGTGCTTGTCCGCAAGCTCTTAATGGCCAGTAGCTATTCCATCGCCTCCTTGCCATCCTCCGTCACCTCAGTGCGCTCCACGACAGCCAGCTCAGCCCCTCGGCGACTGTGTTGGAGCTTATCTTCGCTGCTTCGGGAGAAATCGACCGAGCTCGTCACCGGCCTATTTAAGGGAGTGCCCGACCCCTCCGAGCTCTCAACACCCCTCTTGCTTCTCCCAATTGACCTCCGAAAGAGCGAGCCAAGGCCTAGAGGCCCTCTAGCCTCGAACATCGCCGGAGCTCCGCCGCCTGCAGCCTTGCCGTCGACAGCACCATCCACCCCCTCCAGAGCTCAATAGACCCCACTATCTGGTTCAGGGAGTCCCACTAGTGCTCCTCGACTCCTTGACCGAGTTCTTCCCCGCCGGAACGCACGTCTCCAACGACCAACCGAAGCCTCCACCGCCAGAGAAGAAGGGGACGACGATGTTTGTCCACCTCTCGCCAAGCTGCGGGTCCGTGCGTGCTCGTCGTCTACCGCCCGTTCCTTTCCACCCAATCCTAGGCGTCGCCACTTTCTGAGTCGCCGGCGACCATCGCTGGAAGGCCGCCTCGCCTCTGTTCCCCTCCTCCCCCTCTCTGTTCTCGCGGCAAGCCCCACCTACAAGTGGTTGTGGCCCGCGGTCGAAGCGGTAAGCGGAGGCGCCCCTCCACTTTACGTCTTCGATGTGGCACCCTGCCAGAATTTGATTTCTTTTCTAAATTCCAGATTCAAACAGAAACTTTGACCATTTAATTTTTTAATTTACATGTCCAAATCACTTGATTCTTTTTGTATTGAGTTGGTATTGAGTTTCCCTACAATCTGGTAAATTTTGGTATTTTTCTCACACTCATAGAATTTCTGGTTAATAAGGAGGTATTAAATGACTTTTATTTTCTGTTGTCTATTTAAAATAAATTTCAAAGGGAAACTTTGGAGAACAGGAGTGTTTTAACAACCCCACTGATCAAGGCAAGCCAGTATATCCATGTGGTGTAGTATTGCATAGCATAGCCTACTTTCATGCATGATGATCATTCACTTGATATTAGCAAATGCTTAGTAAATTAATAATGATAATTATTTAATTGTTGTCATAATTCTCCAAGTTGATAACAACTTAATGGCTGACATAGAGTCACTTGTCGAGGCTTTATCGTACAACCACATCTTGCCGATATGGGACGGCCGTGACTTGAGCTGTTCGCGTGATCGCTCTCACCGGTACCTCCAAAGAGGGAGGGTTATGCACGCGTGCTACCCTGATCAGGTAGGCGGTGAAAACCCTGTGAGCTCAGTTGAGTTGTTAGGGCCCGTTCCCGGTTGGGACAGTTTAGTTTGGCCATGACGGTGGCAGGTGTCATGAAGACACAGGGCCACCCAGGACAAGACTCCAGAGGAGAGTGGTTGTCGGTGGTACGATGAGAGGGTCACGGTTCAGGCATGTTTCGTAGGAGCAATGCTGGTCCACCCGAATGGGATCACGAGGTCAGTGCTCCAGAGTGCTGGTAAAGTGTGCAACCTCTGTAGAGTGTCAAATCTATTCGAATAGCCGAGTCCATTGTATTGGACAGCCCGACCAGACCATAGTAGTTGGTCAACCCTATTAATATTGTTAATGATGGAAGAACTCTTTGTATGGTTGAAGATGTTTGGTGAGTAAGTATGGGTGTCATGAGACAACCCAACCTGAGTAAGTTGATCCCTGATATAGTTGGTTATATGTTAAGTGTTGATGGAAGAACTCTTTGTATGGTTGAAGATGTTTGGTGAGTAAGTATGGGTGTCATGAGACAACCCAACCTGAGTAAGTTGATCCCTGATATAGTTGGTTATATGTTAAGTGTTGTTATGCTTTGTTTGCTGCATTACTTGGTTATTGTGAGCTTGCGAGTACATTCCAAGTACTCACCTGGCGTATCATGCCAGATGCAGGAGAAGCCGCGGACAGAGGTCCCGATGGTTCGTACTAGGAAGTGTGCACAACAGTGTCCATGTGTGTGGAGTCGCCGCCATGTTCCGCTTCGCCGTAGAAGTACCTAGTAGATCTGAGGCCCATGATGATGTCTCATAAATAATGTAGATATGGTTGCAGCATCGGGGTGCCTTTGGCCTCACTATTATTGTAAGCTATGTATGTCACACTATCAATAAAGTCGACTCATTTCTGTATCAAGTTGTTGAGTGTTTCCAGAAGACGTGATCTCTGGGCTGGAAACACTGGTAATCCGGTTCTGCGAATCGGGGTGCCACAATAGGCAAGTGTTGTCACTTGATAACGGGATCACATCATTAGGAGAATGATGTGATGGACCAGATCCAAACTATAAACGTAGGATATGATCATGTCAATTTATTGCTACTATTTTTCTGCATGTCAATGTATCTGTTCCTATGACCATGAGATCATGCAACTCCCGGACATCGGAGGAATACTTTGTGTGTAATAAACGTCGCAACGTTACTAGGTGACTATAAAGGTGCTCTACAGGTATCTCCAAAGTTGTTTTTTGGGTGGGCATGGATCAAGACAGGGATTTGTCACTCCGTGTGACGGAGAGGTATCTCAGGGCCCACTCGGTAATACAACATCACAACAAGCCTTGCAAGCAATGTGAAAAAGGAGTTAGTTACGGGATCTTGTATTACGGAGCGAGTAAAGACTCTTTCCGGTAACGAGATTGAACTAGGTATGGAGATACCGACGATCGAATCTCGGGCAAGTAATATACAGAACGACAAAGGGAACAACATATGGGATTAACTGAATCCTTGACATCAAGGGTCAACCGATACAGATCTTCGTAGAAAATGTAGGAGTCAATATGGACATCCAGGTCCCGCTATTGGTTATTAACCGGAGAATGTCTCAGGTCATGTCTACATAGTTCTCGAACCCGCATGGTCTGCACACTTAAGGTTCGATGACGTTTCGGTATAGGTGAGTTATAGGTGTTGCTAACCCAAAGTTGTTCGGAATCCCGGATGAGATCTCGGACGTCACGAGGTGCTCCGGAATGGTCTGGAGGTAAAGATTGATATATAGGAAGTCCTGTTTTGGTAGTGTACCGGGAGTGCCGGGAGGTTACCGGGGACCATCGGGAGGGGTGTCACGCCCTGAGGGGCCTTATGAGCTGTGGTAGGATACAAATCAGCCCCTAGTGGGCTCACATATGCTCCCACTAAGGCCCATGAGGTTTGAGAAGCAAATACCCAAAGGTGGAAAAGGTGGAAAGGGTTTCCAAGTGGAAAGGAGGAATACTACTCCTAGTAGGATTGGAGTACGACTCGTCCACCTCTAATTTCGGCTAAACCTTGAGGGTTTGAGGCTGCCTCCTCGCCTCCCTCCCTCCTATATGTTGGAAATATGCCCTAGAGGCAATAATAAATTAGTTATTATTATATTTCTTTGTTCATGATAATCGTTTATTATCCATGGTATAATTGTATTGATTGGAAACACAATACTTGTGTCGATACATAGGCAAAGCACTGTCCCTAGTAAGCCTCTAGTTGACTAGCTCATTGATCAAAGATGGTCAAGGTTTCCTGACCATAGGCAAGTGTTGTCACTTGATAACCGGATCACATCATTAGGAGAATCATGTGATGGAGTAGACCCAAACTAATGAATGTAGCATGTTGATTGTGTCATTTTGTTGCTACTGTTTTTCTGCGTGTCAAGTATTTATTCCTATGACCATGAGATCATATAACTCACTGACACCGGAGGAATGCCTTAAGTGTATCAAACGTCACAACATAACTGGGTGACTATAAAGGAACTCTACATGTATCTCCGAAGGTGTCCGTTGAGTTAGTATGGATCAAGCCTGGGATTTGTCACTCCGTGTGACGGAGAGGTATCTCGGGGCCCACTCGGTAATACAACATCACACACAAGCCTTGCAAGCAATGTGACTAAGTGTAAGTCACGGGATCTTGTATTACGGAACGAGCAAAGAGAGTTGCTGGTAACGAGATTAAAATAGGTATGCGGTTACCGACGATCGAATCTCGGGCAAGTAACATACCGAAGGACAAAGGGAATAACATACGGGATTATATGAATCCTTGGCACTAAGGTTCGACCGGTAAGATCTTCGGAGAATATGTAGGATCCTATATGGGCATCCAGGTCCCTCTATTGGATATTGACCGAGGAGTGTCTCGGGTCATGTCTACATAGTTCTCGAACCCGCAGGGTCTGCACACTTCAGGTTCGATGATGTTTTAGTATAGTTGAGTTATAGGTGTTGGTAACCGAAATTTGTTGGGAGTCCCGGATGAGATCCAGGACGTCAAGAGGAGCTCCAGAATGGTCCGGAGGTAAAGATTGATATATAGGAAGTCCTGTTTTGGTCGCCGGAACAGTTTCGGGCTCATCGGTAGTGTCCCGGGAGTACAGGGAGGCGTGCCGGGGACCATCAGGAGGGGTGTGACGCCCCAAGGGGTCTCATGGGCTATGGGAAGAGATAAAACAGCCCCTAGTGGGCTGGAATAAGTTCCCACTAAGGCTGATAAGGTTTGAGAAGGAAAAAGCACAAGGTGGAAAGAGTTTCCAAGTGGGAAGGTGGAATCCTACTCCAAGTAGGATTGGAGTAGGACTCCTCCACCTCCAATTTCGGCCAAAACTTGAGGGTTTGAGGCTGCCTCCCCCCCTCCCTCCCTCCTATATATACTATAGGTATTGAGGATTTTTGAGACACAACATTGCCACGTGTTGCTCGACCCTATACCACGGAGTTTTTCCTCTAGATCGTATTTCTGCGGAGCTCGGGCGGAGCCCTGCTGGAATAGATCATCACCAACCTCCGGAGCGCCGTCACCCTGCCGGAGAACTCATCTACCTCTCCGTCTCTCTTGCTGGATCAAGAAGGCCGAGATCATTGTCGCGTTGTACGTGTGCTGAACGCGGAGGTGTCGTCCGTTCGGCACTAGATCAGGAAGGATCATGATGAGATCGCGGGACGGATCGTGATGAAGTTCGCGGGACGGATCGTGATGGGATCGTGGGATGGAGTGTACGACTACAGTGATTTGAATCACGCAAGCTGTTCCACTACATCGTCCGCGTTTCTTAACGCTTACTGCTGCGTGATCTACCAGGGTATGTAGACCTGAATCTCCACTCGTAGATGAACATCACCATGATAGGAATTGCGTGTGCGTAGGAAATTTTTTGTTTCTCATGCGACGTTCCCCAACAGTTGCATCATGAGCTAGGTTCATGCGTAAATGTTATCTCGAGTAGAACAAAAAAGTTTTTGTGGCGGTGATGTGCGATTTGCTGCCCTCCTTAGCCTTTTCTTGAGTCCGCGTTATTGTTGGATCAAAGCGGCTCCGACCAACATTACTCGTACGCTTACTTGAGACTGGTTTCATCGCTACGAGCAACCTCGTTGCTCAAAGATGACTGGCGAGTGTCGGTTTCTCCAACTTTAGTTGAATCGGATTTGACCAACGAGGTCCTTGGAGAGAGGTTAAATAGCAATCCATACATCTCCGTTGTGGTGTTTGCGTAACTAAGATGCAATCCTACTAGATACCCATGGCAACCACGTAAAACATGCAACAACAATTAGAGGACGTCTAACTTGTTTTTACAGGGTATGCTTGTGATGTGATATGGCCAACGACGGGATGTGATATATTGGATGTATGAGATGATCATGTTGTAATAGTTAATATCGACTTGCAAGTCGATGGTACGGCAACCGGCAGGAGCCATAGGGTTGTCTTTAAACTAACGTTTGTGCTTGCAGATGCGTTTACTATATTGCTAGGACGTAGCTTTAGTAGTAATAGCATGAGTAGCACGACAACCCCGATGGCGACACGTTGATGGAGGTCATGATGATGGAGATCATAGTGTGACGCCGGTGACAAGAAGGTCATGCCGGTGCTTTCGTGATGGAGATCTAGAAGCACATGATGATGGCCATATCATGTCACTTATGAATTGCATGTGATGTTAATCCTATATGCACCTTATCTTGATTAGAACGACGGTAGCATTATGAGGTGATCTCTCACTAAAATTTCAAGATGAAATTGTGTTCTCCCCGACTGTGCACCGTTGCGAAAGTTCGTCGTTTCGAGACACCACGTGATGATCGGGTGTGATAGACTCAACGTTCACATACAACGGGTGCATAACAGTTGCACATGCGGAACACTCGGATTAAACTTGACGAGCCTAGCATGTACAGACATGGCCTTGGAATACCAGAGACCGAAAGGTCGAGCATGAATCATATAGTTGATATGATTAGCATAGAGATGCTTAGCACTGAAACTATTCTCGACTCACGTGCTGATCGGACTTGAGATGTACTTTTTGAGTGGGAGTTCTTAAGTAATATGATTAATTAAACTAATTGTCATGAACATGGTCTAATGGTCTTTAGGAATTATGGTGTAGCTTGCCCTATAGCTCTACTGTGTTTATATGTTCCTAGAGAAAATTTAGTTGAAAGTTGATAGTAGCAACTTTGCGGACTGAGTCTGTAAAACTGAGGATTGTCCTCGTTGCTGCGCAGAAGGCTTATGTCCTTAATGCACCACTCGGTGTGCTGCACCTCGAGCATTGTCTATGGATGTTGTGAAACATCCGACATACACGTTTCTGATGACTACGCGATAGTTCAGTGCAAAATACATAATGGCTTAGAAGCAAGGCGCAGAAGACGTTTTGAAACGTCACGGAACATAAGAGATGTTCTAAAGAGATGAAATTGAGATTTCATGCTCGTTCCCTTGTTGAGAGGTATGAGACCTCCGACAAGATTCTATGTCCACGAAGTGAAGGATAAAAACTCAATCGTTGAGCGTGTGGTCAAATTGTCTGAGTACGACAATTGCTTGAATCAAGTGGGAGTTAATCTTCCAAATGAGATGATGATGGTTCTCCAAAGTCACTGCCACCAAGCTGTGAGAGCTTCGTGATGAATTATAACATATCAAGGATAGACACAATGATCGTTGAGCGATTCACGAGGTTTGACACTGCGAAAGTAGAAATCAAGAAGGAGCATCAATAGTTGATGGTTAGTAAAACCACTAAGTTTCGAGAAAGGCAAGGGCTAGAAGGGATACTTCGTAAAACGGCAAAACAGTTGCTGCACTAATGAAGAGACCCAAGATTAAACCCAAGCCCGAGACTAAGTGCTTTTGTTATGAGGGGAACGGTCACTGAGGCGGAGCTACCGTAGATGCTTGGTAGATAAGAAGGTTGGTAAAGTCAAAAGAAGTATATTTGATATAGTTGACGTTGATGTGTACTTTACTAGTACTCCTAGTAGCGCGAGGGTATTGTATACCGGTTCGGTTGCTAAGTCATTAGTAACACGAAATGAAAGCAACGGAATAAATGGAGACTAGCGAAAGGTGAGGTGACGATACATGTTGGAGGTGTTTCCAAGGTTGATAGGATCAAACATCGCACGCTCCCTATACCATCGGGATTGGTGTTAAACCTAAATAATTGTTATTTGGTGCTTGCGTTAAGCATGAACATGATTGGATCATGTTTATTGCAATACGATTATTCATTTAAAGAGAATAATGGTTACTCTATTTACTTGAATAATCACCTTCAATGGTTTATTGAATCTCGATCGTAGTGTTACACATGTTCATGATATTGGTGCCAAAAGATATAAGGTAATGATGATAATACCACTTACTTGTGGCACTGCCGCTTGAGTCATGTTGGTATAAATTGCATGAAGAGGCTCCATGCTGATGGATCTTTATACTCACTTGATTTTGAATCACTGGTGACATGCAAATCATACCACATGAGCAAGGCCTTGTTTTCATTGAGATGAAACAAGATAGTAACTTGTTGGAAGTAATACATTTTGATGTATGCAGTCCAATGGGTGCTGAGGCATGCAGTGCATATCATTATGTTCTTACTTCAATGACGATTTGAGTAGATACAGGAGTATTTACTTAATGAATCCCAAGTCTGAAATACTGAAAAAGTTTAATTCTCTTTCAGAGTGAACTTCGTCGTAACAAGAGGATAAACTGTCTACGATATGATCATAGGGATGAATATCTGAGTTGCAAGTTTTGGTACATAGTCAAGACAATGTGGAAGTTGTTTCACAATTCATGCCACCAGGAACGTCATAGCCGCGACCTATTTGATATGGTGCATGTTATGATGTCTCTTATCGAATTACCGCAATCATTTATGGGTTATGCATTAGAGACAACCGCATTCACTTTAAATAGGGCACCGCATAATTCCGTTGAGATGCAAAGTATAGACTTAGGTTTAGAGAAATATAAACTGTCGTTTCTTGAAAGATTGGGGCTGCGACACTTATGTGAAAAGTTTCTGTCAGATAAGCTTGAACCCAAAGCGGATAAATGCATCTTCATAGGATATCCAAAATAGTTGGATACATCTCCTATCTCAGATCCGGAAGCGAAGTGTTTGTTTCTAGAAAACGGGTCCTTTCTTGAGGAAAGGTTTCTCTCGAAAGAATTTAGTGGGAGAGTGGTGGAACTTGATGAGGTTATTGAACCGTCACTTCAACCAGTGTGTAGCAGGGCGCAGGAAGTTGTTCTTGTGGCGCCTACACCAATTGAAGTGGAAGATGATGATAGTGATCATTGGAGCTTCGGATCAAGCTACTACAAACCTCGTAGGTCGACAAAGGTCGCGTACTACTACAGAGTGGTATGGTAACCCTGTCTTGGAGGTCATGTTGTTGAGCAATAATGAACCTATGAGTTATGGAGAAGCAATGGTGGGCCCGGATCCGACAAATGGCTGGAGGCCATGGAATCCGAGAGAGGATCCATGTATAAAACAAAGTGTAGACTTTGGAGGAACTGCTTGATGGTAGTAAGACTATTTAGTAAAGATGGATCTTTAAAAGGAATACAGACGATGATGGTGATAAGTCACTATTAAGAAAAGCTCGACTTGTCGCAAAGATGTTTCCGACAAGATCAAATAGTTGACTATGATGAGACTTTCTCACTCGTAGCGATGCTAAAAGTCTGTTAGATTTATGTTAGTAGTTGCTGCATTATTTATGAAATATTGCACATGGGATGTCAAAACATTGTTTCCTCGATGTTTTCCTTGAGGAAAAATTGTATGTGATACAACCAGAAAGTTTGGTCGATCCTAAGCAAGCTAGCAAGTATGCAAGCTCCAGCGATCCTTCTATGGGCTGGTGCAAGCATCTCGGAGTTGGAATACATGCTTTGATGAGTTGATCAAAGCTTTTGAGTTTATACAAGGTTTATGAGAAACTTGTATTTCCAAAGAAGTGAGTGGGAGCACTATAGAATTTCTGATAAGTATATGTGGTTGACATATTGTTGATCAGAAGTAAAGTAGAATTTATCTGAAGCATAAAAGGGTTGTTTGGAAGGAGTTTTTCAAAGGAATACTTGGATTGAGCTACTTGAACGTTGAGCATCAAGATCTATGGAGATAGATCGAGACGCTCAATAGAAATTTCAACAAGATGAATGCCTTGACAAGTTTTTGAAGGAGTTCAAAATAGATCAGCAAAGAAGGAGTTCTTGGTTGTGTTATAAGGTGTGAATTTGAGTAAGACTCAAAACCCGACCATGGCAGAATAAAGAGAATAGACAAAGGTCGTCTTCTATGCCTTAGCCGTAGACTCTGAAGTATGCCATGCTGAGTAACGCACCTGATGTGTGCCTTACCGCAAGTCTGTTAAGAGGTACAGAGAGTGACCCAGGATTGAATCACTAAGCAGCGTCAAAGTTATCCTTAGTAACTAATGGACTAAGGAATTTTCTCGATTATGGAGGTGGTTAAAGAGTTCGTCATAAAGGGTTACGTCGATGCAAGCTTTGACACTAATCCGAATTACTATCAGTAGTGAAACGGATTCGTATATCAGAGTAGATATTTGGAGAATTTCCGAATAACATATAGTAGCAGCAGCTATAAAGATGACATAAATATTTGTAAAGAACACACGGATCTGAAAGTTTCAGAGCCGTTGACTAAAACCTCTCTCACGAGCAAGACGTGATCAGACCCAAGAACTATAGGGTGTTGGATTCGTTGAAATCACATGATGATGTGAACTAGATTATTGACTCTAGTGCAAGTGGGAGACTATTTGAAATATGCCCTAGAGGCAATAATAAATTAGTTATTATTATATTTCTTTGTTCATGATAATTTTTTATACTCCATGGTATAATTGTATTGATTGGAAACACAATACTTGTGTGGATACATAGGCAAAGCACTGTCCCTAGTAAGCCTCTAGTTGACTAGCTCGTTGATCAAAGATGGTCAAGGTTTCCTGACCATAGGCAAGTGTTGTCACTTGATAACGGGATCACATCATTAGGAGAATGATGTGATGGACTAGACCCAAACTAATGAATGTAGCATGTTGATCGTGTCATTTTGTTGCTACTGTTTTTCTGCGTGTCAAGTATTTATTCCTATGACCATGAGATCATATAACTCACTGACACCGGAGGAATGCCTTGTGTGTATCAAACGTCACAACGTAACTGGGTGACTATAAAGGTGCTCTACAGGTATCTCCGAAGGTGTCCGTTGAGTAAGTATGGATCAAGACTAGGATTTGTCACTACGTGTGACGGAAAGGTATCTTGGGGCCCGCTCGGTAATACAACATCACACACAAGCCTTGCAAGCAATGTGACTAAGTTTAAGACACGGGATCTTGTATTACAGAACGAGTAAAGAGACTTGCTGGTAACGAGATTGAAATAGGTATGCGGATACCGACGATCGAATCTTGGGCAAGTAACATACCGAAGGACAAAGGGAATATCATAGGGATTATATGTATCTTTGGCACTAAGGTTTGACCGATAAGATCTGTGGAGAATATGTAGGATCCAATATGGGCAACCAAGCCCCGCTATTGGATATTGTCCGAGGAGTGTCTCGGGTCATGTCTACATAGTTCTCGAACCCGCATTGTGTGCACCCTTAAGGTTCCATGATGTTTTAGTATAGTTGAGTTATAGGTGTGGGTAACCTAAAGTTGTTCGGAGTCCCGGATGAGATCAAGCACGTCACGAGGATCTCCGGAATGGTCCGGAGATAAAGATTGATATATAGGAAGTCCTGTTCTGGTCACCGGAAAAGTTTCGGGCTCATCGGTAGTGTACCGGGAGTGCCGGCAGGGGTGCCGGGGACCATCGTGAAGGGTGTCACACCCCAAGGGGTCTCATGGGCTAAGGGAAGATATAAAACAACCCCTAGTGGGATGGAATAAGTTCCCACTAAAGCCGATAAGGTTTGAGAAGGAAAAAACACAAGGTAGAAATAGTTTCCAAGTGGGAAGGTGGAATCCTACTCCACGTAGGATTGGAGTAAGACTCCTCCACCTCCAATTTCGGCAAAACCTTGAGGGTCTGAGGCTGCCTCCTCCCCTTCCTCCGTCCTATATATACTAGAGGTATTGAGGGTTTTTGAGACACAACTTTGCCATGTCCTGCCCGACCCTATACCATGCAGTTTTTCCTCTATATCGTATTTCTGCGGAGCTCGGGTGGAGCCTTGCTGGAACAGATCATCACCAACCTCCGGACCGCCGTCACGCTACCAGACAACTCATCTACCTCTCTGTCGCTCTTGCTGGATCAAGAAGGCCGAGATCATCGTCGTGCTGTACGTGTGCTGGACGCGGAGGTGCCGTCCGTTCGGCATTAGAATGGGAAGGATCATGATGAGATCGCGGGACGGATCGTGATGAAGTTCGCGGGACGGATCGTGATGGGATCGTGGATGCAGTGTACGACTACGGTGATTTGAATCACGCAAGCTGTTCCACTACATCATCGGCGTTTCTTAACGCTTACCGCTATGCGATCTACAAGGGTATGTAGATCTGAATCTCCACTCGTTGATGAACATCACCATGATAGGAATTGCGTGTGCGTAGGAAATTTTTTGTTTCCCATGCGACGTTCCCCAACACTATATATACTAGAGGTATTGAGGGTTTTTGAGACACACAATTTCACTGACATGCTACGCTCTCCTCTAGTTTGTAGTTCTCCCTCTAGTTCGGATTTCTGCGGTGCTTAGGCGAAGCCCTGCACGAATAGATCACCACCATCACTGGAATGTCGTCACGCTGCCGGAGAACTCATCTACTTCCCCGTCTCTCTTGCTGGATCGAGAAGGCGGGGGTCGTCATCGAGTTGTACGTGTGCTGAACGCGGAGGTGCCGTCCATTCAGCACTAGATCGGGATGGATCGTGATGGGATCGCAGAACGGACCATGATGAGATCACGGGAGAGGCTGCGATTTGAATCGCGAATGTGTTCCACTACAGCAATCGCGTTATATCAAATTCATCCAGGCATAAGCTAGAAGGTTTATCAAAAGGAATATCACTCTCATTAAACCTACGCAGAGAATTTACTTTTACTACCTATATCGGGTTATCAAGACCATGGATATCTTCGATGGTGGTAGGTTTTTGACATCTTCAGATTTAATGCCTTTCTCTCGCATATATTTATTAGCTTCTTGCATATCTTCAGCACTTAGGAATAGAATACCTCTTTTCTTCGGAGTTGGCTTAGGAGGTGGTTCGGGAATAGTCCAAGCATTCTCATTGCACAAGATGTTATTCAATAGGATGTGAGCTTGTTCTACAGTTTGTTTCCTAAAAACACAACCAGCACAACTATCTAGGTGGTCTCTAGAAGCATCGGTAAGTCCATTATAGAAGATATCAAGTATTTCATTTTTCTCAAGAGGGTGATCAGGCAAAGCATTCAGTAGCTGGATGAGCCTTCCCCAAGCTTGTGGGAGACTCTCTTCTTCAGCTTGAGCGAAGTTGTATATTTCCTGCAAGGCAGCTTGCTTCTTATGGGCAGGGAAATATTTTTCGGAGAAGTAGTAGACCATATCCTGGTGGCTACGCACACAACCAGGAGCAAGAGAAGTGAACCAGGTCTTAGCATCATCATTTAGCGAGAAAGGAAACAGCTTGAGGATATAGTAGTGGCGGATCTTTTCCTCACTAGTGAATAGGGTGGCTATATCGTGCAGTTTGGTAAGATGGGCTACAACCGTTTCAGACTCATAACCATGAAAAGGATCAGATTTGACCAGAGTGATTAACTCAGGGTCGACACAGAATTCATAATCCTTATCGGTCACAAAGATAGGCGAAGTAGCCAACTTCGGGTCATATTTCATCCTAGCGTTCAAAGATTTTTCTTTCCACTTGAGCAGTAAATTCTCAACATCATAGCTATCCTTACACGCAAGAAAGTCCTCAGCTATCTCTCCCTCCATAACATAATGCTCAGGCATATCAGGCAATTCAGGCATGATAGCAGGTTCTACTTCAATAGTATCAGCAGTTTCAGAAGTATCATCACATCTAGCAGCAACTCTAGCAATTTGTGCATCAAGGAATGCACCTAGTGGAAAAGCAGTATCAAGCATAGCATCATCAGGAAAAGCAATATCAACCATAGCATTATCATGCAAAGCAGTATCAAGCATAGCATCATCAGGCAAAGCAATATCAAGCATAGCATCATCATGCAAAGTAGTATCAAGCATAGCATCATCATAACCATCATGGGGAGCAGAAGTAGCATCATCAAGCACATGCGACATATCAAGATTTCTAGCAGGAGGTGGTGTCGCAAACTTACTCATAACTGAGTGAATCAAATGTAGAGCTAGATGGCAGTTCCTTACCTGCCCTCGTAGTTGAGGGCAAGACTTTGGTTTTTGGATCTCTCAGATTCTTCATAGTGACCAGCAGACGTAAATCCCAAGTGATTCAGAGAATATAGCTGTGCTTCCCCGGCAACGGCGCCAGAAAATAGTCTTGATAACCCAGAAGTATTGGGGATCGCAACAGTTTTCGAGGGTAGAGTATTCAACCCAAATTTATTGATTCGACTCAAGGGGAAGCGAACGAATATTCTCAAGTATTAGCAGTTTAGTTGTCAATTCAACCACACCTGAAAGATTTAGTATCTGCAGCAAAGTATCAGTAGAAAAGTAGTATGATAGCAGTGGTAGCAACAGAGTAACAGTAGCAGCAGTGACAGCAGCAGCGACAAAGTAACATAGCAAGGACCAGTAGTAAAAGACTCGTAGGCACTGGTTCGATGATGGATGATTATGCCAGATGCTATTCATCATGTAACAGTTATAACACGGAGAGATGTGTAACTAGCTCCAGTTCGTCAATCTAATGTAGGCATGTATTCCGTATGTAGTCATACGTGTTTAGGGAAAAGAACTTGCATGACATCTATTGTCCATCCCTCCGGTGGCAGCGGGGTCCTAATGGAAACTACGGGCTATTAAGGTTCTCCTTTTAATAAAGAACTGGACCAACACATTAACACTTGGTGAATACATGAGCTCTTCATACTATGGTCATCTCCGGGAGTGGTTCCGGCTATTGTTACTCCGGTGTTGCCGGGTCATAACACATAGTAGGTGACTACAACTTGCTAGATAGGATCTAAAACACAGATATATTGGAGACAACATAATAGGTTCAGATCTGAAATCATGGCAATCGGGCCCTAGTGACAAGCATTAAGCATGGCAAAGTAGTAGCAACATCAATCTCAGAACATAATGGATACTAGGGATCAATCCCCGTCAAAACTAACTCGATTACATGATAGATCTCATCCAACCCATCACCATCGAACAAGCCTATGATGAGATTAATCACGAACGGTGAAGAGCATCATGGAATTGGCGATGAAGGAAGGTTAATGATGACGATGGCGATGATTTCCCCTCTCCGGAGCCCAGAACGGACTCCAGATCTACCCTCGAGATGAAGAAAAGGAGGTGGCGACGCCTCCGTATCGTAAAACACGATGAACTCTTCTCCTTGATTTTTTTCCGGGCGAGCCGGACTAAATATAGCTGGATTTGGAGGCGGTGGAGCTTTGTAGGCCCAGAAGCGTGCCAGGCGCGGCTAGGGGGGGCCTCCACCTGGTGGGCTTGTGGGCTCACGGCTCCCCTTCCTCCGCTGATTCTTGCGCCAGTATTTTTCATAAATTCCATAAAAATTCTCCGTAAATTTTTAGGTCATTCCGAGAACTTTTATTTCTGCACAAAAACAACACCATGGCAATTGTGCTGAAAACAATGTTAGTCTGGGTTAGTTCCATTCAAATCATGCAAATTAGAGTCCAAAACAAGGGCAAAAGAGTTCGGAAAAGTAGATATGATGGAAACGTATCAAACACCCACGAGGGCCGCGAGGATGGCCGACGGAAGCGCTCCCGCCCACGTCGCCTCACCAGGCCACCGATCGGCCACATCCGCAAGGGCCGTTGAGTGATGTCACATTCAATGAGCAAAAATGATGGCATGCGCCAGTCTTGGGAATCGTGTCGTCGTGGCCTGGCACCACCCGGGCGCCTCGAGGAGCGAAAGGGTCGCCGCGCAACTTTGAGACACGTGGGTCGCCTGAACCGTAGGAAAATAGGCCAAGGGACGTTTCGGTCCATCTTCAAGGGTTCGCCAAGAAGCACAACCCAGGTGCGCCTTGGGCCCGGGGGCTACTGTTGGCGTTCTCGCAACGGGGGTACTCAGACCTGCCTTCCTCTGGCCCAGGGCTCACCCACTCCATCAGCGCAAGATCAGCAAGGGGCAGCACCACCCTGAACAAGGCCCTCGCAAGGGGCCAAGCCTCATGAGGAAGAGCGACATCAAGACCCGCAGGGGGCCTCCTCAGGACCCCTCCGGAGCGGCGGATATTTCAAGGCAAGGGTGAGCCTCTGGCGTCAAGGGTGACGCCATGGAAGGACAGGTGAGCAGCGGGTGGCAGGATGGTGCAGTTTCCCCTTTGGTGCAAAAGAGGAAGGAACGTATCAGGGTCCCAAAGGCATCTTACAAAGGTTTCCCTTCCAGTGCAACAAGACCATGGCCGCCCGCCGGCAGGACGAGCATCATCCATGTTCCCACGTGTGCGACGCTGGCAGCTGCTTTGCAGGCGAAGAGCATTTTTGACAGGGGAAGCATGTTCCCTTGTACGCCACTGAAGCTCTTCGTTGTGGGATCCCTTCCCGCCAATGATAAGGGAACAGGACCCGGGCCTCCACTATAAACAGAGAGAGTAAGATACTTGAGAGGGGGATCGGATCATTGAAACCCTAGAGCAACTCTCCTAGCCACTTGGCCTCCGGAGGCTTGGGAGCATTGTACTAGTTCATGCACCAACCTCCGTGAGAGGCAACCACCAAAAGCAGGAGTAGGGTTTTACGCCTCGTGGCGGCCCGAACCTGGGTAAACTGTTGTTTTTGTGTTCTCCTCACCATTGTGTGAGTTCTTCGCCGTTTCCATCGAGTAGCAGGATAGGTAAGGTCGATCCGAGAGAGATCGCCGCACACGCCCCTATGTTCGAATCCTAGGGTTTTGTGGAGCCCGAAATCCGACACGCACATTTCCCAACCGCCATTGCTTGTGACCAAATGGACGATCTCAGCTACGGGGTCAAGCCCTGTAACCCTTGATAACGACCGGATGTCCAAGGACGATATCAGTGGCACGAGGTGGCCTTGTGACCGGTAAGGTCCCTGAGGCGCGATGCTCAAGAGCCCCCTTTTGACTCTCAAGTGTCTCTAATTTTATCATGTCGATTGTGGCCCTAGGGAGCCGCGGGGCTTCCCCAGCCCCCCAGTCGGGGCGACACGCACCGGCCGAAGCCCCCGAGCGAGGGAAATAGATCGCCCGAAGATCCAAGTAAGGCAAGGTGTCAGGTCGGCGAATGGATGCAACAGGAGTTATAGAATCATGAGTAAATGATATGATATGCAGGGGCATGCTGCGAACACCCGAAGTTCCTGTGGTCAGCTAGCACTCCCTAGAGCAGTGAACCCAAAAAATTACTTCCCATAGTTTCTCCGCGCATGAGGGGCGCCTCACGAGGCCGGTCCCTCAGTGCCTGCTTCAGCTGCCTGGCTGTCGCGGATGGCCCATGCCGCTTGTCTCTCGTCGTTGCATCTGACTCATCCTCCTGAGGCTTGGGGTTCGTCTCTTCGTAGTTCCTCCGCGGGGAAAGTGGTTGGCGCCACGCCCCGCGGCTTGGGGGCGCCTCCCTGCCCGCGCCTCATGGGACCGGCTCAGGGAGGGGCCCGAAAGCATCCTCACTCCCGAGGAAGATAGGCGCCCGGGGGGACGCTTGAAGCTCTTCCTCGTCGGGCGGGTCATGTGATGCCACATACTCCGGCACGTACGACTCCATGTAGGCGTTCGATCGACCTCCGTGGCCGTTCAGCAGTGTGACCGTGGAGGTCTGTCTCGGTGTTGGAGGGGTATCCCCTGGCCGTATGATATGTCTCCGTCGTATATATAATTTTTGATTGTTTCATACCAATATTCTACATCTTTGATATACTTTTGACCACTTTTTATACTGTTTTTGGAACTAACATATTGATCCAGTGCCCAGTGCCAGTTCCTGTTTGTTGCCTGTTTTTTGTTTCGCAGATTATCCTTACAAAACGGATTCCAAACGCAATAAAAAACCTACGGGGCTTTTTTTGGAATATTTATGATTTTTGGGAAGAAGAATCTACGCAAAACGATACCCGAGGTGGTCACAAGCCCAGGAGGCGCCCCCAGGCCGCGGCTGGCAGGCTTGTGACCAATCCCTAAGGTGGTTGGGGCCCCTCTTTAGCCGCAAGAAAGATAATATCCGGAAGAAAATCATGTTAATATTTCAGCCCAATTTGAGTTTCGGATCTCCGGGAATTTAAGAAACGGTGAAAGGCAGAATCCGGGAGCGCAGAAACAGAAGGACATAAAAGGAGAGATCCAATCTCGGAGGGGCTCTCGCCCCTCCGCCGCCATGGAGACCATGGACCAGAGGGTAAACCCTTCTCCCATCTAGGGAGGAGGTCAAGGAATAAGAAGAAGAAGGGGGGCTCTCTCCCCCTCTCACCCGGCGGTGCCGGAATGCAGCCCAAGACATCATCGTGTGACGGCGATCTACACCAACACCTCCGTCATCTTCACCAACACCTCCATCACCTTCCCCCATCTATATTTAGCGGTCCACTCTCCCGCAACCCCGTGTACCCTCTACTTGAACATGGTTCTTTATGCTTCATATTATTATCCAATGATTTGTTGCCATCCTATGATGCCTGAGTAGATTTTTGTTGTCCTATCGGTGATTAATGAAATGTTATGATTGGTTTAATTTTCTTGTGGTTATGTTGCTGTCCTTTGGTAGTCATCATATGAGCGCGCGCGTGGATCACACCATAGGGTTAGTTGTATGTTGATAGGACTATGTATTGGAGGGCAAGGGTGATAGAAGCTTCAGCCTAGCATAGAAATTGATGCATATGGGATTTAAGGGGGACCAATATATATTATTGCTATGGTTGGGTTTTACCTTAATGAACGTTAGTAGTTGCGGATGCTTGCTAATAGTTCCAATCATAAGTGCATAGAATTCCAAGTAAGGGATAACATGCTAGCAGTGTCCTCTCCCACATCAAACTTGCTATCAGTCTAGTAATGTAGTCAATTGCTTAGGGACAATTCGGCAACTCCTACCACCACTTTTCCACACTCGTTAAACTAACGTAATTGGTTCTTCGTCGAAACAGCCCCTAGTATTTATTTACGTGTTATTTACTTTCTTGCAAGCCTATCCTATCACTCCTACAAAGTACTTCTAGTTTCATACTTGTTCTATGTAAAGCGAACGTAAAGTGTGCGTACAGTTCTATCGTTGGTCGATATAACTTGAGGGAATATTTGTCCTACCTTTAGCTCCTCATTGGGTTCGACACTCTTACTTGTCGGGAAAGGCTACAATTGATCCCCTATACTTATGGGTTATCAAGACCTTTTTCTGGCGCCGTTTCCGGGGAGCAATAGCATGGGGTGAATATTCTCGTGTGTGCTTGTTTGCTTTATCACTAAGTAGATTTATTTGTTGTTCTAAGTTATTCTCTATCTTTAGTTATGTATATGGAACACGAAATACCAAAAAAATAGGTGTACTTGGTACTCATGTAGATGGGGAACCTCCTAAATCCCTCGATGCACGTTATGTGGAAAATATTATGCACTTCTATAATAATCCTGAGAAAACCCCATTATTTGTATAATGGGATACACATACTTTCTTGCAAGCCTATCCTATCACTCCTACAAAGTACTTCTAGTTTCATACTTGTTCAAGGTAAAGCGAACGTATAGTGTGCGTAGATTTGTATCGGTGGTCGATAGAACTTGAGGGAATATTTGAACTACCTTTAGCTCATCGTTGGGTTCGACACTCTTACTTATAGAGAAAGGCTACAATTGATCCCCTATAATTGTGGGTTATTGTAAGTGCATCTAGTGCCCCTTAGTGATTTTGGTGGTTTGAAGACTTATAGGTTAAGTATCTAATGTGTTTATAAGTGTACACAGGATCTATAAGTCATTGAGGAGTTTGAGATATTTGAAGAATATCGACCCCTAAAAATGTATATCTTCAGTTGAAGAAATTGGCCTGAAGCTGAAGAAATTGATATTCCTCATGAAGATATTGATATTGAGAAGACCGGTGGTTCCTGAAGAAAATCATTCTGAAGAAATTGAAGCATGAAGATTTTTGCTCTCTGTTTTACTTTCTTCGCATTTGATGAATAGGAACACAGTATTGTTAAAGAGGGTCAAAGTAACGCTATGGAATGAATTTCCTCATGATGCTCAACCCAAGCCAAATCCTACCAAAAGCCTCAAGTGAGGAATATGAGTGACATGAGGACTCTGACAGTTGAGAGTCCCGACCGTTTCGATAGCCACGCCAAGTCACTGGTCTTATCCACTCCAACGGTCATATTATTTAAGGGCATTAATGTCAAATCATGTCGGGATGCTCCCAGGCTATAAATAGCCGCCCCCACAACCACTAGCTAGTTGGCTGCTCCGTTAGAAACTGACACTTGTCATAAGAGCAACCCAATTCCTCAGAACTTTCGAGAGTAATTCATAAGTGAGGAAATACACCACCCACCGAAACCACAAACCAAACCTAGTGATTGAGCATCACTGAAGAAGTTGTTCCTGTGTGGGACTGAAGCCTTTTACCTTTGAGGACTATGCATCCTCCAGACGGTTAGGCGTCATGGTCTAGAGCAATCCAGCAGTCAATTGTGGATCGCCGGGTGACCGAGTTTGTGAGGGTTTGGAAGTCTGCCCTGAAGACTTACCACGAGTGTTGGGCGAGGACTGTGTGTCCTTAGCTCAAGGATAATACGGTAGGGACTGTGTGTTCCGGGACTGGGTGTCCTTTGGTTTCAATACCAAGCCGCTCCAAAGCAGATGTACAACTGTCACAGCAGTTGGAACTGGGTCATCAACAACAGTCTTCACCAAGAATCGGGTTCTAATTCCTCAACTCTTTACTTTCTCTGTATTATGTGTTGATGACTTTCACTTTGACTATTTGAAGAATTTGCTGAAGACTTTCTCCGAATTTCCTCAACCCCAAATTCTTCACAATAGTTAATCATCATCTGTATTTTGCGTGCCTGCTTACTGTGCAATCTGTTTTCATAATCTTCACTCTGTAATACTGCTGTTGTGAACGTTTGCACGACTGATCCTTAACTGTTTCCGCTGTAAGTTAGTCATCAGTGAGGAATTTCCTCAAAAGGAATTTCCTCAGTGATGAAATTCTAAAAATCTCCTATTCACCCCCCCTCTAGTCGATATAACGCACTTTCAATTGGTATCAGAGCAAGGTACTCCCTTGTTCTGTGTGATTTTGGTTTAACCACCTGGAGTTTTAGTTATGTCGACTGCAGGCATGTTTAAGGTGACTGCAGCATGTCCTACCTACGAGGGAAAGAACTTTTCCATCTGGAAGAACAAACTGCAAATGCATCTACAAGCTATAGACAATGATCTCTAGTATATTGTGGAAAATGGTGTCCCCATCATTTCTGCTAGTGTCACTGCAGCTGATGTGAAGAAATTCAAGCAACTCGATTCTCAAGCGAAGAACATCATCTGTGGTCATCTGAGCCCTGGCCAGTTTGGAAGAGTAAGTGCCTTAGGCTCTGCAACACTGATCTGTGAGAGACTGTGCAAGGTAAATGAAGGAGTATCAACCCAACGTGACTCTCGTGTTGATATTCTTCGCAATCTCTTCAATCGCTTCAAGAGACATGACAATGAAAGCTGCCAAGACACCTTTGATCGCCTCACTGAGACATCAAATGAACTGAAAGCACTGGGAGCTCGAGACATCACTGATCACGAAGTTGTGAAGAAACTGCTGAGAACTTTGGATTCTTCATTTGACACTTCAGTTCTGATGATTCAAGAAAGACCAGATTACAAGATGCTAGATCCTGCTGATATCCTCGAAAGGCTAAATACTCATGAATTACAGCTAGAAGAAAAGAGAGATCTATATGGACAAAGCTATTCCAGACCACGTGCACTGAAGGCAAGAGCAATTTCCTCATCTGAAGAAGAAGACACAGATGACAGCAGCTGTGACCCTGAAGAATTTGGTCAGGAGCTTGCAATGCTGGTGAGGAAATTCCAGAGATTTACACGACGAGGCTAGTTCAGTAAATCATCAAGAAGAGACATGAGGAAATCAGAATCTGCATCTGAGGACTACAAGAAACGGACATGTCACAAGTGCAAGAAGTCAGGTCATTACATTGTTGATTGTCCTCGCTGGGGAAAGGAATCAAAGAAGAAGAAATACAAGGATGACCGTTCTGATGACTCAAAGAAGAAGAAGAAATCTTCAAAATCCTCATCTTCAAAGTCCTCCTCACACAAGAAGACTAGCTTCAGAAAGGCTCGGGCACTTATTGGCAAGGAAATGGATTCCGAGGCAGAATCAGAAGAATGTGATGATGAAGAAGGCTCTGGAGAAGATTCAGAATCTGGACAGGCTAGTCTTGCACTAGCAACCAATTTCGTTAGCAAGTCAATCTTCAATATTGAAGAAAATGAGTGCACCATCCATAATGATGACTATGCTGATGACTTCGCTCCAACCTATTGCTTCATGGCAAAAGGTTCAAAGGAATCACATAATGCCTCCTCCTCTGATTCAAGTGACTGTGAACATGATGATTACAAAAAACCCAATTACAGTAAACTTGCCATCATTGCCACTAAACAACAAACCGCTCTGGAAAAGCTTCAAAAACTACTAGACAAAAGTGATGATCTGTTGAATGATGAAATGAATCTTAATCAAATCCTCGCTGATGACATGAAAAATCTTCAGTCTAGATTTGATATTCTTCAGGATCGTTATGATACACTCCTCATTGATCATGAGAAACTTTCCTACGAATTTCTTCAAAGGAAGCTTGATCTTGAGAAGCTGAGGATGTCTTATGATGATCTTCGTATGGAAAATGATTCGTTACTAGCTCAACAAATCAGCGCTAGTCAAGTTGAATTTATTCCTCCGTGTCTAAAATGCATTGAACTTGAAACTGCTAATTCTTGACCAGAATCATCAAATGCTACAAATTCTTCAACTGCACCTGATGTGTCTATTTCCTCACTTGAGGAAAACACAAATGTTACAGATGAAAATGCAGGGTTGAAGGAATTGTATGTGACAGGCATGTACAAAAGCCTCAAAGGACACCAAATTCTTTGTGATGTGCTCAAAAAGCAGATCTTGAACAGGAACCCGAGGAAAGAAGGAATTGCCTTTGAGAGAAAACTAAATGCTGATGGATCTTATTGGAAACCTGAGCAGTATCCCAAAACCTCATGGGTTGCTGCTACTGGGCCTCCTTTTGATCCATCTAACCTAACTGGCTTCTCATGTGAATTATCCTATTCCTCGGATGAGTCATTTGATTCCAACTATAAACTATTCAAAAATCAATCTGGTGAAGTATTTGCTCGATATGTTGGAACTAACTGCAGGAATGGCCCTCCTCAGAGGAAAATCTGGGTTTCCAAAAGTTGTCTTGAAAATCTTCAAGTGAATGTCCCAATGACACCACCTCACAAGAATTTGAACCCCAGATCCAATTCCTCAGGAGGACTAAAGTCTTCAAGAGGATCAAAATCCTCAACTGGTCAAAACTATGCTCGTACCCGTGCTTATGCGTCTAACATGCAGGGAAACTACAAGGAATATGATTATGAGCGCTACTCCTCAAATCATTATGTTCATAGATCCTCAAACCAGTTCTCTGCATACTCATATGAGTACTTTAACCCCCCTACTGTTAAGAGAAGTGCATTAGCTTCAATGCCACCTTTCTCATATGGTGCTCACAGGATGATGAACGCTTTGCCACCCCTTCAGATGTGGGTGGTGAAGAAATCAAACTAATCACTTCTGCAGGACAGGTCTCCAGATGAAAATCATCATTTGAACAATTTGCTGGAGACCTGAGGAAATGCTTGATAGGACGCAAGCTAATGATTGATGAAATAGAAATATTTCACACGTCCTTATATTTCTGTTATGATGAAATCACTGAACTGATGAAATTAGTATCATATTCTTCAAATTTGAAGCATATGAGATGGTAAGCTGTACTAATTCATCTGCAGGATGAC
Source organism: Hordeum vulgare subsp. vulgare (assembly GCF_904849725.1). Lineage (NCBI taxonomy): Eukaryota > Viridiplantae > Streptophyta > Magnoliopsida > Poales > Poaceae > Hordeum > Hordeum vulgare. The sequence goes on along the minus strand of NC_058523.1, from coordinate 211,599,227 downwards.
AAACCCAAAAATACTGAGTGGGTTCTTGATAGTGGCTGCACACATCACATGACTGGTGATAAGAGCCTACTGATGAATATGCCACTAACTCCATCACCTCTGAAGCAAATCACATATGGTGATAAAGGTAAAAGCTAGGTATTGGGACTTGGCAAAGTAGCTATTTCCAAGGATAGGCATATGGACAAAGTGATGCTTGTTGAATCTCTTGGTTTTAACCTCATGTCAGTCTCGATGCTTTGTGATCTTGATATGATTGTTATAGATGTGTAGTCATCATGGAATCTGACAGATCCAAAGTCTTCGAAGGTGTAAGAAGAGGGGATTTGTACATTGTTGACTTCTCTACAGGTCCTCAACCAGCCACTTGCTTACTAGCAAAAACCTCAGAAGGATGGCTGTGGCACCGAAGACTGGGTCATGCAGGCATGAGGAATTTGCACACACTTGCAAAGAAGAAGCATGTCATTGGCATCGAATCAGTCAAATTCCTCAAGGATCATCTCTGTGGTGCTTGTGAATTTGGGAAAATGACCACATCCAAGCATCCCTCCAAAACCATCATGACCACTACACGTCCATTTGAATTGCTTCATATGGATTTATTTGGACCTACACACTATGCAACACTAACCAATGCAGCATCTCTATATGGCTTTGTCATAGTTGATGATTATTCCAGATACACTTGGGTGCATATTATAGTGTATAAAACTGAAGTGCAGGAAATCTTCAAACGATTTTCTTCAAGGGCCTCGACGAACTTCAGCATCAAGATCAAACATATCAGGAGTGATAATGGAACCGAGTTCAAAAACACTGGTCTTGATGATTATCTTGATGAACTTGGTATTACTCACGAATTCTCTGCTCCTTATACTCCTTAGCAGAATGGTGTCGTAGAAAGAAAGAACAGGACTCTGGTTGAAATGGCAAGAACTATGCTTGAAGAATATCAGACTCCTCGTCGCTTCTGGCCTGAAGCAATCAACACTGCATGTCATATCATCAACAGGGTATATCTTCACAAATTCCTCCAGAAAACCTCATATGAACTCCTCACTGACAAGAAACCCAATACAAGTTATTTCAAAGTCTTCGGTGCAAAATGCTGGATTAGAGATCCTCATCATAGCTCAAAATTTGCACCTAAGGCACATGAAGGTTTTATGCTCGGTTATGGAAAGGACTCGCACACCTACAGAGTCTTCAACAACTATCACAATAAAGTTGTTGAGAGTGTAGATGTGCGGTTCGATAAAACTAATGGCTCGCAAAGAGAGCAATTGCCTTCTGATCCAGATAAGCTGTCTCCTGAGGAAGCAATTAAGCTTAAGCCTACTGAAGACATTGTCCCCACTGAGGAAATTGGTGAAGAAACGATCCCCATCGCTGATGAAAACCAAGAAGATGCTCCTGAGGAAATTGCAACAGCACCACTTCCTCAACCCAGACAAAATCCTCAACCAGCTCATCCGAGGATTGCAAATGAAGTAGAACTAGACAAAATCCTCAACGACATCAACGCGCCAGGTCCTCTCACTTGCTCAAAAGCTTCACACTTAGTTAACTTATGTGGGCATTTTTCTTTTGTATCCATCACAGAACCCTCAAAAGTAGCTGAGGCTTTTCTGGAACCGGAGTGGATCCAAGCCATGCAAGACGAACTTCTTCAATTCAAGCTGAATGACGTATGGGAGCTCGTCAAACGACCAGATCCTCGCAAGCATAACATCATCGGCACCAAGTGGATTGTCCGAAACAAGCAAGATGAGGACGGTCAAGTGGTGAGGAACAAGGCACGACTTGTAGCCCAAGGCTACACCCAGGTTGAAGGAATAGATTTCGATGAAACTTTTGCACCTGTTGCTAGACTTGAAGCCATTCGAATTCTACTTGCTTATGCTAATCATCATAACATCATCTTATATCAAATGGATGTGAAAAGTGCATTCCTCAATGGTAAGCTTGAGGAAGAAGTATATGTTGCTCAGCCCCCAGGTTTTGAGGATCCAAAGAATCCAGACAACGTCTTCAGACTCAAAAAGGCTCTGTATGGCCTCAAGAAAGCCCCTCGGGCATGGTATGATTCATTGAAGGAATTCCTCATGAAGAAAGGCTTCAAACCTGGTTCACTCGATCCAACTCTTTTCACAAAATCATATGATAATGAGCTGTTTGTATGTCAAATATATGTTGATGACATCATATTTGGTTGTACTGACAAAAGATACAGTGATGAATTTGCCTATATGATGAGTGAAGAATATCAGATGTCCATGATGGGGGAGCTGAATTTCTTCTTAGGTCTTCGAATATGTCAACAAAACAATGGAATCTTGATATCACAGAAGAAATACCTCAAGGATGTTCTGAGGAAATTCGACATGCATGAATGCAAAGGTGCCAACACTCCAATGCCTACCAACGGTCACCTCGGCACTGATGAAAATGGTAAAGATTTCGACTAGGCCATTCTATGATTGGCTCTTTATTGTATCTATGTGCATCTAGGCCAGATATAATGCTGAGTGTTTGCATGTGTGCACGTTTTCAAGCAAAACCGAAGGAATCACACCACAAGGCTGTGAAGCATATTCTTCGATACTTAGCTCAGACACCAACACTAGGATTATGGTATCCCAAGGGCTCCAATCTTCATCTGGTAGGGTATTCTGATTCAGACTATGCTGGTGACCGTGTGGATCGCAAGTCAACATCTGGCACATGCCATTTCCTCGGAAGATCACTAGTTTGCTGGTGCTCAAAGAAGGAGAACTGCGTATCACTCTCCACTGCCAAAGCTGAGTATATTGCTGCCGGTTCTTGCTGTGCTCAATTACTATGGATGAAGCAAACCCTCAAGGACTACAGCATCAACATGAAGAATGTGCCTCTCTACTGTGACAATGAGAGTGCTATCAAGATTGCATATAACCCAGTACAACACTCGAAGACCAAGCACATCCAGATTCGTCATCATTTTCTTCAGGACGATGTCCTCAAGGGCAATATCCTCATCGACCATGTGAAGACTGATGATCAGCTGGCTGATATCTTCACTAAGCCCTTGGATGAGAAAAGGTTTTGCAAGTTGCGGTGTGAGCTAAATATCTTAGAGTCTTCAAATGTTTTGTAAAAACATGCACACATCCTAACACTTATGCAAAGTTGATGACTTAGATGTGCAACACATGATGAAACGATTTTCTTCAACCAATGGAGAAAGTCACTCTGAATGTGAAGAAATTAACGAAGAAATTGATTCTCACGGCCCTACAACAATTGTACGCAGCGTCTGTAATCAACATTCTTATATGGTGGGTAACGCCACCGCCCAATGTGAAATTCCTCATGTTGATTTTCTTCAAATGGTCAATTTCCTCACAATGCATTTTTCTTCAAAACAGTTGTTCTTCATTGTGATGATCTATTGCAAAATCTTCAAAAACACTTGATGACTTTCATTTGCCTAGGTAGACTGTGATTTCTGGTCCTCAACAGCATTCACTTATTGCTATTTCTTCAAGTTGATGTTTTTTTGCTAAGTGAATGTGATCGGACCCTACTTTCCCTCTATGCTATACTTATCCAGTCTATTCAATTCTTCATATGCGTTCTACTTGAAACTTTGTTCAAAATCCTCACTTCATCTTTGTCAGCTGATGATTTTGTAACAAAAATCCTCAAATCTTCAAAAATTGTTTTCTTCAAAGGAACAGTAACTGAACCCCCACTTCCCACGATCGGATAACCACGATCTCCACTATCTCCACCGCATCGAACGGGAGCTACACGTCTCCTGCGGAGACGTAGAGGCAAGGGCTATTTGGTCCGAAACTTTCGCGCCAAACAGTACCTTTCGGGCTATAAATAGGTCCTTATCCCTCTCGGTATAATCTTCTTCGCCTCATCGCTCCCCTGCCATCACACTCTCCATCGAACCCTAGCGCCACCGCTGGTTGTCTTGTCGCTGGCAAGGAAGAGCTTCACTGCCTCAACCTTTTCGCCGCCAGGATCACGCGGGAGTCGGAACATCTACGTCCGCCGCCGTCGTAGACGTCCTCTGCTGCCAAGTTAGGGTGCATTGGACACTTGACCGAAGAGCCTCTCCAACACCACCTTTTGTGTTCTTCATTCGCACTTTCCAGGGTAAATATATCCCATTTTTACAGCAGATTAGATCTGAAATTTTATCTCTCCCATGTGAAATCTGTTTTTCCTCAAGATACGATGCGCACATGATTCCTCAAACACTATCCATCACCACAATCATTGATGAACTAGCTAAGCATCTAAGATTTTCACGAGATTCCTCAATTGTGCGAATTTTCGGATCTGTACAACTCTGGAACCCAAGAACAGTATGCTTAAGCAAATTCCTCAACCACTGGTTATATTCCTCAAACTGTCAAACTTTTTCATTTTCTTCAAATCTGAGAACGCATATGGCCTCTCCAAATTCCTCGCAACTATACTCTGTTCACAGGTACACACATGTCAGCTGATGAATCTCTCGGTTCTCATCACATTAACTCATTTGCAGCATTTCTGGAAGAAACTCTTCAAGGCTCATCAGAATCTTCAAGAGTTCAAAATCATCAGTAAATTCCTCATCTGAAAAAATGGAGGAAGAAAGGAAAGAGAAGGGAGGAAAGAAACTGGAGCAGAACACAACTGTTGATATTCCTGATGACATATACATGGACTATTGCACGCCTGATGAAGAACCTGAGACAATGGCTAAAAGAAAGATTAGGCTGCAGAAAATTGAACGCAGATGGGCAAAGGAGTGGAAGGCGTACAGGTTTGTGACCCCAAAATATGCGAAGAAATTCACTTTGAAGCCTCCTGGCAGAAGGGCTCCACTTGAGGATCATCAAGTAGCTCATCCCTCAAGTCTTATGACACTTGATGACTACCCAGATGAAAAAGAAAGGCATCTGGCCAAGCTCAAGAAGCAAGCCGAAACTGCAGTGAAGAAATTTAATGAATCCTCAGCTGCTGCCTCCGGTGCTGCTCATTCCTCAGCAGCACAAACTTCAGGCTTAGAGATTCCTCAAAAGCAGTCTGCGCCATCAAAACCAAAGGCTCCAAAGCCTCAAGAGAAGTCTGGACAGGCTTTTGTCACAAAACCCTCAGCTCCAAAATCTTCAGCTCCAAAACCCTCGGTTCCAAAACCGTCCACACCAAAACCATCAGCGCCAAAACCCTCAGCATCCATCTCATCTATACCAAAGTCCTCAGCTCCACCTCCAAAACCAGTACAGAAGAAAGTCGTGAAGCCTACGACTGCCAGCTCCAGCTCCTCCTAGCTGCAACTAGCTCGGAGACAAAGTCTTCAACACCCCTTGTGAAGACTTTGGCAACTACTGAACCTCCACCTCTGCCCAGCCCCAGCAAAATCATCGCAATCCCGTCTGCATCAGAGGGAAGTGATGATTATGATGATGAATCCCTAGAAGCCATCATCAGGAACAAGCAAGAAAGGGTAGCACAAGCATCAGGCAGTGTTATTCCTCTGGCCATGGACCCCAAGGTCCTCCTCGACTTCATCAATGTATGGTATGAAGACCCAAACACACCCATTGATGATTTGAAACTTCCACCTGGCGTCAGCCACATGGTGGCCACCTTCATAAACGAAGCCAAGTGGAAGGAACAGAAGGCCAAGCAGGCAAAGATTGCAAAGGCCAGAAAGGAGAAATTCCTCAGGCAAAATCTCCTCAAGCTGACGCCTGAAGCATTGGTGTCAACCCAGGCAGAGCTGCAAGTCTTGACTGACAAGTGTGACAAACTGTCAGACCGCAAAAGCATCAAACGCAATTTCATCAAACTAGCCACTAGTGTTGTTGATGACTACAACAAGCGACACCCACAACCAGCACTAACTCCTCAGCCCCTGGTTGAGCAGCCAGAAGATGCATCTCCTGATGAGGAGGAAATTCCTCAAGGTGAGGAACAACACCAAGAGCGCCGTGTTTATGAGTCGGCCATTGAAGAAATCATCACCGAGACCGCTCCTGATGAAACTACAACCCTTGATGCAACTGCTCCTGATCCAGCTGCTTCACCAAAGCAGGCTGATGACTCCCTTCCAGCTGGTTCCTCACTATCAGCTGAAGAATCTGTAGAGAAAACACCTTCGCCAAAAGCTTCAAAGGTGAAGAAGGTAATTCCGTCTGCATCAGACGCGAAAAAGACAAGAGCTGCTGAGAAGGAACCGAAGAAGAGAAAAGCTTCCTCAGCAGAAGAAAATATTGAGGCAAAACGCCTCAAGGAAACTGAAGAATCTGCCCCTCTGGACCCGGTGCCTCTAAATGTTGCACCTTCATATGAAATGGTCGTCATTGGTGACCAAACTACAAGGGCAGATGAGGAAATGAAGGATGCTGCCTCTGAGGAGCATACTGATGAGGAAATCCAGATTGATGGAAGTCCTCAACCTCATGTTCCTCAGACAGAGACTACTCAAGCTTCAGCTGCAGCAGCTGATGAATCTGCTTCTGCCACAAAGTCAGCTGATGAAAACCAAGCTGAAGAAAATGTCCAGTCTGAGCAGGCTCCTCCCACTGAACAGGCTGACCAAACTCCTCAAGCTGAGAAGGAAGAAGAAATTCCTCAGCGTGAAGCTCAGCTAGAGCTAGAAATACCAGCTGATGAAATTCCTAAACCTGAGGAAACTGCTGAAGAAAATGTTCCCGCCCCTCACAATGAATTCATTGTGCTCAACCCAGAGACTGCCATGGTTGTTTCCCGTCCCATTCCTCAGCACAATATCAAGCCAGTTCAGCGCCAGCCATTCTCGAAGCGGCCAAAGTTTCAGAAAGAAAATTCCTTTGAGGAACGCATGTATTTCATCGGAGAGAATCCCTATGACAAGCCTCAAATGAGGCATCTGAACTTTTGGACCAGGACTCAGATGAACTATTATGCTTCTGTGCTCTGTGGACGCAACAAGATATTCCAGCACAGGCACATTCCTCATGATGAACTTGAAGAAATTCCCTGCATGGAACCAGTCCTCAGTGTACTCCATGATGCAGGTTTGCTCCCTATGTGCTCAGACATATCAGATTGGAATAGTGAGCTTATTCTTCAGTTCTATGCAACTCTGCACATCTCGGGCAATGCTGATGACATCAACACTTGGGTGTTCGACTGGATGACCCAAAACACTCACTACAAGGCTCCAGCGTCTGAACTCCTCAGAGAACTGCCCGTACCAATTCCTTCAGACGGGGCAGTGAAGCTTTATGGTGAGCGTGAGCTGCCCAATGGAATGATGGAAGTGCTCATGAAGCCTTTGGCTGTCGGCAAACCCTCAAGAACCACATTCCTCGTCCATGAGCTCAAATACACACCACGGTCTGTCTACCGCATTCTCTGCAGTGTGCTAGCGCCAATCAAAGGCCATGATGATGAAGAAGATGTCGTCGGCCTCATGAAAAATATCCTCTTCAACATCATTCACGGTATTCCCATGAATATCCATGATTTCTTCTTGAGGACTTTGGCTGACAATGCAATGTGCCCCTATGATCACAAAATTTATGCACCATGGATCATGAGATTCCTCAGGACAAGGACAGGCATCAACTTCCACGCAGATTTCCAGAACCATGTTGGTTATATGCCTCCTATCCGGGTCAACAAGAAGACTTTCGAGCCCATTGAGGGAAAAGGAAAGTCTGTGATTGATGAAGGCAGCAGACCGCTTGATGGTCAGTTTAAAGAACCAGACGCTTATTCTTCATGGGACGATACTGAGACTCGTCCACTCAGGCATGTTCCTCCTCGCGTGCTAAACACCAGAGAGCTTCTTCTCAGTCTTCATCAGAAGGTAGATCACAACCACAAATGGGTCAAACGCCAGTTTGGTGCCATTGTGAAAACCCTCACTGAGACACAGAACTCTGTGAAACTTAATCATCACTATCTGCATGAGGTTTTCGATCGCACCTGGGCTACTCTTGCACATCTGAAGACCCAGACTGAGCTTGAACAAATGAACTTTGAGCAAGACTTTGAGTGGTCGTGGCCTCCCAAGAAGAAGTTCAGGCCCATTCCAGTGCGAGATCTTGAAGACAACTACTTCTCGTCATTCCGCACCGCCGAATCTGATGAGGAACAACTCGACACCGCAACAGGCCCAAGGAAGAAGACTACACCCAAGAAGCGCCAAGGATCTTCATCAACCGCCAAGAAATGAAGTCTTCACGGGCGTTAGTCCTCAGTTTGTCCCTTTTTTGTCACTTGATGACAAAGGGGGAGAAACTTGAGAGTTAGTCTTCAAACGGGATTTATTTTTGGGGCTTATGAACTATATTTAAGTTACAAACTCTTGGCTCTTCTGAAGTTTTTATGTAATGAGTTGTAACTTAAGCCCGATGGTACTCTGACGCTTTTTGAACGTTTTTCTTCGCATGCTTATTCCTCAAGTTTTAATGCACGCATGCTGGAATTCGTCAGATACCATTTTCCATCATGCATCTTCATTTTATTCATATGATATGTTATATGTACGCATGATTTACAAGATTCAGGGGGAGATCTCCATGATATAAATCATCAATGCGCATATGGTATAAAAGCAAAATCCTCAAGGTATGCACATCTTCAGGGGGTGTCTCTGTGAATCTTGTCTTCAAATTCCTCAATTGAGTATTTACACTTCATATTTTTTATCCCTGTTGAAGACTTAACCTAATTGTCATCAACCACCAAAAAGGGGGAGATTGTAAGTGCATCTAGTGCCCCTTAGTGATTTTGGTGGTTTGAAGACTTATAGGTTAAGTATCTAATGTGTTTATAAGTGTACACAGGATCTATAAGTCATTGAGGAGTTTGAGATATTTGAAGAATATCGACCCCTAAAAATGTATATCTTCAGTTGAAGAAATTGGTCTGAAGCTGAAGAAATGAATCGCGAGGAATCTGCGATGAAATTTATATTCCTCATGAAGATATTGATACTGAGAAGACCGGTGGTTCCTGAAGAAAATCATTCTGAAGAAATTGAAGCGTGAAGATTTTCGCTCTCTGTTTTACTTTCTTCGCATTTGATGAATAGGAACACCGTACTGTTAAAGGGCGTCAAAGTAACGCTATGGAATAAATTTCCTCATGATGCTCAACCCAAGCCAAATCCTACCAAAAGCCTCAAGTGAGGAATATGAGTGACATGAGGACTCTCACAGTTGAGAGTCCCGACCGTTTCGATAGCCACGCCAAGTCACTGGTCTTATCCACTCCAATGGTCGTATTATTTAAGGGCATTAATGTCAAATCATGTCGGGATGCTCCCAGGCTATAAATAGCCGCCCCCACAACCACTAGCTGATTGGCTGCTCCGTTAGAAACTGACACTTGTCATAAGAGCAACCCAATTCCTCAGAACTTTCGAGAGTAATTCATCAGTGAGGAAATACACCACCCACCGAAACCACAAACCAAACGTTTCCTGTGTGGGACTGAAGCCTTTTACCTTTGAGGATTGTGCATCCTCCAAATGGTTAGGCGTCATGGTCTAGAGCAATCCAGCAGTCAATTGTGGATCGCCGGGTGACCGAGTTTGTGAGGGTTGGGAAGTCTGCCCTGAAGACTTACCACGAGTGTTGGGCGAGGACTGTGTGTCCTTAGCTCAAGGAGAATACGGTAGGGACTGTGTGTCCCGGGACTGGGTGTCCTTTGGTTTCAATACCAAGCCGCTCCAAACCAGATGTACAACTGTCACAGCAGTTGGAACTGGGTCATCAACAACAGTCTTCACCAAGAATCGGGTTCTAATTCCTCAACTCTTTACTTTCTCTGTATTATGTGTTGATGACTTTCACTGTGACTATTTGAAGAATTTGCTGAAGACTTTCTCCGAATTTCCTCAGCCCCAAATTCTTCACAATAGTTAATCATCATCTGTATTCTGCGTGCCTGCTTACTGTGCAATCTGTTTTCATAATCTTCACTCTGTAATACTGCTGTTGTGAACGTTTGCACGACTGATCCTTAACTGTTTCCGCTGTAAGTTAGTCATCAGTGAGGAATTTCCTCAAAAGGAATTTCCTCAGTGATGAAATTCTAAAAATCTCCTATTCACGCCCCCTCTAGTCGATATAACGCACTTTTAGTTATCACCGTACTGCTCGGAGATCTTCCTCCGATAGGACTCAGCGCGAAATCGCTTGTTCTTGTTGTTGGCGTTGTTTGGTCCCGGCGCCTCTCGGTGCAGATTCACCCCTTGGTGCACCGGTATGTCTCCGTTGTCGTAGTTTTCCTGCGCTGACGCCTCCGACTTATGTTCGCTGCACCGGAGGGAGCGCTCCTGGTTGCGTCGGACTGTCGGGGCCCGACCTAGTCTTGGTGATGCACACCGGTGTGTGCATCGATCATTCCTGCGTTCTCTTCGCGCCCCTAGTGGTTGTCAGCGTCATGCGCCTCGGGGCCGGCCGCCGGAACCTGCAGGAGGAGGAGGGTTGCACGAGCCGCGTCTCTCTCAGCCCCGCCCACCATACGAGGGGCCCCGTTGCTTGCAGCCCCCGGGGTCGGCATGAGGTGGAAGCCCCTGGCGCCCGACGCTTGCGGTCATGAAGAAGAGCGGGGTTGGATGGCCTTCTGCGCTATGGCGATCAGCTCCATGATGTGGTCCACCCAGGCGTCGAAGCCCCCTTGCATCGGACATTGCCGAAGCATCTCGCTCGCCATGTGCAACGTGTCGTGTGCGCCGAGGTCTTCCCAGTTGATGCGGCGCGTTGTGGGTGCCGCCCGGTCGCCGTGCACCTAGGTGGTGTGGGTGGTTGCGACGGTGGAGACGACGTTGACGATCTGGTACGAGCCACCCGTTACCACCACACCGATGTGCGTGCTTCTGGTCGCCGTGATGTACTGGTTGGAGGCCAGCTCGATGAGGCTCAAAGAAGCTTGTTGGGCACTGGCCATCGGAGCAGGGGGTTAGGGAAGATGAAGCTCGGAGAAGACCTTCACACGCCCCCTACCTGGCGCGCCAAATGTTGGATTTCGGGCTCCGCAGTACCCTAAAGATTCGAACGTAGGGGCGTGTACGAAGATCTCTGACTTCTTAACCTCGCCTAGCACTCTACTCGATGGGAACGTCGAAGGACTCACTCTATGGTGAGGGAAACACATAACACAACAATTTACCCAGGTTCGGGACGCTGCGAAGCGTAAACGCTACTTCTGCTTTCGTGGATTGCCTCTCATGGGGGTTGGTGGACGAACTAGTACAATGTTGTTCGGCATCCTGAGGCTAGATGGCCTTAGTGGTGTGTGGGTTTCTGGATGAGAGATCATCGGATCCCTCCCTACAAAGCAACCTAACCTCTCTTTATATTGGCGGCCGTGGTCCTCTTCCTTTATAGTTTCGGCGGGAAAGGATCCCACTACAGCCAATTTTGAAGGGGGAGAGGGGAACATGCTTCCCCTGTCCAAAAGTGGTCTTCGCCTGCAAGGTAGCTGCCAATGCTATAGGGGCTGGTTCAGGGATGACGTCTGTCCTACTAGCGGGCGGCTATGGCCTTGTTGCACCAAAAGGGAAACAATTGGAGGATGCCGTTGGAACCCTGATACATCCTTGCTCCCTTTGCACTAAAGGGAACCTGCTCCGTCCTGCCGTCTGCTACTCACCTGTTCGTCCTCTGCGTCAGCCTTGACTCCTGAGGTCGGGCCTCGCCTTGGAATATCCGCCGCTTGGGAGGGCTCCTATGGAGGCCCCTGCGGGTCTTTATGCTGCTCCTCCTCGCGAGGCTTGGCCCCTTGCGAGGGCCTTGTCCTGAGGGATGCAAGATCCGTTGGTTTCAGGTCGATCAAGTGGTCCAGCCCTGGGCCGCAGGCAGGTAGGTCTTGGTACCCCCATTCCTAGAACGCCGACAAAGTCTCTTTACTCGTTCCGTAACACATCATCCCGTGGCAAACTCCTTAGTCACATTGAGCTCAGTATGATGATGGATTACCGAGTGGGCCCAGAGATACCTCTCCATCACACGAAGTGACAAATCCCAGTCTTGATTCGTACAACCCAACAGACACTTCCGGAGATACCTGTAGTGCACAGTTATAATCACCTAGTTACGTTGCCACATTTGATACACCCAAAGCACTCCTACAGTATTCGGGAGTATGACAATCTCATGGTCTAACGAAATGATACTTGACATTAGAAAAGCTTTAGCAGACGAACAACATGATCTAGTGCTATTCTTAGTATTGGGTCTTGTCCATCACATCAATGCCCAATGATGTGATCCCGTTACCAATGACATCCAATGTCCATGATCAGGAAACCATGATCATCTATTAATCAACGAGCTAGCCAACTAGAGGCTCACTAGGGACACGTTGTGATCTATATATTCATACATGTATTACGGTTTCCGGTTAATACAATTATAGCATGAATAATAGACAATTATCATGAACCAGGAAATATAATAATAACCACTTTATTATTGCCTCTAGGGCATATTTCCAACAGACGAGCCTAGTATGTACAGACATGGCCTTGGAACATAAGAGATCGAAAGGACTTGAGTTGGTGTATTTGGATCATGATCAACATGGAGATGTTCACCATTGAAACTAATCTCAACTCATGTGATGATCGTACTTGAGTTGGTGTATTTGGATCATGTGTGAGTCGAATGACTAGAGGGATGTCTATTTGAGTTGTAGTTTATAAGTAATATGATTAGCTAAACTCAATTGTCTTGAACATAATCTAAGTAAACTTTGAAATTTTTTATGTTCTAGATCAATGGTTCGCGCACTAGCAACCCTAAATTTTAATACATTCCTGGAGAAAGCTAAGTTGAAAGATGATGGCGGCAACTTCGTTGACTGGGCCTGTAATCTGAGGCTCATCCTTATACTTGCAAAATGGAGGAGAACGGTTGCCCTCATTATCCGGGTACTCTGCTTAGAATGTCTGGGTACTCTAACCGTCTGGCTGAGCTAGGAATTTCTCTCTCGCCGCAGGCTATCACTGACAGAGTTCTTAAGTAACTGTCACCAAGCTACAAAGGCTTTGTGTTGAACTATAACATGCAAGGGATGAATAAATCACTCGCCGAGCTGTTTGCGATGCTGAAACTCGCAAAGTCGGAAATCCAGAAGGAGTATCAAGTGTTGATGGTTAATAAGACCACTAGTTTCAAGAAAAAGGGCAAGGGGAAGAAGGGTAACTCCAAAAAGAGTGGCAGATCTATTGCCCCTCCGGAGAAGAAACCCAAGTCTAGATCCAAGCCGAAAACACAGTGCTACCATTGCAAGGGGACCTGTCACTGGAAGTGGAACTGCCCCAAGTATTTGGCCGATAAGAAGGCGGTGAACGCCAAACAAGGTATAGTTGATATACATGTGATTGATGTGTACCTAACAAGCTCTCATAGTAGTGACTTGGTATTTGATACAGTTTCTGTTGCTCACATTCGCAACTCGACACAGGAACTGCGGAATAAATGAAGGGTGGCGAAGGACGAAGTGACGACACGCGTGGGAATGGTTCCAAGGTTTATGCGATCGCCATCGGCACAATCTCAATTCATTTACCATCTTCATTAGTGATGAACTTAAATAATTGTTATTTAGTGTGTGTGTTGAGTATGAACAATATATTTGGATCTAGTTTATTGTGAGACGGTTACTATTTTAAGTCAGAGAATAATGGTTGTTCTATTTGTGTGAGTACTATTTTTTATGGTCATCCACCCAATGTGAGGGATTTGTTCATATTGAATATTGATGGTGATGACACTCGTATCCATAACATTGAGATCAAAAGATGTAGAGTTAATAATGATAGCGCAACTTTCATGTGGTGCTGACACTTAGGTCGTATTGGTGTAAAACGCATGAAGAAACTCCATGCTGATGCACTTTTGGAGTCACTTGATTTTGAATCAGTTGACACATGGTAACCATGTCTCATGGTCAAGATGACTAAGACTCCGTTCTCCAAAACAATGGAGTGTGCAAGTGACTTGTTGGAGATCATACATACTGATGTGTGTGGACCAATGAGCATAGAGGCACGAGGTGGATATAGTTATTTTCTCACCTTCACTGACGATTTGAGTAGGTTTGTTTATATCTACTTGATGAAGCACAAGTCTGGAACGTTTGAAAAGTTAAAGCAATTTTAGAGTGTAGTTGAAAATCATCGTAACAACAAGATCAAGTTCCTATGATCTGATCGAGGAGGTGACTATCTAAGTTACGAGTTTGGTGCTCACTTAAGACAATGTGGAATTGTTTCACAGTTGACACCTCCTGGAACACCACAACGCAATGGTGTGTCCGAACGTCGTAATCGTACTTTATTTGATATGGTGCGTTATATGATGTCTCTTACCGATTTGTCGTTATCATTTTGGGGCTATGCATTGGAGATAGCTGCATTAAATTTAAATAGGGCACCATCAAAATACGTTGAGACGACACCATATGAGTTGTGGTATGGCAAGAAGCCAAAGTTGTCGTTTTTTAAAGTTTCGGCATGTGATGCTTATGTCAAAAAGCTTCAGCCTGAGAAGCTGGAATCCAAAGCGGAAAAGTGTGCCTTCATAGGTTACCAAAAAGAGACAGTTGGGTATACCTTCTATCTCAAATCAGAGGGCAAAGTGTTTATCGCTAAGAATGGATCTTTTCTTGAGAAAGAGTTTCTCTCGAAAGAATTGAGTGGGAGGAAAATAGAACTTGATGAGGTTTGTAGAACCTCTGCTTCAACAAGATGGTGGTGCAGGGTAGAAAGAATTTTCTGTGGAGGAAACACCAGTTGAATAGGAAGCTAATGATGGTGATGATGAAGCTTCAGATCAAGTTGCAATCGAACCTCGCAGGTCGACAAGGGCACGTACTGCTCCTGAGTGGTACGGTACTCCTATCTTGTCAATCATGTTCTTAAACAACAATGAGCATGTTAATTATGGAGAAGCAATGGTGGGCACAGATTCCAACAGATGGTTAGATGCAATGAAATATGAGATAGGATCTATGCATGAAAATAAAGTACGGACTTTGGAAGTATTACCTGAAGGTCGAAAGACTATTTGTAACAAATGGATGTTTAAGAAGAAGACGGACGCGGACGGTAACATGACCATTCATAAAGCTCGACTTGTGGTAAAGTGTTTTTCACAAGTTCAAGGAGTTGACTACGATGAGACATTCTCACCCGCAGCGAAGCTTAAGTCTATGTGAATCATGTTAGCAATAGTTGCATTTTTCGATTATGAAATCTGGCAGATGGATGTCAAAACGGCGTTCCTTAACGGATTTCTTAAGGAAGAGTTGTATATGATGCAACATGAAGGTTTTGTCAATCCACAGAATGCTAACAAAGTATGCAAGCTCCATCGATCCATTTATGGACTGGTGCAAGCATCTCTGAGTTGGAATCAGCGTTTTGAAGAGGTGATCAAAGCGTTCGGGTTTATACAAGTTTGTGGAGAAGCTTGTATTTATAAGAAAGCGAGTGGGAGCTCTATAGTATTTCTAATATTATATCTGGATGACATATTGCTGATTGGAAACAATATACAATTTTTGGGAAGCATGAAGGATTACTTGAATAAAAGTTTTTCAATGAAGGACCTAGGAGAAGCTGCTTGCATATTAGGCATAAAGATCTATAGAAATAGATCAAGGCGCTTAATAGGACTTTCACAAATCACATAACTTGACAAAGTTTTGAAGAAGTTCAAAATGGAACAATCCAAGAAGGGGTTCTTGCATGTGTTACAAGGTATAAAGTTGAGTAAGACTCAATGCCCAGTAACTACAGAAGAAAGAGAAAACATGAGTGGTGTCCCCTATGCTTCAACCTTAGGGTCTATCATGTATGAAATGCTTTGCACAAGACCGGATGTCAGCATTGGCATAAGTATGGCAGGCAGGTTTCAAACTAACCCAGGAGTGGAGCATTGGGCAACGGTCAAGAATATTTTGAAGTAACTGAAAAGAACTAAGGAAATGTTTCACGTTTATGGAGGTGACGAAGAGCTCGTCGTAAAGGCTTACGTCGATGCAAGGTTCGACACTGATCCGAATGACTCTAAGTCACAAACCAGATACGTGTTTATTCTTAATGGGGGTGTGGTAAGATGGTGAAGTTCCAAGGAGAGCGTCATAGTTGATTCTACATGCGAAGCAGAGTACATAGCTGCCTCAAAGGCGTCTAAGGAGGGTGTCTGGATAAAGTTGTCCATGACAGATATTGGAGTTGTGCTGAGTGCACTGGATCAAATAAATTTGTTTTGTGACAACAATGGTGCTATTGCTCTTGCCAAGGAACCAAGGTTTCACAAGAGGACCACACATATAAAATGACACTTCAATGCCATCTGCGATTACATCAAGGAGGAAGTATTAAATATTTGCAAATTGCACAAGGATCTGAATGAGGGAGACCCGCTGACTAAGACTCTTCCACGATCTAAACATGACCAACACCAGAAGTGTATGGGTGTTAAATTTATTACATTCTAAATCACATAGAGATGTGATACTAGATTATTGACTCTAGTGCAAGTATCTAGGGACCCGAACTTATGAGTCGAGATCGCCGAATGAACGTGCTTAGTGATCCCAGAGATCAATACACACCGAACACACAGAAATAGAATAACAAGAGTCTTACATCCATACATAGTGTTTGATACAATAAATGACCATTGCGGTCAAGTCTTACATATATAGGGCCTTGAGGGCCAACACAGCAAACTTGACCAATAGCTGAAATATTGGTCGAAAGCGTGAACTCATGCCATCAGCCTTAACCTACAAGTATTCTGACTGAGAAGCATATTAGTTCGCAAGAACGTCTCCGATTTACTCTTCACCATATCTTGTTCTCTCGTGCCAGGTCAATGAAATAACCAGTGGCTAGCCAATGAGTACTTTGAATGTACTCGCAAACAACACATATTATGGATAATGCAGTTGGTATGGTAACTAGTAATATGCGATATTGGTGGATAGAAGCTTAACTATAAATAAACATGATCATAGATGGATGCGCATCATAAGCTAGATGGTATTTAGAAGAACAGGTTACATATATCAACATATCTGTTATGGGATGAACACTTCGGGTTCACCCGATATGCCAAGTCACCAAACTTGGTGATATCCACTTTCCCAGATAACACCATGAACACACACACACTTGGTTTATGCGTAAACGACTGAACGTTGTTTCAGAAGCACCACCCAACTATCCTTGACTGTGGACATGGCTATTGAAATAGTTTTACACTCTGTAGAGGTTGTACGCTCTATGCACAAGATCCGGGAAACTTCTGTGTCATCCACGACTCACAGTATATAACATACCCGAGGTAATGACCTTTCCCTAACGATAGTAGACAAAGTGGTCCACTCGATTGGTACCCAGCCCACATGATGTTCGTCTTACGAGCATCGACTCTGGACAGTACCATCCATGCAGGGACCAACGGTGTGCCCGGAACATGTAAAAACGGTATAGTCACCCTACCTTGCACAACCCCGTCACGAGTGTGACCACAAATCACTCCTCCCACTAGTAATGTGGCTCTTTGCTAGCACCGACCAGAGTAATCAACAAAGCCCCGTCCCATAAAGGAGTAACGTGGTCGCACATGTAAGGTTGGGATGGTTGACACATCATAAATATTTTCCAATTTCCGAAACCACTCACATAAAAATATATCCGGTGTACCACTTGTTCAAAATTGGCCAGCTAACTCATCATCACCCTCGGGCATTAGAGGCACCCGACGGGGTTTTCATAAACCTTTGTTATTTACTATCATCAAGCTCATGCTTCTACTATGGTTAGCTCTACTTATTAACATGATATTAGCGTGAACCTCATAGGTGGTATGATCATGCTCAAAATGCAAATGCTCTAGAGGAGCCGTCGGAATCATCATATCGATGATTCACCGAATACTTATGATCATATGCAACGGAAATATTTGTTCTACTTTGCATGCAATATAATATTTGTTCAAAACTATCGTCGGTGGTCCAGAACAATGGGTCTCGAGGTCTTCCGGTCCAACTCCGAGTACTCCATCTACTCCGTCAACTATCGTCGGAAACAAACACAGTAAGCCACACAACAACAAGAAATAAACGTGCTACATAAATAGGAGTTATATTTTTCTTTGACCTCTCTCATCATCAGAAAAATACCTGAAGCTTGCTATAGGAGTTTGGACCATCAGGGATTTTTTAATGAATGAAAGGAGGAGTAGGTGATCTTAAAAGAAGCCTATGGAAAATATCATGATAAAAATGAATGGAGGCACTTAATTAACATAGTATAATTTTAGAAATATTTAGGAAGTTGTTTCACTCGATTTGGAGCTGATATGAATATACTAGGAATTTTCTAATACTCGAAAAATAGAAAAAGGGAGCTATTTATTTATTGCAATAGAAACAAGTAATACAAAAATGTTGACCAAGGCTTCAAAACTAGGATATGGTATTAGAACGCTCCGGAATTCGGACTCACTCCATTTGGACTTGTTTTTGGTGCTATAGGAATTTTGAAAGCTGAGGCCACGAGTATTCAAATCCGTATTGAATAATGATACAACAGAAAAGCTTTTTGTAAAAATGTGCAAAACACATATTTGGATAGCCCTAGATTTTAGGAACCTGCAGGAATTTGACTCAAGCAAATTGAGGTTAAAATGATTTTTCTGTAGAATTTTGAAGTTTCTGTAAAAAGAAAAAGCTGAGAAGGGGGCCACCAAGGAGGCTATTGCGCGTTCAGGGTGACTGATAGGTAGGTGGGCCGGCCTAGCTGCGCTAGCTGCCAGCAGAGCGGACACGCCAAAGGCGCACGACGCCCTTTACGCTTCCAGCATGGGGAGGAGCACGTGGAGGAACCCGCCTCCACTTAAAACGGCTGGGCCCATCCTCCAAGCCACTTACAGGAAGGGCCCGCCCATCATATGCTTTTCCTCCACTCGCTCGAGCTAGGGATTGGCTGGGAGGCACGGCAGGGCCGTCCTGGCGATCCTACTGGTGGCTCCAGCCATCCTTGGCCGCTGCCCAGCCACTATAGCCGCTCCGTTCCTACGGAGGGGCACCCGTGGAGTGGATGCAGCCGTGGCGGGATCCGGTGGCAACGACGGTGGAGGTGGTGCTCCCGACCACCTAGAGGGAATGAGAGGGAGGGGAAGGAGTTGTGGAGAGGCTGCAGGGCTCCGGGGCACCCCTGCGCAGCCGAAGGAGGAGAGGAGGGGCAGGCTAACCCGGAGTTGAAGCTGCTCCTGGAGGGAGATCTTCGACCATGGAAGTGCAGGAGGAGGAGGAGATCCCAAGGCTCGAAATGGGGAGCCCAGGAAGTTGCACGAGGTTGTAGGAGGAAGGAGGAAGTGATGGGGAACCAGAGAGAGCTTGGGTGAGGAGATAAGAGAGGGGAAGGGTGAGAGAGAGCTCGGGAGCTCTGTGTAGCTTCCTGTGCATGGATGCCATGCACCCCAGACACAACTTGGAGGCTAGCTGATGATGGGGAGTGCTTGGAATGGTCAAAAGGACGTGCATAGGACCAGTTTTGCATGCCACCGTGGTGGTCACCATGGCCACCTGTGCCTACACCAGCAGCTTGACCAGTCAAAGGTGTCCAACATGTAGGACGCACATGCAGGAAGGAGACTGCGGAGTTTGGAAGCATCTGGGCCTGGTTAGGTGGGGTTTTGTCTGGGGTTTAGTTTGCAGCAGCAAACTTAGGTCTAGGATTGAGGGTGCTTAATGGAGTGATCTCAGGATAGGACCTTGACTAGCATGCTTGTCTATGCAAGGACTATAACACTTCCAAGTTTGAGCTCAAGCACAGGAGGGTAGGAAGTACTTGATGTACAAGGCTACATTTCAGCCAGATTCAACTTGTAGATATGCTGCACATTTTCCCCACATGAGCATGCCATAACTTGGTTTGAAATGATGCCTTGGGATGCTAGGGACACTCTGGAAAGAGGTGGGGCTTAGGCTTAAGCAGAAGTGGGACATGAGGGGTAAACATGGTGATCCAAGGGTAAAAGTGAGAGGTAGTTACATGGAGCCTCTCTCCAATAATTGACGAGAGGTGATGGAAATGCTACTAGAGGTAAGATGTAACTATATGAAGTTGTGGTAGAAAGTTGAGCCCAAGGCTAAAAGTGGAGGGGGCCAAAGTAGACATTAAAGTGAGTGCACACAAGGTGTTTGATGAGTGTTAGGGATACCACATGGACTTCAACTGATATGAAACTTAAGAGGATCAAATAATAGATGAAAATAAGCTTGGACACCAAGTTTGGGATTTGGTGGAGAAAGTGTCCACTTTAGACTTGGAAAACCCATGAAATGCGTTGAAATGGACTTCTTCTTACAAAATTATTCAAATCAATTCCCACAAATCCAATATTTGGTGTTGGGGCATTATTTGAGCATTAAGGCATGCCAAAAAAGTTTGGGGTCAATTCGTGAAACTTTATAATGTAAACTTTCCCAAAGTCAGAAATAAACAAAGAGTGTTTTGAGGGGCTTGTGTCGGCGATGCTAGGTCGACTCCTATGGGAGTCAAGGTGAAACCCTTGTGATCGTAGGGCGGCGAAAGAGGACGTCAAGAGCAGAGCTAACGATCAACACTCGGCAAGCCTTTTTACCTAGGTTCGGGCCGCTTACGTGTAAAACCCTACGTCCTGCTCATCTGGTTGTATTAAGCATTTTGTTGTTTGTTAAAGTGATCGATGATAACCGTATCCTCGCCAATGTCCAAAGAGTCTAACCCCTTGTGAATGAGCTAAGCGCCTCCTTTTATAGGCTAAGGGGTCACCTACAGTGCTCGGTGGTCGGTTGACGAGAAGTTAAAGTAAACCTAGAGAAGTGCATATCCATCTACCGCTGTCAAGTACATTAAATGCACGTCTTGTCCTTGTCAGCAACGTGCTGGTGAAGACATGTGTCCAGGCGTTTCGACACCTGGAAGCTGCGCTAGCACATGCGGAATGTGCTGGAACTTAGGGGGCGGTGGCACTGTGTCAAGGGTGGTCGCCCGCCAGTGCCTAGCCTCGTCATCCCTGCAAGGGAGCTTGTCGGGGCCTTTGGTCTTCTTCCCGGCAAAGAAGCTTGCCTGGGGCTTCGGTTCTCATCCCGGCGAGGGAGGCTCGCCGAGGTCTTGTGCTTGGTGAGCTCATCATGCCCACTAACCGGGTGTGGTCTTGGTTGTCTTCCCGGCAAGGCAGGCTTGCCGGGGCCATGGTAATCTTGGGGGTGCATCTTGTTTGGATCCTGCCACGCCCTGCCGTCAGGGGCTCTTTGCGCTCGTGCACAAGTCAGGGGCACTAGGGACCCCAGTCTTTAGTGCACCGATAGGATCCCCTGGGTCTGGGCCACACACGCGTGCATAACGTTGTTGGGCGAGGCGCAGAGAGGTACACAGGCATTCATGGCTGGATTTGCTGGCGGTTGCTTTTCCCTAAGTCACGCATCGGATGCGTGTAGTGGGAGGTTGTGCACGGAGTGGCCTCTCCGCCTGCTAAAATGCCTCTGCCACACGCGTGGCATGCACAGTTTTAGACGGACATGTGGCAGGCATGGCCTCGAAAGGCACAATAGTGGTTGGGCCCGTCCGTGCATGCATTGGTGTAGCAGGGCGGTTCCCTATTCGCTCGTGAGCTCGAGCGATTAGGTCAGAATGGTGCTGGCTTCTGGAGTAAGGGAGGCTAGCCCCCATTCCCCGTCCTATAAATTGGGAGGGTTTGCGAGAGGTTTTGCTCAACCAACTCCTCCTGAATCCACCAACTCCTCAGCCTTGGTCTTCAGAATCTTCTTCTGTCTGTAGGTGGCACTCGGCCCTAACCATGGTTAGGGGATGGGGTCGGCCACCGTCGGCCGGCAGGGCGGCGAGGGGATCCCATTCGGATCATGCCACAGCTTCTGGCGGCGCCGCGGTGGAAGACGGCCCGAGCGCCTGTGGCGGAGGAAGGGAGAAGGGTTCTGGCCGTCATGGAGGCGAGGCCGGGGGAGGCGAAGCGCTACTCCAACGCCTCCGTCTTCCCCGGGGCTGGCTCTTGAGGCGGTCCTCCATGTTGCTTTAGGGCCCCCCACGTATGCTTCTCGGCTGTTGCCAAGGTCGCTCGAACGGCATTCGGAGCTCCGCTTCAAGCAACGGTGACGACTGGGACAGCGGTAGTGACGGTGTCGGACCTAGTCACAAGCCCGGGGGAATTGAATCGGATGGCAATTCCCACGCCTGGGACTGAGTGCTTCCTGCACTAACACGGCCCGATCATGCTCCTCCCCCGCCCCGCAGTGGGATCTCAACCGGATACGTCGCCCCCTTCTCGCGGCTTGACGAGGCCGAAGTTGCTTCCGTCGGTACAGCGCTGGGGGAGTCAGCGTGGATGTACCGCGGGCCTTTCCACGCCTCGTCTTCATGAACTCAAATGCCTCCGCGTATGTCGATCCTCGTCAAAAGACAAAGTCTTTAGGATATGATAACAACGCTTTTTAAGTGAAGCCCAATGTATCCATTCAAATTAATGAAAAGACTGTTTTCCCTTTTTATGATTCTGTTCTTTGTATGATTCGCCTTTGCATAATCTGGGAGCATGCCGGCAACTACCGACAAGGCTCGCCGAGGTTTTGTGCTTGGTGAAGGAGTTGATGAGGAGGAGGAGAGCCCAAGGCTCGAAAGGGGGAGGCCAGGAGGCTGCAGGCGGAAGGAGGAAGTGATGGGGAACGAGAGAGAGCTTTGGTGAGGTGATAAGAGAGGAGAAGGGAGAGAGAGCTCGATAGCTCTCTAGAGCTGCCTGTGCATGGATGCCACGCACCCCAGACGGAGCTTGGAGGCTAGCTATTGATGGGGATTTCTTGGAACGGTCAAAAGCAGATGATGTGACCTGCTGGGACAAGGTGTGGCTGACTTATTCGAGTAGTGGGAAAGGTTAGGGTGCAGGGCACCAATTTTGCATGCCAGTGTGGTGGTCACCGTGGCCACCTGTGACTACACCAGCAACTTGACCAGTCAAAGGTGTCCAAAATGTAGGGCACACATGCATGAAGGAGACTGGGGAGTTTTGAAGCATCTGGGTCAGGTTATGTGGGGTTTTGATGGGGGTTTAGTTTGCAGCAGCAAACTTAGGTCTAGGATTGAGGGTGCTTAATGGAGTGATCTCAGGATGGGACCTTATCTAGCATTCTTGTCTATGCAAGGAATACAATACTGCCAATATTGAGCTCAAGCAGAGGAGGGTAGCAAGTACTTGCTGTACAAGCCTACATTTCAGCCAGAACTCAACATGTAGATGTGCTGCCCATTTTCCCCACCTAAGCATGCCATAACTTGGTTTGTAATAATGCCTTGGGATTCTAGGGACCCTCTGGAAAGAGGTAGGGGATTTGGCTTAAGCACAAGTGGGACATGAGGGGTAAAAATGGTGATTAAAGGGTAAAAGTGAGAGGTAGTTATAAGGACCTCTCTCCAATATTGACCAGAGCTCATGGAAATTCTACTAGAGGTAAGATGTAACTATATGAAGCTGTGGTATAAAGTTATGCTCAAGGGTAAAACTGGGAGGGGCCAAAGTAGCCATTAAAGTGAGTGCACAGAACGTGTTTGATGAGTGTTAGGGATACCAGATGGACTTCAATTGATATGAAACTTAACTGGATCAAATAATAGATGAAATATAAGCTTAGACACCAAGTTTGGGATTTGGTGGAGAAAGTTTCCAATATAGACTTGGAAAACCCATGAAATGGGCAGAAATGGACTTCTGCTTACAAAATTCTTCCAATAAATTCCCACAAATCCAATATTTGATGTGGGGGC